>NC_132907.1:60317787-61001120 GCF_047675955.1 Chlorocebus sabaeus | reverse complement strand
CTGGAGTGCAGAGGTGCAATCTCGATTCACTGCAACCTCTTCCTCCCTGGTTCAAGCGAATCTCCTGGCTCAGCCTCCCAAGTAGGTGGGACTACAGGCGGGCGTCACCATGCCCGGATAATTTTTGTATTTTTTGTAGAGATGGGGTTACATCATGTTGGCCAGGCTGGTCTCAAACTCCTGACCTCAGGTGATCTGCCTGCCTTGTCCTCCCAAACTGCTGGGATTATAGGCGTGAGCCATGGCGCCCATCCCGGAGGCTACAATCTTAATGAACTACCATGATATACTAATAGGACTATTTATTACTTAAGAATGAGAAAGAGAATCATGGGACCAGGGAATATTTTACACAATTGCAGGAGACACTTGCCTGAATGCATCTCTATCTTAAAGGAAAATAGTAGTCAGTCAACAGGAAGAAAGAATAATATAAATGAATGAGAAAATGAGGAGTACCTATTGACCCATATGGTCAAGGAGAAGTGTGAAGAAACTATAAGGATGAGTTGCCTTCATGCACAGACCACTGCGTGCCCATTCTAGCCACTTGATCTGCAGACAACTTACCTTTGAATGCATTCCCGAGTCCTATGTGAGGACAGAAGCATGAAGAAAAATCTCCCCCACCTAACTAAAGTAGGACTGACTAGAACCAGTGGAGAAATTTCTTTGGAAGCAAGAACAGCAATGGACAAAAACCACTGTTATTCTTATTTTATATAAAGTTGCAGAGAAAAAAGAGGAAAAGTAACCCAACTCATTTATGAGCTTTCTATAACTTTGACACCCAACTGAACAAGGAGAGTGCTGGAAGGGAATATTAAAGATAGATCTCATTCATGAATGCAGATACAAAAGTCCTAAGTGAAACATTAGCAAACAGAACTCAACAGTGTATATAATACATGTATGAATTTATACCACATTAAGTAAGCTTTATCAAAGGAATGCCAGTACAGTTCAATAACGGAAAATCTATTCACGAAATAACCAACTCTTTTAGCATATTTTTTTTTCATTTTAAGTAGATTTATTGTATATTTATAATACCTAAACAATCTATTGTTTAATTTTTCTTGGTTTTAGTTCTTCAAAATTGCAGTCATTCTGCATATAATATTCTTTAACTGTCCAAGATTTACCCTTGTCATTGCATATAACTATGGTTTATTTGTTATGGTATTTCATGTCAGGGAACATTTAGCTTGCTGCTACATTTATTTTCTATTATGAACAAAGCTGTTACGAACATTCATGTGTATCTCTTTTATTATTATTATTATTATTATTATACTTTAAGTTCTAGGGTATATGTGCATAACGTGCAGGTTTGTTACATATGTATACTTGTGCCATGTTGGTGTGCTGCACCCATCAACTCGTCAGTACCCATCAACTCGTCATTTACATATTTAACAGAGAAAAACTATATGATCATCTCAGTAGATGCAAAAAAAAATTAAACAGATTCAACACTCCTTTATAATAAGGTAATAAGCCAGGAATAAAAGAAATTTTTTTTTTTGCTGATAAGGATCATCTGAAGCATTCTTATCAAAGTCAGGAGAAAGGCATACATGTCTCTTATTGTCTATTATGATCTATTCCATTCAGCACTCTGCTAGAGGTCCAGTGCAATGCAATGCAATGACTTCAAAAATCAAAGAGTAAAACATCTGGAAAGGAGATAAAAATTTTCTTATTACTGAAACAAAAATTCAAAAAGTTCTACAGACAAACTGAGAACTAATAATAGAGTTCAGAAAGGTTGCTGGATACAAAATTAAAACACAAAAATCAAGAGCATTCCTAAGTATCTCTAAGGAGAAAATAATTCTTAAAGAATCCCAAAGACCTGAATAGAGAGATCTATTGTATTCATACCTTGGCTAGTCAGGCTCTTTTTTGGTTCCATATGAATTTTAAAATAGTTTTTTTCTAGTTCTGTGAAGAATCTAAATGGTAGTTTAATAGGAATAGCATTGAATCTGTAAATTGCTTTGGGCAGTATGGCCATTTTAATGATATTGATGCTTCCTTTCCATGAGCATGAAATGTTTTTCCATTTTTTTTGTGTGTTATCTCTGATTTCTTTGAGCAGTGTTTTGTGGTTCTCCTTGAAGAGATCTTTCACTTCCCTAGTTAGCTGTATGTATTCAGACCCAGGAAAACTCAGTTTTAAAGGTATCAATCCTCACATAAGTAACATACAAATTGATTACAATTCCAATAAGGATTTTCTTGGAGTTTTACAAATTGATCCTAAAATTTAATAAATAAGCAAAGGCCAGGAATAGACAAGAAGATTTTTAAAGAGAAAGAACTAGATAAGGAATTTTAATACTAACACATATATAAAGCTGCAAAAATTAGAGAACTAGATCATTGCAACAGAATAGGAGACGGGAAATAGACCCACACCTATAAGCAAATTGGATAAATGCCAGTGAAACAGCTTTCAGATGGCTGAACACATGGAAGTTCCGGGAGGGTGGAGCACCCAGAGGGTGCATGGAAGCTCTGTGACCACCCAGAGGGTGCATGGAAGCTCTGTGACCTTTCCATACGCCTTGCCCTGTACATCTCTTCATCTGTTTCCTTTGTAACATTCTTTATAAGAAACCAGTAAGTAGCACTGTGCCACACCTGGGAAGGAGGAAGGACACACAAAAAGAATCAAGCATGGAACCTGTCATCCAGGAGTTTACAGTCTGACAAAGGAGATAAGATGTACACACAAATATCATAATTAAAATTACAAGTCGGCAAATAATCAGAGGCAGATGAAGATGTAGTTTGATCATTTTAACAATAGAATTCTGTTAAAAACCAAGCTAATAAGATTTTAATGACTACAATTCCTAAAAAGTTGGGTCTTTTTACAGCTATGCTTACAACACTCGATGGAAAAAGGAAAATAAAAGCGAATCATCACTTATCACACTTAGAGTTCTCACAGATAGGACACAGCGAGTTTGTTATTTGAGATGCAATTCCTTTGACTCCGACAGTGGCAAAGCACCACACAGCTGCCCCAGAGAAGCCACAATGAACTGCATCTTTTCACATGCAATTGCAGGAACAAGAGGAAAGAAAACCAGTTCCACCCAGAGGTACGGACAAAGAAAAGGACCCTCCCAAGGAGGCCACATGGTAAGTGACCATGGAGAGCATCACTCGGTCGGAAACGCAGGCAAGTTATTAGCTTAGTCCTGGCCTTCCTATTGAAGGCAGGACGGTGGTAATGTTTAACAAACCCTGGCTGTAGTGACAAGCCTGGGATCAGATGGAGGAAATCCAACTGAAAAGCAGCCAAGAGAAACAACAAGCCAGAAACAGACGTTCCAGCTACTAGGATGCGTACACATTTAACCTGAATTACATGTAGGTGGGGTGGGATGAGAGCATTCATTCTAAGTGCTCTCTAGAGATTTCACCTCCTCCCCCATATAGATATGGTCAAGTGCAGTTATAGCCATCCACATTAGTTTTGTCAAATTCTCAGCAATTTCTTTAAAATAAGATATTAAAATAATAACAGCTTTAAAAGTGCCAACAAGGATGGGTTGTCATATTAAATAAATGTGGTTGGAATAATTGATTATTCCTAAGGAAACTGGATTCCTACTTTATACCTCACACAAAAATAAATTTAGGTGGGTTAAACTCCCTATGTGAAATTCAAAATTCTAAAACTTTTAGAAGAAAATATAGGATCATATCTATATATAGGATAGAAAAGTATTTTTAGTTAAGACACCAAAAGCACAAACTTTAAAGGGAACACAGACAAAATTCATTATATTAAAAATTTAACTTTTCTTTTTTTTTTTGAGACAGGTTCTCACTCTGTTGCCCAGGCTGGAGTGCAGTGGCAGGATCTTGGCTCACTGCAGCCTGAACCTCCTGGGCTCAAGTAATCCTCATGCCTCAGCCCCCAGAGTAGCTGGGACTACAGGGACGCACCACTACCACACCTGGCTACATTTTGTAATTTTTGTAGAGACAGAGTTTCACCATGTTGTCTAGGCTGATCTCGAAATCCTGGGCACAAGTGATTTCCTGCTTCACAAAGTGTAATATTTCTACTTAATATGAGTTCTGCTCAATGTAAATAAGTCAATGCAAACAAAGTCTAAAAGACAAGGCAAAGACTAGAACAGAGACTTGCAACATTTTTGGTTCATATTGTCCTTCATGTTTCAGTCATTTTTCATGCGGCCTCTATGCAAAATAAGACATTTAACAGTTCCATTCATTAAATAATTCAGTCCTAACTTAATAAAGATTTATGGTCTAACAACTTAGTAGCCATCTGAAAAAATAATACATATAAACTAAGAAACAGCACATGGTGGCTCATGCCTGTAATCCCAGTACTTTGGGAGGCCGAAGCGGGCGAATCACCTGAGGTCAGGAGTTTGAGACCCGCCTGACCAACATGGAGAAACCCTGTCTCTACTAAAAATGCAAAATTAGCCAGGTGTGGTGGCGCATGCCTGTAATCCTGGCTACTTGAGAGACTGAGGCAAGAGAGAATCACTTGAACCCGGGAGGTGGAGGTTGCAGTGAGCCAAGATTGAGCCATTGCACTCCAGTCTGGGCAACAAGAATGAAACTCCATCTCAAATAAACAAAAAAAAAAAAAAAAAAAAGAAAGAAAAAAATAGTATTTTTGTTTCATTTTAAATTAACTTACGCTGATATGATGTGTGCATCTACTGGATATTGTATAATTTTTCAAATCTTGGAATGAGACTAGATGCCATATTTCCGGTTTCACATTGATTTTCAGGTGGTACTTGATTTTTTAATCAAAGCAACCACTGAAAAACCAGTTTCACAAACATAGAATGTCATTGAAAAGAATGTAGTATGACCTAACCTTGAACTACCTCGAGCTAACAGTAGACACATGATGTCCAAGAAATGTTAACTCTTGCTGTGTTTCCCTTTAACATTTCATTGTTTCCCTGGAAAATTTAAAATATTCCATGGCGCCCTATGAGTTCACAGATTTACCCCTACAATATGCACAGACTGTATGACCTAGGAATTTTACTTTTAGGTATACATATTAAAGAAGTCCAAATATTGAGGTAATAAGGGAATAATCATAAGGTATTCATTACAGAATTGCAGAAATATTTATAGCTGCAAAATAGTACAATGTATAAATAAGTCATGATATATTCATGCAATAGAATAGTACACAACCCTTAAAATAAATGTATGAGAGATTGGGCACAGTGGCTCATCCCTGTAATTCCAGCACTTTGGGAGGCCAAGGCAGGCGGATCACTTGAGGTCAGGAGTTTGAGACCAGCCTGGCCAACATGGTGAAACCCTGTCTCTACTAAAAACACAAAAATTAGCTGGATGTGATGGTGCATGCCTGTAATCTCAGTTACTCGGGAGGCTGAGGCAAGAGATCGCTTGAACCCAGAGGTAGAAGTTTCAGTGAGCCAAGATCGTGCCATTCCACTCCAGCCTGGGCGACAGGAAAAAAAAGTACTAGAGCTACTTTAATCAATGTGGATTTACCTCAAAAGCATAATGTTGAGGGAAAAAAAGACAAAGCATGGTATAGTGCATATGATACTATTTGCAGAAAGCTTAAATGCCTGAGAACAATCCTATATAATGTATATGGCTATACATATGCATAGTAAAAGTATTTAACCATAAACATAGAATAATAAACACTAGTTTCATGACCCTAGTTAACTTTGGGGAAAAAGTGAAAGAAGTGGAGGTGGAATGCACTTCTTGATTGTAGTTGTGGGATTTTTTTTTTTTTTTTTTTGTCTTTAACAGTAAAGATTGGAACAACAAAATTGTAAGAGCAACAAAGCTGAGTAGTTAGTACAAAGGAATTTGTTACTATATTCTCTATTTTGCTAGTATGTTTGAAATGTTTCTCAGTAAAACTAAAATAACACAATAATTTAAAAAATAAAATGATTGCTACCACCTATTTGTAACCCATTTAGTATGGAAATCAATTTGGCAATGAGTTAATATTATCTGGTAATTTGGTGTAAGTCAATTATCAGAATATTTATATTCTCTGAACCTAGAAATTTCACCTAGAAATTAAAACTCAGGAGACCATTTTTTTACACAGGTCCCCAAATGCTCATCAGAAGAACAGCAATAAGGAATTGGTTAAGGAAATTTTGCTTTATCTTTTCAGCAAATTAAATGCATCTTTAAAATTGATAGCTATGAAGATTGTAAACACCTGAAAAAGTATCCCTGTTGTAATCAGCAAAAATACATGTGTGTAATGTACATAAATGCATCTGTATGCATACAATTTATACATCTATGATTAGAAGAAAATGTACTGAAAGGAAAGAAAAGTAGCAAAAGTGCATGTGTTAGGGTGGTGACAATTTTTCATGTTTCACTAATGTGTTTAACTTACTTTTAAAGTTAAGCTTAAAGTTTTAGCTTAGATAAAATAAAAATCCACCATTGAATGATTCAGTGTTTCAGGCAACATTCCAGTGTTATATTAGCAATGTGTGTCCTGTGTGAATAATAGCATTTCGTCCTCTCTGTTTGAGAGTATTACAGTAGATATGCTGTCTTTCTTCTTTGCCAGAGTAAGATTCGCCCTCACTCAAACAAACAGTGAGGCTGAAGTTCAGGGGAGCATGTAAGCATTGTGATCTTTCCCATTAAGGCTTTGTAATCAGAGTGACATTTACCTAGGTAGGTGGAGGTGCTGCTGAAGGCTTAGGCTGTAACAAAACCAAATGTCTGATTTACATCTGGTAAGAGTGTCCAATTTCCTAGCTGACTTCAGATGTCTTTTTAAGATCACTGTACACGTCAGCCACTTATCTCTTGATTCCTGGTGTTCTGAAATATTGTCTGTGTGATGCAAAGGGTCCATTCTATCTTGAAATAGAAGAGGGTGGAGGATGCTTCTTTCGGGAGTCCCTGCCATCAGCACTGGCTGTTTCATTCCATGGTGTCCTGGGACAAATGACTTAGAGCTTAAACTTGTACTTCATAGACAGATGAGAACAAAGGGGATGACAAATCGACAAAGTATTTATATCTATAGTCACAATGACTTCATTTTCCTCCCATTGCTCCTCAGGGGAAGTTTTTTTCACTTACTTATTTTCTACTTAAATTGCCTTTGCCTAACTCTAGGCCCAGCCCCCAACCCTGGGCAGTGGTGGGCAGTACGTTTGGAAATGCTAGAGGCAGTGGTAGGAATGGCAGGACTGACTCTCCTATCAACACCACTCATGGCTGCTGCCACTGACTGCACCTTTGACCTTGATAGATTTCCAGAGGGTTAGTTAGCATTGTTAAACTATCACACAATTCAGAATGAACGTTTTATTCTTATGAATTCTAAAAGCTAGCCTTGGCTTTCTGTGCTGAAATGGGGAAAGAAAGAAGCTGATAATATAAAAATTGTTTATAAGGTTGATGGTGCATAACTCTCAGGGGTGGGAAAGCCAGTGAGCAGGTGCTGCAGAGACCTGGCATGCGAGAGGGAAACCTGTAGGGGAGTAGGACATGGTCTTCTGGTCCATTCACTGCTTCACTTTTCTTCCCTTTTGCTACATCACCAATTCTGGCACATCACTCTATAGCTGCCCTAGTCTTGCAGGTTGCAGTTATAGGCTAGAGGCAAGAAGTTTCAGAACAGACTTAGACGTGACCCAAAGGAGAAAGAGAGGTAGAGGCTTTTGCAATGGTGATATTACTAAAGCCCCCTAAATGAGGGATATAGCCCCATGTATTCAACAGGCCCTGACCCCTGCCTTCATAGGGTTTGGGAAAGTTCATCCAGCACTGCAGCAGAGAGATCCCATGCTCCTCAAATGTCCATGTACCCCTCCATAATTGCTAGCCTCCCTTTGCAGTTAGATGGTACCCATGTGACTAACATCAACCAATGAGATGTGAGTGGAAGTGACTTGCAGCACTTCCAGGCTGTCAAAAGAGCCAGGGTGCCTCTCCCATCTTTCTTTCCTTATGGGGCGAGCTGGAAGCCATGTGTTTTGTATGTCTTATGTGGGAAATGAAGCAGAGTCTTCTAACCTGCTTCAGGCATACAATGGGTTAAAAATCAACCTTCATTGTGCTGAATTACTAAGATTTCAATGTTTTTGTTCTTGTGGCAGAACTTATCTCATCCTGACTAATACATGGCAGCAAGTAAACCCCTCCAGTGCTTGATTTTGTGAGAGTGAGCTGCTCCCCTGCTATATGTGTAAAAACGGATAAACAGGAGATGGAGAAAGAGCACTGGGTTAGGAATCAGAAGAGGTGGTTGTAATTTGAATTTGACCAAGATTTATGGTACACGTTTGAGGAGTTGTTTCACTTTTGTGGTCCTCAGGTTCTCAACCAGAGCAGTGGTTGTTAATGCTTTTTGTTTGACATGTAATGAAACCTTCAAACAGAAGTTTTACGGAAAACTTTTATCAAAGTTTTTATCAGCTCTATAAAAGGCCAGTATATAGAGCTGGTAAAAGAAAAACTGCCTCTCTTCAAACCATGACCCCGCAGGCTCACTGTCCACAGAGGCCCCTGACCATCTCAGCGGAGCCCTGCAGATCTGTGGGCAGACAGCACAAAGCAAATCACTGGTGTAATCGCCTGTATGACCTGCTCTGAGGCTGGCATGGTTTCATAGTGACAGCGGCTGTTTCTCACCTGTCCCGCAGGTCACACTGCACTCTGTCCAGCGGCCGTACTGCCAGAAGTACATCTGCTGCTCAACATCATTGTCGAGGCCATCTTTCTGGATTGTGTACTCATACTTGATGCCAGGGTTAGTCACCTGGAATAGAAGCTAAAAGGCAAGAGAGGGGTCATGTCAAACTGTCATGACTTTATACTGTAAGCCAGTCATGTAAAAACACCACACAATGTCAGTCATCTAAAATTAGTAGTGGGAGCATGCATTGGAACAAATGCCATGAAATAGATCTATACCTATGTCTGTGTCCAAGTTCATAACTATATGTCCACCTCTACCTCTGTAGCTATATATTCTCCATCTAATTATTTCTTGGCTAGATTCCCATGGGAATTTCAGTTCACATAAATGGGGAGATCAAATCATATGGGGAGTACTTTGTGGATATGGCAAGGAGTGTCCTTTCCAACAATAGGCTGATAGGTTACTTTGTGTTCTTACGTACTTACTAGCTTTGTGAATACAGGTAAGTGCCATAGTTTGCCCATATACAAAGTGGGGATAATAAATAGTGTCTATTTGTGGAATTGTTCTGAGGGTTAAATGAGTAAACACATGTAAAGTGGTTAGAACAGTGCCTCAGCGAATGTCAACTTGTATGATGTTTGTTATTGTTGTCTTATGATGGCTTTCCCTACCTCTCAGGCTACTCAGTACCTTTAACAAATAGTAGTTCTGAGCTGACAATGGTCATGGGCTTTAGCTTAGCGATGCTGCTCTTGGGATCTTCCCCTTACTTCCGTCTCCTGCAGGCAGTCTACTCATCACATGTTTACAATGGATTCACCTTAAACATAGAGGCAGTGGGTTGGTTGCTCCCTGGGACTGGGGAAGCAAAGTCTCCTGACACTCATGGATCACAGCTGCCATGCTTGACCTTCAGCTTCTGTGAGTGCTCTGATCTCTGGCTCGAAAAGGATGTCTCTCTAACTTTAGACTGTGGCTGGATCTAACTCCTTGGTCATCTGTCATCCTCAATCTGCTTTGCTGCTATTGGTATATCCATTCCACTCCTTGTCTACAGTTCTGTGCCCAGTGTGAAAGACAAATTTCTTGTACCTTTGAAGAGCACATATTGTATTCTAACTCCTCCTTCCAGCAAGAATTTCACAAAGCCAGATGCTTTGCTTGAAGACAACACAGAGTAACATGTCAGTTTATCCTCACTGCTGGAAAGCTACTTGGAAACCCATGCCACAATGACAACAGACTTGAGGAACAATCACCGTCAAATAAGTCAGCCCAGAAGCTGAACTCAAACCTCCCAATGGGTGGTTTTAGAGCACCTTGCATTTTGTTATGGGGGTTTCAGCAATATCTAGGCAATAAACGATTAACAGCACAAACTAATATCTCATTCCCCTCCCTGCTCCTTGTTAAAAGAGGTTTTAAAGATTCTTACTTGATGTCACCTAGCAAATACCTAGGGGGAAAAATAAGAAGTATTCTAACTAGTACACATGTCAGCAGTTTCCCTCCTTTCTGCGTTACCTGGATCCACACAGACTCATTGGTGGGACCTGTGGCCATCAGCTTTTCCAGGTCTCCTTTCCTGTCATACTGAAAGACGGTCCCTGCCAGCTTATAGTTCCCGTTCCACTGGATAATAAACCCTCCATTCAGGTAATATTTTTCAGGGTCTTCACTCCTGATAGCCAGGAAGTTTCCAGCTCCCTCAATTTCCATTACTCTTATGTCCCTTGCTCCTTTCGGAATGAGCCCAATGTCAACATAACCTAAGGAGAGAAGACACAATCATGAAAGAGGCACGCCAGCTTCTCAGCTGAATGTAAACTGTTTCTGACCCACTGTTCATCCTCTTTCCAGCCTCCCCATCATTTAGTGCCCTTGCTGGATGGCCACTGGGATTGGCAGAAGCACTAATTATGGGGGATTTTCGAGAACTTGGACAGGACCAGAATTCTCAGGAGTTTTGTGACTCAATATGTGCCTGGTTTTGTAAGGAGGGGTGAAATAAGTGCAGATTGGACTCTGAAGCTTTTGTGG
Organism: Chlorocebus sabaeus; assembly: GCF_047675955.1. Classification (NCBI taxonomy): domain Eukaryota; kingdom Metazoa; phylum Chordata; class Mammalia; order Primates; family Cercopithecidae; genus Chlorocebus; species Chlorocebus sabaeus. Next base: position 60,990,373 of record NC_132907.1, on the reverse strand, counting down.
TTGATCTAGCATTTATTTTTCTGTAATTTTATGTTGATAGTTCAAAACCCTAAAGCTCCTTGCTAGCTTCCTACTAGTATTTCTGCTTCCCCCTTTGTAGCTATTAAATTAGACTTCCTAAACATTGCATTGGATACATACTTTACCTCACCCCCCCCTTGCCAGCAGGTTAAAGACAGACTCTTAGAAGTAATATAATCCTAGCTTCCATTCATTAAGAAAATCCTAGAGGGAATCTCAGATTGTTTGTCACCTGGCTATCTTTAATACAGCCTGTTATGAGGAACTCAGCTCTGAGTACAGCCTTTTATACTGTTGGACAATTCTATTCATTAGAAAGTTTGTGTTCTCATTTTTTTCTTTTATATATTGCTGAAATAGCAATTTATAATTTATTCTCATGTGTTCTAATTCAGCCTTCTGAAAAAGCGTCATATGTTGACATTTACTTAAAGACAACAATCAACTCTAGCCACAGTCTTATTCTTGTTTAATGGTCATTATGGTAAGAGGCATACTGGTGATAAAAGGAATGAACGCTTAGCGGTTGCCAGTGTTTGCCAGGTTCTATGCTAAACATTTTATACATTCACCTTATTTATGCTTCTTGAGAACCAATACCTCATAAAATGGAAAGAACATGGACTTGGAGGTTGGCATTGTGAAAGGAGTTCTGGGGCAATGGGAGTTGAAAGACTTGGATTCTAGTCTCTGCATTTCTGCAAATCAGCTCTATGATTTTCATTGATTCATCTAACTTTTTGAATCTCATTGCACAGAAGGGGACTGAATGATGACGTCTGCGGTCCCTCTCAGCTCTAATAGTCAGTGATTTTCCTCTTTTGTAAGCTAACTATTCTTTGTTCTTTCAACTTTTAAAAAAAATATATAAAATACAGTTTTAAGATGCTGAAGATCTTGGTCATTTTTCCACTGGATATGCACTAGGTTATTTGGTCTGATGAGCAAGCCCTTCCTCTTTGTCACCTGAAAGTGCCTCAATTTCTTCATGTTCCTCTGGCACTAAAGAAGTATGGGATCCTGGGGGTCAAACCCTGGACTGTCCAGTAAGAATAATTTGCTCTGAAACTGGATACAGATCACAACCTCAGCCTCATTTTTCAAATTGACAGCTCTCATCCAGAGGAACGAAAATGTAGTTTGCGTAGTATTTAATTAAATTCCATTTGGCTCTCAAACACTTGCCTGCAACAGCTGATTAAAACCACCTCGGGGAAGATATTGATCACATGTAATCGAGGCTAATGTTTTTAAAAAATAAATGCCCTTCAAGTGTTGCTATCTGCAGTCATATTCTTACTTAGGATGTTGCATGCCTTTTCATAGCAGAGCTCATACAGGTAAATCAACTGGTATGAAATACTGTGTCTACCACCTTGCTCCTTGCTTTAAAAAAAAATGAAAACCTAAATAGAAAAAAACAATAAACAACAGAGTTTGCTTTTTATTCTTCCACTTAAGAGAAAATCCAAAATTAGAAATATTTATTATGGGCAGATTGAAAGACGCATACTTAATTTACTGCTTCTGAATAGCTTGTAGATAAAAGAAGGACCAGTAAGAATAGCTCCAAAGTACAAGTGACCCATCAACAACACAGGGGTTAGGGCACCAAGTCCCTATGCAAGTGAGAAAATTTGTGTCTAAGTTTTCACTATCCCCAAACTTAACTACTTGACCAGAAGCTCTACCAATAGCATAAACAGTCCCCTACTACAAATTTTATGTATTATATGCATTATATATTGTATTCTTATGATAAAGTAAGGTAGAGAAAATAAAATGTTAAGAAATTCATAATGAAAATGTATTTACTATTCATTAAGTGGAAGTGGATCATCATAAAGACCTTCATCCTTGTTGTCTTCATGTTGAGTAGGCTGAGGAGGAAAACGAAGAGGAGGGATTGATTTTTCTCTCAGGTAGAAGAGGTGGAGGAAGTGGAGGTGGAGGAAGAGAGGCAGACACACTCAGTAAAACTTTGCAGAAATTCATTGTAATTTCTGTCTGACATTTTGCTTTTTCATTACTCTAAAAGTGTTCTATAAGGTACCAATCCTTCTTCTACCATTTGCTTTAGTTTCAGTGTCTGCATCATAGAAAAGTCTATGTCATAAAATAAATCAAAAGCAGTCTTGAGTAAACAGAACCCTTCTGCTAGACTGTCCAATGTCTATTTGTTTTCTGGCGCTGTTTCTTCTCCATCCTCTTTCTGGGACAGTCCTCTGGTCCTGGTTAGGAAGCACTCTCTTCATCAATTTGTTTTCTGTTAATTCCCCTAGTGTGGTGTCTAGCAACTCTTGAGTTTCTCCAAAATCCATATCTTGAAACCCTTCACCCCCACCTTTTTCACATATTCACCATCTCTTTCATGATTTCCTTGATTGTCTCTGTTATAAGTCCTGTGAAGCCATCCACAACATTGGGACACAGTTTTCTCCAGCAGAAATTTACTCTTGGGCTTCATGGCTTTCGTGGCATTTTCTCAGACAACAGCATCTTCAGTGTTGCAATCCTTCCAGACTTTCATGACGTTTCTATCAGAGTTCTCTTCCACAATGTTGACACTCCTTTCCAGAGTATTGGGTATAACGAGCCTAAAAGATCCTTACGACCCTCTGATCTACAGGCTGAATTAGAGACACTGTGTTTCAGGGCAAGTAGGCCACTTTGATGCCTTTGGTGCTTAACTCATGGAGTTTTGGGTAGCCAGGGGCATTGTTCAATATCAAAAGAACTTCAAAAGGCAATCCCTTACTGGCAAGGTACTTCCTGACTTCATGGACAAAGCATCAATGCATCAAATTCAGAAGAAGCATTCTCATTGTCCAGGCCTTCTTCTTGTACAACCAAAAGACTGGCAGCTTGTGTTTCTCTTTTCCCTTCAAGGCTGTTAGGTCAGCTCCTTAATAAATCATAAACCTGACTGCATTTGCACCAAACAATAGAGGTGGCCTATTCCTTCCTGCCTTAAATCTGGTATTCGTTTATCTTCTTTACTAGTAAATGTCCTTTTTAGCATGTTTGCCCCACAATAGGGCCACTTTCATCCACATTAAAAATCTATTTAGGCAGATTTTTTTCTCTTCAAGGACTTTCTTAATGGCAGCTGGAGACTCATCTGATGTCTCTTGCAGAAGCTGCTTCTTCTGTTATCTTGACATTTTTAAAACCAAACCTCTTTCAAAAATTATCAAATCATACTTTGCAGCTATTAAATTATCCAGCTTTACATCCCTCTCCTTCCTTTTGCTTTAAGTTGTCATATAATGACTTTGCTTTGTATTTATTTATTTATTTATTGAGATGGAGTCTCACTCTGTCGCCAGGTTGGAGTGCAGTGGTGAGATCTTGGCTCACTGCAACTTCCGCCTCCTGGGTTCAAGCAATTCTCCTGCCTCAGCCTCCCGAATAGCTGGGACTACAGGTGCATGCCACCACGCCCAGCTAATTTTTGTATTTTCAGTAGAGATGGGGTTTCACCATGTTGGCCAGGATGGTCTCGATGTCTTGACTTCATGATCTGTCCGCCTCGGCCTCCCAGAGTGTTGGGATTACAGGCATGAGCCACCACACTCAGACAATGACTTTGCTTTATGTTGAATCATATCAGAGTCTACAGGTGTGGTATGCCTTTCCTATAGTAGTCCTGCACTGATGTGAAAGCTGCATGAAAGATAAAAAATTTCACAAAAAGTGCAAGGTTTTTGTACCTGCTGGCATAGCTGTTGTGATGGCTTGACAAATTTCCTTTTCTTTTTTTATAATGGTCCTTACACTAGATTCATTTATCTTGAAGTAGCAGACAGCTATATCTGCAGACCTCTATCTATGGTACATATCAAGCAATTCAGCTTTTTCCTGTAATGTCATGACTTTTCTCTGCTTCTTGGGAACATTTCCAGCATCACTTAGTGGCACTTTGTATAAATCCCATGGTGTTATTCAAGGTTTATGGTATAGTGCTAAACACAATGAAAAATATTCAAGAATTGCAGGAGATCACTTTTTACTGTGATATGCAATTTACTGGACAGATGATCTCCTCACATGGAAATGATGAGCATCACACAGCATTTTAAGCAGATATTTGCAACACCTGAGCTCACCACAATAGCAACAGGAGGTGGCTATGAAATTATTATGGTAGTATAGTATTACTATAGTCACTTTTATGCAGTTATGATTTAATACTGCGTCTTTGGTTTGATCACATGTCTCTCAATTGCAAATGGTGCCATGTATGGTCTATAAGTGTTTGTGTTCATAAGTTTTAGTAGATTTTAACTTTTTCTAATAATTTGTGTATATTTTATGGTAGTAAATGATAAAAGATACTAATATCTACATATATCTTACACATTCATGATATACCTTTTTCTTAATTTTTCTGATATGTCTAGGCTACACAGTTCATCTGTGAGTTTCCTCACACTGTCACAAATCTCCAAAACATTTTTCAATATAGTTATTGAAAAACATCCTTATACTAACTGGACTCATTCGGTTCGACCCCATGTTATTCAAGGGTCAGCTGTATTAAGAATGATGAGTATATTTGTTCAGCAAATAAATTTTCTTGCATCTTCCCCAGTACAAGCATTAGCTACTTGTACCAGTATTAGGGTAAGAGGAGAAACATAATTCCGACCTCAAATAAGAAGTCTCTGGGTCCAAGGAGACCACCTGGAGAAACAATTTCATCACTATCCCAGTCTTGAGCACCTTGAGCTAAAAGAATACTCAGGATGCCTGTAATCCCAGCACTTTGGGAGGCTGAGATGGTTGGATCATGAGGTCAGGAGTTTGAGACCAGCCTGGTCAACATGGTGAAACTCCATTTCTACTAAAAAAAAATACAAAAATTAGCCAGGCGTGGTGTCATGCACCTGTAATCCCAGCTACCAGGGAGGCTGAGGCAGGAGAATGATATGAACCCAGGAGGCAGAGATTGCAGTGAGCCTAGATTGTGCCACTGCACTCCAGCCTGGGCGACAGAGCAAGACTCCATCTCAAAAAAAACAAAACAAACAAACAAACAAACAAAAAAAAAAAAAAAAAAGAAAAAAAACCAGGATGTTTGAGGATGGGGCAAAAGATAGGCCCTCATTTCTGAGATTGTGATAAGAGACATCATGCATTATTGACGCTAACACACATCTTATCCAACAGTTTTTGTGGTCCACAAAAATGGACTTTACTCACTGGCATATTTGGTTTCCAGTCTTTGACATTTCTAATAAAAATGTGCTCATAAAGAGGTTATACCATTAACCCTGGGCAGTTTATCTACAGTGGCCAACTTGTCTTTTTAAAGATTTATGCTGTCCATTTGAGACAATGCTCATTGCAGGCCAATATCTCATGATGATTTATGCATGGAGGCTCCTGGGAAAGGCTGGTCCGTGTCTGATCCCAGGCTTGAGAGCACTGACACGTAGGTGTCTGGCTCAGAAACAAACCAGTGTTTGACAGGCTCACAAACCACAGAATGAGGAAGAAATATATAAAAATAACAGTACCTGGTAGATGTTTAGAGAAGTTAAAATGCCTTGCCTTAGCTTTAGACTCTTAGTCTCAGTTATCTCAAAAGAGGGTTGTGAGAGAATTGGAATCTTGTAACACACTGTGAGCAACCATAACCCTCTTGTTAGAAACTGGTGGAAAGGAATTGAAGAAAAGGGACATGGGAGAAAGAGAACCGAAAACACGAAGGCACAGGGAGATGTCAAATGCTCAGTGGTGGGCATGTGGCCAGAGGTATTGAGATCTTGCAGGCAGGCAGGGGTAGGGATGAGAGGGGAGCAGAAGACACTTATAATCCCTTTTTCTCATTCCCAAGAGACCAGGGTAGAGGAAAGAACCCAGAATTAGAGTCGGATTTCCTAAAGGATTAAAAAGTTAAGTGGCAGAGACCTGGGGACAACAACTCTGGTTTTCAATTGAGTTATCATAATATTAGAAGAATAGCACTTCAGAGGCCAAGATAGGAACTCATAAAGAAAATTAAATAAAACAAGTCAGCCGGTCATGGTGGCTCACGCCTGTAATCCCAGCACTTTGGGAAGCCAAGGTGGGTGGATCACAAGGTCAAGAGATCAAGACCTTTCTGGCCAACATGGTGAAACCCCATCTCTACTGAAAATACAAAAATTATCTGGGTGTGGTGGTGCGCGCCTGTAGTCCCAGCTACTCAGGAGGCTGAGGCAGGAGAATCACTTGAACCCGGCAGGCAGAGGTTGCAGTGAGCTGAGATTGCAGCACTGCACTCCAGCCTGGCGACAGGGCGAGACTCTGTCTCAAAAAAACAAAAACAGAAACAAAAACAAACAAACAAACAAAAAACAGGTTAAATGCAGACATACGATTTTAAGTGTAACTTTTAATAAGTAAGTAAAGTCACTATAAATAATGGAAAATATTTACAAAACACCTTTGTAAAGCTTGTAAAAACACTGGCTATCATAGAGTGCTTAATTATAAGCCTAAGACACACGGGTTATCATTCACATTCCAAATAAGTAATCCAGAGAATATTTTTCATCCATAATAAAGCTAACAATCAAAGCTTTACAATCTTCCAGTGGTAATTCTCATGGGCACAACAAGCATTAAGTCTCACAATTTAACCTTATTGTGAGATGAAATCCAATAGTCAAAGATGAAAAAGAGGGATGGAAATTAAATTTTTTTTTTTTTTTACTTTTTAAAAAATTTTTTAAAATTTTTTATTATTATTATACTTTAAGTTCTAGGGTACATGTGCATAACGTGCAGGTTTGTTACATATGTATACTTGTGCCATGTTGCTGTGCTGCACCCATCAACTCGTCAGCACTCATCAATAGCAAAGACTTGGAATTTAAATTTTGACTGTTGGCTGTTATGATTACTAGGGAATAATAGGTCATGTAATTAACTGAAGGACACACTTGATCCTCTCAGGATCCTACTCAATAACTTCATCCTGGGTAGGAAGAATGTTTAGAAGAGAGATTTTGTTTTTTCTAGAATCCAGGAAAGCAGGGCTTTACCATCTCTGAAAGTGGCTATCACTTCCTGTCCTGGGCATCACCGCTGTGTAGCAGATGCTGCCCCTCTCCCCTCAGGCCCTACTACAATAGTGCATGATGGATTCCCTACTCCCAGCATCTCCACGTAATCCAGAGAATTAACAGTCTGATCTCCCTAGAGTAACCTCAACCTATGACTGATGGAAAGTGGTGTATATTATCTCCATTCCTTCACCCCTCAGGTGGGGAAAACTCAGGGGAGCAAGATCTGCTGTGGCTCCCATATAATGGTTCACTCTTTCTTAGCTGCCTTCCTTGGGAACTGACTCTTCACTGGGGTCCACCCTTGAAGGTGGACCCTTCATGCCCTGAGGACTATCCATAGCCCAAAGCTGCACAGAGAAGAAACTCCGCAAAAAGTGACTATGGGAAAAGAATAGTAAAGTATGGGTCAGAAGGGGATGCTAGGTGGAGGAGCTGTCTGGAAAGCCATAAGGCATCAGTGGGTGGGACCTTCTCCCAGGGAGCAATTGGGAATAAAAGAGATTTGATACAACCTTGCCTTGCTTCTCTTTTGACTTTGAATTGAAGGTGCACCCCAATTCTTCTGCCTGTAAACCCACTGCTGGCTTCTGTCCTCACTACAGAATCTGTCCTTGTGTCTGCAGCCTTCCCAGCCAGCTTCTGATCTCCTCTCTCCCCTTGTTCTTGGTCTGTTCCAATGCCATTGGCTTTAATGCTGGATCCTCTTGTGATGCCCATTCCCAAAGAGCATCCTCTCCCAGGGATCACGCTCTTATACCTGTTCCTGTGCACAACCACAAGGCCATTTCAGATCTCTATCTCACTGTGATGCATCTTGTATTTTGTCAGCAATCAACCCCTTTCCTAAAACTGCCAAGGAACCCTTACTCCTTTATGGTAAAGGCTACATTCCATTTTGAATACTTTGAATGTCACAGACTGTTTTAAAAAAATAAAAACAAAAACTAGGAATCAATCAACCATTTATCTTGCCCCCACCCCCCACCTTTGGTCTCCTGCCACTTTATTTATTTGTTTATTACCAGATCCTTCCTTCTGCTTAAACATCTTTCTCACAGTCTGGCAGGAAGAGCCGTCTCCCAGGCACACACCGCAGCGATCCTCTGTGGCATTGGAATCGATCTCATAGTCACAGCCAACTATCTGTGGGGAAGAGAGGTGGAGGATGAATACCCAGGCAGGGGATGCCACTCTTGCCTGGATCTGTGATTTCTCCTTTCCCCTTTGGTGCTTCATAAGACTGGACAGGAGGTACAAGGACAAATGTTTGTTCCTGGTGGCAGCAAGAGGAATATCCAAGCATCCACCAATGGTAAAGGCACTACTTGCTCAGAGGGGAGGGAGGCACACGTTGAGTGAGGTCTCTAATTTCCTGAGTCAGAGGCAGAACTGAACAAAATCCATGAAAATGTTCCAAAAGTCTAACTATAAAAACGTCTTGGAGTTGAAGCTAGTAGAGCAGCAAGTCTCTTTCAGACGTGTTCTCATCCTGGAAAAGGAGAGCCACAAAGCTTGGGGTGTTCTGTGGCAGTGGATACCACAGAATCATGACACTTAGATTGAAAGTCATGAACCATATCTGACCTTCACCTAGACATTTCTGTGGCTTGCTTTCTTCCATGACCACAAGGGAAAGCTATACCATATTCCTTTAGTCATAATTTTCTTTCTTGTTTGGGAACAATTGTGTCCAGATAGTTTCATTTCCTTTTTGATCTTTAAAGATCATTTTCTTTCTAACTTGAAAGCCACCTCAAATCTACTCAAAGGAAGAATGGTTTGAATCTTTTTTAAGAGAGAGATGGAATCTTGCTATTTTGCTCAGGCCAGAGTGTAGTAGCTATTCACAGGCAACAGCCTTGAACTCCTGGCCTCCCACCTCAGCCTTCTGAGTAGCTAGGACTATAGGTACCACACCAGGCTTATTTTGAGTCTTTAAATACACCCCCTACCATCTAAACAGAGAATGAATGCCCACTAACAGAAAATAGCTTCATTCTTTAGGTTAATTGTCTTTAATTTCCTTTAGGTCCAAAGACTGTGCTGCTTCACCCAGTTGGGGGAAAAAAATAAAGTGCTAAGAGATTAAAAAAAATTAATTATGCTAATAACAATGGGAAAAAAAGCAATGTGTGAAACAGGTGCCTTCAGTGACTATGAATAAAATGCCAACCCTTCACAAGCAGTAAGTTTGCATCAAGCTTGAGAACCCTCTAATAAGCTGACATTTATAACCACATTCCCAGTGGCCTTCATTCCTTCACTCACTTGGAATGATTGCTAGGGAAATTGAGTCTGAGGCATACTAATTTTAAAGTATTTTCTTTAATCTCTATCAACAGGGAAATAGATATAAAAATGTGAAGAATAAAGGAAAGAAAGTCAGAAAAGCAAATATCTGAAGCTCAAGTCTTTCTTGTTGAATGGGTAGTTATATTTCTAAACTAATATTTGCCTGCATAACTGAGACACCAGGGTTGGGGGAAGGAGACACACCCATGTCCCCAACATTCTGTCCCACAGCATATTAAATGGGTTCTTGTAGAGACTCACCCAATTTAGTTTTCCTATGAGCTGCATGCAGTACAGTAAAAATTGAATTAAGTATCCAACAGAAGATCTAGGAAGACATGAACCAGTCTTCCTTGTTGCATATAAAACATAAGGGGCTGGGCCGGGCGTGGTGGCTCAAGCCTGTAATCCCAGCACTTTGGGAGGCCGAGACGGGCGGATCACGAGGTCAGGAGATCGAGACCATCCTGGCTAACACGGTGAAACCCCGTCTCTACTAAAAAATACAAAAAGCTAGCCGGGCGAGGTGGCGGGCCCCTGTAGTCCCAGCTACTCGGGAGACTGAGGCAGGAGAGTGGCTTGAACCGGGGAGGCGGAGCTTGCAGTGAGCTGAGATCCGGCCACTGCACTCCAGCCCGGGCGACAGAGCGAGACTCCGTCTCAAAAACAAAAACCATAAGGGGCTCTCAGAGGAAAAGAAACAAACCTCAGTCTTCTTCATAACACGCTCTGGCAACACAGAAAGCCCACAACAGTATGCTCTTTCTGCCTTCAGCAGAATCAGAGGTGGCTCTGCTGCTGCTACCTAATGTGGGAAATGACTTCAGCATGGCCCTTTTCTGATGTGACTCTGAATGTGCCAGGCAGTCACCCCAACAGGTAGCGTGTTTGTGAAAAAAATCACTTTCATTTCCCATCTTATCAGTTACAGTGGTGGCGCGAATAGTGATGGTGGTGGTGGTAATGATGTTGAAGGTGGTGATAATAGTGATGATGTTGTAGTGGTGGTGGTGATGGATAATAATGGTGGGGGGCAGGATGACGGTAGTGATGGTGGTGGTGGTGGTGGTGGTGATAGTGATGGTGGTGCAGGGTAATGGTGGCAGTGGTGATAGGGGTGATGTGGTAGTAGTGGTGGTGATTTGATGGTGATGGTGGTGATGGGGGTGATGGTAGTGGTGATGGTGGTGGGGGTGATGGTGATAGTGGTGATGTGGTAGTGGTGGTAGTGATTTGATGGTAATAATGGTGGTGGTGGTGATGTGGTAGTGGTGGTGGTCATTTGATGGTGGTGGTGGTGGTGATGTGGTGATGGTGGTGGTGGTGGTGATGTGATGGCGGTGGTGATTTGATGATGGTGTTGGTGGTGATGTGGTAACGGTGGTGATTTGATGGTGGTAGTGGTAGTGGTGGTGATGTGGTAGTGGAGGTAGTGATTTGATGGTAATGGTGGTGGTGGTGATGTGGTAGTGATGGTGATGATTTGATGATGGTGGTGGTGGTGACATGGTAATGGTGGTGATTTGATGGTGGCAGTGGTAGTGGTGACGATGGTGATTTGATGGTGGTGATGGTGATTTGATGGTGGTGACGTGGTAGTGGTAATGATGATTTGCCAATGGTGGTGGTGGTTATGTGGTAGTGGTAATGATGATTTGATGGTAGTGGTGGTGGTGATGCAGTAGGGTAGTGGTGATTTGATGATGGTGGTGGTGATTTGATGATGGTAGTAGTAGTGGTGGTGATGTGGTATTGGTAATGATGATTTGATGATGGTGGTGGTGGTGACGTGGTAATGGTGGTAGTGATTTGATAGTGGTAGTGGTAGTGGTGGTGATGGTGACTTGATGGTGGTGATAGTAGTGGCGGTGGTGTGGTAGTGGTAATGATGATTTGATGATGGTGGTGGTGGTTATGTGGTAGTGGTAATGATGATTTGATGGTGCTGGTGGTGATGTGGTAGTGGTAACGATGATTTGATGGTAGTGGTGCTGGTTGAGATGATGGTGATGGCGGTGGTAATGGTGGCATGTGATGTGGTAGCGGTGATGATTTGATGATGGTGATAGTGATGTGGTAATGGTGATGGTGGTTTGATTTGATGGTGGTGATGGTAGTGGTGGTAGTGATTTGATAGTGGTGGTGGTGATGTGGTAATGGTGATAGTGATGATGTGGTGGTTATGGTGGGGTGATGGTGGTAGTGATGGTGGAGTGATGATTGTGGTGGTGGTGGAGATAGTGTTACTAGTGGGGATATGGTAGTGGTGGTGGTAATTTGATGGTAGTGGTGGTGGTGATGACACGGTGGTGGTGATGGTTGGGTGATAGTGGCTGGTGGTGGCAGTGGTGGTGATGTGGTAGTGGTGTTGACTTGATGGTGTTAGTGATTTGATGATAGTGGTGGTGGTGATGTGGTAATGGTGCTGATTTGATGGTGGTGGTGATAGTAGTGGTGATGTGGTAGTGGTGGTAGTGATTTGATGATGGTGGTTGTGGTGGTGGGGATGATGTAGTGGTGGTGATGGTTGGGTAATAGTGGCTGGTGGTGGCAGTGGTGGTGATGTGGTAGTGGTGTTGATTTGATGGTGTTAGTGATTTGATGATAGTGGTGGTGGTGATGTGGTAATGGTGCTGATTTGATGGTGGTGGTGATAGTAGTGGTGATGTGGTAGTGGTGGTAGTGATTTGATGATGGTGGTTGTGATGGTGGTGATGATGTGGTGGTGGTGATGGTTAGGTGATAGTGGCTGGTGGTGGTGGTGGTGGTGATGTGGTAGTGGTAGTGATTTGATGACAGTGGTGGTGGTGATGTGGTAATGGTGCTGATTTGATGGTGGTGGTGGTAGTAGTGGTGATGTGGTAGTAGTGGTGGTGGTGATTTGATGATGGTGGTTGTAGTGGTGATGTGGTGATTTGATGGTGGTGGTGATGATGGTTGTGGTGGTGGTGGTGTGGTAGTGGTGGTGGTGGTGGTGATGTGGTAATGGTGGTAGTTATGAGGTGGTGGTGATGGTGGGGTGATGGTGGTAGTGGTGGCGGTGATGGTGGAGTGATGATGGTGGTGGTGGTGGTATAGGTAGTGGTAGTGGTGGTTATGTGGTAGTGGTGGTGGTGGTGATGTGGTGATATGATGGTGGTGGTAGTGGTGGTGTTGGTGATGTAGTAGTGATGGTTGGGTGATAATGGTGGTGGCAATATGGTGGTGGTGATGGCAGCAGTGGTGGTGGTGGTGGTGGTGATAGTGGGGTGATGGTGATGATGGTGGTGGTGGTGGTGGTAGTGGTGGTGGTATAGCGAGTAATTAACTATGAGAGGAGAGTTGAGAAGGACTCAAGAATGACTCACTGATTTCTGGCCTAGATATCAGTAAACAGAGATGGTTTTAGTATCATTCCAAAAAGAAGTACTATAGAAGAACAGGTTGGGGTAAGAATTAGGTATAATTTTGATTTAGAAATGTTAAGACTGAAGTAACTGTTGGGCTTTTGAGGGTCAGGAGATAGGACCTGGTATTCTGAATGTAGATCTGGCTCAGAGCAATTGATTTAGGGATGTTTAGTGTATCACTGAGATGGCCAAAATGGCCTTGGAGATGAAAGAAGGTTCAAATCAGTTTTTGAGAGAAATTAGTGAGGAAGCTAACTCAGGACAGTGGGAAGACTGTCAAGTAAGGATAAAAGCTTAGGTGGATTGAAAACATTGACTTTGTAAGGACACACATGTATAACGTTGAATTTTTATTTTAGGGAGTGCATAGTAGGCCAATGGTAAGATCAAAAAAGGGGTGTGATGGGGTTGATCCAGAACCTTATCCAGAACTGGGGTAAGAGATTGGGGGAAGGCTAAGAGAAAGTTATGGAGCAGCTGATGGATAGACCAGAACATCTGGTCTATTTTAGAAGGAAATTCAGCCAATGTTATGCTGACTGTGTGAAGAGGGAGGAGTCCAGGAGCTGAAGTCAAGCAACTGGTTACCAGGAGAAAGAGGGGAGAGAGGTCGAAGGTTAGCGAGCTGGCCTCAGATAGTGGGTATGAGAGTGAGAGCTCAGAGCTGGAAGTGGGTGGAGGTGAGTAGGGCATTTGCTCATTTTTAAAAGCTTATTCTGTCATCCTGGTAATTTAAAATGGAAGGTGTCCTGAAAAGTCAAAGTTTAAATCTGTATCTTTGATAAACAAGCTTACTAAAGAAAAACTAAGGGGAGGGGCACAGATAGTTACCTCCCAGAACAAATTCAGTTCTGGTCAGGGTTTGATAATTTCCTTGACAATATAATCTGCAACTCTAACATACCAAAATATTGGCAAATAGTGTAATTTCAAAATAGACATGAATATAAGCAATCAAATTTTCATATTCACAAAGAATGTAGATTAGACAAACACTGCATTGTTTTCCTGAAAGCGTATGTTTTTATGTCAATACATGCTCAATCCCCTTTGAAAAAACTAGTAAATGAATAAGGAGGGTAACAATAAAACTAGCAAATAAGGGGCCTGGAACTACCTACAACCTGGATCCTTGAAGATAAAGTATTTAGGCTATTAAGTATATTTGATTTGATACCATTTTTTTCAGCTTAAAAACTCAAATCAGTGTGGTATAGACAGAAAGCGGGCAAGTATAGCTTCTAAAAGGTCTTAACTGGCACCCAGAAAGAGGGAGGCAGGCTGATAAAATCTAGTTTATTCTATCAGGTTCATTTGATTGGCCTCAAGAAAGACATCCAACTTGTAATGGTTCTCAATCCTGGCTACTTATTAGAATCGCCTGGAGAGCTTTTAGAAATTACTGATGTCTGGGCTCTATTTCAAACCTGTTAATTCAGGATCTCTGGGATGTGGGGTCTGGGCACTGATGTTTTAAAATCTCCCCAGGTGATTATTATATGCAGCTAAGGCTAAGGACTTTAGTCACTGAGGAGTAAATGTGATGCTGAAATTATCTTTTAGATCTAAATAACTTTGCATTTATAGAAATGGCATCTTTAGCCTGTGATGGAAAACAGGTGCCTTGAACAAAATAAATGAAAAAGCAACTGTATAGAGAAATAAGAACCTTCTCAGAGTGCTGAATATTTAGGGGCAAGAGCTTGTCACAGGGAATAATTTTGTCCAGTGGAAAAAATATTATAAATATTTTTAAAAAACAAATAAAATGTGTTGAGTTTACAGATCTATTTTCTAAGAGTTTATCTTACACCAGGGCCTCTGTTAAGAGCTCAACATATATTACCTGTGAAAGTTGTCAGAATCAAAATGGAGCAACTAATGGTAAGAAAAAACCCTGATAAATATGGCCAGGGAAGGCTAGGAAGAATTAGTTCTCACCCTTGTATGCCTGATGATGAAAAAGGCTCTGCAAAAACCAAAACCTTGCGCAAAGGCTATTACAACCTTACACAAAAAATACTTTTGCAATGACATCTGCCCAGCAACTTCCTGAGCAACCTCGGATTGGTGTCACCCTTGTTATTGATCTCTGCAGGAAATTATAATTATTTAAAAACAATTTTGCAATTCTCTTCAACTTTTTTTCCTTTAAAAATTTTCATTTTCTTTAAAAAACCCCTCTTTTCCTTTACCTTCCTAAATATGCACATAGTTAACTGTGGCATACATATTCCCATTGCAATGCCCTATTCCCAAATAAGCTTCATTTTGTTTTAGAGAGCCTCTCTCTGTCTGTTATTTAGGTTAACAGACCTTATTTAATCTTTTGACAACCCCAACTAGGCAGATACATTAAAAATTCCAGTTCTATGACAGAAAAACTGAGTCTTAGAAAGATGTATAGGATCATACAACTAGTAAATGATGGTACTGAGTTCATATTCTAAAACCCCAGTGCTAAACCATTATGATTTACTAACCTATCAAAACATCTTCCTTTAACCGAATAAAAACACTTTCTCTCTAAACTGAGATTTATGCCTGGGGGGTTGGATCACAAGTCCTGCTCCTCAGTTCCTTGCAAAATAAAATGCAAGCAACAAGAAGGAATTCTTTAATGGTTACACACTTAAAAGCATCAACACATCAGGTCTAAATAATTTATATCAACTTGATTAATGAAGTGAGTGTGGAATAATTACATAGAAATCAGAAACCTGTTTTGTAACTACTGTCATGCCATCTCTCTGAGAAGCTCATGTTGATAGTCAATGGAGAGCTAAATGTGAAAATGCATTATGGAAAGTACCATAGAAGCTATTATTAATTTCAGTTTTTCTCAAATTTAATGCCACTGAAATAATCTGGGCTGGGCTTTCCTGATAATTCCTCTTTTTCATGCTCAATGTCTAAAATAATATCATAGTGCACATCAACCAATCAAGAAATGAAGATGATGGCAGAAGGAAAAAAACATTCAATCCAAAACTGTGACTTTGATGAACACTGAGAAGTCTTGTCTTTTCATTTCATGAACTATATATAAAAAACAGATGAGGTGCAAATGCCATGAAAGCACAAACTTAGAACATCTGACTTCCCAAATTAGTAAAAGTCATGATTTTATAAAGTTGGAGATTAAGGAAACATACCCAATACCTTACATATGCCATTAATACAGACATTTCTGCTGTTGCCGCCTTCAAAGCAAGGGGTACCATCAATGACAGCATCCAGCATTTTCTCAGAAAACTGGCCATCTATGGGTCGGCAGTAGAGCTCACAAGGATGTGCTGAAGGGAAAAAAGAAGGCAAATCCTTGCAAGTTAGCTTTTAGCTCAGCATCCTCCCCCAGGATTCCTCTGTACTTATAACCCCCAAGTGTCATTTACTCTGACGATCCTATCTTTTTACCTGCTTGAGACACACCCTGAAATGTGCCTCAAGACACATTTCACACATCCAGGTGCTGAATCCAAGGATTATTTTTCCTTTTTGAAAACAAGTTTTATAATGAATTGAATTAAAAGATTGCTTTAAAATACTCTATTCTTTGCTGTAAACGATGACTCCTTTCTATTCAACATTGAATTGTGCTGATAAAAATAAGGCACTGAGCATCTGGGGTTAGCTTAGAAAATAAGTTATTGCAACCAGCCATGAAGGACTCCAGGCAAGCGGGATGCCTGCTTGTTTCTTGAAGCAAAGTAAGTAGACCTCCAGGGGACAGGCATCCCCTCCCATAGGGCCAGCTTATTGCTACCACAACCTCCATCACCACCAGCATAAACCTGCCCCAACAAATGTCCTCCTCCAGTCTAAGAGGTGCTTAGATTGACAACCATGTGGAAACATTTTGTTGTTGTTGTTGAAACTGAAGCCGACCTGCTTCTCATAGTGCTCCATCCCATCAGCTTGGGTCCTACACTGATTTCATTCTAAGGTTCAGTTTTCTACTCCATTGTGAATGAAGACAGGGTGATCTACAGCACAGGAATATTTACTTAATAAAATACATACCCACATGTTTGTACACAGAATAACCAGAAAGATAGATCACATTTAAATCACAGATTGCCTTAAACATTTTAATAGTGAATACACATATATGATAAGAAGAATTCAAATAATTTTCTTATGAATGTAATGAATGCTTTTCTTTAAGTGAAAAACACAACAATGTCTTCTTTGGCAGGGATTTTGGGGTCTCTTCTGGATGTGTTTATTATGGGCAGGGCTGTTAGTTGCTTCTTTGTGTGATCAGCGGAGGGCTCAATAGTACCAGCCATAAGGCTATTCGTCATGGGCCCACCTCACTGGGCTGGGCACCAAATGCCAAGACTGGGTGCACAGTGATAGCTGTGTCTGCTTGAGGATGCAGTGATCTACGTGGCCAGGAAATGAAAGTGCAAAATTCACACACATGTAACCATGAGCAAAAGCTCTAAATGCTGAAACACTGAACAAACTTGAGACTGAGGCCAAAAACATCTATTCAGAGCTTAAAAGAGATAAGTGAACTAGCTCAGAAGCAGAAAATTAGATATCACATGTTCTCACTTTTAAGTGAGAGCTAAACATCGGACATACATAGACATAAAGATGGAGACAGACTCTGGGGACTCCAAAAGCAAGGAGGGTGGAAGGAGGGTGAGGGTTGCAAAATTACGTATTGCGTACAGTGTTCAATATTTGGGTGCTAGGTACGCTAGAACCCCAATCCCTACCATTATGCATGTAATACCCAGGTAACAAACAAGCACATGTGCTCCCTGAATCCAAAATCAAACAAACAAACAAACAAACAACAAAGCTTAAAAGAGAAAGATATGGCACATGTATACATATGTAACAAACCTGCACATTGTGCACATGTACCCTAGAACTTAAAGTATAATAATTTTAAAAAATTTAAAAAAAAGAAAGATAAAAGCCAATATGTAAATAAAGAAAACCAATGGATTTCACATAAGGTGCAGTGGATAAGTTGTTTGACAAGATAAAGTCAAAATGAGTTGAAGAGATAATTGGATAAAGAGCCAGTGGAAAAGTGTCAAGACTCTGGGACAAAGCATGACTTGGGATTATTGTGTAGCTCCATTTGTGGCAGCATGATTAGCTCTGTTACTGGGCAAACTGGAATAGAAGTACTAAAGGGAACAACCTGGGAACAAGTCTATTCTCCTAACGATGAGAACATCAATCCAGGTGCTGAATCCAAGGATTACTTCATTAAGACCTTGGTTTAAACTTTAGAATTGGATTTGGGATTTTGTATTTGGAATACATAAAGCAAAAATATAAAGCAGCCCTGAATAACTCCAGAGCTTTTCTAAGGAATCATCTATTTCAAGGCTGCTGGGAAGAGTTGGGACCACAGCATGTTCATTGCCGCAATGGAATGTTTATTCAGAGAGAAATGGACAGATTCACTAAGTTGCATTTACATAATGGACTGCTATGCAGCCACTAAAAGGAATGAGGTAAACCAGTAAACCACGATGCCATGATCTACTCAGTGAATCAAGATGCAGAATTGGCAAATTGTGGTTTATCTGTGCGCAAATGAAAACCTGCTGTTAGCATGGTTATCTTGGAGGAATACATTCAATGCAGTGAGATAATAATAATTCATTTTTGTTTCATTCTATTATGTGCACTTGCATTTTTATAAGACACATCTATTCCTTTTAAAAATAATAAGTCTTGGCCCTCACACAGGAAAACTGGAAAAGTCTTCTTTCCCCAGTGATATTTATGACACATCTCCATAAAGAGAGGCCCGAATTTCAAAACTTCCCTCCACCCTGTTTCCACAACACAGGACTAGTACATGCTTTAAGGCTAGACAGGTTAACTGAAGTACACTGTCCACAAGAAACACACATGTGTGTTGACTATAAGTATAGTGGTTTATGGAGTCTTAGAAATTATCTAGGAAATAACATTTGTAATAACAACAATGACAGCACACAGATCCTCTGCTGCGACTCTCCCAGAGCTCCCACCACCATGACCTATAGGTGTGCCTCAGGCCAGGGAGAACGCTGTGTTTGAAAGCAGTCATCCTAAATGGAAAGTTCAGTGCTATTGAAGGCTTTTATAAGGCTGAGCCTGAGGTCCTCCTTCTCTGTCCCCTCCTTCTCTGGCCTTTGTCTTTCATGGTGCTCTGAAGGGCTCTCGTTATATCATTAAGTTGTCCTGTGACACAGGGATCTACAGGAGGAGGCAAAGGTGGTAACGGATGGTCTTAATTCTTGGGAGTCATCACTGGTATCAGAGATTCTCTGTGCCAGACATCAACCTTGTTGAGTTCATCATCTCTATAGAGTTGAGTACTTTCCTTGTCTCACATTTATCCCCCGGCCCTGATGCAGCCTTTTGTAGGGTCATGTGATTTTTTGCCCTCTAGCTTTCAAGAGCTTTCAAGTCCATTTATAATTCAGCTAAGTGAAAGCTCTAAAACTAATTTACTAGTGAACTCTCACCCTCACATTGTCTGATTAGTCCTCTCAAAGGGAACTTAGGAAAAGAGATGAACTTACCGAATCAAAGTTCGCATTTTCAATTTTGCAGAAACAGGGTGACTCAACATTTTTGGATAATGATCTTAATAAATGATAGAAATGAAAGCTCTAACTTGCTAAAAAGAATGAGAATATTTCTTAGGTAAGGAAAAGTTTTGATGCATTTCATGTTTTGTGAATAGACTGGAATGTGAGTTTCATCATTTTAAAGAATACAGTTTCTAAAATCCATTCACAGGCAGGGCTTCATGGGCATAAGACCTGTGCTTTTATCCAGGACCTCACACTTGGTTGAATGCTGTTGTCTCTGTCTTGCGATTCTTAATCATTTTACCTTTGAACTTGTGCTGGGTAAGGGAAGGCCAAAATGGGAAGGCGGTGTGCACATGAAGAGAAGTGCTGTGCACCCCTGCCGCTCCTCAACAGAGCCCAAGAAATACTAAACCTCAAAGCAAAAGGCATAACTTAAAATGTTTTATTGATGCAAGAAGTTATGTTTAACTTAAAAAGGAAGCTCAGCTTAAGGACTAAAATCAAATCGGCTTGGGGGAAAAAACAAAAATGAAAACTTGTGACTGTATCACAGTCCAAAATAAGTCAAGTAATTACCAAGTGTCTGAACTCTCTGGCTGGTCTAAAATGGCATTCTTGTACTTTCTAATATGGTAATCTTATTGTAATCCCCACAATAAACGGAAATATGTATTAGTGAAATAGAAGAAGACATTAAAGTGAATATATTCTATAGTAACCATAGAAAGGTATAGAAACAAAAGCAGAAATAATTTTTTAAAATGAATTAAACCCTTGTCATTGATGTTTTATTTTAATTTAATTTAATTTAATTTAATTTAATTTAATTTTATTTTATTTTATTTTATTTTATTTTTTTGAGACGGAGTCTCTCTCTGTCGCCCAGGCTGGAGTGCTGTGGCGCAATCTCGGCTCACTGCAAGCTCCGCCTCCCGGGTTCACGCCGTTCTCCTGCCTCAGCCTCCCGAGTAGCTGGGACTACAGGCACCTGCCACCGCGCCCGGCTAATTTTTAAAATTTTTCTGTAGAGGCAGGGTCTTACTTTGTCACCCAGGCTGGAGTGAAGTGGTGCAATCATAGGTCATTACAGCCTCAAACTTCTGTGCTGAAGCGATCCTCCCGCCTCACCCTCCTGACTAGTTAGGTTTACAGGCATGCACCACTATGCCTGGCTGTATTGATGTATTAGATTAGGGTAAGTGCAGTACCCTAGAAACAGAAATAGAAAAAAGAGTTTTCTATTTACTGTATAGTTTTAAGTTCTGTCTTCTGGTTAAGATGCTTAAGAAGTAAACTTAGAATCACAACTTAAATTATTTAAGCAATATAATAATTAGTCATCAATGCTTAAATGTTTAGAAAACACTGGTTTTCAAGGGCAAGATATATAGGTTTAATAAACTGAGCCTTAATCATAATAAAAAGGGTTGTTGGGTTTTCCACCAGAGCTCCTGGCTTATGAAATAATCAAGGTTTTAAAGACATGAACATTGCCTTAGGGAAAATTCAAAATTCAGTGCATTGGTCCTAAAGAAATGAACTTAACCAAGTCCCTGTGTGTTTTTGTGCTTAACGACCAGGCTGCAGAGTCAGGCCTGGGCTAACTCTTGGTTCTATCTCATAGTCTGAGTTTGGGCAAGTTACATAGGTCCTCTGAACCTATTACCTCATCTCTAAAAATTGGGTCAAAAATAGCTTTCCTTGAAGGGTTTTCTTGTGGAGATAAAATTAGGAAAAAATATATAAAGTGTTGCGGGAAGTATCACTGTTCACTGAGGGAGTAGAAAACTCTGCTGTATGTTTATTTTATCCTCTGGTGATTTCTAAAAGGATGCCTGGGAGGCTGTAAGGCACTCAATATTTGGCACAGAAAAAACGCTCCATACATCCTTGTTGACATGAATGAACTACTGCCAGGGATGCCTGTTAACTAAGCAAAATAGCAACTCTGTAGACAGAGTATAATGGGGGAAGTAATCAGTGTGCTGTTCAAGGTAGTGGCTATTCAGGTTAGCAGATAAGTCATTGTCTGCTAATGACCAAATAATAGCATAAGAATCTGTAAAGAAACTACGGGGATAGAGGATGAATGCTGATAGACTGGGTAGGAAGTAAGGTCAGAGGGTGGCAAACTTCATCTGAGTTAGAGAAGCAAATCAATCACTCCAAAGTGAGTGGGACTGATGTCAACTTGTGTAACTCTCACTTCTTAGTCAAAAAGTAGGCACATGATGAATGCTTGCAAACAAATGAAAAGCAAAGCTGAATCAAATCTTTTTATTCCAAGTCCAGCTACTTGAGCCATCAGACTTAGATACACACAAATCCAACAGTGTATCTGGGAGGGGGATCCCATACTAAGCACCTGTGATACCACTGGAGCAGCTATGCTATCTTAGCTCTGATAGGCCGCTCATTCAGAGTCTACAGGACCACTGACCCAAATAGTTTTAACAAATTGAGAATGTGCAGGATATACATATAGATAGCATGGACTGGATGTGCCTTTCATCACTTGATAATTTTGGAGTACACCTGGGTATATGCATGAGTTTTCCTGTATTCAAATGCCTGACTCAGGAAACTAAATTGCACCAATAACTGAGTGGTTTTTCCCTCCAGAGCATAAATGACACTGAACAATTGGGGGCAAGGAGCAATCATTGCCCTTGACAACTGAGAGCCATCAGGGTATTTCGGATACCTGAGCTGAGCAAAGCACTGCAGAATCTTTCTTTCAAATGCTATTGCATAAGTCTAACAGCCCAAATACATGATTCTCAAATCTGTGATTTTTCTTGTGTCCTATCACCCTGGATTTTTTGGAACTCAAAAATCATGAACAATTTGATGAGCTATTTTTTACTACCTTGCCTTAAATTTCTTTAACACAGGAAAATCTTTTCTGTTTCATTTCTTACTCAGATAACAACAAACAACACGAATATGTTTTTAGATGTTGATCTCTGGCTAACAGTCATTGATTCTTCCTCATTTTAAGGAGAGAATGTGTCTGGAAGTTTTGCCAAGGCCGCTGTTCCATTCTCCAACTCCATTATGTCCCCATCCCTCTTGTGCAACATTCAGATGTTTGATTTTACTTTTTACCCTTCTCATACTCCTGTACGTATAAAAATGTTGATTTCTGGCCCAGAGCTGGTTTTTGATCTTTCATTCCTATTTTCTTGCCTTTCCGCCTGTTATTCTACTCCCACTCAGAATGACTCTATTTTGAATGCCTTCCCTTTTCTTTCTTCTGGTGGAAAGACTGCTCACGAAAGCATGAGTAGTCTTCAGAATCATCAACTGCTTCACTGGAAGCCTTTTTGTTGCAATTACTTCAAACCCATAATGACCTTCTCTTCTGAATTTCTGACAAAATCACAGTCAGTTCCTCGTGTCCATCAACAAGCAATTAGTTACTGAATTCCTACATGTCCTATTAATGGCTCAATTGCACCTCAGCTGTTTTGAAGTGAGTCACCATGTTTTATAAACTTCTTTTATCTCTCACAAAGCCCAGACAGAGTTGAATGTATTCAGCCTTCAACATTTACTGATCAACTTAACCAGGTCAGTGTTTCCATCTTCTAAATTACAAAATTCCTGGGGTACAATTTTCTTTGTTAAACTTGGTATGGATCACAGAAACCTTGACTAACAGACAAATGCTTTGAGAATGGCTGTTCCCTAGATCTGAGATATACCATTACAGCTCCTTACCTGGGTTAAAAATGGGAAACCAGTGGTAGAGTTCATTCTTGTAGGGAACAGTGTCAAATTCACTGCACTGCATCTGCCGAAATGTTGGTGCCTCTGAGCGACAGGGGTGGACGTTGCACAAGCGATAGCGTTTTCTTTCTCCAGTGCAATATTTTCCTCCAAACTTTGGCCTACAAATGAAACAGACAAGTTATTCTTTTAGTTTGCTTAAATGCCAACATTTTCCTTTAAAATTCCTGTGGTATCTGGCCTTGACAAACGATGTCTCTCTATGCCCTCAAAACTTACCTTTTAAATAAATGCTTCAAATTTTACACATTTTTTCCTTGCCTGCCAACATTTCAGTCCTAATGTATAGTAGCTTATTTTGAAATAGTTTATATATTACTTCCACCTATATATCCTCCAGCTGAAATCTATGCCAAAAAGGATACATTTTCCTTCCAAGTATGCTCCTTCTCTGATTCATATTTGATGAATTAAAAGTGGTCAGATTTCAGAATCATCCATCTGTGCCTTCCTTGGATCCCACAGTCAATCAGTTGCCTGGTCATCAGCTGTCTACTTACATTTGTTTCATACACTTCAACTTTACAATAATCAAACCAGTCCAATTCTTATCTTCATTCCTATCTCTACTTTTAAAATTCTTATCTCCATTTCTATCTCTACTTTTAAAATTAAACCCACAGTACAGGCAATTATCAGGTTAAATTTTCAGATGACCTTAATTATTTTAGCTTCTGTTTTAAAATCTCTAATGGCATCCAATGGTCACATCAGCCTCCTGAGCTTGGCATTCAAAGCCCTCACAATCCTGCCTTAACTCACTTTAACAATTTACTTCCCACACTCTGCTTCATGTTACACTGCTCCAGTGGTGCCACCTGCCTTATTTGCTATTTCTTTTCTGGGCCTTTAGATAGATTTTTTCCTCCTTTAAAGTCTCCACATATATACATACTGCTCATGCTTGAAGAACCAAATAAATGCTACCTCCCTCATGAATCCTTCCTGGATTTCCACCAGAAGTAATTTTTTTTCTCCTCTTCAGCGACACTGTGTGTGCCAGTTGCCTGCACGTCCTGAACCTATCATTCCCAAAGATAGTTCTTTGATGGCACAATCGAAGCTCTGTGTCCTCTGTGGTGCCTAATAGTACTTAGGGCGTAGAATGCTCTTAATAGATATTCAATGGGTGAATAAGTTAATCTTATTTTAGAAAAATCACTCTTCGATTTTTCTTTCCTTTGTGATACACTTGAGGGCATAACAGCCTTACTGTCAGGATCAATGGATCACTCATAATGGGAGAGGGGTTTACAGCTCTCAGAGAGGTGAGGAAACTATCCTTTGAGAAGGTTCCCGGGCACGGCTTCTGGCCTTCATCTTGGGGCAGTATCTGAATCGGGGAGTGTGCCTCCTATTGCAGGAGTGCCAATAGTCTGGAGTTTTAATTTGTCATTATCTTTTTGTTAGGTGGATCTGAACAAGTTACCTTATTTCTCTGAGCCTCAGTTTTTTTTTTTTTCATTTGTAAAATGAGCATAATAGTTTCTATCTCACAAGTCGTGAGTACTGCATGAGACAATGCACACACTGATTTAGTAGAGTAGCTAACACAGAATGAGAGCTCAATAACTGATAGCACTTTTTTGGTTATTGTGAATAATAATCAATCAGTATTTATATACTACCACATGCTCAACACTACGTTCAGGGAGAAGAGAGTGCAAACCAAGGTCAACCCATGTTCTATGCTTCCTAGAAGTTTACAATTTAGTTGAGGAGAAAAAAATAACCTATATAAGAAATGAGAGAAAATTTAAGACAGGAGTTATGTATCCCAGACTGAAAGTACAATGAAAGTTTTGCGAAGGGAGAAAGCCATGGAAATGAGGCAGTTGGGAAGGATTTATGGAAGGACTTGTCCTGGAGAATGGTCTTAAAGGATGGCTGGAAAGTGCTTCTCAGTGCAAAGGCAGAAGGCATGTCGAGTGAGCAGTCCAGATGGAATCATATCCCAGAGACACAGAAAGCCAGAACAACTCCATGAAGGATACAGGTGGTAGTGGCAGAGCCAAGATTTGAATCATCATCTTCCTTGATCCAAAGCCTGAGCTCTTATCCACTGTGTTACACTGCCTGACCACGAAATCCTGAGAGACAGAGAACTCAAATCCTGGCAGTCTAGTCAAGTACTGGTTGTAGCTGTAATTCTTGTTGGTTCTGCAGTACTTTGTTCTCCTTGAATGCACATGAGATTTTCTATACCTCCCCTCCCTCAATGTGGCCTGAATAAGCTTGTGTTCCTCGCTCATGAAAGAGCTTTGACCAAGGCAGCTCACATAGTAGGCTCATCATTTGTTGACTCCCTGTAGGAGGTACTAAGAATTGTCCTTGCTATTTAAGGTTAGGCTGGTTTTCTGTTTGTGATGATGGAGTCACACTCTATGACCTGGTATCTCTCCAATTCATTTCCATCCAATCAATATCACTGACAGCCTCTTATGAGCCAAGCTCTGCTGGGTTCTCACTAGACAGTTGACCTACGGCAAAGATGCAGTCTCAAGATCAGCTGGCTCATGCAGTGGCCTGAATCTGTGACTTGAATCACAGATCCGAATCTATGATGTGGTGCCACTGGCAGTGTTAGCAATGAATTTAAGCACACCGGCAATGGAGAACAGGCATGTCCACTCACCCAAAGAGACTCTATGACAAACTGTGGCCTTGGAGGTGAGAATTAGAACTACTTTCTCCTGAAGCCAGGTTAAAGATTCATCCTTCACATCCTCAACTAGGAGTTCCCTTCTCTGGTAGCCACAGGTCACTGACCAGCCTCCCAAGAAGGTTAAACACTGGTGGTGTCTGAATATACAGCATTGACAATAAGTCTCAGAGCAAATTGCCTTTCTTTTCTGATCTCTCAAATGAAAATGGAAATCACATTTCTGGATCACATGGAAACAAACTGTTAAATGACAATTTTCTCTAAAAATAAAGTACTCT
The DNA here is from genome assembly GCF_047675955.1 of Chlorocebus sabaeus. Taxonomy (NCBI): domain Eukaryota; kingdom Metazoa; phylum Chordata; class Mammalia; order Primates; family Cercopithecidae; genus Chlorocebus; species Chlorocebus sabaeus. The sequence goes on along the minus strand of NC_132907.1, from coordinate 60,964,315 downwards.
ATGAGAAACTCTTGGTTTTGAATTTTGGAAGTCACAGAAATCCAATATTTAAATGAAAACAACTTTCATCAAAGGGTGAAATTTTGAAATAATTTTGTGAAGAATTTCCAAATGCATGTTTATAAATGTGGTAAATGATAAAGATATCATAATAACTACTGTTTATTGACACCTTATTTTGTAGTAGATACTGTGTTAAATTCCTTACACATACTAACTTATTAACCCTTAGAAAAAATATATAACATATATAGTGTATATATGTATATATGTAATGTATACATGCATATATATACATATATACATGTACTTATATATAAATACCATACATCTAGGTAATACAGTTATTAACGAAAAGGATAAATAATCTTTGGAACTGAGATACTGAGGGATAAAATCACTTTTATTGCTTGCCTTTTAAAAAATGTGACTCCTACTCTTCAAAGTAGATAAATGTAAATCCAGGTAAAATAAACAATGTAATTTCCACTTAAAGGAGGTATCACATATACACTTTCAAGAAATTACTTGGGAGACAGTATATCAGAAAATAATGACATTAAGAATGTAATGTGTATTTGGAAAACAAGGAAGTTTAAATTTACCTCATATATAATATTATGATACAAATAGAATATATGAAAAATTAAGCAATTTGCTTAAACAATTGAAAGTCACTTGTAAAATAACATTTACAGAATCCTTAACAGGCTACTATGGAACTTTAGGGCTTATAAAAATCCTTATCTAAAAATATTAAAAATAATTATCCTCAAAAACATATCTATTTTACTAGTTGCTTAAGGAAATAAATATTCTCATAACATTGTATATTCATTATCATTGAAAACAAGCTATAATCTTATCAGCAAAATTGGGTTTCACTAATCTCTACTGATAAAATGGAGTTATTTAAAAAGATTTAATTGCATAATCTCCTAGAGGCTTTCACATCGATTGCACATTTAAAATAAATTTGCTTTATTTCCCCAAATGATAAAATCAGCTTACTTATCCAAGTTTTAATAAGAATCCAGTGCCAAGCCAAAATGAAACAATACAAAACAGAACCACTTATTTTCCCACTCTCTGTGGATCTTCTTGTTCCTTTTTGTCCCGGGGAACCCATTTAATTTCCCCGGAGGAGGCTTGGGGTCACTGAGGTCATGCCATTCAAGACTGCCCCCACCCCCAATCCCCAGCACATGTGGAGGGAAGGGGAATATATTTATCTGAACTCACTCAGGGTTGTTGCAGAGCCTCTCTGCACTCTGGACTCCAGCCCCACAGGTCCTGGAACAGTGGGACCAGGGTGACCAGCGGCCCCAGCCTCCAGGGATGCTCTCTGGTTTCTTCCCCACTGTGATGCACTTGCCTGCCATACACCACTGGAAAGGGAAGAGACAGAAGATGGCCATGTCAGCAAGGTTACCATAGCAAGCTGAGCCAAGAGCCCTAGAAGTCTAAACCCAATTCCTGCAAGCAAGCCAGCTTTCTACAGTCACACATCAGATGTCAAACAAGGAGGGGCCCATACAAGTTTCTGCCAAGAGTCTTGGGTTTTAGAATCAGAGTTTCAGGAATGGAAGGAAACTTTACGTTGCCTAATCACAGAGGTGCCACACAGTGTGGATGGCAGATTGCGCCGGAGATTGTAAATCAACATACTACTTCTTTCATTGAGAAAGTCTTGTTATGAAAAGCATGTCAGCTTAATATGCTTAGTAACATAGTTGCTTAGTAACATAGTTGATTTACTTTCTGGTGCATGATCCTTATCTTGTTGCAAACCACAATAGTTCACAGACTGGCACAGTGAATAGCACTTCTTTATAGCTCTCTGGGTACTTAATGACTGCAACAGAGAACTCACCCTCTGCAAAAAGTCAATTTCACTGCCAAAACACACTCGTTGTTACGAAGTTCTTCATCATATCAAGAAAAAAATTCTGCTTTCCTTTAACTCTACCCATTGTTTGCAGCTCTGCCCTTTCAAGCAACTAAGAAAACATCCACTCTCTTCCCTCTTCAAGGCAATCCTTCCACAACTATCGGTTTAGGAGAGTGAATATACAAAAATGAAAACAAAGAGAAATGCTACGTGGTTGTCATGAATAACCACATTTCCTGGAGGATTTGGACGTGTTTTATTGCCTGATATCCTTTTTGTCCCCTTGTTTTTTTTGGCCACTGTGCATTTTATCCGGGTTCAATAATCTCAGTGACGGGTCCTGCCACACTCAAGCTGCATAAAGATGCCCACTAAACACATAAGCTCTAGGCCCACAAGAAACCCAGTCTAGAGGATATCAAACCTCTCTGAGTTCTGTGGTGTCTGACTTGCCTGCTTAGTAAAGCAGAAGAACTTCAAGAAATGCAGTCATGTCAGCTGATGAGAAAGAAGATGATAAGTGGCCTAAATCCTGCATTTTTGGGAAGAAGAAGCTGCTGGCTTATCCTTTCCAATCTTCAATATGTGAGAAAAAAAGTCAAAAGGAAGGCTGATAATAAGCTTAGGAAATGTTGACTATAAACTCCATAGAAGTTCATCAGGGAAAGATGAAACAGATGTTTTGCAAGTGAAGCATGAAACTGAACCTCAGCCCTCCCTCCTTAACTACCTGCTCCCAATGCAGGTTCACCAGGAGTGGTGGATGTAGGGTGCTCTCCTCTGGCTGGTCTGACTGTATGACCTCCATCTACTGCTCCTCCCTCAGAGAGAGCTGCCCTCTAGGGCCTTCTCCTCAGCTCCTCCCAAGAACTCTGCCCACCGCCCTCCCACCTCATTCCATGGCCTGACACATCACCTTCTTCTCACCACATTGAGTTCCATCTGCAGCAGCATCCAGCTTAGAACGACAAAAGCCCTTCACGGAGCACCACAGTGTCTGGCAGACATTCTAGAAAACAAATTGCACTTTTTTTTGTATTTTCAAAACTTGCCCCAAAGCATTTCTATCGTTATGGTAAAATATGCACACTCATCCACACACTCATAATAAATGCCACTGTTGCTAGTGACTAAGAGTGACAGAAAGTAATCATTAGAGTTTGCAGTTCAAGCTTAACTTGGACTTTGTCATCATTCATAAACAATGGTCTATAGATCATACTAAGTAATATGGAAATGAGGGATAAAACCTATTTTCTAAGGGTTGAGAGGGTCATTTCTATATGTTTGGCACAATATCTAGCACTCATTGCCCTTGGGAAGGGTAACTGGTGATCGTCTATGAAAGGTAAATCTAAACCATGACTGGAAGGCAACCTGATTACTAACAGTTGGGGGTTATAACTTGAGCCTGCTCAGTGAAGAAAACGGAAACTCTTCCATGTAGAAAGCCTCAGCTTGTTCACTTATTACCTAAAGTAGTCAGCTGGTTTCAGTTTCCAGAAAGACAGCTGCATATTCCTTCTTATTTCTGGACAAAAGAAGGTTGGCAGGATTCTCAGATGCCATCTGAAATGGCTTAGCTGCTTCCATCTATCTATTAGTATTTTTTTCTGTCTATTCATCTTCCATAGTTCTATCCACTTATTGTGTTCTACACTGTATGTGTTTTTTCATTATATGACTTCATATTTTAAGCCATTTTAGAAAATTATCAATCTTTCTCTCTCTAAACTTTGCCTCTCCTTTCTCTCCTTTTGGAACCCATAATTGTTGTTGATGGACCTTCTTATTCTGTGCTTTGTGTTTCAACCTCACTTTCATATTCCTCAGCTCTCAATCTTCTTGTATATGAAAACTGAACAAGCTTTCTCCTCCATCACACACCCCTAAGAAGCACCCAAATGGGATGGGAAGTAATTTTCTCAGTTCTAAATTCCAGTTGATTGATTTTCTTTTCAACTGTGTCAAGTCTGCTCTTTAATCCATCCTCTGAATTTTTAAGTCAATAACCACACTTTCCACTTCCAGAAGTTTTATTTATTCCTCATCATATCTGCCTTACATATATCTTATGGTATTTTTTTCTCATATACAATTCGTTCCTATATATTTATTTTATTATCCCTATATAAAAATTCAAATTTTGAAAGTTCTTAAGGGCTTATTGTCTCTTCTCACTTAGCTGAAGATAGACTACAGTAGATTTTGAATTAGAGGCTGAATTATGAACTCATCTGAAGGGTGGCTTTTTTTTTTTTTTTTTTGAGATGGAGTCTCACTCTGTTGCCTAGGCTGGAGTGCAGTGGGGCAATCTCGGCTCACTGCAAGGTCCGCCTCCTGGGTTCACGCCATTCTCCTGCCTTAGCCTCCTGAGTAGCTGGGACTACAGATGCCCGCCACCATGCCTGGCTAATTTTTTGTATTTGTAGTAGAGATGGGGTTTCACGGTGTTAGCCAGGATGGTCTTGATCTCCTGACCTCATGTTCCGCCCACCTCGGCCTCCCAAAGTGCTGAGATTACAGGCATGAGCCACTGCACCCGGCCTAGGATGGCTTTATCTATTGGAGTTTCGTGCCACCTTGGTTGAGTGTTGGTTCCTCTGGGTCAGTTTCACCTTCATTTCCAGGCATCCATGGTAACTCCAGGCCAAATGTTTTATTTATTATTATTATGATTATTATTGCAGTGAAGGTACTCTAGCTATACAGCGTACAAATTTAAACTCTAGATTAGCATGAGCATGGCCTGTAGTAAAGAATTTCCAAGTGAGAAAGTTATTCACCAATATTTCCACACCCCCCCCCGCCACTTCCCCATTAGAAACCAGGCTGAGATGAAAGATGCTTCTCTCTCATCTCTCTTTCCTTTTGGTTGATTTCTTCTAGTTCATCCTTTCAGTGAAGCATAACTCTATGAGAATAGCAGTCCATGCAAAGGTCTTGGTTCTAATTCCTGGCCCTGTTCAAGGAGAATACATCATTGTCTCTTCCAACGTGGATGTGAAAACCCACACAACCCTTTTGTTATCTCCACTTCAGCCTCAATATCTATTCATGCTTATCACTCCCCCTTTTATTTTTTTTCCTACTTTCTGTGGATTTCTTTTACTTTAAGTTCACTGAGCATTTAGAAAGGATGATGTGCTAGGTGAATGGTACACAGAAACTTTGTACTATTTTTTTTCAATTTATTTGGAGTTTAAACTATTTCAAAATAAAAAGTTATAACATGGATGATGCTACATTTTCTGGTATTTTAGGGTGTTGTTAATATGGAAAATGATGAGGTTATCTTGGCTGCCATATAAAGGGATCTGAAGTCTTCATTCACTTATCTATTGAGTGCCTACTATGTGCTAGGCATTGCTGAGTGTCAAGGATAAAAATTTCCTCAGAGAGCTGACATGGTAGGAAAGGAGACAGTCCAGTAAACAAGAACCTAAAATATAGTCTAATAAAGCTTTGACATAGGAAATTCAGGATAGGATATAAAAGAATATTTAAGCTGAGACTCAAATGATGAGCAGAAGGGATGATTCCGAGGAACCAGAGTGTGCAGGGTTCTAGAGGTTGTGGAGAACCCAGCACTTTCAGAGAATGGAGGCTGTTCATGACAGATAAATATGGAGTGCAAAAGAGGAGCTGACCAGAGATAAGTAAGGTGTCCTGTTTCTGGTAAACAACAGGATACCCTGGAAAACCCTTACTTCTATAAATCTTCTAAAATTGTGCATAATATATTTTAAATGTTTTAAGTGCATCCTTGAGTCATCGAGAAAGTAAGGAAACTCCCTAAAGGCTAAAAATGTAGCAGAAATGTTAATCTGGAGATGCAAACCTAATTACTTAGATCTTCGATTTGTTAGTCACTTAGATACTGGGGACAATGCCTAGGGCCTATGTAAGGTAGGAAGTTGCAGACCTTCATATAAGGCTTTGAATAAATGGGTGACCTGAAATCTAGGTACATAGAAAACTTGTCTCTTTCGACTTTAACTCTGGAAGGAGTGGCCAGATATTAGTCCTGAGAGTCGGTATCCACACTCGCCCCCACGCTGCTCACGAAGTCAACACAACATCAAATCAATAACCTTTTAAACTGACCCAGAGATAGAAGTGAAAATTTTCTCTGAAAGAATGTGCTAGCCATCTGAGCCCTAAGGGAAAACCTGACATAAAGTTTTATAACTAAAAGTTCACAATAAAAGCAAAAAATCACAAAAGGAAATAACACATAATATGTGAAGAAACCCCAAATAAGAGAAACAGATGCACATAGACTCTGAACACTGAAATGACTCAGTATAAATTGCAAAATAAATGTGTCACATGTTATTAAAGAAATAAAAGATTACATCGAAAGTTCAAAATTAGGAACAAAATACCATGAAAGTGAGAGAAAATTCAGAAAAATAATCAAATAGACTTTTATAAATAAAAATATGATAAATGAGATTAAAAAGTCAATAGACAGGTTAAATATCATGTATAATTGGACAAATCTGAAGAGAGAACTAGTGAACTAGAAGATAAAGATAAATTATATATAATACAGAGATACAAAGAGATGAAAATATGAAGGAGGGGCTTCCCACATAGGGAAGATTAGTGAAAAAATTCAATAGACATATAATCAGTAGCAGATTAGAGAGTGAAGGGCTAAAACAACATTTTAAAACATAAGGCCAGAGAGCAAGAGGAGAGCAAATTCTGAAGCCTCTTCTTAAGCCATTTTAGGAAATTTGTACTTTATTGCAAGAAAATAGGAAGGCCATGAGATATTCTACTCACAGGGGAGTATTTATAAATCCATTGATAAATGGATTTCCACTTAGAAAGGTTACTTAGGCTGCATTTTGGAAAATGAATCAGAGTTAAGGGGAAGCGTTCAGACTCTACCAATCAGGAAACTGCTATAGTCATCTAGGAACAGGTGGATTTTAGAAATATTTAGGCTGGGCACAGTGGTTCATTCCTGTAATTCCAGCACTTTGGGAGGCCACGGCTGGTGGATCACCTGAGGTCAGGAGTTTGAGACCAGCCTGACCAACATGGAGAAACCCCGTCTCTACTGAAAATACAAAAATTAGCCGGGCCTGTTGGCGTGTACCTGTAATCCCAGCTACTTGGGAGGCTGAGGCATGAGAATTGCTTGAACTGGGCAGGCGGAGGTTGCAGTGAACCAAGATCATGCCAGTGCACTCCAGCCTGGGCGACAGAGAAAGACTCTGTCTCAAAAAAAAAAAAAAAAAAAGATTAGGAGGCAGAATTGGCATAGCTTGGTAGCGAGTTAGAAGTGAAGGGTGAGGATTTTTGTATTAACTTTACCTTCTCTGTTAACTTTGCTTGTTCTGTCTAAGCACAGTTATTTACTTTCCCCTTTAAGTTTTTTCTGTGTTTCGGTTTGAATTTATCTCACTGTAGTAAAGTTTTTATGCCTGCCTCTTCTACCATGAGCTCCTTGAGGGCAGAGACTTTGTCTTATTAATTTTTGAGTGCTTGTATTTTCTTCTTATTCAGTACATAACACAGAATCTGGCAGGGATTCAGCGAGACTTGCCTTGTCAATATGTATGTGTTAACACAGATACTTTTGCATTATAAGGGATGAGTTCAGAGAACAGACAGTTTCCAAATCACGAAGGACTGCCTCAAAAGGAGCTAGGACTTTATCCTGTGGTCAGCGGGGACTCTAACAGCAGAGGAGACCATGGTTAGATTGTGTTTTTAAAAAATAACTTGAGCAACAATTTGAATAGGAGGGAGACTAGGTAGGAGATAATTACGATAGCAAGGAAAGATGATGAGAGACTGAATTGAGGCAGTGACAGTGGTAATGAAGAAGACAGAACAGAGCTATAGATTCTTCAGAAGCTACGGTGTCAAATCCTGAATTATTATTTGGATGTTGAAAATAAACAAGAACAATGAATTGGTGAAGAAATCCTATTTCTACCTTGGGAGCTGCTGGTACACTTTAGCCAGATGTGAAATTCAAGAAAGGGAGAAATTTTAGGGATTAAGGTAGTTGCTATGGAGTCTACAGGTGTGAATCATCGTGAATCCTGAAAATCACTGTGGAACAGCCTCAACCACCACCCATTTGCAATGGAATGTAGGCTTCGTAGAATACCAAGGTGCCGATGTCAAGGAATATGACTCCAGCTTAATTGTTTTGCCTTACAGACACACCTTGACTTAAATATAAAGCTTCTATTTCTGTATCTGGATGTTCAGATTTCCAAATATTGCCCTGGTCCTTCCTTCAGCATGCTGGAGATCTGAAGCCCTGCATATACCCAAGAGGTACGAAGATAGCCAACACTTACTTCTACTTCCTGACAGAAGGTAGCATTGGGTCCATACTGTAGCTGGCACTGGTGGTGAACATCATAGATCACTCCGGGGGCAATGACCTTGGACTTCAAGCCCTTCTTTTTAGGTATGTCATCAAGACAGAACCCCCAGCCTCGGCTGAAAACAAGTTGACAGAAATGAGAGGAGTTGTTTAGGGTTCCCTTCACTTTCAGCCTTTCATTCAACAGAAACTTCTCTCTGGTTTACTCTTTGTCTTAACTTTATTTTTTACAAGGCAGAGAACCCTCTAGGCCCAAGGAGGGAGTTATTAAAGAAAATGCAAATCATATCCCACAACATAAGCTTAGTTTATCTAGAAAATACAAGCCATGGTAAAATTAGAAAATCATTATCCTACCCTCAATGAGGTTTGAGTGACCACTCTGATCTCCGTTGGGTGTTCCTGTCAGTTCCCAAGGACTTCATTCATAATTGGCTCATAAAAAGTTATTTTGGGGCAACAGCAATCTGGGATGGGACAGGATGCTCACCTGCCTGTGGCCAGAGGGCAGAGCCCATCTAGACCTCAGGATCAGAATGCGGAAGTGAAATCCGCCCCTTCTGATGCTACCCTGACACGGTGGCCTGCGGGATGGAACCCAGCCTTTTCCAGGCGTCAGCTTCTCTGTGTAAAACTCAACGCAGCTTCCGATTTAAAGAGACCCAGGTGAGGGCATCACAAGACACTGTCACTTACTCCAAGAAGCGGGTGATGTACTCCTCGCTGCACTTGGACCATGTCAGTGGGGTAGGATCGTACTGGAGCTGGCGGGACATGATGTACGGGTGTCTGCCCACGGGTTCACAGTCATTTTCTTTCCCATCATGCTGGATGCCAAAGCTGGCAGGGAGGAACCAAGCACAAGAAGAGCCAGCAGGCAGGCATTAAACAGGAAGAAAAACCATAGTTTCCCTAAGAGCATAATAACCCACAGAGAGCCACATTTGTACAGGAGGCAACTGTTTTCAAAGTGAGGCTTTGAAGTTGGAGGGGCATAGCTAATTTTCAAATGAAAAAGTACAGGGAACATTGTAGGCATGCTTTACCTCAGATATGCATCCATGGGAGCCATGCAGCAATTCAGAAACTTTTTCTTGGCAGATGGCTAAGAGCTCTGTCTGGCTTTCTTTTTATGAATCAGGAGTCAAGAAGGCAAATCCTGCCCCCAGCTATTTGCTTTCTCCTGCTGCAGTAACCACAGCGCACAGCACAAAAAAGCAAAACTTTCCTTCTCCCTTTTTGTCATAATTTAAGAAAGCATGAAAGGAGAAGCCTCTGGGAGACTTTGTCAAAGCCTACAAGCTTTGAGGGATTGATGTCTTTCTACTATTGCTACAGGAGTCCTCCAACAGGGGACACGTTAGGGAGACCTCCTAATTCAGTGGTTAAGAGCAGCATTTTTAAGACAGATGATCTGTATTTGAACTCTAGCCTTGCCACTTAAATGACCTGTAAATTATTAAAACTTGCCTCATTTTTCCTCTCCTAGAAGATGGGGTAGTCATCCTAGTGCTACAATGAGATCTGAATAGAATAGTTTGAAAACCACTTAACAGGGTACCTGGCAGATGATAAGGGCTTCATAAATGATAGAATTAAAAAAAAATTGTTTTCTTTTTATCATGATGTAGCTTATTTTCCTTTTCCATATGAAAAAGTTTAGACTTTGAGATTTGTCAACAGTCATATAGCTTGTTAGTGGTAAAACTAGGTTTCAGACACAGATCTTTGTGCTCCTAACACAGTGCTGTTGTCCATGTGTCACTTGGTCTGTTCCCTGATGTTCCACTGCCAGGGCTGACCCAGTGAAGCAGCCTTTAAGGGCCTTGAAGAGCGTAACCATTCATCATGGCACGAGCGTGCCTAGGGAAGACAAATCAGAAGCCTTTGTTTATAAGCCGTGTTTTCAAGATCACCCAAAGATGCTTTCTGAGATTTCCAGAACTCTCTCCACTGGGTGGACTTTGAGACACTAGACATTTAAACCTGGAGACATTGGCTCAAATTTCTAAATCTGTATGACCTTTTACTCTTTGTAGTGAAATTCAACTCCTCTGACTGGGAAGCTCATATCCAACTTTAATGAAACCTTCTGATCAGTATTAGAAACTCTTGCTGAGAAGAGTCTTCGGGGGATTTGGAGATTTTCTTGTATTTTCATGCATTATGGTATTATCAATGTACTTAACAAACTCTAATCACATTCCACATGAATATAAAACTCACAAAGAAGTCAGAGCATTAATGTACAAAGCTCTTACCACTCACCCACAAAGAACACAATTCAATGAAAGCTTCCTTCTGAGCAGGCTTTCCCTAGCCTGTTACAAACCCAGCCCTACCCAGATCATGAAGTACTCTACACATTTGACTGTTCAGTAGTTAAAATCCTAAACTGCAAGCAAGATTCTAAAAACCTACATGAATAATGATCTTCTTAGCTGTGGATATGTCAATACACCAAGTCATATAATCTAGGGTCCTCACAAATGGATTTTTAAGTTTTCTCTCAAAATAAAAGTAAAATTATTCACTTGGGTGATAGCACAAGTTACTTTCTCTTTTGAATTATACACAATCAGTGATGAAACAAACAAGTGTGCAAAAAACAAAGGGATATCTTTGTTATTAAACTATGATGGGTATCTTCTTGGGATATTGATTTATTATATTTTTCTCCTTATGGTCTATCTCAGGCCATTTCATTGATCTCTCCAATGTTTCTCAGTTTGATCCACAGCTAATTAGAATTATACAACTAAAGAAAGAAATACCTGAGAGGCACCTTAACTTTTTTTTTTCTATTCTTTATTTTTATAGATTCAGGGGGTACATGTGCAGGTTTTTTACACAGACATATTGCATAATACTGAGGTTTGGGCTTCTAGTGTGCCTATCATCCAAATGGTGAATGTTGTACCCAATAGGTTTTCAACTCATTCTCCTCCCACTCTCCCCAGCTTTTGGAGTCCCCAGCATACTCATTGTTTAGCTCGCACTTGTAAGTGAGAATATGAAGTATTTGATTTTCTAAGTTATTTTGCTTAGGATAATGGTCTCCAACTCCATTTATGTTGCTGTACAAGAAATGATTTCATTCTTTTTTATGGCTGTATAGTATTCCATGGTGTAAACATACCACATTTTCATTATCCAGTCATCTGTTGGTTGATTCCTTGACTTTGCTGTTGTGAATAGTGCTGCAATAAACATATGAATGCAGGTATCTTTTTTATACAATAATTTCTCTTCCTTTGGGTACATAACCAGTAGAAGGATTGCTGGGTCAAATGATAGCTCTAGTTTTAGCTCTTGAGAAACCTCCATACTGTTTCCCATAGAGTTTGTGCTAATTTATATTTCCAACCACAATGGTGTATAAGCATTCTCTTTTCGCCACACCCTCGCTGATAGCTGTCATTTTCTGATTCTTAATAATACTCATTCTGATTGGTGTGAGATAGTACCTCATTGTGGTTTTAATTTGCATTTCTCTGATAATTAGTGATGTTGAGGATTTTTTATATGTTTATTGGCCACTTTTGTGTCTTCTTTTGAAAAATGTCTGTTCTTATCCTACTCCTACTTTTTAATGGTTTTTTTTTTTTTTCTTGTTCAGTTGTTCGAATTCCCAATAGATTCTGGATATTAGTCCTTTGTCAGATGTATAGCTTACATCTATTTTCTCCACTCTGTAGATTGTCTGTTTACTCCATTGATTATTTCTTTTGATGTGCAGAAGCTTTTTTGTTTAATTAAGTCCCATTTGTCTATTTTTTGTTTTGTTGCATTTGCTTTTGAGGTCTTAGTCATAAATTCTTTGCCTGGACCAAAACTCCAAAAGAGTTTCTCCTAGGTTTTCTTCTAGGATTTTTGTAGTTTCAGGACTTACATTTAAGTCTTCGATCAATCTTGAGTTAGTTTTTTATGTGGTGAGAGATAGGGGTCCAGTTTCATTCTTCTGAGTGTGGCTATCCAATGTTGCCAGCACCATTTATTAAATATGGTGTCATTTCCCCATTGTATGTTTCTGTCGACTTTGTCAAAGATCAGTTCTCTCATTGTGTATGGGGTCCCCCACATATACAATGATGTTAGGGATAGTTTTGTTTCTTCCTTTCCCATATGTATGCTTTTTAGTTCCTTTCCTTGTCTTATTGCACTGGCTGAAACTGTTAGTACTATGTTGAACAAGAATTCGTGAGAATGGACATCCTTGTCTTGTTTTTGATCTTAGGGGAAACATATTCAGTGTTTCAGCATTAAGTATAATATTAGGTTTAATTTTTTTGTAGATGTTCTTTATCAAGTTGATGAAATTTCAATTTCTGAGTGTTTTTATGATGAATGGATATCAAATTTTGTCAAATGTCTTATCTACTAATATTAATATAATCATGTGGTTTCTCTTGTTTAGCCTGTTACAGTGGTAGATTATGCTGATTTTCAAATATTGAGCCAGTCTGGCATCCCTGAAATAAATCCCACTTGGTCATTGTGTCTAATTCTTTTTTTCTTATATTGCTGAATTCTACTTGCTAACATTTTGTTAACTTTTTTACATCTATATTCATAAAGGATATTGTTCTTTAGTTTTCTCTTTTGCATTGTCTTTGTCTGAAATTAGTGCAAGGGTAATACTAGCTTCATAAAATGAATTAGAAAGTGTTCCCTTCTCAACCACTTTATTTGGTTTACGATTCTGGGTTGTTGACAGGTCTTTTCTTTTAGCATTGAAAAATATTGCACCACTTCTTTGGGTCGCCATTGTTTCTGATGAGAAATCCACTGTCACTCCAATAGTTTCCCTCATATAGATAAGGTATCATTTCTCTCTTGCTGTTTTCAAGATTTTCCTTTCTCTTTAGATTTCAGAAGTTTAATTATGATAGGCCTGGGCATAGATTTTCTTTGGGTTTAACCTTGTTGAGTTCCTCTCAGCTTCTTAAATATGTAGGTTTATGTCTCATCCAATTTGCAGAATTTTCAGCCATTTGTTCTTTGAGCACTTTTTCAATGCCATTGTCTTTTTCCTCTCTTTCCGAGGCTCCAATGACATGAACGTAAGATCTTTTGTTATATTCTCATGGGTCTCTGAAGCTGTGTTCAATTTCTTTTAGTCTCTTTCTCTTTGTTTATACAGATTACATAATTTCTATTGTTCTCTTTTCTAGATCATTAATTCTTTCCTCTGTCTCATCCATTCTACTGTTGAGCCCTAGTGTTCACCGAGCTTTTTATTTATATTATTCCATTTTTCAGCTCTATATGTTTGACTTTTCTTTATGTCTTTTTCTTCTTAGCTGACACATTATTTTTTCATTTGTTTAAAGGTTGTTGGTAATTGCTCATTGAAGCTTTTTCACCATGGCCGCTTTGAAATATTTGTGAGCTAATTCTAAAATCTCTGTCATCTCTTGACATTCTTTTTTTTTTTTTCATTCAGTTTGAGATATTCCTGGTTCTTGGTATAATGAGTGATTTATATTGAAACCTGGAGGTTTTTATATTATGTTATGGATCTTATTTAAATCTTTGGTTTTAGCTTGCTTTTCTGACACTACTCTGGAGGGAAAGGGAGTGGGGCCACTGCTTCATTACTGCCAAGCCTCTGTAGATACCTAAGATGTGAAAGGGATGGCTCCTTGTTACTGTCTAGGGGTGGATGAAGTTTCTGGCTCCCCATGTAATTTGTCCTGACACCACAAGGGTGGGGTTAGGGGAGTCCTCATTACTGGCCTATAGGGATCAAAGTCTTAGTCCCTAATTGGTCTTTTTGACACTACCCAAGTAGTGGTGTTTGGTGCTTTGTTATAGCAAGTCTAGACTTCCCACTCAGACTTTGCTAGCATAGAGCCACCATTTTACAGTTTTTTCTTTCCTTTGCTGTTCACCTGGAGTAGAATTACTGTCTAAAATTTTCTGTCTTGTTAGACTGCCCCTTTCCTACTCCTTTGGATAGAGATAACAGACTTATGTGGGTGATTTTGTGCGCGCGTGTGTGTGTGTGTGTGTGTGTGTGTGTATTTCCAGGTTGTTGCCATCATCAGTTCCAAGTCTAGCATATACGAGACAAAAGAAAAGCCAGGGAATTCACCACCATGTCACTCTTCAGGTTTTGTGGTTCTCAGCCTGTCTTCCTTCTCTCCATCTTTCAGTCTCCCTACATTTGTTTTTGATACAGTGTTCAGTGTTTCTCATCATACTAAGTAGAAGGCACATGGAAAAGTATGTATATTCTACCTTCCATGACTTAAAACTTTTTAAGGGGTGGCATTTAATGCCCCTGAGTAAGCTATTGGTAACAGATTCTACTGGTACCTGTTCATAGGCTCACCACTAGCTGACTTCCAGCTGCTAGTATAAGCATCTCTTTACCTGGGATTTCTCCAGAGCCAAATTAGACTGCTCTGCTGAAAGTATCAGGGAATTATTAATAACAACCACTGGGAACAGCCTTTAACCAATGACTTAAGGGTGCTGATATATAAAACAGCCCAGTTCTTCTCACCTTGGGTAGGGTAACTGAAACGTGTGTTGTATTTCGTTCTCGGAGTTTGTCCATGGGATTAAGGTTCAACTGCTCAGAGTGGAAGCTGTGATAATGAACTGCTTATTGTCTACCTTCCCTGTTCTGTTTTACACCCTACTTCCCTACTGCGATTTCCTTTACCTTCCAAATAAATTAATTGCTCTCAAATCCTTGTCTCAGGGTTGCCTTTTTTTTCCCAGTTTTATTTATTTATTTTTATTTTTATTTTATTTTATTTTACTTTAAGTTCTGGGATACATGTGCAGAATGTGCAGGTTTGTTACATAGGTATACATGTGTCATGGTGGCATGCTGCACCCATCAACCCATCATCTAGGTTTTAAGCCCTGCATGCATTAGGTATGCCTTGAATGCTATCCCTCCCCTTTCCCCTGAACCCCGACAGGCCCCAGTGTGTGATGTTCCCCTCCCTGTGTTCATGTGTTCTCACTGTTCAACTCCCACTTAAGAGTAGGAACATGAGGTATTTGGTTTTCTGTTCCTGTGTTAGTTTGCAGAGAATAATGGCTTTCTGAATGAACTCAAAGACTGTTCTCTAGTTCTGCCTTCAGTGTTCTTTAATTCTTTTACTTAGAAACTTGATATTTAGTTAAAGAGTTCTTTTAGGAGCTAGATCCTCACTTTTTTCATTCATAATTTGAAATAGAACAACAAAAACAACAAAAGTACAGGATAAAGAAACCTTATAGTAGTTTTATTTCCACAATGCATCAGATAGTTCTGAACGAGTTTTCAGTTTAACCTTACTACAACATCAAAGTGATTCAGGTAGTGACTCAGTTCTAGTCTGTTAAATAATCCACCACTCCCAATAACTACTAAACATCTACCACTATTTGTTTTTAAGTGTTCAGGGAAATTGTGCCCAAGTAACATTACCATGAGGTTCTTAACTTTATTACAGAAAATTTGAAATCTGAAAGGAGGATCACACTTGCCGTTAGCTTTGTTTACTTAGGTGGCCTTCCTTACAAAGGTGATGTGTCCAAGCTCAGGAAGTTAAGTCAATGATTGCCTCAAAAATTGGGCAACATTGCTTTTGAAGGACATGCTTAACATACTCCTTGTTACAAGATTAGGTTGAACTTGCAGATAGAAAGAACCCATCCTTGGAACACAAAAGGTGAGGATTCAAGAATGTCTTTTATCAAGCAAAGTCTTTTCCACTTTTCTTTGGTTTGAGTATACCATTGCTGGGATGGCTTGAATGATAACTTCTCAGTTTGAGCCAGTTACAGTCACCTAGCGTTGTCTGGTCAGCAGGTGCTGTTCACAACGATGTCTTGACTGAAGGCTACAGGAGCCATGTCCTTCCACATATCAGAACTGGGGACTCCTGTCTGTTTGTGCATAACAATAACTTAACATTTTGCCAGGTTTTATTATCGACATGCCAACAACTATGGCCTAGCCTTATCAAGATGGCTAGCTCCCCTGCATCCTTAATTATTATTTAATGAAAGCAAGTCACTTAGCTTCTCTATCTCTGAATTTTTGACAACTAAGGATACTGGAATATATCACATTTATCACCAAGGCTTTTTTGGTGAGAATCCAATAAATCATCTTAAATATTGCCTAGTTCAACCTACTCATTTTATAGATGAGGAAACAGGTATAGAGTAGTAAAGGGAATTATCTAAGGTCATAAAATTGGTCAACAGAAAAGTCACAACAACAATTCCTTTCTCCAATTCTCAAAGCAATGCTCTGGCTTTATAATACAGGTAAAATTGTTTTAGAAATGTTATATTAGAAAAATGGTGAGCAAGCTGAAATTAGAGAGGCCAGGCCTGGAATAATTCAGTCTCCAGTGTTTTTTCCAATTCTGCCTCTTTTCTAGTTGTGCACTAAGAATATTCCCCAGCATTTTTCCTTCTTCAAAGGGAGGAGATCCAAGCTGGTGGATACATGACAGGCTGGGGATATAGTTCAGTGGTTCATCGCCTCCCCACACAGTTTCATATTAGTGTGATGCTCTCTTATTTTTAGTTAGCAAATATAATGGCAAATAAAGTTACAAATAAGCTAAGATCTTTCCTCCATGGAAACCTCTGATATCTGGTGGAATTCAGAATCTCATTATATCTTCACTCAAGCATCTGCAACCTCCCTTCAAGGAATTCACCTAATCAAATTCACATATTTTTGTGAACAACTTGGACATCCAGTTAACTGGTGTTCACATTATAGTCTTTCCAAGTTTACAGCAGTTTTCAATTTTTTATTTATTCCATGTCCTCCTTTAATAAACATAAGGAAAACGGGACTAACAGTACTATCTATTTCAAAAGGTTGTTGAGTAGATTCAGTGATGCAATAAAAAGCACAATGGCACAAAGTAAGGGTGCAAAAATGTTAGGTTTTGTGGCTTTTTGGTGATATTAACATTATCATTTCATAAGAACTAACCAAGGGTTATTCCTCAATTAAACAACTGAGTTCAAGCTTATCTCTGTCCTTCCTCCATTCAAATCCAGAGAATTGGAGTGGCCTATTTGGTTCTGTGATATGTGTGGGTGTACGTGGTGTGGGCAGTGGGACATTGGAGCCATGAGGTGTGCTACTATCCCCACTTTACAGATGAAAGCAGAGGTTGAGGAGGGTGAGTTGCAAGCCACATTGTAATATGAGTCTCCTGACCCCCAATTTGAGGTGCGTTCCATTCTCTCTGCTGATATTGACACATGAATATGGTGAGCAGTCCTCCTTATCATTGGCCCTTTACCTGTGTCCTAGCTCATGGGCAATAGTGAAAGCCAGGGGGAGTCCCGAATCTTCATTGATGTTACAACTGCGGTGAGGCTGACACATTCCTGAAAGGTGAGACAGGCCCAGGGTCTCGCAGGGGCGATTGAAACCAGCACAGATGTCCTTTCTGAAAGCAGAGAATAGAGAAGCTCAGGCGACCAAAGGAACATCTGGAAAAACCTCCTGGAAAAAAATCTGGGTATAAACTCATTCAATATGGTCTATAAAGTATGCTTGGCATTTTTTAAAAAGTCTACACGAATGTAGGCAGCAATTTTGAATTCACTAAGATGATTCTGATTTTACCTTTTGATTATTGAATTTCACCAACACAGAATGTGGGAAAATGTAGCAAATGTGTTATTTTGAGCTTATTTTGTTCTGGATCTCAGGACGTCAAACTACATGATTTGGCCAACAAAAGATTTTATTGAAAACTGAAGTTAATTTGAACTTTTAAATATGGAAGAAACAATCAGCAGTCACTGGAGTTTTTCAAATATGAAAATTCTTTTTAGTCTTTCTGAGGTCTGTGCTTGAAACTCATCTAAGAAGTTCTTTTTCCCATTCCTGAAAAAGACAGTTGGTCCCATCAACCTATCCAGAGATCTAATCATTGTCTATCCAGCCCCATTCCACTAACAATATTGCATATACAAGAGAATGCATGCCTGTGTGTGCATGTACACCTAAAATCTCAGAAAATACTAATTATGGCTTTTAAATAGAAAAAACATGCTCCCATAAACTGGTAGAGATTATTTCAATCACAGACAAGAGTTTTGAAAGAGTCATTAATTAGTCATTAGGTTTTCTTTAGCACAAAAGGAGCTCTTTGCCAAGAGTGACTAGCAGAAATGGCCACAATGTTCTGAGCTCTAGTTAACTGAACACCAGCAGCTAATAGGGTTTGCGTGGGCACCATTTCTAACAACAAATGGTCTCCTGCTTTTTTCATCCATTGGGCCATGGAGAAGATCCAGACTTTGAGAACCCATGTGAATCTTATAGGACAAGAGAGAGCAGGCCCAGTCTCAGCACATTCACCACAAACTCAAATCCACACTCTCACTAGCAGCAACAGTTACTAGGGGTTCAGTACTGGAGAGTGAGATTATATAGACCAATCATTTACATAACTTCCAGGTCTGTAAGAGAACCAATCAAACACTTTTCTACTTGTTGTTATTTCATTCAAAAAGCCCAGGTCTGCGTGAAGCTGCTGGAAAAAGATGAGTGGTGCTCATTGCTGATCCCCTGACTTTCTCATTTTGATATGGCAGGAGGTCAGGCACATTAAATACTGATTATGGAGTGCCTATGAAGTGTCCAGCACTAAAGAAAAAAGCAGCTAACAAAAGAATTATAGAAACATGGTTCTTACAGGCAAGCAGCTTAAGCTCTACTTCCACCATGCACTGGGCCATTATGTAACAGAAAATATGCCTTGGCTTGCAGCAGGCACTAGTTGCACATGTGGAACCCACACTGGGTGTGTTCCATGCCAAATTCTCCTTCTCCTGAATGCTGTTCTGTAGAGAACTCTGTTAATGTGGATCTCAGGATAGTCTCTCAGAGGCAAAACTCAGTCTCATACCTCCCTTCCTTTGTGATCCTACCTATTTTTTCAGGCAAGTGGTTTTCAATGAGGGTGGGTGATTTTGCTGTTTATCCCCTTCTAGGGGACATTTGGCAATGTCTGGAGACAGTTTCAGCTGTCAGAGCTTGGAGGAGAGTGCTACTGACATCTCATGGGTAGAGGCCAGATATGCTGCTAAATATTTTACAATGTACTAGACAGACCCAACAACAAAGAATCATCAGCCCCAAATGTCAATAGTGCTGAGGGTGGGAAACACTGCTATAGAACTTGAAATGCTCTCCACTGTCTAGGAGCTGTTGAGGTTCAAAACACTTTTATGCAAAAAGACCCCTGTCCTAAGGAAGGAAAGTGACTATAAGAAAAAAGGAGAGCAGATCCTTTGTATTCATATTGGGTAATAGCTAAGGGTATGGCTGTTGGGATCAAACTACCTGGACTTAAGTCCCAATTGTACCCGTTAACAGCAATGAGATTTTGGGCAAGAGATATAACCAAGGCTCAGTTTCCCTATATGTAAAATATGAATGATTAATAGTAGCCAACTACCGGTGTTCTTGTGGGAAGTAAATGGAACAATGGCTGTTCTAATAGACATAGCACAGTGCCTGGCCCATAACAAACATTTCACACATGTAAGCTACCATTAACTCACCAATTTCTTCAGGTGAGAATGACAGGAGCATCTCATTCTGCTCTCAGGGGAAGGAAAGACTTTCTGAGACACAACTTAGTGGCCAATGCCATTCCCTGACTTCGGGGTTCTTCCCTATAGAAGTTTCTGTCTCACTGAAGCCTTCACCTGGCCTCTTGACCAGGTCCTCAGTGTCCCCAGGCTGTCTGCTAGCTCCCCACAGCCCCTGTGCTTACATTCCACACCCACGCTATTTCCCAGAGGAGCTACTGATCAACCCAAGGTCTCTTAGAACCTAATGAACCTACTGTCACAGGCTTATGTCAAAAACTTCCCGTGGGATACATTTGCATTTAACCAGCGTTTTAATACTTTCACTCAAAAGAGTGATTCTGATGACTGAAGTTTTGAATCACGGCAAGGTAGACATTTGGATAGAGTGGGGGCTGATTATCCTTTCTTGTAGGGATTCTATGCATTGAGATGATCTTATCACAGGGACAGATCATAGGGCCAAAATGTGCACGGGCAGCCTATCCTCCATAGGGACAGTGCACACCAATGGCTTTCAGTGCCTGAGGTTCTCTGTGGTGGAAGGGCAGGGCCAAGAGGCCTCCTTTACTACACATCCCTGGATTTCTGGACAAATAAGCATAGGGAGCCCAAGAAGATTTTACTTTACCCCATTCTAATATAAGCCCTTCTTTCATCTAGATCAAAATAAGTGCCTAGTATATATAGGTGCTCAATAAATATTGAATCAATGAGCAAACATAGCCTTCAAAGAGCAAGAGTTGATCAAGAAAGTTCACTGGATTTTTACAGCTATGAGTCCTGGAAGGTTTGATGGTTCTTATTAGCACTATAGGCTCTATTTCTGATTAAAAGAAAATGATATTTTCATGGGAGTAGAAGGGAGAAAGGTGTAATCAAACCAGTCTGCCTACTCAGTGGGGACCTGCTCCCCATATCCTGTCCTTAACATCAAACAGTTAAAAAGTGGACTGTTTTCTGTAAAGATATTTCATGTTTCTACATTGTAGAAAAATAAAATAGCAAAGGATTGGAAATCCCACTGGCTAAAAGTAACAAGAGTTTTTAATGAGGTTCTGCAAACAAGCTTCCTGATTGTTTATAGAGCTACATGAAGAAACCAGTTCTAAAAAGGAAATCATCCGTGGGATAGGAAAGAGGTCTGCATTTTGCCAGCAGATGCAGTTTATTCACAAGGAGAGCTTTGTCGTATTAGCAAGTTTGTTAAGCTGTTTCTTCTACTGACAGGGAAGTCAGGAGTTGACTAGATCAAAGACACTGTCTTTACGACAGCAGCAAAGAATAGTGAGAATGTCATGGGTTTGAATACCTAGTAAGTCTTTCACCTGCCAGCCCTCCCTGCTTCACTGCCCCTGGGTTCCATATAGTCTCTGGTGTACCTGGTGAGAAGGACAGCCACATCGTGATGAACAGGATTGAGGTCACTCTTGGGATTGATACTCTTCTGCCACTTGCAGAAGCTAGACAGTGTCTTCTCTGCATGATGAACGATTTTCAGTCCTTGCTGGAGAAAGAAGAGGAAGAGATTAGCATGGGTGAGCTCACTGTGGTCAGGGACCATGGCATTAGGCATTCGTCTCCAGAGGCGTCCAAGTTGGATGAATTCACGGTGGGTGCATCAGACATTTGGTAGTCATGTGTCAGAGGCCAACTGACTGCTCTTTACTAATCTTCTGCCTTAAACACTCCCACTCTAATGACCTCCACTAGAAGAACTTGGAGGGGAAATCTCCAAGACAGAAATTATCGCTGGGACAAGCAACCCTTGAAGAAAATTTTAAAATATATTAGCAATAACCAAAAACTATTATGAAGGTCTATTTCTGTGTCTCTCTGCATCCTAAGTCAATGCAATATCAAAGAGGCATTTTTATTTCTAATGCAAAATAAGCAGATTTTCAACAAAAGTTTTTTCTTCTCATGAGACATCCTGCAGGGTTAGGATTGCACTGGATGTTTTCTGACCCTTGAATTTTATCTTGGTTTGACACTCATGGGTGAAGGACAGTGGATGACATACTCTCTCCTGGCTGCTGACCACTTAGGAGAATTGGTCATCTGACAACAAGTAGGATGCTGTAGCAGATGCCCCCAGCCTGCAGCTCCAAGAGCTTCTGAGGCCCATGCCAGGCCTGTGGCATCTGCCTTACTGGTAGCTACTACTGGGGCCAGGAGGGAAGGGATTACTCCAAATTATCTGAATGAATACTTGTTGAATGGGGAGAAGAAAGAGATAATCAGCTCTTTAGGGGCTCTGGTTTAATTTGAATTTCTAAAGGAGAAATTACTTTCCCTTGCCTCATTTCTTCAAGGCCTCCACATAGAGCCATCCCTGGTACAGGCTGGATTCCACTAGGAGGATGATTAAACTCCACTGGCTCACTCTCATCTGAGCCTTGCTCTGGGCTCGGTCCAAGAACTTCAGGACAGTCTCTGCATCAAATTATGAGCTTGCTTCTCTACCATTCTGATTTTGCTGAGGCCCACACCCAAATCATAAATGGTCTGAGGGGCTTCAATTATGTGTCAGAGGCATTTTCAGGTCTCTTCATCATAAGTAACTATTATAGACCAGTTTCCTTTTGTGAAAACACCAAAAGGTGGCTTATCATGTGTTAAAAGTCACTGAGCTGCTCAGCATAAAGAATTTAGATGGAAGAAATCAACTTCATTATTTTAATAATCTTCATTGTTACATCATCCAGCAGCATGATATATGGTAGAGGGATTCTGGGGGACGAGCTGGGAATGAGGGAGTCTGCCTCCAATTCAACCAGCCAAGCTGCTGCTAGATTAACAGTCCTCCCCAGATGGGAGCAAATATGCCTACCGATCATAAAAAACTGGCCAGGTGGCATGAATCAGGAATAAAGGGAAGGGAAAAGAGAAAAGGAAAGAAAAAAAGGAGGGAGGAAGGAAAGGGAGGAGAGAAAGGAAGGAAACATTTCTTGATCATTTACTATGTGCCAGATACTTTTACATATGCTATCTCTTTTAATTACATCTACTCAGTATTATCTGTAAAGAAGGCATTGTCATTTTTATTTTATAACAAGGGAAATTAAACCTCAGAGAAGTGAAGAACTAGATTAAGGTCACTTAGCTCAGATATTGAGTCAAAGAATATAAGAAAGTTTCCTAGATAAAACTTGGAGTTGCAGTTGGTCACCAGCCTCACTGGTAGGGTGCCTCAGTTCCAGCTCCTTCAGACAGGAAGGCATATTATCACATAAAGCATCAACTATGATCAGATATTTTTCTGGTCTGTTTTTAACCCTACAATTCTTTGTTATGTTTTGGGAGAGGTCTCTTAGAGAACACTCATTAACTTAACATTACCATTTACAATTACCAATAGTATTACCACTTACAATTGTTACAAAAAGTGAAATACTTAGGTATAAATTAACAAAACATATACAGGATCTATATCCTGAAAATTATAAAATGCTGCTTAAAGAAGTCAACGACCTAAGTCAATAAGAAACATACTGTGTTAATGGATTTGAAGATTCAACACAATAAAGACATCATCTATTCTCCCAAGCTATGAATGTATAACTTGATTGCAATTCCAATCAAAATCTCAGCAAGTCTGCTGTAGACACACACACAAGCTCATTCTAAAATTCATATCAAGTTTTAAAAAGTTCCAGGCTTCAGATTAGCTAAAGAAATTCTGAAAAAAAAAAATAAAGTGGAATGAATCACTTTACCTCATATTAAAGCTTACTATATAGCTGTAATAGCCAAGAGAGTGTGATATCGGTGCAGGGATAGTCACATCGATCAATGAGACAGACGGGGGACCCCAAAAGTGGCCCACCTAGACATGCCCAACTGATTTTTGACAAAGACAAAAAAGCAATTCACTGAAGGAAAGATAACCTTTTCAATAAATTATGCTGGATAGCAACAAAACAAATAATCCAATTGAAAAATGGGCAAAGGACCCAAATAGGTATTTCTCAAAAGAAGACATACAAATGGTCAACAGATTATATATATATATATATAAATTCAACATCACTTATCATCAAGGAAATGCAAATTAAAAACTACAATATGATATAGTCTCATACCTGTTAAATGTTAAAATGGCTACTGTTAAAATGGCTACTATCAAAAAGATGAAAGATAAGATTTGGAGAGGTTGTGGAGGAAAGGGAACCATTGTACACTGTTGGTGGAAATGTAAATTAGTAGCCATTATGGAAAACAGCTTGGAGGTTTCCCAAAAAATTAAAAATAGAACCACCATATGATCCCACAGTCCCATGGGGTATATATCCTAAGGATATACAATCAGTATGTCAAAGAGATATCTGCTATGTTCACTGCAGTATTACTCACAATAGCAAGATACAGAATCAACCTAGTGCACATGGACTGACGAATGGATAAAGAAACTGTAAGATATACATATCATATATATTCCATTATATGTATATAATGGAATACTATTCCGCCTTAAAAGAGCAGGAAATACTGCCATTTGTGACAACATGGATGAACTGTGAAGATATAAGTGAAACAAACCAGGCACAGGAAGATAAATACCACATGATCTCACTTATGTGGGATCTAAAAAAATTAAACTCAGAAGCAGAGATCAGGGGCTGGGGGAAGAGCTGGGAGAGGTTTGCCAAAGGATTCAAAATTTCCGTTTAGATAGGAGGAATAAGTTCAAGAGATCTATTGTACAACTTAGTGACTGTCGTTAATAACAATGTACTGTACTGTACACTTGAAAATTGCTAAGAGAGTAGATTTTTAAGTAGTCTCATCACAAAAAAGCAAGTATACATGGTAATGTCTGCGTTAATTAGCCTGATTTAGCCATTCCACAATGTACACATATTTCAAAACATGTTGTACACCAAAAATAAATACAATTTTTGTCAATTAAAAAATAAATTTAAAATGTACAAGAGAGAAAGAGAGAAATCAAGAAGAGGGGCCTAAACAGAAGCCAAAGCCATGGGCAACAGCCAAGAATTACACCAAATGTGAGAGGAAGACATTAGGTGGAAACCATGGATGTTGTGCCAAACCTCTATTAACATCAATAGGGAAGACACCGGGTTCAAGAGGCTGAGGAAGAGACCCAAGGCCAGCAAATGAGATGCCATGTCTTATTAGGGGCTTACGTGATGGGGAGAGAGTCCAGTGGCGGGCTGGACAATGTATCTGCCGTCCCACCATCGATCCCTCTGCCTCCCATAAAGATTTATGGGGATCACATCTCTCAGCGGGGAGATGAAGCAGGAACATAAGGTCTAGAGGCAGGGAAAACATAAGGCCCATTCACACTTCGGCTATCACAGGAAATATCCTCTCCCATATCACAGGAAATATCCTCTCCCATATCACAGGAAATATCCTCTCCCAGCGCATATCCCATAAATGACTTTGTAACTTTACATCATCCTCTCCATTTACAAAGGGTGTACACCAAGTAACAAATGGAATCCTCTGTGGGGTATTTAAACTCCCCAACATTCTGTAACGGGGCCTTTGAGTCTCTAAGCTCAGTCCTGCTCCCACACTGTGGAGTGTACTTTCATTTTCAACAAAACCCTTCATTCCTTCCTTGCTTTGTTTGTGTGTTTCGTCCAATTTTTTGTTTAAGACGCTAAGAACCTGGACACCCTCCACCGTTAACATATACAGTCCAGTCCCACAGGGCTGGCCAGAAAAACTACAATCACCTGCCGACATCATTTAGTCTATATAGTATTTTTTTTTTTTTTTTTTTTTTTTTGAGACGGAGTCTCGCTCTGCCACCCAGGCTAGAGTGCAGTGGCGCGATGTCGGCTCACTGCAAGCTCCGCCCTCCCGGGTTCACTCCATTCTCCTGCCTCAGCCTCCCGTGTAGCTGGGACTACAGGCGCCCACCACCACAACAGGCTAATTTTTTTTTTTTTTTTTTTTTTGTATTTTTAGTAGAGACGGGGTTTCACCATGTTAGCCAGGATGGTCTGGATCTCCTGACCTTGTGATCCGCCCGTCTCGGCCTCCCAAAGTGCTGGGATTACAGGCGTGAGCCACCGTGCCTGGCCTATATAGTATTTTCACTTAATAACCTCCTGCTAATAACCTCCACCTGGCAACCTTCATTTACTCCAAAACTCAGGGCCTCAATCCCCTGTACGGGGCCTGTGTTCCGCAGGAGGGGGGAGAGGCTTCATGTTTATCATAGATAAGGAACAAATCTCTGGGGTGACTCCTCTCGATTCCCTAGCTTGTAACACACATTCACGTGTATCTTCCATACAGGGTCTTTTTTTATTTTTTTATTTTTATTTTTAAATTTTTTTTTATTGAGGCGGAGTCTCTGTTACCAGGCTGGAGTGCAGTGGCCTGATCTCAGATCACTGCAACCTCCACCTCTCAGGTTCAAGGGATTCTCCTGCCTCAGCCTCCTGAGTAGCTGAGACTACAGGTGCATGCCACCAGGCCCAGCTAATTTTTGTATATTTAGTAGACTCAGGGTTTCACCATGTTGGCCAGGATGGTCTTGATCTCTTGACCATGTGATCTGCCTGCTTTGGTCTCCCAAAGTGGTGGGAATACAGGCGTGAGCCACTGCGCCTGGCCACCATACAGGGTCTTTTTAAGGGTATGCTTAAATTATTGCTTTTAGGTGTGTTTATAACAGATTAATCAGTTTTTTATATATGTGAGTCCCAATGAGGTTCTACATAATAATAAATCCACATTTCATGCTTAGCACGTTATGGCTTATCAATTACTTCCATACTTTATCTTATTTGATTTTGTGAACAACTGTGTGAAGTATTAATAGTTAGGAGAGTGAGGATTAACCCTGTCTACTGATAAGAAGAAAGTTTACTTTAGTAATTAGAATTGATCACTAATGGTTCGCAAGTGGTAAAACCACAAATAGCACATAAAGCTTAAGAGTCATCACTTACTGAAACCCCGTCTTTACTAAAAATACCCAAATTAGCTGGGTATGGTGGCGCACACCTGTAATCCCAGCTACTTGGGAGGCTGAGGCAGGATAACTGCTTGAACCCAAGAGGCGGAGGTTGCAGTTAGCCAAGATCATATCACTGCACTCTGGCCTGGGCAACAGAGTGAGACTCTGTCTCAAAAAAAAAAAAAAAAAAAAAAAAAAAGATTTCTCACTTACCAAGACTCATACTTAAAAGAGTAAATATACAACCTCATTAATAAGACTAATTCTGTTTGATTGCAATTGGTTACACCACTGGTCGTATCTGTAGCATTTTTGGCATATTTGCATTTTCCATAGGTCCTCCATTATTTTATATGCACCTCAAAGACTATATTTTCTCTATAACTCTCTACTTTGCTATGGTGGATGGGAGGATATTGAAGCCCTGCTAATGATTAAATGACCTGAAAACTTACCAAACTCTGTTTAGAGCCCCAATAATGCCTAGCATGGTTCTAAAACACCTTATGAATAACAGCACTCATTAAATCAAAGACTTCTTTTTTTTTTTTTTTTTTTTTTTGAGATGGAGTCTCGCTCTGTCGCCCGGGCGGGAGTGCAGTGGCCGGATCTCGGCTCACTGCAAGCTCCGCCTCCCGGGTTCACGCCATTCTCCTGCCTCAGCCTCCCGTGTAGCTGGGACTACAGGCGCCCGCCACTTCGCCCGGCTATTTTTTTTGTATTTTTTAGTAGAGACGGGGTTTCACCCATCAGCCAGGATGGTCTCGATCTCCTGACCTCGTGATCCGCCCGTCTCGGCCTCCCAAAGTGCTGGGATGACAGGCTTGAGCCACCGCGCCCGGCCTAAATCAAAGACTTCTAAAGATAGCTAGAAAATTAAATATCTATGTATCTTCTATCTTCTAAAAATAATTTGATAACTAAGGATCTCCTCAGTTCTCAGCCACATTCTCCTGACAGCTGTCATTTGAACTGGAGTGGAACCTGGTACCAGTTAAAAAGTCATTCTCTTATTACTTAGGCTGCCAGAGGCAAGACAGGGAAGCTCAAAGGCAACAGTTTTGGAAATCGTTAAGATTTCCGGGCTCCTTTGAAAGACTTTTCTCAATTAACTTCACCATACTACTGCACCTGCTTCCAATATCTTTCATCCTGGCATTTGTTTGAATGTGTGCAAGATGCTAGGAAGCAAACCTGACAAATGGTCACCCCAGGCAACAAGAAATAAATGACACAGATACTCCTTGAGTTACAACTGAGTTACGTCCTGATAAACCTGTCATCAATTGAAAATATCATAAGTCAAAAACGCAATGAATATGCCTAACCTACCAAATATTGTAACTTAGCATAGCCTACATTAAATGTGCCCAGAACACTTATATTAGCCTACAATTGGGAAAAAATCATCTCATACAAAGCCTATTTTACAATAAAGTGTTGAATATCTCATGTAATTTACTGAATACTGTACTAAAAGTGAAAAGATTACACGGGCACTTGAAGTATGATTTCTACTGAATGTATGTAATTTTCTCAAGTCAGAAAATCATAAATGGAACCACTGTAAGGGGACACCTGTATTTGTGTTCTGATATTTACTGGTCCTGGCATCTATTTTCGCCTAGGGATCTGTTCCTTGATGACTGATCTACTGATTTACATTACAGTTAAAACTGCCTTGGAGGATTTTTTTTTTTTTTTTTTTTTTTTTTATTAGGCAGGGTCTCACTCTGTCACCCAGGCTGGAGTGCGGTAGCACAATCCTCCAGGGTTTAAGTGATTCTTGTGCCTCAGCTTCCTGAGTAGCTGGGACTATAGGCCTGCACCACCACACCTGGCTACTTTTTCTATTTTTTGATAGAGATGGGGTTTCACCATGTTGGCCAGGCTGTTCTCAAACTCCTGACCTCAAGTGATCCACCTGCCTTGGCCTTCCAAAGGGCTGGGATTACAGGCGTGAGCCACCACACCCAGCCTCTGGAGGATTCCAATCAGATACTTAGATGATTTGTTCCTCCCTCTTACCCTGGAAGTCAGTCACCATTTATCAGACCTGTAACTTTCCCACTGGTGATACAAATTTAGGGCAAATATCTTGATTCAATAGCAACTCAAGTTCTCAATGTCTTTGTTTTTTGGGGAGAAACTGCAGACAGCAAGCAGAGTCAACCCAAAATAAAAGGTGTTCAAACTAAAACAATAATGAAACATGCATTTTAATAAAGATATGTAGGGTAAACAAAAATGGGGCTTTGCATTCATTTGAAAATAGAAAAACAATGGTCTGAATGTAATCAATACAATTAGTTGGTGGACACAAACTTTCGAACAATTGTTAGAAATTTTAGTCGAAACTTTCGAATAAAATTGAATATGTCTATGTTCAGCAAATCGTAATTCTTTACAGTCCTCCCTGGATTATTATGGTTATTTCTAAAGCTCTTTTCCATAAAAAAAGAATACTCTTTCTCTAGTCTTTCTCCTGTTTTCTACCACAGTCTTTTGTTTGTTGCAGTGATATCATCCAGGTCCCTGAAACTTTTGACAAGGTTTCACGTTGCCCATGAGGATGTTGCCCATGGGGATAGGGAAGCTCTTACTCAAACCATACTCAATCTGTGAAACGTTCCACAATGAACCCTGTACCAACAGGTAATGTCCAGGCATCACGTAGGATATGTTATTAGTTCTACTGTGTGTGTTTATTGTGTGAATAGTATGACCTGGGAATAATTCCATTCGCTTTTTGAATACATCACTACATTTGCACTCTATAATGTAGTAGATCTGTTAAACTTTTACTTAAATTAATATTATGCTTATTCTGCACTTCTTGAATATATGAATTGAAGGCCGGAAGGTATAGTATTAAAAGAAAGGCAAAAGTCTTAGATTAAGAAATTCGTGGTGAAAAATTCAAATCCAGATTATAAAGCATTATTTGCACTTGGGAAAAATAAATATATAGTGCTGGAGCAACTAGATATCCACAGGCCAAAAACAAATAAACAAAAAGAGAGAGAGAGAGAGAAGAATTTCAATCGAAACCTCACAGCTGGTACAAAAATCTTGGTAAGATCATAGACTTAAATATAAAATGTGAAACTGTGAAACTTCTAGGAAAAAAAAAACATAGGAAATCTTAGGAACCTAGGGATAGGCAAAGAATTTATAGACTTGACACTAATAATACAATTAATAAAAGGAAAAGCTGATAAATTGGATCACATCAAAATTAAAAACTTTTGCTTTGAAAGAAACCTTATGAAGAGGATAAAAAGATGAGCTACAGTGTGGGAGAAAATACTTGTAAACCATATATTTGACAAAGGACTTATATTTAAAATATGTAAAGAGCTCTCAAAACTCAACAATAAAAAAAATAAGAAAATGTAAATGGTGCTGGGAAAATTGGCTAGCCATAAGTAGAAAGCCGAAACTGGATCCTTTCCTTACTCCTTATACGAAAATTAATTCAAGATGGATTAGAGACTTAAATGTTAGACCTAATACCATAAAAATCCTAGAGGAAAACCTAGGTAGTACCATTCAGGACATAGGCATGGGCAAAGACTTCATGTCTAAAACACCAAAAGCAACGGCAGCAAAAGCCAAAATTGACAAATGGGATCTCATTAAACTAAAGAGCTTCTGCACAGCAAAAGAAACTACCATCAGAGTGAACAGGCAACCTACAGAATGGGAGAAAATTTTTGCAATCTACTCATCTGACAAAGGGCTAATATCCAGAACCTACAAAGAACTCAAACAAATTTACAAGAAAAAAACAAACAACCCCATCAAAAAGTGGGCAAAGGATATGAACAGACATTTCTCAAAAGAAGACATTCATACAGCCAACAGACACATGAAAAAATGCTCATCATCACTGGTCATCAGAGAAATGCAAATCAAAACCACAATGAGATACCATCTCACACCAGTTAGAATGGCGATCATTCAAAAGTCAGGAAACAACAGGTGCTGGAGAGGATGTGGAGAAATAGGAAAACTTTTACACTGTTGGTGGGATTGTAAACTAGTTCAACCATTATGGAAAACAGTATGGCGATTCCTCAAGGATCTAGAACTAGATGTACCATATGACCCAGCCATCCCATTACTGGGTATATACCCAAAGGATTATAAATTATGCTGCTATAAAGACACATGCACATGTATGTTTATTGCAGCACTATTCACAACAGCAAAGACTTGGAATCAACCCAAATGTCCATCAGTGACAGATTGGATTAAGAAAATGTGGCACATATACACCATGGAATACTATGCAGCCATAAAAAAGGATGAGTTTGTGTCCTTTGTAGGGACATGGATGCAGCTGGAAACCATCATTCTTAGCAAACTATCACAAGAACAGAAAACCAAACACCGCATGTTCTCACTGATATGTGGGAACTGAACAATGAGATCACTTGGACTCGGGAAGGGGAACATCACACACCGGGGCCTATCATGGGGAGGGGGGAGGGGGGAGGGGGGAGGGATTGCACTGGGAGTTATACCTGATGTAAATGACGAGTTGATGGGTGCAGCACACCAACATGGCACAAGTATACATATGTAACAAACCTGCACGTTATGCACATGTACCCTACAACTTAAAGTATAATAATAAATAAATAAATAAATAAAAAGAAAATGGGCAAATATCATAAAGAGACACATTACCAAAGAGGTTATACAAATAGCAAATAAGCACATAAAAAGATATTCAACATTACTAGCTATCAGGGAATTGCAAGTTAAAACCACAGTGATATATTACTCACATTTACCAGAATGGGTAAAATAAAAAATCATGACAACACCCAAACGCTGGTAAGGATGTGGTAAAACTGAATCATTCATGGCTCGTGAGAGTGGAAAATGGTACAGTCATTATGGAAAAACAGTTTGGTAGTTTCTTAAAAATACCACATAGGTGGCCGGGCACAGTGTCTTACGCCTATAATCCCAGCACTCTGGGAGGCTGAGGTGTGCAGATCACTTGGGGACAGGAGTTTGAGACCAGCCTGGCCGACATGGTGAAACCCCGTCCCTACTAAAAGTACAAAAATTAGCCCGGTATGGTGGCGGGTGTCTGTAATCCCAGCTACTCAGGAGGCTGAGGCAGGAGAATTGCTTGCACCCGGGAGGTGGAGACTGCGGTGAGCCGAGATCGTGCCACTGCACCCCAGTCTGGTGACAAAAGCGAGACTCCATCTCAAAAAACAAACAAACAAACAAACAAACAAACAAACAAACCCTACATAGGCAATGACCATATAACTTAGCAATTGCATTCCTGTGCCTTTATTCCAGAGAAGTGAAGACTTATGTTCACACAAAAACCTGTAGTTGAACGTCTATAGTAGTTTTATTCATAATAGCTAAAACCTGGAAACGACCCAAATGTCCCTCCGTGGGTGAATGGTTAAACAAATAGGTACATATCATAGAATACCAATGAGCAAAAAGGGGACAAACTCTTGATACACACAATTTGAGTGGATCTTAAGCGAATTATGCTGAATGAAAAAAATCCAGTCTCAAAAGTCACATCTGGTATTATTCCATTTATATGACATTCTTGAAATGACAAAAATCATACAGATATATTATTACAGAGCAGATTAGTGCTTTTCAGGGATCAGGTAGGTAGGTAGAAAGGAAGTATAAAAGGTATGAAAGGGTAGCACGAGGGATGCTTGTGAGGGAACTGTTCTAATGTTAATTGTGGTGATGGTCACACAAACTTACACGTGTGACAAAAATCGCATAGAACTAAATGTATACACACATGGTCATGCGCATGCACACACCACTGTGTGCATCTGAAGGTAGGTGGAATTGTTGAAATATCACGTTCTGGGTTGTCTTATTGTACTAAGACTACACAAGATGTTACCATTAGGAGAAAATGAATGAAGAGTAAAAGGAATTTCTCTGTACTATTTCTTACAACTGCATGTGAGTGTACAATGAACTCAAAACAAACAGAAAAATACTGGTCTGAACCAAGGCTGCAGGGTTGCAATAGAAGATCTTATAACACTTTCTGGTATAATCCTATGCAGATTACTCACTGATTATATGTGAGAACTCGTACCTTTGAACCGAAGGGAACCTGCAGTCTTTCAGATGAGTTACAGTGGTAGGAAGAGCCCATGCACTCACACAACCACACACCCACATACTTACATACCCATACACACCCACATACTCACAAACACACACATATCCACATACATACACACACATCCCCACATACACACACACACACATAGATACACACACATCCACATACTCACATATCCACACACCCACATACTCACATACACACACCCACATGCTCACATACACACACACCCCCACATACTCACATACACCCACCCACATACCCACACACCCACATACCCACACACCCACATACTCACATGCACACACACTCACACATACAAACCCACATACTCACATACACACACACACTCACTCACATATACACACTCACATACACACACTCCCACATATATACACACATACATCCACCTACCTACACACATACACACAGATCCACATACTCACATACACACACACACATATACACACACCTACATACTCACATACACACCCCCACATACATACACACAGATCCACATACATACATACACATGCATCCACATACATACACACACATCCACACTATTCTACATCCACATACTCACACATGGATACACTCACACTAAAGTTAATTAAGATCCCTAGTTAAATAGCCATGAATATAAAAGCTTATTAGAGTTGAAGCAGCTACACAGGCAGAAATAGAACTCTTGTTCTCCCTTAGCTCACAGAGTCTCTGGCAAGGGCACACTCTTGAAAGGGGGATTTTATCAGATCTGAAAAGCTCTATCTTTCAATATTGTCCTTTTATACATTGGCTTGAATCACCATTTTGAAAATCTTACATTCCAATCTCTGTGTGTCTGTTTGGAAAAAGTGAATGTTGACAAAGGTCCAGTCTCCCACATTCCTGAACCAAATTCAGTGTCAGCAAGGACCCACCTTCATCATTGTGGAGAAAGCAGAGTCATCTTCCAGATGTTGCATTCCAAACACTGCCTCCAGTGTTTTCATCATAATGAGGAGCCCATTTCCCTGAAGGGCTCCAGGAATTATGCATTTTATAGTCTCATTTAAAGAGTGAGGGGCAGTACCTTAGCCAATCACAAAGCAGGCATTGGCAGAGCAGGGCTTGGAACGCAGGTTTGCAGCTGTGAGTTTAAGACTAGTGGTTTCCAAACTATTGAGGACTTCTCTAAACTCCGCTTTGAATAATTGGAAAGACTTAGCAATTAACCAATGAATGATTATGGCTTATTTCTACTCCTCAACCTCATAATCCTACCCTCAGTGAGGAGACAAACAGAAAAGCAGATAACCTCTTCTTTCAAGATCCTTAGCTCTGTCCTTTTCTTACTCTCTGTCCACTTCCCGGGTTCCTCTGTGAGCCCTTCTTCTTCTGCCTTTCCTTTGGTTCATTGCTTAGTTCACTCTCAATCATTCATAGTTCTGGAAATCACTCCAAAATATGATTGTTGGCTCCCACATCTGTGTCTCATTCCAAACCTCTCCCAGAGTTGAAATTTATGAACCTAAATCTCCTGATGGTTACCTCCACAGGTACTTTCAACTCAGCATCCCCGAAATCCTTTCCTCCCACTTCGACCTGCAATTCCTTCTGTGCCTTCTGTGGTTGCAGGAACCACCATCAGCCCAGTTGCCCAATCTAGAAATGCCAGTGTCTTGTTAGCTCCCTCTCCTCCCATATCCTGCATCCCAATCTGTCATCATGTGCTGCTAATTTTACCTCCTCTACATCTTTGCTACTTACTGTCCTTAGCCCAAACCTTCATCTTATGCTTGGTTTACAATATCCTGGCCCTTTCAAATCCATCCTCCTTACTGTTGCCAGGTGGATCAAAACAAAAGTCTGTCCATATCATGACCCATGGCTCAAGATCCTTCGAAGTCTAGCCTCCAGGAAGCTCTCCCTTCATTTGCAACCTCACAGTTTATGCTCCAGCAACAACTGCTTGTATTAGCACTCCCTCAGATCCCCGTCACATACTCCCACACACCTTCCTTTCTTCAATATGTTCCCTCTTCCTAGATTGCCTTTTTCTCTTACCCCCTTTAACCCATTCAACCTCTACTCATTCTTTAAGATTTAATTTGGGCATTTCCAGGAAGCTTTCCCTGCCCCCTAGTCTGGTTTAGGTTCCTGCCAATATACCTTCTTCATACTTGGTTCACAGCACTTCCTGTGCTAGGTCGTAACAATCAAACTGTATGCCTGTTTTCCTCTTAGCTCCTCCAGAACAAGAATTGAGGTTTATTCTTCTCCTTGTCTCAAGCGTTGAATATATCCTGGTTTACAGCAAGTATACTGACTGACAAAACTGAGGATGCACACCACCCATGAAGGAAAGGAGAAAAGGGAGAGAATATATCCTTTAGGCCAGGAAAAGTAAAGACTAGGTGAATGGGAGGTTTTGTGATAAACTACCAAAGAGGCATGTTCTCCTATGGGTCAGGGAAGGGGCGGTAAAGAGGCCAGAAGTTTGAGAATTCAGTAGAAAATCTGCAATAATAATTCCAGTGCCTGTAATAGGAACTGCTAGTAGAAGATTCTACATGGGTGTCTCATGTTTCTGCACATCATCTGAGCAAAGACATGGGTTTTGTTCTGGAGTATCCTTTGAAGGAGGTTGTAAAGGAAACAGCCTTAGAAGATAACATTTTTCCAGGGAAAAGGAAAGATTTACTTTATGTCCATAATAACAAAGGTGATGGCTTCCTCTGGGGCAAAAGTTGAATAAGTTTGCTTACAATCTATTTTAAAGGATTGGGGCTTTCTTATTTTGGGGGTCTTAAGCTGGGATAAAACCCACTGTATGCATAGCATACACTTGAGCTGCCTGCAACACCCCAGTGCAACTTATGGGACAAGAGGGACAGGTGCAAACTGATGCTCATGTCCCATTATGCTGTGAGCAATAAAGTCCTTGGTCTGTGAC
This sequence comes from Chlorocebus sabaeus, assembly GCF_047675955.1. NCBI lineage: Eukaryota > Metazoa > Chordata > Mammalia > Primates > Cercopithecidae > Chlorocebus > Chlorocebus sabaeus. The sequence continues at coordinate 60,928,442 of NC_132907.1, read as the reverse complement.
TCAGAATTTTCACATCTTCTGCCAGCATTGCATTCGTAAAAGCATGGCAGACTAACTTGTTAGCTTGCAAGCAGGGTAAAATCTTAGATTGCTATGGCTTGAATGTCCCCTCGAAAAATCATGTTGAAATTTGATTGCCAATATAAAGACACTGGGAGGTAGGACCTTTAAGAGGTGATTAAGAGCCCTTGTAAATGGATTAATGGTTATCATGGGATTGAGTTTGTTATTGAAGGGATGAAAAGGATGAGTTCAGTCCTATTTTCTCTCTCTATCTTGGATGCTTGCTTGCCATGTGATGCCTTCCACCATGGAATGACACTCACTAGATGCTTGTGCCATGCTCTTGGACTTCCCAGTCTCCAGAACTATGGGCCAACTAAACTTCTGTTCTTTATAAATGACCTAGTCTGTGCTATTTTGTTATACAGAATGGAGCAGCAGGTGATGGACTAAAACACAGACCCTGCCTAGTTCTTGACAGGAATAAGGAGGATAACAGAGAAAAGGTGATCAAGCAGTAGTGAGAACCACATTAAGGTTGGACCACCTAAATATATGGACAGGTCTGCATGGTTGTTGAGATTTCTAGCAGCAGGGCTGTTGGGGAAAGAGTAAAAGAGAGGGAAAGAAGCTGAATAGTAAAATAAAATCTCAACATAGGATATTCTTCTTACATTCCAGTTTTGCTATAAGAGTAATTCTGGAATAACCTGAGAGATAGTCATTGATGAGGGGAAAAAATGCTAGGGCTTTAAATCTACTCTCAAAATCTTTCTTGCTTTCTTCCCATTCCTATTTAAAGTTCCTCATGCAGACAAAGCAAGTGCACAATTAATTGGGTTGATGATTACCTACAGCTTGATACTTTGCCCCTGTGTAGAACTTCCATCTGCAATATGTGACATTTAACACAAATTCAGGGACAGTGTCTTTTCTATTAAATGTCACAGAAAGCTGTAATTGAGCACATTTTTTTCAACCTCTTCAGTGTCTTAATCTCTAAGTCTCAGAAGGGGTTAAGTCCAAGAAACACTCATTTAATTTACAGAATGCTCTCTATCACAGAAGCCTTGAGAATAGTAATTAGTTATGGATTAAAATGAGGCAGCCCTAAGCACACAAAAAATGCAACAGGACTTCAGAGAGACTATGATGGCTCACAATAAATGCGAGGGAACTTGTGCTAAACATTTTCCATAAAGCATCCTGGAAACTATTTGAGCATGTCAAAACAAACCCCCATTCACACTATTTTTTCCTCATTTCCTTTGCAAACAAAAATAGATTCCTCTTTTAGTTTATGTTTTTTTTCCACTTCATCTTCTCAAGCTAATCCAATTCACTTTCCACTTCCCCTTTTCTATACATTTGTGTACATGAATTAACGGGACAGGAAGCTGACCTAGGGGAAATCATAAAAAGCTCATAAAATAGCTCCACATGGGAAATAATTTTGCAAGAACATGCTTCTGTTATAAATTGTTCTCTCTCTTTGTAAGCTCTCTCTATAATGAAAAAATCTTGTATTGATTTCTCTTGGAATTTCTGATAGCAGTTTTTGACTCAATGCACAATCTGACCATGCTCTGCTAGTCAGACTTACACTACTGAAAGAAAGAGGATGAGCACAGAAGAGACAAGCTGTAAAAGGTTTAGTCTGAAACTTCTCATGTGTCTAAGGGACAACTTATCTGATTACCAGAGGAAAGGATACTTTTTTTAAGGTTCAAGACCAGCTTGGGCAACATAGTGAGACACCATCTTTTAAAAAAAAATAGCTAGGCATGGTGGCAAGTGCCTATATTCCTAGCTACTTGGGAGGCTGAGGTGAGAAGATGGCTTGAGGCCAGTAATTCAAAGATACAGGGAACTATGTGCCACTGTACTCCAGCGTGCTTGACAGAGTAAGACTCTGTTCTGTCTTACACACACACACACACACACACACACACACACACAAAGAATAAGTCTAAAAATTCTTTGCCAGTATTTTTGATATTTACCCTGAAAGAACAATACAGACCCACATATCAGCTGTGGGGAGGGGTAAACCACCAGCCTGAATTTTTAAAATCAAGAGGCTTTTAACTCTAGAGTTTCCAAAAAAAAAAAAAGTAGACTCAACACTAAACCACTTTCAGTACACCAAGAAGAATTTCTTTGTGAAAGTGGTTGTCTCCTTCCTGTTGCTGTCAGCCCTATTGCTGTACCTTCAAGCCAGCCCAACACCATTAGACTCCTCTGCTGGATGGCATAGTCACCTAGGATGGGATTCACTTGGCTTCATCCAACTCACTCTTATTCCAGTTTTGTCTCTATCTTGTCCTTAAAAGAAGTCTCCAACATCTTATGATCCTGATTTTGTCCTTTAGGTCTTTTATTTTCCTCCAAGGATTTTGAAGTCCTTGTGAAATGAACATAGTGTTAATAAGCTTACAGGGTTTTTGTGGGAGTTAAATGACGATGATGACGATAAAAAGAATAAGACTGACATTAACAAGTAACACTTACTGAGCAGTTTCTACAAGCCAGATACTATGCTAAGTATTACATGAATGAAGACTTTTGATTCTCATGACAATGCTATGAAATACATATAATTATCACTACTTTACAAAATGAGGAAATGGAGACATGGACAAGTTAAGTAACCTACCAAAATTACATGGCTAGCAAGCAGTGGAACTAATGATAAATCTGGTACCCTCCGTGGTGTCAAGCTGCTCACAAGAATTGGAGGGAAGAGTCTAATCCCATCCCTAACCCTCGGGCAAGAGGGGAACGGGGAGGGGGCATCAAACAAATTGGTCTAAAATGGAAAGGGCTTAGAGGTCAAGTTTGTGTCCAAGTCCTAGGAGAAAATTAAAAGGATAGAATTTGGGCCATAAAATGAAAATCAGAGCTCAATTAAGGGATAGAGAGGGACATGACAGGAGTGAGAGCAAACTGGCTCCTATCTGAACCCACTGTCTGTTTCCTTGGCCCATGGTTTCTTAATATGTTTGACACGTCTTTTCAGAACATGGTTTTGTGTACCTCAGTTACCTCAGTTTCCACTACTTTGAAATATGACTATCTAGCCTATGAGAAAGCCTCCAAATTGTTCCAAAGTGAGTTTTACACCCAGTACTTCAATTTATTCTCAAAATGTGATGAAATCCCGTAGTGGTCTTTAGATGGCAGTAACTACAAACAAGCTGCATCTTTTGTTTATACCCTAATCTCAAAGTCTCTTGAAACTCACCGCAGAGAAATAAAGCCCCAAATGGTGTTACCCATGAGACGTATTTAGAATAAGAAAGATAAGAGTGACAGAAAGTCACTGATAAAAGGAATCTATCTCAGAGACTCAATCTCGGGATTCCCTACCTCACACACTTTCCACAGAGCCTGAGTGATCTCTCTAATTCCATTTGTTGGTTTAGAATAATCTAGAGTATCCCACAGGATTAGATCCAAAATCCTTATGTGGCCACAAGGCCCATGACAACTTGGTTGCCATTGGCCCTGATTCACTAACAGACTGCTAGCCTCATTTGCACACTTTCTCCTATGTAGTATTTGAACAAATATTTATCGAGGGTCTATTATATACCAGTGAGCAACACCAAACTCAACTTCTGCTCTTAAGTCTTACATACTAATTGAGGAAACTGTATCAATCAAATAGATCTAAGATTACAACTGTGAAACATGCTGTGGAGGAGAAATGTAGTTTTATGGGAGTCAATAACAGAATCTTACTAGGAAAGGGGGTCAGGAAAGGCTTCCCCATGGAAGTGACACTGGAGCTGTGATCTGAGAGATTAGGCTGTTAACTAAGTGAAGACAAGAAGGCAATCCAGGCAACAAGAAGACCAGAGGCAGGCCTTGAAAAACCCTGATGAATAAGACTATTGCTACCTCTCAAGAGCAAAGGCAGGAATAGTGAGAGATGAGAAAGGAAATCAGAAAACCACTGGATTAAACTAAGCCAGGTGTGGGGGTTGCAGAAGGGGTGGCAGGAGAGTGGGTAGATCAGAATACCATTTTCAGATTATCCTGACTACATTGAGGAAACAAGAGGAAAAGAAATTCAACTGGTTTTGAGTAGACCAGAAAGTATATACCACTATAGTCCAGAAAAGAGAACACTATAGCTTTAATTGAAGTGATATAAATGGAGATGGTCAGATAAACGGTCAGTACCTGATAACAGACTTGACATGGGAGGGAGAGAAGGAGGTATCATCAGTGCATCCAGATTTCTGGCTTCTTCAACTGAAAGGATGATAATGTCATATGCAGACATGAGCAACACGGGACAAACTCAAGTGTGAGTGGAGATGGGCAGGTTTTGATTGGCTGCTTTCTCTCCTGCCTCTAGCACAATCACTTTGTTTCCCTTGTATCACAACAAAACTTCTCAACCTCCCATTGTGTGGTCCAACATCAGTGATATGTCCACTGCCTCTCATATGCATAGTGCTGGCTTAAGAATAAAGCCACTGTCCATGCAGGTCCCTCCACCTGGAATTTCCTTCCTGTGTTAGTCCATTTTCACATTGCTATAAAAGAACTGCCCAAGACTGGGTAATTTATAAGGGAAAGAGGTTTAATTGGCTCACAGTTCAGCATGGCTCGGGAGGCCTCAGGAAACTTACAATCATGGTGGAAGGTGAAGGGGAAGCAAGGCATCTTCACAAGGTGGAAGGAGGGAGAAGTGCCGAGCAGAGGGTGAAGAGCCACTTATTAAACCATCAGATCTCATGAGAACTCACTCACTGTCACAAGAACAGCAAGGGGGAAACCACTCACATGATTCAATTAGCCTTACCATATAATTTCCTCACTAGTTAATTCCTTTTTATTTTCTAAAATCCCATCTTAGATATCCAAGTACCCTTTCCTGTTGCAGTACTTTTATACTCATGCCAATCTCAACTTGAATTTTCTATTTTTGTGCTTTTGTGCAGTAGACTCAAAGTTCCTCAGAATCAGGAAATAGGACTTGTGTTTATATTTGCATCCCTGGTGCTAGCACAGGATTTGACATATGCCTGATGATCCAAAACTCTCTTCTCATTATGGATTAAGAAAAATGGGCATGGAGCAATGATGTAACTTCCTTAGAGTTGTTGAACTCAGGTCAACTTGCTCAAAGGAGTCATAGCACTGAACCTCACACTCTGCTTCCTGTGCCTGCCATGGTGACATTAGTTAAGGGCTGGAATCATTGCTGTCTGTTGTTGGGCTGCTTATTAGTCACACATGTGAAGAATGGCTTGAGCCGTTTCCTAGGAATTAGGAAAATGAGAATTGTGGACTGCAATTCTGCTGTTAACTTGTGAACCCCGTACCAATTAGAGACTCCATAAAAGCTTGAATGAGGATAATATTTGGCAACTGGGAGGTAGAGAGTCATGGCTTCCTGAAGCAAGCCATGTGTGTCTCTTTACACTTGCAAAACCAGGTTGGTAGAGAAGAGGAGAAACAATGTGATTGTGATGGAGTCAGGGGGCAGTGGCCAATCAAGCTCCTTCAACAACTTCACTGGCATCAACATGCCACGGAGATGCCCTGGTGACATTATTTCTCGGGAATGAAGAGATGTGGAGTTTAAAGGGGCCTGATCCGTGGAAGCCACATTATGAAATCCTACCAGTGGTGCTGCTGGGACTACAGAGGGTCAAGACTTTTCCTTCTGTTTTATATGACAGCAATTCAAACCCAAGGATTTTTCCTTCTTATGTCCAGAAGTAGCTTTCTCTTTGTTTTTCTTTTTTTGGTCTGAGAATGCTAAATGTTTCTTCACATTTGTATCTAGGAATGCCTATGTGCTCAATCAGTATGAAAAAGAAAATGTTTTCTCCAAGGTATCAAAGCATGCTTTTCAAAAGTCAAAAACACAATTCTCATATAAATATATAATGAGCACACGTTCAAGATGTATTTAACTCATTAGTGAGGAGACAGGCAAGATAATTTGGTTCCTTAATGAGGGGATAGGCAAGATGGCAAAGCTGGTTCAAAGGCAGATGCAAAAAACTGACGCAGTTATAGCCGGTCGGGGAGAACTGCTGAATGAGATTGCTAAGTTAGATACAAAATTAGATACCAATTTTTATTGGTCTGGTTCCACCAACCAATAAAACCATCTTCAGAATTATCTTCTCTGCTGGACACAAATCATTTTCGCCTCTACTAGGCAAAAACCATTTGTACCCTATCATTTACTACATGTCAACATCTAACTTTACCACATCTGTGCCCCAATCAATGGTAAACAACCAGTTACATTTTCATAGAGGTGTCTTTAAACATTGAAAGGATATATAGTTTTCATGTTGCCTGTTTTCCAAGTTTTGGATACATTTTCTTAATAAAAGACCACAGGAAGGGAAATGACATACCCATTGGTATTCCAAGATACCCAAGGTATGTTTCAGATGACAAAGGGAGATGGGGTTATAGGGGAAAGAAGAAAAAATGGATCCCCACTCCACAGATTGTTTTAAAAATAAACTTCTAACACACATGATCATGGAGACTTTTCCTGTCAAGAAAACAATAAGCCTTCCCTTGGCATTTTGACTGCAGGTCTCTTGCTGATAGGGAGATGAATGATGCTGTTCTTTACATATCCCAGCTGCTGGTTAAGCTCTATAGATTGCAAGGGCATTTCGTCAGTTGGCTGATCCTACCATTCATTACATTTCACATCATTCATTCATTTGTATTCCAGGCACTGTTTTAGGTGTTGGGGATCTAACAGAAAAAAGACACAAGGCTTCCGTCCTCATGGAATTCACATTCTGGTAGAGGTGTGATAGGCAAAAAAAGAGTAAACAAATACACAGAATCATGATGAATTGTGAGACTGCCATCATCCTGTGATGAAAAGCAATAAGAGGGGTCTACTTTGAATAAATTGGTCACTGAGACCTCTCTGAAGAGGCAGCATTTACGGAGCATGAGGCAGGAGGCATGAGAAGGTGCCAGTCATGTGCAGAACCAGGAGAGGGATGTTTCAGGCATTGGGAACCACAAATGTATAGACAGTGAGTGTGAGAGTAGGAAACAAGGAGAGAGTAACATAAGCAAAGACCAGAAAGGCAGATGGAGGCAAGATCATGAAAGTCTCCACAGGTCACAGCAAGAAATTTTGAATTTGTTCTTAAAAAAAAAACAGAAAGCCATTAAAGGGTTTTGTGCAGTGCAGCACCTCACTTTGTATTTAAAATGATCAATTATGGCTGCATTTAAAATGAACATCCATGGAGAATGAATTCTGATGGCAAGGCTGAAAATAGGAAGCAACCATTTGGGAGTTCACTGCAGTAGCCTATGCAAGATATTGTAAGGCCAAACCAATGTGATGACTGCGGAGATGATGAGCAGTCGGTGGTTTTGAGACGTATTTTGGAAGTAAGACCACAGTGGGCCTTGCTATTGGATGTGAAAGATATGATAAAAGGAATCAAGAATATCTCCTGGGCTTACGTAACCAATGCATAATAGTACTGTTGGGTAAGGTGGTCATTTGGGGAATAGAGGTGGCAGAATTGAGATGATTTAGGCAGGGAGTAATCAAGGTTCCTTTCTGGATTTATTAAGTTTTCAAGACTGAAGGGACTTTGACACATTCAGGTGGAGATTTCAAGTAAGTAATTGGATACGAGCCTGAAGCTCAACGAAGACATCTTGGTTGGAGGTATCAATTGAGAGTCTCAGGACATAGATGACATATAAATCTCTTACATTTATATAAGACTTACATTTACATAAATGTAAGTCTCTAAGAATATATGAAATCCCCAGAGGTAAATGTGCAGATAGACAAGAAGTCACAAATCTGAGGGACTTGTGTTAAATATGCAAGAAGTAAATTAATAGTATCAAAGGTTCAACATTTCCATGTTTTCCTTAGCTTTTACTGAAACCATCCAACCATGTCGTGATGTAGTCTATTTCTTTTGCAGAACATCTTTGGTGACTGCGGTGAGTCTATGTTTATGTTATTAGATGCAATGACTGTCAAGAGACTTCAACTATGTATAATTTGGAAATGTTATCCATATCCATATCCATATCCCTCTCAGTATCACTGAATTCCCAAGAGAATAACACAGAAATAATATTTTCCTTCTCAATGGACTTCCAAACACTTTCTGGTACCTTCTTTCTTGTGTACCAAGAACTCCCCTGAAAAAAGGAGGTAGGAAGTGTGAGGATATATAGCAGAATAGTGAAGGGAAAATGTTACCTCTTCTTCTTCAAGTAGAATGAGCCGAACCACAACAATGTGAATTGCATTGCCAATGCTTGGGTTATGGAACAACCCGGTGACCTAGGGTCAGAAATAGAAAACCATTAGCTCCACATGAAGAGATAATAAATAAACACCAGAGGAGACAATAGCATTGTAATGTACATAAAATAAAGGTTTTCTTATAGGTCAGAAATGTTGGGTGGTGTGCTAAGAAGAGTGAAATGTACACATGGCTCATTCCACATTACAATATTTAAAGACAATCATTCAGGGTGATTGCTTGGCTGTGTGTTTGAGGGATTAACATTTTTCTTTTCTTAACCCAGCCCACAGTATTCTCCTCTTTTATTATCAGTTACTCAGGCAAATACCTTTTCCCATCTCAATAGGACTAACATCCTCTTGAAGGCAGACAACATCAATAATGCAAATAGAAAGCTTTAAATTAGGAGTCATTAACTTTATTCCAATTATATTTCTAACCACTTTGAGGAAATTATGTTCTAGTTCTTTGCCTAGTTTACCCCTTTGGTTTACTAACATAAACCGATGAGACAAAGCTGCACAAAAAGGATTGAGTCACTTGGTAAATACCTACTAGAAATATGTAACTAATAAATGATAAAATGTTCCCAGGATATACAATTTTAAGGGAAAGACTAATTTATCCCGAATTTTCATCCATATTCATCCTTAGGCAGGTACTAGTTTCACATATATATTTACAAAAATAAGTTGAAAGGACCAAAGAAAGGCTTTTCTTATTTATATAAGGTTTTTTTTTTTTTAGATGGAGTCTCACTCTTTTGCCCAGGCTGGAATGCAGAATGCAGTGGTGTGATCTCAGCTCACTGCAACCTCGGCCTCCGGGTTCAAGCAATTCTCCTGCCTCAGTCTCCTGCATAGCTGGGATTACAGGCGCCCGCCACCATGCCAAGCTAATTTTTGAATTTTTAGTAGAGATGGGGTTTCACCATGCTGGTCAGGCTGGTCTCGAACCCCTGACCTCGTGATTCACCCAACTTGGCCTCCCAAAGTGCTAGGATTACAGGCATAAGCCACCGAGCCTGGCCCTATGTAAGCATTTCTAATGACATCTATTCACCAGCTGCCCCAGCCCCCACGTAGTATGGCATACCATGTTCATGATGGTGAGGATGTAGGACTCCACATTCTCACTCCCATGGTATTCAATCATCTTTGTGTCGGCCACCACCAATGTCTCCACCCATCTCTCCTTGCTGATGGAACGCCGAGAGAGGCTTCTGCTTGGCAAGTTGTGCCTCTCCCACTTCTCCCGCCATAGCTCTTGCTTCTGGGAGATGTTAACACTATCTAAACAGTAAACAGAAGACAATGGTCTAACACTGTATATGTCTCATATATTATCTACTTATGTTTGTAAAGATGCAAGGCCATAAGTTTAATCTACTTTCATAATATAAATGCAATGTCTTTACATACATGACTGAAATTTAGACCAATTTAAACGAATATGACCAAGAGAAATTTGAATCTTACAGAGAGGTTCAAAAAGTGCTTTATAAAAATGTTTATTACCTACTACGTTAAATGATGTCTTCCACTATTGAAAAGACATAACCAACAATGGGAACTTTCTCTTTCTTCTTCTCCTCTAAATTATTCAGTGCCTACTGTACGCAAGGCAATATACCAGGCTTTTAAATGCCACATTGTTTATCCTCATGAATAACTAAGGTACATATTCTTCTTTCCATTTTGCAAATGTGGAAACTGATGCTCAAAGTGGCTGATTAAATAACTTTCCCAAAGCTGCGCAGCCCATCAGTCAGTAAAAGACTCAGTATTTTCTATGCCCTAAAATCATCCATTTAAAAATATATACACCACACTGTTTCCTACAGAGTAAACATGTATAAAACTGTAGTATATATAAGCTGAAAACCTGCCGAAGGTTCCAGGCATTCCACTTGAAGATGGCACAAAAAGAGGTGGAAAAGATCCAAAGAAGGACAGCAAAATTATCAAAGTGACTGACAGATTTTAGTATGAAAAGGATTTGATATATGAGGGTCACGGTTTGGAAGATGAAATCTAGGAGAGGCTATAGAATGATAAAGGAAGTCAGACAGTAGCTTCTCAGAATCGTTCTCAAAATCCCAGAATACTGTAAGTAGGGAGCACGTTCCAACTTGAAAGAGGTCTGTTCAAAATCAAAATGAATAAAAGGCTACCTCACACATCAGGAAGCAAGTACTCAACCCAAGTGGAAGTCAAGTGTAAAAAGTTCCAGTGGGCTCAGAATGGCTTAGGGTGCTGAAGAAAGACAGGTTGACCAGAAGAGAGTAAAGAAAGAAGCCTGGGCTGATACAGGGGCAGCGCCTGGTTCTTTGAAGATTCCTGTCAGGATCACAGCCACGAACACTTCCTGCCTCTCCCTCATCTGCACCCTGGGCCCCTGGCAGGGGCAGAACATCGAAGCAGAGTGGCAAACCTCATGTCCCCTTCCTAATCTCTGGTAATGGCCATCCAGTCTGAACTTGAATACTTCAGCAGGAGGAGGGGACACTCAACAACTCACAGGACATCTTGTTCTATTGGGAAATTCTCGACTGCATTGAGCTGAAACCTGCCTCTCTGTCATTCCTCCTTGTTAGTTCTGGTCCTGTTCTCTGAAACATCTAGAACTACACCCCCTCCTGGGGCCCTGCCTCAGAACCTGAGTTGGGACAACTAACACCATATCCTGCCCTCTCCCCTGGTGCTCTCTAGGCTGTGGGAGTTGCTTACGTTGATTTGTGTGTAACCCTTCCTGGTTCCTCAGTTTCACTGTCCATATGAAGTTAGAACACGTTTGGTGATATTGACAAAATAAATGAAACATCATCATAGGTCTAAATAAATTCAAACTCTAGCGTTGTGAGTTTTACTTCAAAATAATAATGCTGTACTTTGATATGACACTTCTGAGAAATAATCTGGGATTATGTAAACTTTGGAGGGAAGTCCTATGAAGATTTTAAAACAGGGAGATGATTAACCCCTCATCTGAATGGAACCATTTTCTAGTTTCCTTCTCCACTCACTTTGCATGGGGAAGCATGAATTCCGTAAGAAATATCAAGATTTTACCAATGGTTTCTAACTTTCTGAAACCCCCTCCCTCATTCCCCCATCAGTCTTTTGTCCCTTTTTTGAATCTCACGCAAATGTTTTCAAACCATTATCTGCTTTCAGATTTCTCTGGATAAGCCAAGCAGCCGGCCTCCTTTGAGCCCACATGGGCTGATGTTTTCTGAAAGGTCTATTACAGGTTGGGTTGAGTACAGGAATTGGGTCAATGTGGATTTGGTCCCATCTTTCTCTCAGGCCCCTCCTATCTTGTTGGGCGGGGACAGGTCTGCTGTAACCAGGAGGCTGCTCCGTGCCGCCCTGACCTTGTGTGTGAGGGTGACTGGCAGACAGTTTTCTCACCCAGTGCCCTCACAAAGCCCTTGGGGCCTTAGCCCTTCTTCTCCCTTGGCCCCTACAGGCTCAACCTCCCTCCCCTGGGTGGCGGTCCCCTCACAGAGGCTTCAGCTCACCTCAGCAGGCAAAGACTGTGCGGTGCACAGCCCCTCATTAAAGCAGAACCCTGTGCTCCTGGCTGCAGCCTCTGTCCTCACCCTCAGATATCTACTGTTAGGTGCTAGCAGGAAGCTGTCATGGGTGAGAAATATGTAGAAAAAAGAAGTAGTTTCTCTGCTCCCCTTAGTCCTGTCTTTCTTTACTTACTTTTCTTTATTCTCCCCTTTTTCTACCTTTTATGCCTCAGTGTTGATAAAGAGAGTTGCTAGGCACTGAATGTTTGCATCCTGCCCAGACGCAGATGTTGAAGCCCTAATCCCCAAGGTAATGGTATTTGGAGGTGGGGCCTTTAGATGGCAGTTAGGCTGAGATGAACTTGTGACAGTGGAGCCCCCATCATGGGATTAGTGTCCTTACAAGAAAAGGAAGAGACATCAGAGCCCTCTCTTTCTCTCAGAGAGAGGAGACAGATGAGGACACAGCAGGAAGATATATACATCTCTCTCTCTCTCTCTCTCTCTCTCTATATATATATATATACACACACACACACACACACACAGGCACTGAAAATATATATACATATATTTATTTTCCCTTTATATAGGCACTGTGTGTGTGTGTATATGTATATATATGAGAGAGAGAGAGAGAGAAAGGTAGATCTTGGACTTGACCTTGGACTTTCAGTCTCTAGAATTGTAAGAAATAAATTTCTGCTGTTTAGGACACCCAGTCTACCCAGTCTATAGCATTTTGTTATAGCAGCCTGAGCTAACTAAGACACGAGTTTTTGTTTTTTTTTTTAAAGACATCTTTAAAGTTCAAGTTACTTTCATTTTTCCAGCAAATAGGTACTTACTCAGTAGTAAACAGTCATATAGAAGGAAATGTGGAAATGAGACATGGGGTCTGCTAAAGGCATATATCTATTTAAAAATTTTCAACAAAACCTACATTAAGCACTTATTAAAGTTCAGGTCCTCTAGTAAGCACATAGCACCATACCTCATTTAACTGTGCCAACAAATCTATGAGATAAGCCATCTTATGATCACCATTTTATAGATACAGAACTTGAGGCTCAAAAAGATTAGGTAATTTTCCTAAAGTCACATAGTAAATGACAGATTCAGTCATCTGTGTGATTTCACTACAGCCACAACAAACATTTATACAATAGGTTTTCCGGGCAAGGCCCGAGTTACTCTCCTGAGTAGAGACAAAGAAGTAGGTGATGTGATCCTTGACTTTACGCAACAACCAATCTACTTGTGGGTGATGAGACATGAACACAAGAAAAATTGTCATCACTGGGGTTCAAGTAATTCCCAAAGAGAAATATCAGTTATATTATAGATAGAGCCGGAAGCTTTGCGGAAGTGGCAGGATCTGAACTGGGCCTTAACAGGACTGAGCTGGGGGAGAGGACTGTATATATGTGGACTGATTCTGCAGAGTTCTAGTGAAATCTCAGATTTGATGGAAGAATTGTTTCTACTAAGCAATTTCAGAAAGTACGAGAAACCAGCCCTACACATTTATCTCCAAAGCTGATAACAAAGACAGCTAGTTCTTTGGGTCAGGTGAGGGTCTGATGATTCTGGGAAGCTCGCCTCACTGTTCCCCATCATACACACCACTGCGTTTAGAGACCCCTCTTCTCAGCTGGCATAGCTTCTGGCCACACTTCAATCTGAGTACTTTTTATATTGCTATAATTTCCTGTTATTTAAGGGGCTCTCTAATTAGGCTTTAAGCAACTAAAGGGCTAGAAAAACATCTTCTTTGGCCTTTGCCCCAATCCTAATACCATAACAGGCAAAAGTGGCACCCAGTAAATACCAAATGCACAAGCGAAGAACTGAAGATGAATCAGAACCAATGTATGAACCACACACGAAGAACTGCCAGGTTTGTCAATTTTTTCCATTTGATGACTTTTCTCATTTAAGGAATTATCCCCACTGAGACCATGACGTGCTTGTTTCAAGCAGAGAAATCCAGTCAAATGGGCAGCTTAAGTAAGGAAAATTTCCAGTGCTCAGAGAGGACAGAGAACTGACTTTCCCAAATGGAAGCTAACAGAGTACAGATGTCTGTCTGGCGTTGGCTGAGGCGTTCAGTATACCCGAGCACTAACAGAACAGAAGTTCTAGAAGATCCCTGGAAAATGCAATTTACTGAGTACTTTTTCCTTCCCCAAGCACTGCAGGCAGCTCTTCACAAAGCTCTCTCTCTTTAGGGATTTTGCAGGTAGCACAGCCTTCACCTACTGCTGATCTCTGCGTCCATGTCCACTGCAGGCAGGCAAGGATCATGCCTTGATGAAGCCACACGGAGGAACCTGGAGTAGAGCTAGGGAGCAAAGAAAGTGAACACAGATGGCAGAAGACTCTGGAAATTACAAAGTTTCCAGTACATTCAGGGGTGCTTTTTAACGTGCCAGTAGTTTCTAGTTTGAGCAAGGAGGCTGCCTATTCTACTTAGAAAATTGCTCAAGGCTCTGCTTCCAGCCCAACCCTTCCCTCATCTGGATTCTTTTCTACAACCTTATATCAGATTTCCAACAGAGAAGGATTTCTGCCCAGCCAATGCAGGTTGACCACTAACTGGAAATTGGCCACTAATTACTACTGCCTTGTTTGAGGTCCAGCTTCTCCCAAGATGACCTTCTCAAGTTGATCTTCTCCAGCCCACACTGCAGCTTCCAGACAAGTGAGACCTAGTACCCTAACTGTCCCACCTTTCTGTCACCACCTCTGCAAGGTTTCTGAAACATGACACCTGGGCAACAACACAGCAACCCGGCCACTAACAGCCACCTGGGATCCAGTGCCTATCAAGAGCCCAACTGGTGCTAAACACTCTTGGATTTTATCATTTATCTTAATTCTCACAATAAAAACATGTAGTAAATATTATTGCCATTTTAAAACGAGAAAGTTGAGACCCAGAGAGATTACAGAGTTTATTCAAAGTCTCATAGCCAGTAAGCAGCAGGACCAGCATTTTAGCTGGGTTAGTGTGAATCTTATTTAACTTAGCAGCATGGAGATGGCAATGGGATTTCTGGGATCACCTGCCTAAAAATTTCAGCATGAGGAATGGAAAGGATCAACTCAAAAAAAAAAAATCATCTATAGAAGATGTTGGACCCCAAACCAGCTGAGTTCTAGTCCTCCAGGTCCCCACCAGTCTTCAGCAATGCATGAAGGACATTTGTCTAGGAGTGCAGTAGGAGGTAGGTGACCTTTTGATACTAGATTTCTGGAGACAATGTCCTGTTCTTTATATAACTCAGACAAGTGTTACTCAGGGAAGATGTTCTGGACCCAGTGTTGAGGGCTGGAGAGATGGTATCAGGAAAAAAGAAGGAAAGCATCTTAAGACTAATAGGTCCTATCCAGGCCCACTATTGATAGCTGCTCACTCCCCATGCCTACTGGCCTGGCCCAAACTACCTGTGACCTTGGACAAATATTACTATCTCCTCCCCTGTCTAATGAAGAAACTGAATCGAATTCCTATTTTTGTGAGTCATGGAACCTTTCCTTCATACAAAGATTATGCAAAAAGTAAAGAAAAGAATGAACCCCAAAGCTGCTGGGGTCATGGGGTATGGTGGGTGGCCCCAAAGGGGGTTCCACATGGTGCATCTTTAAACCACCAGATGACACCATCTCTGGGGTTCTTCCAGTTCTAGTGTTCTCTGAGTTGGGCAAACACACCTTTCCACTGCCAAGGCGTAATTGTGAGCTATCTGCTGCATGCTAGCATTTACTTAGGGCTACCACACACTTGCACCCAGACCCTCTTCTTGGCAGGTCATTGTGGCCTTCCCCACCAGAGTCGAACACCAGTGCAGGTGTGTGCATCCGTTAGCAACAACGGCTGAGCAGCCCGAGGGGCCCAACTCCCCAGGCCAGCTTTGGGAAGATTTGAAGGGTCTCCGTAGGAAGTTCATTTTTACTCCACAGAAAGTTTACCTTGCTAACTGTGAACAAAGAATTTTTTTTTTTTACACTTAAGTAATAGACTATCCACTTCTCAAAATTGGCCACTGTTGAAGTATAAACAGCTGCCTTTGAAGAAAGAAAGAAAGCAACCTGAGTCTAAGTGTTAGAAATTGCTAGATCCCCAAAACAAGTACATCCCAGCTTAAGGGTATGGATAAAAAGTATAAGCACCTGAAAAGAAAGAAAGAAAGAAAGAAAGAAAGAAAGAAAGAAAGAGATGTATTCCCAAAGGCTGGATGGTCCTGCCTGACACTGCACTCACTTCATTCAGAATACGTCAAAAAGATGGAAATGGTAGATCATTTGGGACACATGACTCTTCCCAAAATACCAACATAATTACATCAAATATAAGTAAAAAGGATGTTTGAAGATCCTTCCAGAGAGTCAATAATCTGAATGAGTCGAGAATTTATAATGAATTTATATTAAATCCATTGTTATTTATACGTTTATATTAGATATAATAATAGATTTATATTAAATCCATTAAATTTATATTACCTCCATTATTATTTTGTTCATTATCTATTTAACATTTGTAATGCAAAGTAATTCCACTGATTTGAGGTCTGACCCCACACACTTTTTTCCGTTCCACACTCTCATAGAAATGTGCTGATGCATTTCTCACAATGAAGACCAGATGTGGAGGAGGCTGCTGGGGGCAGAAGTAAAATAAACAAAAAATGAAATAATCAACCAAGTGGATAATGAGTCCCAGCATGCTTAGACATCGATAGAACTCTGCTGACACAGTTCCCTTAGCTTCATGACTGAGGACTGGGGGATAACTCAGGGACTTTCACGCTTCACCCAAGCCTCCCAAAACATTTCTTACAGTTTCTATGTCCATGTCCTCAATGGTGAGCTGGCCATTGCTGCAAGGGTTCAAAAAGAGTTTACTCCTGCACAGTTACATTTCATGTAGGGTATAAAGTTTCTACCAGCCTATAAAAGAAAGACTACCTATATTGTGACTCTCCTGCCAGGAAATTTAGTACAAGTTTACAAAGCTCTCTAGACAATGAGTCTCACTTTGTTTTTAGAGGTCCCATTAATACCTAGTGTTCTGAGGAACGTCGCTAGAAAAAATACAACTTTTAGGGGATACTAGCTCAGGAAGGAAGTGAGATTCAATGAATACTAAAGTCTTTTCATATTATAAGCCTGTCATTCTGTGATGATCTATATGGAAATGAAGGGGAGCAAAGTCTTATCCAGGAACCATAGAGTGGGAACACAATGCTTTCTTCTTAGGGTTCTCCCTGGTCTTAAGGACAGTTTCTATCTTGCCGGACCAGAAATACTGTTAGTTAAATAGAGCCACTAGGGAAGCAGGCGAGACATGGAAGAGAAGTCTCTTGGAAAACGGAGTTATCTTCCATCTGTGGAAAGATAGGTGATGGACCAGCAGGGAGTCATGCTAGCATTTACTTAGGGCTGGTCCTGAGCTTCAGCAGGACCTTCCAAAGACAAGACCATGCTGGAACTCCATGTCTACCTCCTTACACATCCTGGCAGCACTTTTAGAGATTACTGACTAAGACCTACAAGTATAGTATGTGCTCAATAAATACAGTGCAAACTGCTTGAGAGGCTTTTCTTAATATTCACACCAACCTAAGGCTAACTATTGACCTAAGAATAAAAAATGAATTAGTGCTGTCTAAATAGATCTGGACTATCCTAAGGTGAGCCCCCTCTCAGTGTCCCTACCCCACTGGCCTGGACCCTTCTCTGTTGTTTGTATCAAGTCCTTAAAACTTACCAGGTCAAATACTGAACATGCCTGAGGCAATTTGTGCCTTCCTTTATGATGACTGTGTTAGACTGCCAGTTGTCCTCAATATTTGTTCTTCCTCTCTTCCTCCTTGATCTTTTCCTGGGTCCATGGCTTCCTAGAATATAGACTAAATTTCCCAGCCCCCTTGCAGTTAAATTCTGACCAATAAGACACAAGAGGAAGGGCTACATGTAACTTTCAGAATTTAAAGGGAAGGCAGAGCCCCTTCTCTTCCTTTGCCTCCTTCCTGGCCTGAATGTGGATGGTTTCAACAAAGTGGATGCCAGATGTTGAAGAAGATGGAATAATATAGAAGACAGACAATAAAAGGAGCCTCGGTCCCTGATTATGGAGATAAAACCTGGGATGTTTTATTTCCAAATTCCATTTATATGTGAGAAAAATAAAAGTATTTTTCAACTTGAATAGAAGAGGGCTGTCTTGTCTGTTTTGTTCACTCCTTTTACCTCGAACACTTAGAATAATTCCTTCTACTCAGTAACAATATTTTAAATAAATCAATCTTATGTGGGATTTTCTGCCACCCAAAACCCATATTATCCTAAGTAAGTGACATGATGACTTAACTCTTCCCTTCATGTTTGGAGGCACTCTCTCTTCTCAGAGTCTGTAATCCTAGGAGTGAGCTGCTTTCATCTCCAAGTGACAGCATTTGATCTGTCCCCTCAGATCAGCAAGTTGATTACGTATAAATAAACAGTGAGTTCTCTTTTACTACCTTCAGTCTGTTAACATAGGAATAAGACTAATTTCCCACAATGGCTTCCAAAAATAGTATTTTCAGAGAAGTCACATATTTACTCTTGTTCTGGAGAAAATAGTCCCATGAGTCCTATGTGTATCTTCTTAAGAGAACTGAAGGTACTAAGATTTAGTTGAGAGGGAAAGTGGACACTATTTATGCTTGGAAACCTCATATGTACTTTTAAATGAAACAAGAAAATTCTGGGTGATTCCCACTGGACTGCTTATTTAGTAACACTCTCTCCACTGTCATCAAAGGGTCAGCAAGTCTGTTAGTCGGAAGCCTGCAATTCAAATATCTCTGTTACTGCTACACCCAGCTTACACGTAACTGCTTGATATTTCATTTCACCAACTTGACTGCAGGGCATAAATAGATTTAAGTTCTTCCCATACTCCCAGATTGACAAATATTAACTTGGTGAGTCAAGTCAACAATAATCAAGCTCAAAGTCAAGAGTAAAAATTCTGTATAATTAGAGAATATATCATAGAAACCTTGAGAAACCATCTGCTCTTTCAACAGACAGCAACAAAGTAATTCCATACTGATGAGACTTCAATTTTAAAGAACATGAAAGAGATCATATTTACATATGGCTATATTTACATATATACAGGTTTATTGAATACCTGCGTACACATGAGCATATTTACAGTTCATTCTAATTATCTAATTTCATAAAAATACAATGTCCTACATGCCAACTTATTATAAAAATAGTATTTATATTCATTCAGCTTTTAAAATGTTCTGTTTGAACTAAAAACAAAACACACAAGATCAACTCCATAGATGCAGAGAAGGCTTTTGATAAAATGCAACATCCTTTCATGTTAAAAATCCTCAACAGACTAGGCATTGAAGGAACATACCATACAATATAAAGAGCCACCTATGATATATCCACAGCTAACATCATATCAAATGACCAAAAGCTAGAAGCATTCTCCTTGAGAACCAGAACAAGATAAGGATGCTCACTCCCACCAATCCTATTTAACATAGTACTGGGAGTCTTAGCCAAAGCAATCAGTCAAGAAAAAGAAATAAAAGGTATCCAAATAAGAAGAGAGGAAGTCAAACTCTATCTCTGTTTGCAGATGATATGATTCTATAGCTAGAAAACGCCACTGTCTCCTAGATCTGATCAATGACTTCAGCAAAATCTCAGGATACAAAATCAATGTACAAAATTCAGCATTTCTATATACCAACAACATCCAAACTGAGAGTCAAATTAAGAATGCAGTTCCATTCACAATATCCACAAAAAGGATACAACATCTAGGAATACAGCTAACCAGGGAGGTGAAAGATCTCTATCACAAGAATTATAAAATACTGCTCAAAGAAATCAAAGATGACACAAACAAATGAAAAAGCATTCCATGCTCATAGATAGGAAGAATCAATATTCTTAAAACGGTCATACTGCCCAAAGCAATTTAAAAATTCAAATTTCTTCTCCAATTCTTTTATTAATGTCTGGCCTCATAACATAAAAACTAAGGGCTATTCTCCCAACCATCTAAATTGCTCCCCTAGCAAGGGCAATCACACAGTAACCTATATAATTACTGAGAAAGATAAACCTATGCAATTTGAGTTTTCATTGATTTCTTGGTTGTTTAAAAGGCAGAAAAGTAGACCTAGGGAAACATGCAAAATCAAGGAGAGAAAAATTACCCTTTTGGTACTAAGCCAGCCATTCTTCTATGACGGTACCTGACAGGTAAAAAGGTTAGAAAATCAGAGCCAGCATTTCTATTAAGGAACTTCTGACACATAAAGTATAAAGGGAAAGACTGAACACAGAGAGCCACATGAACGCACTTTCCGGTGAAAGAAAGAACACTTGGTCTAGAGAAGTCCAGACCAGTATGGTGGCTGCCATTTACATGCAGCGATGGAAGCTTGAAATGTGCTGTATGCAAAATGAGATGTGCTGGCTAGATTTCAAAGACTCGATATGATAAAAAAGAATGTGAACTATCACACTAATAAGGTATATTGATTACATATTGAAATAATAATATTCTGGATTATCTTGAGCTAGGAAAAGTATTAACATTTATTTCACTTGTTTTTTCCTTTTCTTCATTTGGCTAGTAGAAAGTTGAAAATTGCTTATGTGACTTGCATTGTGACTCACATATTTGTATTGTAGAGCACTGGTTTAGAGCTCAAGACACTTGGATATCCATCTAGGGTCTCCTAGTTATTTAGTATTTTATCTAAAGTCAGACTCACATAATTGCTGTAAGAAAGGAGTCAAGCACCTTACTTGCCACATAGTAAAGTCACAGTATTATTATTCTGTTTTCTTCAGTCCTATCTGCAACTAAAGAGATGAGGTCCATAATAGACCAAAACTCTAATTCCTCTTGTTTTCAATTAAGGTTTATTTAATTCTGATTAGGGACAGCCTTGTCTTTAACCAGCCTGGCTGTTTTATCCTCACCCTCACCTTGTGAAATGGCTGCCTAGTTCCTCACCCACTAGAACAAAGTGACAAGAAAGCAGAATTCAATTAAGAAATTTTTATCAATTATTTTTTCATTCTCTTTTTTAAAGAGAGAGGGGAAGAAATAGAAAGAGAGAGAGATCAGTAAATTGTGACATAGAGATTTAAAGAGTAACTTCCTGTCCATAAACGAATAAATAAAATGTCATATATACAATACAACGGAATATTGTTCAGCCTTATAAACAAAGGAAATTTGGACACATACTACAAAATGGATGAATCTTGAGGATGTTATACTAAGTGAAACCAATCAGTCACAAAAGGACAAATACTGTATGATTCCATTTTCATGAGGTACTTTGTGTAGTCCAGTTCACAGGGGCAGAAAGTAGAACTCTGGTTTCCAGAGGATGGGAGTCGGGGAGGAAAAGGGAAATGGGAAAAATTGTTTAATTTGGTACACAGTTTGGGTTTGGGGAGATGGAAAAACTGGAGAGGGATGGATGGTGATGATGGCTGTCTAACAATAGAATATACTTAAAGCCACTGAACTGTACATTTAAAAATGGTTCAAAAGGTAAATTTTCCGTTATGTATATGTCACCAAAAACTTTTAAAACAACTTTCTAAAAAAGTAACTTCCATGGTAGATGGTGGATGTCAAATTGAATACAGATTCATCCAATTTCCTGCACTTTAATCGCTGCATTGACAAGTCCCATAGTGTCCCTAAAGAGACTCAATCCTTAATCACTGATTCACAATCACTAATAGGTGACTATTAAGGTGTTAATGTTTCAGTACTTGTAATTGGAGTTATCAAAATCAGGGTTTTCCGACTGTCAATTAACAAATTATAATTAGCCAGAAATTCCATTGTCCAAAACCTTTCAGTTGTCCAAAGCATTCCAGTTAAATGAGGTTTGACAATAACACAAGTTGAAGATTCTTTTCCGGGATCCTAACTGGATCCTTGATGGCAGCGTGGTTGGTTTTTCCCTCATCTAATTAGAGATGGAGGTCAGGGATAGTGTCACAGCTGGCGAGGGCAGCAAGAATCTCCTGACATCATGCAGCTGGCTTTCCAGGAAAACCAAAGGAAGGGAAGTAAGTCTGCACTGGGAGGCTGCTTCCAAGACTAGAAAAACTATGTAAAGGCTCAAGTTTGAGTTGACTTTTTCAATAGAGATATTTACTAAAGCTTCATAACCTCTGTGATGTTATCAATACTGACAAACCAGTCTTGGCTTCACCTATGGGCCTCCGCCCACTTCTGCCCTCTTGAAGCTATTAGAGTCTCCTAGGCAGTTCTTTTTGGCTTAATATGGTCAATGTGAAATGCTGTTCTTCATAGTTCAGCTTGCTTTTTTGGACTATACATTTTAAGCATCTAAATTTTGTTGTCTAATTCTTTCACTCCATTAATTCCTTGTTAGCCCAAGAAAAAAAGCTTTTTATTACATATCTCCCTCTCTAACGTCTCTTTTTAAAGACTGTGGTTTAAAGCCTCCAGTCTTTAAAAATAGGAGTTCTGGAATGTCCTCTTCTCAAAAATGGGATAATGAATTCAATATACTTAAACTGTGATATTTAATTAGGCATAAGGTGTGTATGTATTCAGAAACTGCCAGGCTCTCTAGGGAAAGATAAGGTACAAATAATGCCTTTTAATCTCAAGATATTCTCTTATTTATTGGAGAAGACAAAAGCCATCCATAAGAAAGAGAATCATACAAATGATAAATGATTAAATGTCACTAAGAGTGAAGAGAGGCATTTAAAGGGAAAAAGAGATCAAGGTAAACTGAATTCAGTGAGCACCTGTTTGTTTCCCGTTGCCATGCCAGGCTCAGAAATTACAGAGATGAGGAAAAGCAACTTTACTGACATTAAGGGACTCACTATCTAGAGAAGCAGATTGTGGGATATGATGAGGTTTCTCTTCAAATAACCCGACCAATCTTTTATTCTTTAATTCATAGTACCCCCTCCTTTTTCCCTTTTTCTCCTTTTTTTCCTTTTTGCCTTTGTTAGATGCCCAGGCATGCCACAATACCAGGCTTTATCAGTACTGGCTCACATTCCTTTCCTTATTTGGAAAGAGGACTTTCTAGCTTATCACAGATGCCCCTTCCCCTCTCCTCTCCACTTTCTTTTATGTGCCCACCTTATCTAAAAAAAACCAAATGTTTAGCCAACCGGGATTAGTTTAGATTGTACAGCCTGACCCTGGCCAATGGGGATAGGGTACAGGGGCAGGACTTGCTTCAGGAATAAAGGCTCTCGTGCCCCTTTGTTCGGGTGTGCTCTCATGGCGACTGGGTAAGGAGGCACCCCTCTGCGCAGAAGTAAAATTGCTTTGCTAAGAATTCTTTGTTTGAGTGTTGAATTTCCTTAGGATTTTGAGCGTTATTCCTAACAAGATGGAATAGCTTTACTTCTCAGGATGGTAAGCAGGTCTTTTGGGATGTGCAGAATGCAACTAGACAGAGGAGAAGGGAGAGCCAACTGAGTAAGCAGGATGAACAAATCTGTGGAGAGAAGAATGAATGTCTAGCTTTTTGAGAATTCAGAATAGCCTGGATAATTCCAAACTGCCCAATTCTAAGTTATTTCTATTTGCCAAGTGACCAGGGGATATCAGCTCTCCTTTATAATGATGTCACATTTTGCTTATTAAAGTCATTTTATCTTTCTTATTTATTTATTTATTTTTTAAATTATACTTTAAGCTCTAGGGTACATGTGCACAACGTACAGGTTTGTCACATATGTACACATGTGCCATGCTGGTGTGCTGCACCTATTAACTCATCATTTACATTAGGTATATCTCCTAATGCTATCCCTCTCCCCTACCCCCACCCCACGACAGGCCCCAGTGTGTGATGTTCCCCTTCCTGTGTCCAAGTGTTCTCATTGTTCAATTCTCACCTATGAGTGAGAACATGCAGTGTTTGGTTTTCTGTCCTTGCAATAGTTTGCTGAGAATGATGGTTTCCAGCTGCATCCATGTCCCTACAAAGGACATGAACTCATCCTTTTTTTACGGCTGCATAGTATTCCATGGTGTATATGTGTCACATTTTCTTAATCTGGTCTATCATTGATGGACATTTGGGTTGGTTCCAAGTCTTTGCTATGGTGAATAGTGACACAAAAAACATATGTGTGCATGTGTCTTTATAGCAGCACGATTTATAATCCTTTGGGTATATACCCAGTAATAGGATGGCTGGGTCAAATGGTATTTCTAGCTCTAGATCCTTGCGGAATCGCCACACTGTCCTCCACAATGGTTGAACCAGTTTACAGTCCCACCAACAGTGTAAAAGTGTTCCTATTTCTCCACATCCTCTCCAGCACTTGTTGTTTCCTGATATTTTAATGATTGCCATTCTAACTAGTGTGAAATGGTATCTCACTGTGGTTTTGATTTGCATTTCTCTGATGGCCAGTGATGATGAGCATTTTTTCATGTGTCTGTTGGCTGCATAAATGTCTTCTTTTGAGAAGTGTCTGTTCATATCCTTCCCCCACTTTTTGATGGGGTTGTTTTTTCTTGTAAATTTGTTTGAGTCCTACAAAAATCATCTTATCTTTCTGAATCTACACAAGCTGGGATGATGAGAGGAATCCAGCAAGCCTGCAAAAGGTCTGCAGATAGAGGCTGGGCAGGAATCCTAACTTTGCTGCAAAGTTTCCATACAGTGGACCATTCTCATGTCCCTAACTAACTGAGCAGTAACTCACTCATCATGGTTCCCAGAAAACAAATATAAAAATTGAAGAATGCCAATGAGATAAGCTGAAAAAATGTAAAGGCAGAATGAGTGACATCTCTATATTCTTCTCAATAGTAATATATTACATTCAGATATTGCTTTACAGCTCACAGCGCCAATGCCTTTAACGCAGTAGTTGCTTCTTCTAACAACCTAGGGGTAAGAGAGCAGATATTACTAGCCCCATTTTTCCCCAATAGGTCCATTACATTTTTAAAAGCTTAAATTAAGCCCAGGTACAGTGGCTCATGTCTTTAATCCCAGCACTTTGGGAGAACCAGGTGGGCAGATCACCTGAGGTCAGGAGTTTGAAACCAGCCTGGCCAACATGGTGAAACTCCGTCTCTACTAAAAATACAAAAATTAGCCAGGTGTGGTGGTGCATACTGCTAAATGTCTCTTGGAAATAAACTCACTTACTTGTTTTAAGTAAGTTAAAAATATGTGGCTGGGGGTGGTGGCTCATGCCTATAATCCAAGCACTTTGGGAGGCCAAGGTGGGTGGATCACCTGAGGTCAGGAGTTCAAGACAAGCCTGGCCAACATGGTGAAACCCCATCTCTACCCTAACTACAAAAATTACCCTGGTGTGGTGGTAGGCACCTGTAATCCCAGCTACTTGGGAGGCTGAGGCAGGAGAATCGCTTGAATCCGGGAGGCGGAGGTTGCAGTAAACTGAGATCACACCACTGTACTCTAGCCTGGGCAACAAAAGTAAAACTCCATCTCAAACAATAAAAAATAAAAATAAATAAAAATAAAAAGCTTAAGTTAGGAGGCATAGACATATAGATTAATGGAACAGAACAGAGAACTCAGAAATTGACCCCCACAAAGATGCCTAACAGATTATTGACGAATGTGCAAAGCAATTCAAAGGAGAAAGGATGATCTTCTCAACTAAGATGTTATAGTAATTGGGAATTAACAGGAAAAAACTTTTTAAAAAAACCCTTGAACTAATATTCACTTCTTAAATGAAAATTAACTCAAAATGGATTATGAACTTAACCATAAAATATAAAATTATAAAAATTTTTAGAATAAAATATAGGAGAAAATATTTGGGATGAAGGACTAGGCCACGAATTCTAAGACAGTCTATAAAAGAAAAAAAATAATAAATTTGACCTCATCAAATTTACAGTTATTTTCTCTGCCCATGTGAAATCTGAAGTTTCATTTTGGATTGATAAAAAGCTCTAAAATTGATTTTGGTGGTAGTCGTACCACTCTGTGCATACGCTAAAAACCACCAGATTGTTGTACACATTAAAATAGTGAATTGTATGCAAATTATATCTCAAGAAAGCTTCTACTAAAAAGAAAAAGCCCATTTGAGGAGAATAAAAAGACAAGCTACCTACCGGGGGAACATATTTTCAAACTATATATTTAACAAAGGATTAGTATCAATAATATAAAAAGACTTTCAAACTTAAGAGTAACAATACAAAAACAAGGAAAATATACAAAGAGAACTGAAGAAGATATCCAGATGTCAAAAAAGCACATGAAAAGTTAGTCAACATCATTAGCTATCAGGGAAATGCAAATTAAAGCCACAATGAAATATTGCTACGTATCTATCAGAATGGCTAAAATAAAAAAATAGTGACAACACCAAATGCTGTTGAGGATGTGGAGAAACTGGATCACTCATATACTACTGGTGGAAATATAAAATAGTCTAGGCACTCTGTTTTAACAAACAGTTTGGCAGTATCTTATAAAACTACACATTCAATTACCATTCAACTCAATAATTTTACTCTTGGGCACTTATCCCAGAGAAATGGAGACTTACGTCCACATAAAAATCTGTAGCAGTTTTATGCATAATAGCTAAAACCTAGAAACAACCCAAATCCGCCTCAACCAGTGAAGGATACATTCATACCGTGGAAGATTACTTGATCATATAAAGTAGAACAAACTCTTAATGGACACAGCAACTTGGATAACTCTCCAGGAAATTACTATGAGTGAAACGAGCCAATCCCAAAGGGCTACACATTTTATGATTCCATTTATATAACATTTTTAAGTGACAAAATTTTAGAAATTTTAGGATAGATTAGTGGTTACCAAGGGTTAGGATGGAGGGATGAGGGCATGGTAGGGAGGTGGGTATGGTTTTAAAAGATCAACATGAGGGATCCTTGTGGGGCTGGAGCTGTTCAGTATATTGACTGTCAGTGGATGCACAAAAATATACTTGCAATAAAACTGTATAGAACTAATTACACACACACGCACACACACACACACACACAAGTACAAGTAAAATTGGGGAAATCTGAATAAGACCAGTAGATTGTATCATTGTCAACATCCTGGTTGTGATATTGTACTACTGTTTTAAAAGATGTTATCATTCAGTGAGACTGGGTGAGGGGTACATGAGATCTCTTTGTATTATATCTTACGGCTGTATGTGAATCTACAATTATCTCGATAAAAATTTTATTTAAAAGGTATATGTCTAGGCTCATACAATAATAGCTTAAACAAAACCTACATGTAACTCCTCAAATTTCTAGTGCAGAGCCAGTGGTGAACTACAACTCTGGCCCAGACAGCCCTTCTGAGCTCCAGATCTGTATTTCCTTCTTGAGTGGACTTAGCACCAAGGATAGCAGCTTCTGAGGGATAGAGATGAGGGAGGGAAAGACAAAGTGTCCATGACAAAAACAGCATATACAATATAATCCCAAGCTGGGGAAATTATAGATATGAGCACAAAAAAATGAAAACAAGATAAAGTTAATCAAATACACTTAGCCTATGAAAGGGCCTACTGCAGCTGTCATCTACTAAGGGATTTTTTCCAGGTTCTACTCCCCAGCACCTGAGCACCCTTAGAACCTATGTCCACTTGTTTCCCTGGTACTGCAGAGCTACTGCTCTCTTCCAAAATCTGTTCTTTCCGCCTTCCTTACTAGTTGAGCTCTGGCTGCCTGGCTATTCTTTTCATTAAGTGTGACCCAATGAATTCCATCTGCACTAATTATAGACTGACCAGGCCAGTATTCACTTCTTTCTCCTGAGCTTTCCCTGAAGCTCAAAGGGGAGTGCCATTGACAACCACCCCACCCACCCCAGCATAGTTCCTGGGAGCAGATCTGAATCATTAAGAAGTTACTCAAATCCTAACATCTAGAATTACTGAGAAGTTCTCTTCAGATCTTAAATGGTCAGAATATAAAATAAAATTAAACAAAATAAGCAAGCTCATCCAGGCCACGGCAAAGGTGTCCTGAGACTGCCATATGAAGTTAGAAGAAACCCAATAACCTTGGCCTTCTAAATAACTACTCTCAGAGTTGGCAATCCAGGCAGGGTGGACCCTCGTCTCCCAAGTGTTTTGCAAACTGGAGGCTTAACTTGTGGGATTCAGCTTGAAGATACAAAGCCCATATAACCTTCAGCACAGGATCTTTCCCATTGCCTGCCTTAAGCCGTTTGAAATGAAGATGGAAAATTCCCCATGGCCACAAATCCTAAAACATCTTCATCATTTTCCTTTTTCAAGTTTCCTCTTAATGTGAACTTAAAGGAGAGTGACAACTTCTGACAGTAATCCTTAAGGGACTCTGGTGGTGCATGCACTGGATCAAGTGGATTTTCTGTTTCACAGATGGCTAAAAACTAGTCTCCCATAACCCGTCCCACAGAAGAAGAGTGTCACTAACACAGCACTAAATGACTGTGTTCACAGAATCTTAACGAGCGCAAAGCTCAAAAAACACAACTAGAAAGTCATTCTTCCCCTTAGACACTTTTACAAAAGAGGGGAAATTGACTAAATGATAAGGTAATTGATGTTAATTTATATAAAGTAACTTCCAGCACTGGTTCTAGAATCAGCCTAGCATCTCTACCAGGGTATTATTTCTTCTGCTGCAGCATTACCAGGTATTGTTGGTGTTCGTGAGTCTTTGAAGACCTACACAGGTCTTCCCAATCATCAGAGGAATAATTGTGCCCATCTGAGTTCTCTTACTGAATACTTTCCATCATCTCCTGTGTTTTTAAACAATGGGAATGTGTGGTGGTAGAGACAGGAGTGTGAGTCAAACAGAAGGTGTAACTTCCCTGATCTTTCATTAGCTAATATTTTTAGATAAATAAGAGTCTACTGTACAATAAGCTTCAAATGAACCGGCTCACCCAGTACAAAAGTGCCCATGAGTGGCAAATGGCACTACATCTATTTTTTCAACTCAGTCACCACAAACTCTACTTAGATGAGAGTTGCTTTCTTTATGAATCAACTGTATGTTTTTTTTTTTTCATTGACAAAACCTGACCTTTTATTAAACATTTATTTTGAAAGCAGGCCCAGGACAGTTCATACAACTGTGAGCTTGATGGATGCTACCTCCTGACTAGAAATTTCTCTTGAGGGAGAAGTAAAGCTATTTCAGATGTAGGACCCTCATGCCTTGGCATTAGGCAACGAGAAAGCCTCCTAACGAGTGGCTGGAAACAAGACTGTAAATGATACCTCAGTGCCATTCTATAGGCACAGCCATGGGTCTCATTGGATTCCTACAACCTGTTCATCCACAGGTGGGGAGTACCCTGATGATACCCGTTCCTCAAACTTGAATACCTTGAATCTTACCATTGAGAATCTATTTTGATATGCATCACGTGACTAGCAAGTCTCTCATTTCACCAATAAAACCATTTCTGACATTCTCTGTGCTAATTTTCAAAGCCTCTGGTGATGATTAAGATCTGAAGAGTTATGGTCTTTCTAATATAATACCAGCTGACCACCCCTGGAGGATGAATTTTCTTTTCTTTTCAACTGTTTTATTCAAATAGGCTTGACACATGAAAAGCTGTACATATTTAATGTGTACAACTTTATGTGTTTAAAGATAAGTATATACCCATGGTACCATCAAACCATCATCACTATAAGTGTCATAAACTCATCCATAACATCAAAAAGTTTCATTCTACCCCCATTTGTGGTAAAAGCACATAATATAAGATCTGCTCTTTTAGAAAATGTTTAAGTATATAATACAGTATTGTTAATCATAGGCCCTATGTTGTACAGATCTCCAGATCTTATTTATTTTGCATAATTGAAACTTGGCACTCTTTGACTAACACCTCCCCATTTCTTCCTCCCCCCCATCCTCTGGTAACCACTGTACTACTCTCTGCTTCTACAAATTATTTCAGATTCTACACATAAACAAGATCATATGGCATTTATCTTTCTGTGTCTGGCTTATTTTACTTGACCTAATGTCCTTCAGGGCCAACCATAAAGTCACAAATGGCAGTGCTATCCTTACCTCATTTTTAAGGGTGAATGGTGTTAAATAAAATTTATAGGAGGCATTGGTTTAGGTTGAGTTTCTGCACTAGGCCCAAGAAACCAAACCAAAATGGAGTCACTTACGCTAAGTTCCATGCCATTGAGACAAAACTAAGTTGTTACCTGATCTTCCATGAAATCAGGAAAGACAACAATAAAAGCCTAATCCCCAGACAGGCCAGTTTTACCTAGTACAACAAGAAGGCTCTTCTGCTTTAACCTTTACAAGGAAATTAACTTTCAAATGACCAATTAAGTTTTTTGTTCCCTGTTTTTTGCATTCTTCAGCCCTTTTCTGCTTATAAAGCCAAACTTTTTTGCACAGTTTATGGGAACACCCATTCTATTCTACAGAATGAGTTGTTGTTTGATCCTAAAATCACAAATAAAAACCAACTAATATCTTTAAATCAAATCTGTTGTAATTGTGTCCTTTGACAACAATATTCCACTGTATGTATATACCACATTTTCTTTATCCATTCATCTATTGATGGAAATTCAGATCGCTTCCATATCTTGGTTATTGTGAATAACACTGTAATGAACATGGGAAAGCAGATATCTCTTGAAAATCCAGGTTTCAATTCCTTTGAATCTACACCCAGAAGCAGGATTGCTGGAATAAATGGTAATTCTATTTTCATTTTTTAAGGAATATTTGTATTGATTTACACAGTGTCTGCACCAATTTACATTTCCACCAAGAGTGTAAAAGGATCTCCTTTTATTCACATCTTCACTAACATTCATTTTCCTTTATGTTTTTGATAATAGCCCTCCTAATAGGTGTAAAATAATGTCTTATAGTGGTTTTGCTTTGCATCTCCCTTATGATTAGGAATGTTGAGCACGTTTTCATATACCTGTTGGCCATTTATATGTCTTCTTTGAAGAAATTCCTATTTAGGTCCTCTGCCTATTTTTTAAATGGCTTCTATGTGCTATTGAGTTGTAGGGATATATTTTGGATTTTAACTGCTTATCAGATATGTGGTCTGCAAATATTTTCTCTCATTCCATCAAATGTCTTTCATTTTGTTAACTGTGTCTTTTGCTGTGCAAAAGATTTTTAGTTTGATATAGTCCCACTTGTCTATTTTTGGTTTTGTTACCTATACTTTTGGTTTTATAAGCAAGAAATCATTTCCCAGTCCAATGTTTAGAAATGTTTTTATCTTGCATTTTATTCCAAGAGTTTCATTGTTTCAATCTTGAGAGTTTTTTGTATATAGTGTGAGATAAGGGTTCAATTTTATTCTTTTGCATGTGGGTATTGCTTTTTATCCCTTCCTGTCTACCAGCCTTCCTCAGAGACTCCAAAGTCCATTGTATGATTCACATGCTTTTACATCCTCATAGCTTAACTCCTGCTTATAAGTAGAACATATGGTGTTTGGTTTCCATTTCTGAGTTACTTCACTTAGAATAATGGTCTCCAACTCCATCTAGGTTGCTGCAAATGCCATTATTTTTTTCCTTTTTATGGCCAAGCAGTATTCCATGGTGTGGGTGTGTGTGTATATATATGTATATACATACACATACATATATACATATATATACACACATACATACATATACATACACACACACACACACCACATTTTCTTTATACATTCCTTGATTGATGGGCACTTGGGCTGGTTCCATACCTTTGCCTTTGCATAATTTTTAATTGGATGTTTTTTGCTGTTGAATTGTTTGAGTACTTTGTATATTCTGGATGTTAGTGCTTTATTGGGTGAATAGTTTGCCCATATTATCTCCTATACAACAAGTTGCAAAGACATAAAAATCAGTCATTTTCTTATATGCTAAAAATGAACTAGCTGGGCTGGGCATGGTGGCTCAAGCCTGTAATCCCAGCACTTTGGGAGGCTGAGGTGAGTAGATCACGTGAGGTCAGGAGTTTGAGACCAGCCTGGCCAACATGTGAAACTCCGTCTCTACTAAAAATGCAAAAATTAGCTGGGCGTGGTGGCAGGCACCTGTAATCCCAGCTATTTGGGAGGCTGAGGCAGCAGAATTGCTCGAACCTGGGAAGCGGAGATTGCCGTGAGCCAAGTTCACACCACTGCACTCCAGCCTGGGCAACAGAGTGAGACTCCATCTCAAAAAAATAAATAAATAAAAATAAAAAATAAAATAATAATAATAAAAAACTAGCTGAAAAAGAATTCAGGAAGGCAATCCTCTTTAAATGGCTACAAAAAAAATATAACATATCTGGAAATAAATTTAACCAATGTGAAAAACCTCTACAATAAACTACAGAGCACTTATGAAAGAAATTGAAGAGGACACAAACTGATCTTCCATGCTTATGAATTGAAATAATTAATATTGTTAAAATAATATAACTAACCAAAGCAATCTACAGATTCAGTGTAACTCCTATCAAAATACCAATGACATTTTTCACAAAAATAGAAAAACTTCAAATTTTTATGGCAACATAGAGTCTTTTTGCATGCTGTTTGTTCTGCCTGGAATACTGTTCCTTTCCCCCTTCATCTCATGAACTCTCATGAGATGCTTGGTCCAGAGCTGAGTTCAAGTCCTGAATATCCCTGTTAATTTTCTGTCTCATTGATCTAATATTGACAGTGGGGTGTTAAAGTCTCCCACTATTATTGTGTGGGAGTCTAAGTCTCTTTGTAGGTCTCTAACAACTTATTTTATGACTCTGGGTGCTCCTGTATGGGGTGCATATATATTTAGGATAGTTAGCCCTTCTTGTTGCATTGATCCCTTTACCATTACATAATGACCTTCTTCTTCTTTTTTGATCTTTGTTGGTTTAAAATCTGTATCATCAGAGACTAGGATTGCAACCCCTGCTTTTTTTTTCTTTTTTTTGCTTCCTATTTAGTTGGTAAATATTCCTCCATCTCTTTATTTTGAGCCTTTGTGTGTCTTTGCACATGAGATGGGTCTCTTGAATACAGCACACCGATGGGTCTTGACTCGTTACCCAATTTGCCAGTCTTTGTCTTTTAATTGGGGCATTTAGCCCGTTTACATTTAAGGTTAATATTGTTATATGTGAATTTGATCCTGTCATTATGATGCCAGTTGGTTTATTTCAATAGATGCAGAAAATACCTTTGATAAAAGTCAACACCACTTAATGCTAAAAACTCTCAATAAACTAGGTATTGATGGAACATACCTCAAAATAATAAGAGCTATTTATGACAAACCCACAGCCAATATCATATGGAATGGGCAAAAGCCAGAAGCATTCCCTTTGAAAACTGGCACCAGACAAGTGTGCCCTTTCTCACCACTCCTATTCAACATAGTATTGGAAGTTCTGGCCAGCGCAATCAAGCAAGAGAAAGAAATAAGGCATATTCAAATAAGAAGACAGTAAGTTGAATTGTCTCTGTTTGTGGATGACTTGATTGTATATTTAGAAAACCCCATCATCTCAGCCCAAAAACACCTTAAGCTGATAAACAACTTCAGCAAGATCTCAGGATACAAAATCAAGGTGTAAAAATTACAAGCATTCCTACACACCAATAATAGACAAACAGAGAACCAAATCATGAGGAAACTCCCATTCACAATTGCTACAAAGAAAATAAAATACCTAGGAATCCAACTTACAAGGGATGTGAAGGACCTCTTCAAGGAGAACTACAAACCACTGCTCAGGAAACAAGAGAAGACACAAACAAATGAAAAAACATTCTATGCTCATGGATAGGAAGAATCAGTATTGTGAAAATGGCCCTACTGCCCAAAGTAATTTATAGATTTAATGCTATTCCCATCAAGCTACCACTGACTTTCTTCATAGAATTAGAAAAAACTACTTTAAATTTCATATGGAGCCAAAAAAGAACCCATATAGCCAAGACAATCCTAAGCAAAAAGAACAAAGCTAGAGGCATCATGCTACTTGACTTCAAACTATATTACAAGGCTACAGTTACTGAAACAGCATGGCACTGGTACCAAAATAGATATATAGACCAATGGAACAGAACAGAGGCCTCAGAAATAATACCACACATCTACAATCATCTGATCTTTGACAAAACTGACAAAAATAAGTAATAGGGAAAGGATTCCCTATTTAATAAATGGTGTTGGGAAAACTGGCTAGCCATATGCAGGAAACTGAAACTGGACCCCTTCCTTATACTTTATACAAAAATTAACACAAGATGGATTAAAGACATAAACATAAGACCTAAAACCATAAAAACCCTAGAAGAAAACCTTGGCAATACCATTCAGAACATAGGCATGGATAAAGTCTTCATGACTAAAACATCAAAAGCAATTGCAACAAAAGCCAAAATTGACAAATGGGATTTAATTAAGAGCTTCTACACAGCAAAATAAACTATCATCAGAGTGAGCAGGTAACCTACAGAATGGGAGAAAATTTTTGCAATCTATCCATCTGACAAAGTGCTAATATCCAGAATCTACAAGGAACTTAAACAAATTTACAAAGAGAAAACAACCCCATCAAAAAGTGGGCAAAAGATATGAACAAACACTTCTCAAAAGAAGACATTTATGCAGTCAACAAACATGATAAAAAGCTTATTATCACTGGTCATTAGAGAAATGCAAATCAAAACTAAAATGAGATACCATCTCACACCAGTTAGAATGACCATCATTAACAAGTCAGGAAACAACAGATGCTGGAGAGAATGTGGAGAAATAGGAATGCTTTTACACTGTTGGTGGGAGAGTAAATTAGTTCAGCCATTGTGGAAGACAGTAGGGAGATTCCTCAAGGATCTAGAACCAGAAATACCATTTGACCCAGCAATCTCATTACTGGGTATATACCCAAAGGATTATAAATCATTCTGCTATAAAGACACATGCAACTGTATGTTTACTGTAGCACTATTCACAATAGCAAAGACTTGGAACCAACCCAAATGCCCATCAATGATAGACTGGAGGAAGAAAATGTAGCACATATACACCATGGAATATTATGCAGCCATAAAAAAGGATGAGTTCATGTCCTTTGCAGGGACGTGGATGAAGCTAGAAACCATCATTCTCAGCAAACTAACACAGGAACAGAAAACCAAACACCACATGTTCTTACTTATAAGTGGGAGTTGAACAGTGAGAACATATGGGCACAGGAAGGGGAACATCACACACCGGGGCTTGTCAGGGGGTGGGGGCCAAGAGGAGGGATAGCATTAGGAGAAATATCTAATGTAGATGACAGGTTGATGTATGCAGCAAACCACCATGGCACATGTACACCTATGTAACAAACCTGCACGTTCTGCACATGTATCCCAGACCTTAAAGTATTAAAAAACAAACAAACAAAAACAAATGAAAAACAAAACAAAAACAAAAAAAAAAAACAATACTATGGTTCACCATATTAAAAAGAAATTGGGCAAAGAACATGAAGACACTTCTCAAAAGAAGACATTTATGCAGCCAACAAACATGGAAAAAAGCTCAACATCACTGATCATTAGAGAAATGCAAATCAAAACCACAATGAGATACTATCTCAGGCCAGTCATAATGGTGATTATTACAAAGTCAAGAAACAACAGATGCAGGTGAGGCTGTGGAGAAATAGCAATGCTTTTACACTGTTGGTGGGAATGTAACTTAGTTCAACCATTATGGAAGACAGTGTGGTGATTCCTCAAAGACCTAGAACCAGAAATACCATTTGACCCAGCAATCTCATTACTGGGTATACACTCAAAGGAATATAAATCATTCTATTATAAAGATACATGCACACATATGTTCATTGCAGCACTATTTACAATAGCAAAGATATGAAATCAACCCAAATGCCCATCAATGATAGACTGGATAAAGAAAATGTGGTACATGTACACCATGAAATACTATATAGCCATAAAAAGGAATGAGATAATGTCCCTTGCAGGGACATGGATGGAGCTAGAAGCCATTATCTTCAGCAAACTAAAGCAGGAACAGAAAACCAAACACTGCATGTTCTCACTTACAAGTGGGAGTTGAACAATGGGAACACATGGACACAGGGAGGGGAACAACACACATGGGGGACTGTTGTTGGGGGGATGTGGGGGTTGGGAGACCATCAAGATAAGTAGCTAATGCATGCTGGGCTTAATACCTAGGTGATGGGTTGATAGGTGCAGCAAACCACCATGGCACATGTTTACCTATGTAATAAACCTGCACATGTATTCCAGAAGTTAAAATAAAATAAAATAAAATAGAAAAAAACTGAAGTCAAAATCCAATCTACCATGAAAATAACATATAAAAATAAAACAAATATTGTCTGAAAAAATGTAGTAGAGTAAGCAATCCATGGAAACCAAGTGTACCAGATTCTAATTCCAGCTACTCATTAATAAAATCACTTAAACTCTTTGAAGCCAATTCCTTATCTTCAAAATAGATTTAAAATTGGGTCTTTGTCCCTTCCCAGTACTGTTATCATGACCCAAAGATATGCTCGGTATGACCATTCCATAAAAAGTGTTGTGTATATGGGAGGAATTAGTAACTTATATTATTTCAGAACTATTTTTAGAGTTTTAAATTTGGAAAATAAAAATTCCTGAAGGCTCAAGCAACTTGTTAGTATTTTCCAAGGCACTAATCAGATAAAATTTCTGCTTCTACCCTCCAACCATTGCCATATAAGAGAGTCTGAGAATCTGCATGTAAAAATGATCCTGAATCCAGTTTCCGCCACTGGAGCATGCTGTCAAGGCGGCCAAGGTTGTAGGCTGGAACTCATCACAACACATTTTAGAGATTCACCACATCTCCCTTTTCTGATCCCAAATTGTCAAGTCTTCTTGCCACTCTCTCCCTTTGAAACAAATATTTATTATGCATCTGCTATGACCTAGTCATTGTACTAGAAATTGAGAAGGTATCAGTGAGCAATAATGACATGGCTCCTGGCCTCATGGAGCTTGGAATTTGATGGTAAAGACCTACAACAAACAAGTAAGACAGTCACACTTCTCAAAAGTTAGAGGTTGTGCTATGCACTATGGAAGACACAAACAGACTCCTCAAACAACAGCGTAGGGAAGAATGCATTTTAGATAGCATGATCAGGAAGCATCACTTTGAGGGTGTGCCATTTAAGCTGAGACCTCGATGACAAAAAGCCTATGTGCAGACATACAGAAATAATATTTCAAACATAGAAAAGAGCAAGCGTGGAACTTCTATAGCAGGAAAAATCTTAATGAGTACTAAAAATTTTCAGAGAGAGGATTGATTGAGACATAGTAAATGTTGGGCAAGTAGTCTAAGAGACTCCCCTGCACGGATAGGCAGGGCCAGATGATATACCGTCCTGAGGGATGGCAAAAATAAGAATGGAAATTATGTGGTCATTTCTTCCTCTTCTCTCTTGCAGTGGAGATTCCAACAACAACTTTCAGCACCACCATTTTCAAATACCATGTCCCACCCCTGGACCAGCTTTATCACCAGCTCAGGACCTACACAATGCCTTTTACACAGAAATCACAACCCAGAGAGTGACTGACTAACCCCACTCAACTTACTCCCAGAACCCTGAATCTCCTCTCCTCTTCCAGCCACATCCCTACCTCCCCATCCAAATTAACGTGGTGCTTTCCAAGGCTCTGTTACTGATTTCTCTCAGGGGTGTCAACCTTTGGTGACCCAGCCCAGTTGCTAGATATCATACAATTTTTACAGCTGACTGGCTGTTTTTACTTCCTTTTCAATTATTATTTTGAAACACATAAGAAATATTTTGGAACCACAAGTGGCTCAGGAAATTCTAAATTAAAGGCCTTGCAGGGCTGCAGCTGGCCCAGTCAGGTCTCACACCCCAGGGGATACACAGCAC
This sequence comes from Chlorocebus sabaeus, assembly GCF_047675955.1. Lineage (NCBI taxonomy): Eukaryota > Metazoa > Chordata > Mammalia > Primates > Cercopithecidae > Chlorocebus > Chlorocebus sabaeus. The sequence continues at coordinate 60,890,605 of NC_132907.1, read as the reverse complement.
AAACAGATTTTGGTGTCCTTCCAAACTCACTGCATGATGCTCCAGGCACCACTCCCTACTGTTACTCTCTTAAAGGACAGAACTGTGCAAACAAACACATAAGCAACATCCTCCCAAAGAAGAAATATGTACAATCAATGTTAATAAATGAGCATGATCATTGCTTCCCTCATTGCTCTTCTAATATTCTCTCTGAAAATATCTGGCATTAGAACTGTCAAATTTATTGTCTTTCAAACTCAGAGATACAATTACTACTTAAACACAGGGAATATAATGGATCCTGGAGAGAAGGAGGGACCCTAAGGATATGTGCAGAAAGCAGATCACTAATCACTTAATATTAGTTGTACTTGGAATCTTCAAATATCTGCTCAGCCTCTTACACTTGAGCTTGTAATTTGAAGAATAGTATTTCCATATCTTCTGAGGATGCAGTAGGTTACCACTGAAGGCAGGATAGAATGATGTCTGGGCACAGTTTCAAAGCCAAATTAGTACTACCTCTTAGTAACTCCTAAGTAACTTTGTATAACTTACTTGGCTTTGCTCTGCCTCAGCTTCCTCATTTGTAAAATGGAGATATATTGGAATATATCTAATGAAATTCTGATGAGGATTAAATAAGTTGATGCATAAACCACGTATAACAGTAGCAGGCACTGTAAATACTTACTAAATATTAAATATTACTCTTAATAATTGATCTAACAAATAAAAACTGGCTGGAAAACATAAAAAACCTCATTGTTATTAACAGCCAAGTCAGCATCAGGACTTTGAATGATGGCAGCAGGTTTCAACATATCCCCCAAAAGCACATACTACTCCCAAGAGGTAAAATGCTTTCAGTGCTCTTTGGAGGTAGGTTTCAAATATAGACAAATAATGAAGCTTGGGCAGGGAGAAGAACTGAATAGATAGGAAGAGCAGCAAGTTGTGAGAAGGAAGTCATCAAACCCTCATCTTTGCAGTAGATTTGTCTCTTGCAGGGGTGGATGCGTTTGCAACACTAAGCCACAGAGATCCAGCTGAGTGAAGTAGTTACTATAGGTTTTAGGAATGACAGAGGTGGGGAAAAGAGTTGATGAGGTTTGACAAGGTAAAGGATAGAGACAAGGCTAAGTGAAAGATCACTGATGTAGTTGAGAAGCTGTGATGATCTACATAACAAACTGGCAAAGATGAACTAGTTTGGCCTCTCCATCCAAACCTCACACCTCTTCAGCCTCTTAAGTCCTTCTTGTACAAAGAGGTGAAGCTGGTTGAGATGAGTTAGTACAATGCTGTCCTCCTGAACACTGGGACTTTAGTTTCCTTGATTCAACATCTGGCTTTGGGGCTGCAAAGTTGCCTGTAAAAAAATCAGTGGGGTCATGGCCTAGATCCAATAGCAATCATTTAGCGGCAGAATATGGGATTTGGCTAGACTCTGTGTACATTGGCCACATTTTAAAATAAATTTAGGACTTGTTAGGGATTTGCATCTTGATTTTAAACATATACTGGACAAATAAACCAAACTCCACACTGGAGATATAACTGTGAAAGGCCAGTAATCTGAGGCCTTAAGCCTCCGAATGGATGTTTCTGAAAAGATGTTTCCCAATCATTTCTTAGAGTTTGGTTCATAATGTGAAATGCAACAAAAGGAACAATCAGTGTTACTAAAAGGGCCAATCAGGGAGCTATACTTACACTCCTCAGCATACATTGTTCTATCAAGATTTTTTGTATGTAGATATGCCCAGTCAGCAATAGCAGGAGTGTTATTAGCTCACTGCTGAGGAAATCAAGTTCTAGGGAGCAAAAACAGAACCAAGTAAACAGAAACCACCAACATACAAAGTAATGTCCTCATCAGTTCTCAAAAGTTTTAACAAGGGCTTTTAAAAATACATATTTAAAAACTAGAACAACTTTTCATTGCTGGTTTTAAAGCATTTTTAATCCTCAAAACCACAAGATATCACAAACAGAAATGTGGAAATGCACCCAGTATGGGCGTTTGATTTCTATATAGCCTGCTTTATTTAACAAAACAACTAATGTGGGTTCCAAATATAGACAGGATGGCCAGATGACTTAAATCAGGAGACAACAAGAAAAAAAGAGAAAATTGATGAGAAGAAGATAAAATAAACTCAAAATAATGAAACCAATGAAAAAAATGAGTCACCATATTCTGTCGATTCACTTGTTTGGTGAGTCCACAAAGTTGGCTCTAGTCCTTGCCACTACTGACGAAAAGGCAAATGTGATTAATTCTCAAGTCAAACTGATTATATGACAAGAATCTACTGTCAATAGAAATAAATCTATTTTGGGGACATGAAAAAACCCAGTAAGAACTAGTTATTCTGGTCATTATCATTCAGAGTAAGAGTCTTAAAGATCTCATTTCTGACACCAACCTTCTTTTACAGATGAGAGCACAGCAGTCTTGGTTGGACCCCTGCCCTCTAAGAAGAACCTGAAGTCTTCATGTGGGCTTGTGATACTACTTGTTTTTATTTGAAAATCTGGACAATTCAACTCAATTAGAGTCTTTCAGGAGTTGCTGTTTCTTTTAGAGAGTTTTACAAATTGGGGAACCATAGATAGGAGATAAAGTAACAGCCAACAGCTGCCTATATGTTACAGCTGAAGAAGGCGAAAAACCCCTTTAAACAAATTTAGCACGAGCCAATGGGATATCATCTCACCCCAGTTAGGATGGCTATTGTCAAAAAGACAGAAAAAAAATGCTGGCAAGGATGCGGAAGAAAAGGAACCCTCATACACTGTTGGTGGTAATGTAAATTAGCAAGCCACTATGGAAAACAGTACAAGGTTTCTCAAAAAACGAAAAATAGAGCTACCATATGATCTAGCAACCCCACTACTGTCTTTTTAACCAAAGGACAGGAAATCAGTATGTCAAAGGGATGCCTGCACCCCATGTCTATTTCAGCACTATTGATAAAAGCCAAGATTTGGAATCAACCTAAGTGTCCATCAACAGATGAATAGATAAAGAAAATGTGGGATATATACACACTGGAATACTATTCATCCATAAAAAATGAATGAAATACTGTCACTTACAGCAACATGGATGGAACTGGAGGTCTTTTATGTTAAGTGAAATAATCCAGGCACAGAAAGACAAAAATTACATGTTCTCACTCACGTGGAAGCTAAAAAAGTTGATCTCACGGAGGTAAAGAGTAGAAGGATAGTTATCAGAGGTTGAAAGGGGTAGAGCAAAGGCAAGGTATGAAGACAAGCTGGTTAATGGGTACAGACATACAGTTACATAGAAGGATTAAGTTCTAGGGTACGATAGCATAGTAGGGTGACTACAGTTAAAAACAATTTGTTGTATACTTCAAAATAACTAAATGAAAAGTTTTGAAATGTTCCCCAAATAAAGAAATGATAAATCTTTGAGGTATTTGATATCCTGAATACCCTGATTTGATCACTGTACGTTGTATGCATATGTCAAAATACCACATGTACCTCATAAATATGTACAATTATTACGTAACAATAAATAAATTTAGAATGAGTGATGATCCATTTTCAGGGCATGTTGACTTGAAGAGGCTCTCTCTTTTTTTTTTTTTTTTTTTTTTTAATTCCAGGCAGGAATATCATAATTGAGTTAAATTTCATTTCATCCCATAGGACAAACCCACAATTATGGAACAAGGGTTGAGCTTCATATGTGGAACTAATGTTTACAAAACCATGCTGGGAAATCAGTATGTGTCTATTCTGTGACTTATAGGCAGTAGAGAGGAAGTTTGAAGACTTCCTAACAGTCTTCAGACTTTGGCAAGTTTGGGGGTACCCTAAGGAGATAATTCATATGCAGTTGTGGGCATTGTTGGTGAATCCTGGATGGAAATACGTTTTTCTTAATTTTGTTTCTCTAGCATCAGAAAAAATAAGCATATATGAGTGATTAAAACAAATAATTTTTTTTTTTTTTTTTTTTTTTTTTTTTTGAGACGGAGTCTCGCTCTGTCTCCCAGGCTGGAGTGCAGTGGCCGGATCTCAGCTCACTGCAAGCTCTGCCTCCCGGGCCTATGCCATTCTCCTGCCTCAGCCTCCTGAGTAGCTGGGACTACAGGCGCCCGCCACCTCGCCCGGCTAGTTTTTTGTATTTTTTTTTTTTAGTAGAGACGGGGTTTCACCATGTTAGCCAGGATGGTCTCGATCGCCTGACCTGGTGATCCGCCCGTCTCGGCCTCCCAAAGTGCTGGGATTACAGGCTTGAGCCACCGCGCCCGGCCTAAAACAAATAATTTTTTAAAAACTTTGGCTAGGGGAATCTCTAGAATGATAAAGGTTATTGAGATGCAATCCTAGATTCTTTTTTTTTTTTTTTTAATTTAATTTATTTATTATTATTAAACTTCAAGTTGTAGGGTACATGTGCACAACGTGCAGGTTTGCTACATATGTATACTTGTGCCATGTTGGTGTGCTGCACCCATCAACTCGTCATTTACATCAGGTATAACTCCCAATGCAATCCCTCCCCCCTCCCCCCTCCCCATGATAGGCCCCGGTGTGTGATGTTCCCCTTCCCGAGTCCAAGTGATCTCATTGTTCAGTTCCCACCTATGCAGCCATAAAAAAGGATGAGTTTGTGTCCTTTGTAGGGACATGGATGCAGCTGGAAACCATCATTCTTAGCAAACTATCACAAGAACAGAAAAGCAATCCTAGATTCTTTACAAACTCTTCAGACCAAGCTAATAATTTGGCTTTTGTAGTTGCTCGGCTTCTCGTGGCTGTAGATTTACTGCACTCTACAACAGGAGGGTAGCATGTGTTCTGTATGCTTCTCCTCTGTAAATGAATCCCAGAAAGAACACAAAACACAATGAAACCAGCCTTTTTTGTGATAAAGAATAATCGTAGGAGACTTTATAATCACACAAGGAACTATTTTTAAAAATTAACCAAAACATGGTAGAAAGGCAAAAAGATGACTGTGTCACCTTTGTTGTCAGGCCAGGGAGTTGTCTAGCCAACCCCACCCAAGTTTCTTCTGACTCTCTCTAGGCTGGTGACTATAACTTTATTTGACTCACAATTTACTGTTAATAAGGGTCCAGGCATTTTACAGCTCTGTAAAGATAGATATTAACTTTTAGAAACATGACAAACTACAAATACTTTTTGTCCAGTAGATAAGATGCTATGATCTGAATTTTTGTGTCCTCACAAAACTCATTTGTTGAAACTGAATCCCCAGTGCAGAGGTATTGCAAGGTGACTAGGTCAGGAAAGTGGGGCCCTCATAAACGGGATTAGCGCCCTTATAGAAGAGGCCTGAGAGAGCTTGTTTGTGCCTTCTACCATGTGTTTGGTACTATCTTTTAAGCAGAGACCCAGCCCTCACCAGACATTGAATCTACCTTCACCATTATCTTGGACTTCCTGGTTTCCTGAACTGTTAAAAATAAATTTCTGTTATTTATAAATTAGCCAGTCTAAGACTGTTTTCTCATAGCAACCCAAATGGACTAAAGACACAAAATAACTCCAAAGCTTATGGTTTTATTGTCTTGTAGAAAATCAACCAATTGTGTATCTATCTAACTCAGCAATCTTACTACAGTTTCTTTTTTATTGCAGTGCTTATTTTGGTTTTTCTCTCACTCAAATACACATTAGTTTCTCCTGTCCTCCTATTGAATCAGCCTTGTCATCCTGCTGGTTCTCTCATTATTGAGGTAATTAAAACCTGATATATATTCAGTATGATTTTTATCAGAATTGTGTTTTTTATTTATTGAAAATTAAATTTCAACATGACCAAAGGAATATAGTTCAGTCACCAAAAAAATACATTTTGAAAAAACTTGAGTAGTTTTCTTGCAATGATGGATCACTGGATAAAGATCATTTTCTTAAACTCACAAGATTCTTCCAAAATCCCCTGAAAAGCCTCTTTCCCCAGCCCAGGCCCAAAGGCTTCAGATTCTCCTCTGCTTTCACTTTTCTCCTAATTCTACAGTATAAAATAAAGTATGAGAGAACATGTCTAATAGGACTAAATCCTACTCAGAGGACAGCAGGAGGGGCATTGAACTTTCCAAAGCAGAAACCTTATTTCATTGGTTTGGGAAGGGGAAAACTAGGAACATGCATACAATAATAATTTTGATCCTACCCTATAGAGTTATGACTCTATCCGTTTGGAAGCTGGAAGATTGGTGTGAGTAGAGATTGACTGAGAAAGAAATTGCTTTTTTTTTTTTTTTTTTTTTTAAGCTCTTTTTGTGCTTGTCACAGGGGAGAGGTGTGGGGCAGGGCAGGGAAGACTGTCTCATGTCCTGGCATCATGACGGATTTGCATGACTTATCTTTCCTCACTGACGTCTTCCCAGATGGGCCACAAGGAGGAAGAAAGAGGCCCCATTTTATGCTATACACTGTGTCCATCAGATGCGTGAAAGACTGAGGCTCGTGTGCTTAATATTTTGAAATAGATAAGACCAATTCTGCACCCATTGCTTGCCACTTTCTTTCAGCACCATATTGCCTATTTGCCAGGCAGAAAAGCTCACTCCTCGCAAGTAAACCACCCCTCTCTGCATCCAAGTTTCATCTGGTCTTCTAAGGGGAACTCAGAGTTGACTTTCCAGCCTCTTTTTCAATGGAATAGTTAAGTGAAAAGTATTCCAGAAGCAATAAACAAATAATGATGGCCCAGTGCCAGATCCTATCAGAAGTGCTTTGCATATATGAATTCATTTAATCCACATAATAACCCTGTAAGGTAAGTACTACTATTACCCTCATTTTACAGATGAGGGAAGTTAGTTTCTGGATACCACACAGATAGTGAGTGGCAGAGCAGGGATTGAAGCAGCCAATTTGGCTCTTCACCATGGCACTATATGTCTCTTTTTAAAGACTCCCCTTCCCCACCAAACACCCTGCACCAAGTAAAAGGCCTTGATCACTGTGAATAATATAGTGACTTTAATCTTGATATCTTTATTATTTCTACATGTATTCCTCAACTTACACAATTGTGTATTCCAGAAGTTATTATGAAATTAAAACTATGATAAGCCCAAACCCATAAATGATGAACAAAAGTGATGAATATATTTTTCTATTTATTTTTGTCTACACTGGATTGAAATAAAACAAGTCAATGTGAAGAATTTGCAATAGTAAGAAAAGAAAATGACATTGGAAGTGAAAGTCATTTTGCCATAGCTGTGACCCACGCTACTCCCTAGTTCCCCATACTTATCTCCACAACAAACTTCTGTGTATTCTGTGCGTTCCCATTTGTGAGGCAAAAGTTTTACACAATCCTAACATTTTAAATTGTGCTTCTTATGTAGCAGGTTGAATTTGCCTAGGCTGAATACTGTGCTATCTGAGTTTCAGCTGTAATAATGTCGGCAAATCATATTTAAAAGTATAATACAGTCTAACATGGACCACAGAATCACAGATTGTGATAAATAGGGCACTAAAGATCATCTATCTCCATATGTATGATTATATTAGATTTTGTATGAGGACATATTAAGCAAATGTCCTTTGTCCAGATAACATGCTTCTGAGAAAGAATTTAGAAAATTGCTGTAAAGCAGGGGCCCCAACCTCCAGGCCATGAACCAGAATGGTCCATGGTGTGTTAAGAACCAGGCCACATAGCAGGAGGTGAAGTGGCAGCTGAGCAAGCGTTACCTCCTGAGCTCCGCCTCCTATCAGATAAGCAGCAGCATTAGATTCTCATAGGAATGCGAACCCTATTCTGAACAGTATATGTGAGCGATCCAGGTTGTGTGCTCCTTATGAGAATCTAATGCCTGATGATCTGAGGTGGAACAGTTTCAACCCAAAACTATCCCATCCCCTCCCAGTCCATGGAAAAATTGTCTTCCATGAAATCTGTCCTTGATGCCCAAAAGGTTGGGAACTGCTGCTGTAAAGAATAGATGGTACTTAATGCTAGAGCTAGAAGAATGCCCACATGCGATGACTGCTTTTCTGGTAAATGAGGCCACTTTCTGGAGGCCGTCTCTATACTTGATTCACTATACTTGGTCACTATACTTGATGCAGGCTCCTTTACGTGTCATAAAGTGATGAGGAAAGAGTCATTTAGTACAGTACAGCAGTAAACTTTCTAATGAAGGGCCCCTGAAAATATCACACGCACTTGCCTAGGTACTTGATTTATGATTGGCTTGAACACCGGAGATCAAGTCAGTCAGAAAAATGCTTATTCTACACTGTGTTGTATTAATGGAAGCATCAGGAGTGGCAAAAGTAAGAAAGTCTCTGTTCAGCTTTCTGTGCCTCTGTGTCTATTACAAGCCAGGCAACACGCGGAGAATTTCACATGCTTTGCGGCATTTAATCTTCCTCACAGCCCTGTGAGATGGGTGCGATTGAGCTCATTTTGTCACTGAGGAAATTGAAGTTCTGACAGCTTAACGATCCACTTGGGATTTAATTCTTAAGTAGGAAGGTAGATGGGTTGTGTGAATGGAAGAGGAATAGATAAAGATATTTGCTGCAAAATATGCAAGATATATGCCACAAAGAAGAAAAAGATAGATGCTAAGAAAATACAGAGTGCAGTCATGAAGGAAGTGCTCTGCAGGGAAACCAAGAGGACGGTGTTTCTCACAAGAGGTTTTAGAAGAAGGAATAAGAGCAGGCACCCTCATACACTCTGGGTTGGGTGAAAAGTGATACAACTGTTTTTGGACCTCAATTTGTCAATGTCTGTAAAATGTTCACACTTAATTACCCTTTGACCTAGCAATTCCATTTCTTTCTTTCTTTCTTTCTTTCTTTTTTTTTTGAGACGGAGTCTCGCTCTGTCGCCCGGGCTGGAGTGCAGTGGCCGGATCTCAGCTCACTGCAAGCTCCGCCTCCCGGGTTCACGCCATTCTCCTGCCTCAGCCTCCCGAGTAGCTGGGACTACAGGCGCCCGCCATCTCGCCCAGCTAGTTTTTTGTATTTTTTTAGTAGAGACGGGGTTTCACCGTGTTAGCTAGGATGGTCTCGATCTCCTGACCTCGTGATCTGCCCGTCTCAGCCTCCCAAAGTGCTGGGATTTCAGGCTTGAGCCACCGTGCCCAGCCAATTCCATTTCTTAAATTTAGTTAAGAAATAATTGCACACATGATTAATCAGATCTTCTGACCAGAGAGCAACAAGATGGTTGAGTGGCTCAGCTGTCTAATGATGGTCTACTGAGTAAAGTTATTTCACAGCATCATCACTATATAAGAATCTTAAGGGGGTTCATCCTGCCAAGTGGCATTTAAACCCCCTAAGCCTAATGTTTTACCCATAGGACAACTCAACTCCTAGACACTGACTTTTGTCATTTTTACTTGCTGGAACTTAAGTCTATTTATGAGCTTTATGGGAACACGGAAAGCAGCAACCTTATTAGTTCTCTTAAAAGTGAAGTTACTATAACAGATGGATGCTATACACTTTTTAAAGGCCTTTCTGCCCATAGTCTAATCCAAAGAAATAATTGTTTTAAAAATTATTGAAAAATGGAAACCAAAGGGAAATACTTGGTGGGGGTTGCTAGGGGAGGGATTCAAAGGACTCATGCGTATCTACTTTAAATACCTAAATATTATTTGCTGGCCTAATTGTATGGTAACCTTATGCATCTGTATCCACAATCTCAAGCCCAATATCTTCATTACAGACATTTGCCAAACATTCCACACAAAAAAATCATCCTCATAAAATCATCCAAACAGACATCCATGATCAAAGCTATCCAGAGACTCAAAATTGTGACCAATTCTCATTCCATTGGACAATGGGGTGAAGAGAAATTTATTGGTAAGAATGAAAGGGATTTCTGGCATCCATGTATTATGTTTTTTGAATAAAATTTTAATAGTTTCCATTCACCCCTCACACATACCCCCCCCCCCCACACACACACTTGCCAATTTCAAAAAGTGGTTTTATTTTCCAATTCCATTAAGTATTTTTTTTCTGGATTCAAGAATAAGCATTCCAAGTTCATTTCAAGTTCAACCATAAATAGGTCATGGAAATTTAATTATTTGATGGTAACTATCAACAATAAATGCTGAATAGAAAAACCAGAACCAAGAATTTCACCTGTGTTTATATCAATAAAGATTTGCTGGCTCAAGGAAGAAAGATGAGATAAATCTTGCCAGACGGAGAGCAGCTGAGGTGAGCAGCAACAGTATTGGTTCTGCTTTGAAAATAATGTTGTCACCTATTTAAGTGGGATTACATATCCCCTGTTATATGTGCTTATGCCATGTGCAATTTGTCATGCTGGTCCTAGGATCAAGGGAGGCAAAATTGAATGGAGACCAACGGAAACCCTTATACACTGCTCTTGGGAGGGTAAATTGGTACAACCATTTTGCAAAACTGACAGTTTCAACTAAAGCTTAACATATGCATACTATATGACCCTGCAATTCCACTCTTACAGATGTGTGTGTGTGTGTGTATGTGTGATGTGTGTGTATTCTCAAAAGCATGTACACATTTTTACCAAAAGACATGTACTAGAACATTGATAGCAACACTAGTCTTATAGCCCAAATGAAAAATATCCAATGCCCAACAATAGTAGAATGGATAAATAAATTGTGAAATAGTTGCACAATGGAATTCCGTATAGCAAAGAATGATATGCAACCACATCTAATAGTATGGATGCAGTTGCCAATGTAATGTGACAGAAAAAAAACAGACACAAGAGAGTGTATTATTTCACCCATATGAAGCACCAAAAAGGCCAAACTAATCTATTCTGTTAGAAGTCAAGGTAGTGGTTAGCTCTGGGGAGAGGGATGACTAGAATGAAGAGGCCCCAGAGGGTTTTCTGGGAGCTGGTCATGTTCTGCTTCTTGGTGTCGGTGTCAGTTACATGGATGTGTTCTGTTTGTGAAAGTTTACAAACTGTGCACTTATGATATAATAACTTTTTCAGTTGAATAATGAAAAGTACACATGAGTAAACCCCTCTGAATCCAGTCAAACAATTGGAATAGGTGGTTGGATCAGGAGACAGAACCAATCATGAGAGGGATTATTGGTTTTTCCCCTCTCTATCGCTCCAACATGGCTGGAGAAAAGGTCTCCACGGTCTCTCAGTGTGGGAGGGTCCTTTTTCCTCAATCTGAATTACCACTGCAGAATTCTAAAAGTTGATATTTTAAAGGCTGCAAGCCTGCTAGTGCATACAAAATGGCCAGAAGATATTGCTGAGCTGGCAGAGCAAACGCTTGCCCCGAGCCTTTCCTGCCAATGCCAGAGTAAATATTTTAATCCTGCATCCTGAGTTGGAGTTGGATTTATCTCAGCCTTCCTGGGTCTATTCCACAGCCTCTCCCTTCACCACCTGCTTCTTCCTTTATTTGTTTTCAAGGATAAGTTTTTGCTGAGAGCGACACTCGGCAGCTCAGCCCGCCATCTCACATGGATTGGACTGGCCTTCTTTCAATAGTCCTCAGAGCCTCTGAAGGGCTAATACCAAATGCCATGGTCTTTGTTCACAGTGATCTGAGCCTGAGAGTTCTTTATATAAATAAGCAGCAGGATCAGTATGTGAGGACGTTTCCTTTCATTCTGATGGCAATTTGACAAGGCTTCTTCCTTATCCTGGCTTCAGTCAACTTTCCTTTATAACTTGACATAAAAGCACTCCTCTGGCCACGATGTTTCTTTTGGTAAGAATATCAAACTGCAATGTGACTAACAATGTGATCTGTCCAAATCAGATCATACATTTTTATATTTGGACCTAAAGAAATGCTATTATAACCAAAAGAGTAATATAGTCCACCAGTAATTGTTTGTTATCAGAATAAAGCAACACAGTGATATAGATCTTTCCAATGGACCAATAGTCAAACCTTTACTACTATTGACCCTGTATTGTGTTGTGTATTTAATATCAATAATGACGATGGTAAACAGTTATATTAGTGTTAGTACTGTTCTAAGTGTTTTTATATTATTCATTTTAATGCTCAGAATCACCCTATAAGGTAGACATTATTATACGCCGATTTTACAGATGAATGTTAGGCACAGAGACATTAGGTGATCTGTCTAAAATCTCAGAGTTGGTTAGAGGTGAGGCTGAAATGTGAACCCAGGCAGCCCTAATGACTGTCCTAAGAAGAATGATCTTCTTAATATTTTCTTAGGCCAAATAACAAAATGAGCTTGTTTCCTTTAAGCACAGTTTGGCTCTGCAGAAACGAAGACCATCTTTAGCTGGAAGGGTAAACAGACTACACAGGGAACATCTACTCTACCAACAAGCCAAGGGAACAGAGGGGAATGGACCAAGAGTAATTCTCACAGCCGGTGAGTCAAAAGCACGTAATTGAGGGCTCACTAGCAAGGCAATGGTTATGTCATCACCCAAAGTCAGGAAGGTGGTCCAGGCGGTGACCACTGTAGTCTAACTAAATTGGAGCAGCAAACTAGCTTACAGCGAGGCATGAGAGGGCTATGAGCAGAGAGAAGTACCTGATATACAGCTGCAGAAACAAGAAGGGAAGGAGAACAGACCCTGGAAGCCCAGGAAAAGCAGGGAGAGTGGGTATGAGGATGGGGAAGGTGACAGAGGCAGCTCAGGATCAGAGGTCAAGGCAGGACAGTGCTGTGGCCCTGATGGATGTCTTCGAAAGCTCAGCCTCTCCTGTCATGCATACCTGGACCCTCTAAATGCCTTGCTCTCCTCCTATGCCCTCAGCCTGGGCAGATACCTCCCCTCGCCATTTTACTGTCATTTGTTATTCTAACCTCAGGTCTCGTGTAAAGGTTTTGGGAAGGGAACTTCATTTTTCCTTATATTCGCCATCTATAAAATACTCTCTTATTCTCCCTTTTGTAGAAAAGGAAGAGAAATAATCCCATCTTTGTGTTAACATTTTAATCCTATTTATCTTTCTAAGACCTCAGTCATCCTTTCGACCCCAAACACCTCGATTTCTTCTTGTCCTTCTGTTCTTGCCCCTCTGTCTCCAATGTGCATAGATCTCTCCCATCTCATAAGAACCGAGCTTGGCCTCATGGTTCCCCATATTGTTCTTTCTCTAACATGGTAGGGGAGAAACACAAGCACTAAATCTTAAATCAAAAGAGCTGGGTACAAGCATTGGTCACATCAGTTACAACCTGGGTGGGATTGGCTAAGTCATTTATCCTCTCTGCTCTCGCATTTCCTCCTCCAGAAACTGAACAATAAAAGCAGTACAGCATGGAGTGGTGTGTAAAACCCCAGCCCTGGGCAAGCAGAGGTACTTGGTACTCCTCAAGTGTTTCATGTACTCCCTTCCATTTCTTAGCATCCCCTGTTGTCAGATTGGGGCCAATGGCCTGTGCATGGATGTGCCATGTGTTTTTCAAGCTGAGGCAGTTCACAGCTGGTGTCCTCTTCCCTCCCACTCTATCGCCATAGTACTTTGGAGAACACATGGTTCAGATGGTAAGGATGAAAGATGTAGGAAGCTGCCTGGCCCCTTCAGATGCAATGCAAGGAAGAAAGACAAAGCTCCTGAGATTTTCATGGTGGTTGTGGCTCTGTCTAGCATCATTGTCCTGAATATCCCAGAACAAGCACAAGCTAGATCCTGAGTGAGCCTGTACCAAACTCCCTGGTTCTCTCCTATGCTATTGACCAACAGTGTGATCATAGGCACATTTCATCACCTCTCTGGATCTCAGTATTCTCTCTTCTATTATAAATAGAGATTTTTAAACAGTTCTGGATTTTGAGCCCTTTTAAAAACATAAAGCCCTTATTTTAAGTGAAATCTGATGTAGAGGCCCAACACAGAAAACAGAAAAGTGTGGAGAAACTGGTTGATTGGGAGGTCAGGGAGGGGCAGAGACCCCACACAGTCAGCCCCGCTCCCACCACTTTCATCCCTGAAAATGAAAACCAACATAACTCCCTTTATTTATTTATGCTAAATAATACTGGAAACAGACATACTTTTCCATCTGTATCTTAAACAATTCTGAGACCAAGAGAGAATACATTAACCATGTATTCTGAACATACTGTTACTGAAGAATAAGACTGAGGACCTTGGAAACAGCTTGGTCATCAAGGTTAACAGTTTCTTATCAAAATCCACTTACTTCAAGACTCTCACCTCGTTGAGCCAACCAATCCAAAGCTATTTCCAAAAACTCTTTCCAATCCCAGCCATTTCCTCCCTTATCCCCTATAAGACCTGTCTTGAAATGACCCAGCTCAGGTCCGAAAACCGTATACCTTCCCCCTGACTTCCCCATTACATGATACTACTAAGGTTCTCTTGCTACCAAGTTCTCCCTCACTGCAGCATGGCTCATCAGCTTAGCTCTGCTTCATGAACAGGTGTTTCCGGTAGCCTTTGGAATTGACGATTGGCATCCCTGAAACAGCTCCTGACGTGATTCCGTAGAAACATTGATTTCTTTCAAAACCACTGAGCTGGGTGATCTCTAAAGCCCCACTAGCTTTAGCATTCTACTTGAATTCCAGTCACAATCTCCTTCCAGTTCATCCTCTGGGTTTCCTGGCTCCCTAGACACAGTCTCTCTTTCTCTGATAGGTTAAGGTCAAATATTAAGGGAATACATCGGTGCAAGAGCCAGCTGTTCCTCCCCTGCCTGATCGTCTCATTCAGCCCCAAAAGACTGAGATTCTGCATTACCCAGAACTTTCCCCACTATGATACTAAACTCTGTTGCCATCCCAGAGCATAGAAACTCTCTGAAGTCTTTAAAGTTCTGTGTGATAAGCTTGCCAAACTAGGGAAGGGGGGAAAGAGGGGCTGAGAGAAACCATGAGGAAGCACCCAAAGTAGATCACAATGGTCAAACAACAGAACTGGGACTTGGGCACAACTGAAAGCCTGCAAGGAAACAGGCACACAGCTGCAGCTGGGAATGGCCTTGCCAGACACATCGGCGAGGAAGCTCTCACATTGTGAAGTTTGCAACCATAGCCACACCTCAGCTTGAAGACTTCGTGAGAAGAGTTATCAAAGTAGGTTCCCAGGCAGCATCAGAATCCTCCGGGAATATGTTATAAATACAAATTCTTGGGTTCCACTCAAGGCTGATTAAACCAGGACTCAAGTGGGGACAACACTCAAAAGTCTGCAACTTAACAAATTCCCCAGGGGATTCTGATGTACACTCTCGTGCGAGAACCAGAGTTATCTTAGAACATACATCCCTCACTCTTCTACTGTATAACCAAGGAAACAAAATAGAGGCCCAGAGAGGCTGAGCCATTTGCTCCAGACCACACAGCTCATTAGTGCCAGGGCCAGGTCAAGAATCCAAGTCTCCCATGTCCTGTTCTGGGTCACATTCCACTATGTGGCTTAAGCAATGGCCAACAAAGATCTGGGTGTCCAGGATCACCAGACGGGTCTACAAGCAAGAGCCTTAAATGCAGCAATCTGGTAGGAAGGGAAAGTGTTCAGAGGACTAGTCATGCCACTTCCTTGCCTTGGTGAGTACACTGATGTCACTCACATTGTAGGTACAGTTGAGGAGGCCTGGGGCAGAGGGCTGCAGATGTGAGCTCCTAAAAAAGCTCTGTGGCTGACCCTCAAGTCTCCAGCCAGTCAACTCACCACCAAAACCCATCAATTTGTCTTTATTATTGTTAAAAGAAAAAGCTTTAGACAAATTAAACTTAGCAGAGTTTAACTGAGGGGGAGAAAAAAAAGATTTGCAAATGGGTCAGCACTCACCCAGAACAGATTCAGAGAGACTCTGGACCTGTTCACAGACCTGTCACATGGTCAGATGACATTTATGGACAGAAAAAGGAAAGCAAGTATAGAAACTGCTGGATTGGTTACAGCTGGCATTTGCCTCATGGGAGCACGGTTTGAACAGTTGGCCATCTGTGATTGGTTGAAGTGTGGCCGCTGTGATAGGCCGAGATTCAGCTATTGTTACTGAAGCTTACTCCTAAGTTAGGTTTTGAGTTGTTAACATATTAGATTGCAGTTCAGACTTAAGAATTCAAATATGCAAGTGCAGAGGCTTTCGTAGGTCAAATTCAGCTTGATGTAACAGTACTATCAGAATCCTCCTTAAATGTGTGTGGGCCCCGCAGTTTATAAAGTGCACTCACTCTGAAGCCATGTGAATCCATCCTTTTGGATGGCCAGGTCCAGGAAACTGCCTGTGCAGATGAGGCATCTCCTGGGCTTGGATCTATGCCGGCTGCAGTTTGTCTCCTTCCAACTCCAGAGGAAACTCCCGGGTGAATCAAATCTCTAGTCAAGTCAGCTCACCGCCTCCAGCAGGCTCTCACAAAGCTTGCTCTCTCTCTCATTTCACCTCTCCTGGAGGGGCGAGGCAGTTGCCACCTGCCCTGTGCTGCTGGACACTGCAGAGACAGGATCACCAAGCACAAAAGCAAGGCAGGCTTGGCCCAAGCACGATGAATTGTGGCTGCCACCGGACCCCTGTGTCTGGGTCAAGGTCAGGCCTCACCACCAAGATCTGGCCTGGGTGACAGATGCGCGTGTATCTCCTTGCATGTCTGCGTGAATTCTCGGTTATTCAAGAGAAGGTCTGTCGGGCTCTTGCCTCTTTGTTTCCTCTCCTCTGTGGAGGCATTTCATCGCTTGGCAGCTGCCTCTCCACAGGAGGAAGTTAACGTGGCTGTTTTCTGTGAACAACTCTGCTTTGAAGTTAGAGCAAACCCAAAGCAAATGAAGCATTAACTTTACAGACTGTCCTGAGGTCTCCCTTTCATGGGCATTTTCTGTTTTCCAGACTTTCCAAGGGTTTCAACTGTTGTCAACACATGAGTGTTAACTCAGTTTAATTCAAAGGTGCTCTTGGCTCTCTTTCCAAGCTTATTCCCTTTATTGTCACTCTGGCTTTCATTTAATTCCTCAAACAAGCCAAGTTGTTTATGCTTGAGGTCTGTATGCATCCTGTTCCCTGGAAGACAGGGATTTTGGATGATTTTCCTAGATTTTGAATGATTAGCTCTGGTTCATTTGTCCATTTTCAGCCTAAAAGTCCTACGGACCATCCTATTGTCTCCTTTGCCCTCTGGTGCTTCGTCCCACTAATTCCGTTCCTGGAATTTACTGGTTTGCATGTGTTTATGTTTACTTATTTGTAATTATTTATCTGTTTCTTTACCAGTGTTCCCATGAGGCAGTAAGCTCCCCAAGAGCATGGCACCTGTCATATTCATACCCTACCCTCAGCATCTTCAATGCAAGCCCTCAATAGATACCCGCAGATTGAGCAAAAGCATCAAGATTGCAACCTCTCTTATTTCTAAGGAAAGGAACAAATATATTAAACAAAAATTGGCCCAACACCCTGGAGTGTCCCTGAAACGCACAGGCGACAGTTAAATGACTCTTGAACATCCTCATCTCCCTTCCAGGGCAGCCCCGAGAGCATCCTCTTCCCCCAGAAGGAGGCCCAGTTTTCTTCTGTGCTGCTGGATTCTCTGAGGCAGAAGGACATTATCCCACTCGGGATGTTCACTGAAATGAGACATTTCAGCTAAAAATCCACAGACTATGAGAGAAGTGGAAAGGGGGAGGAGAAGAACAGTGTCAGAGCATTGGACAGGAAAGGGACGCTCTGAGCAAAACCTGGAGTAGTTGGCTTCCTTCCGGGACACTGTTGGCTGTGGGATGAGACCTTGGTGGCAGGTGTGACTCCCCTTCTGTCCGAGTCAGCCTCTCAACTCTGCCCCTTGCCTCCTTCAGACTCGCAAAGCCCTGTTCCTGGTGGCCCTCACCATCCTCTCAGTGTGGCCTCTAGTCATGGGCTGTCACTGGGATCAGCCTGGCCCTGGTCCTCTCTGCCAAGGCCATTTGCCCTTTAAGCCTTACCTCTTCTCAGGGAGGGAAAGATAGTGCTCCTTCAGACCTCAGACTCAGGTGACCACCAGCCTCTTCCACAAAACCCCTTAGCACCCCAGCCTGAAGCCCAGCTACCCCTGTGGAGAGCTCTGACTGTGTGCAGGAAAGGGGAAGGCCATCAGAACAGTCATGGAGAGAAAAGATTTCTAGAATCAAACGACTAACCAGTAATGTCAGGTATGACTGAACTCCTCATTTCACCTCTCAGTTGCATTAATCTCATTTATAAAGCATATTTCATTACAAAGTAGCATGTATCATATGTATATATGCTTATATAAATGCACATACATATATGTGTATATGTACATGATGTGTATACATGTTTGCACATATGTGTAGGAAAACTGATGAGCATCAAATATGAAATATTAACAATATTAGCTTGGTACCATGATGAGAGTATACTGATATTTTATATTCTTTATACTTGTATGAACCTTCCAAATGTTATACAAACTATTAAAAAGGTAAACTGGCACACAATTACATTTTAGAGTTTATTTGAGCAAATAGTGATTCATGAATCAGGTGGCCCCAAACCAGAAGTGCTTCAGGGGTTCCACTGGAGAAACATAAGGGATAAGCTTTTACACAGTGAATGTGGAAGTCATGCAAAGAAAACATTTGATTGGTTATGGGTATAAAGTTGCCATATTTGATCTATCTCACTGGAAAGTCCCTAGTGGCATAATTACAAGTTAGTTGGCTGCTTCTTATTGGTTGATCTTAAATTGTTTCGCTCTAATACAAGCATTCACAAGAAATAGCCCAAATTAAGTCTCCTTCCCATTTCCAATGTAAGCAAAGTTAAGGTTATTTTCAAGACCTAACTGGCTTTGTCTGCTCAGGGAGTTTTTGTGGCCTCCATTTTAATTTGCTTTAACAAGACATAACTTACATAATTAGAAGAAGAGTTTAGTAAGAAAATAATTTCCAGACCTCTGACTTCAGAGGGTCGGCGTGAGCCCTGGTCGGATGGTACTCTGAAGGGTTCTGAAAAATCAGAGGCATCACCCAAGAGAACATTTGGGATGCTGGACATGGGCAGGTCAGGTAGCTCCTATGGGTTGGCAAGTGGCAGAGTGTCCCAAAGTTTCTCTCTAAATTAAGGAAGAGACACTGGCAGTGGCTGAGATTGATAACACCCAATTTCAGGCTTTAGAGCAAGAGGGTTGGAAATCAATTTGTGTGTGGATTATGAATCACTGATACAGAGCATGTGGCTTTCCAAATATTACTTATTAAACCACCCAACATTTTCCAAATATAGTAATGATTAAGAGTCTGTCTATTGGCAAAAGTTCCATTCTGGAGCTCCAAGGCAAAAGTTATACATTAGAAGGCTTCTTTCTTCCACCCTGAGGCTCTTGATGAAGTCCTTTACTACCCACCCATGGGTAGAAAGGAGACCCCCCTTGTACAGGTTACAGATCAAATATGAAATCTGAATCTTTCCGTGTGACATGGGATTAGACACAGTTTATGCCAATTGTTGCAAAAGCAGCATACGTGTGGCATTGTGTTAAGTATCACTATTGTATAATGTGCTGGTGCTATTATGAGATCAGAGTCCATTAGCGGGTGTGTGTGTATGTGTGTGTCTGTGTCTTTGTGTGTGTGTTTCTGTGTGTATGTGTGTGTGGTCAGATTGATTCCTTTTTGGAAGAGGATGGGTTGGGGGAAGACTGGAGGCAGGAGGGGCCACAAAAGCTGTCCTTTTTCTGTTTCCTTCCCTGTGTCTTCTCCTCTTGTATTTGTTCCTTTACATGGTTAAAATATAGTTTAAATGCCTATTTTTATTTTTTCCTATAGAATGTTGATTCATTATCTTAAAGTGATGAATAAAGATCTATAATTGTATTGGTTTTTGTTTTAAAAAACAGTAAAATATACTAAAATCAGTGGTCTTCCAAAGGCAGCTTCCCTCCATTGACCTATAGGAAGCTAGTATCAAAAGACAGAAAGATTCCTCCTTCACTGAATTAGGATTGCTTCATTGGAACCCCCGACTTTATCTACTGTTTCCACACTGGTGTAATATTAACTCCGTTGATATGTTTTCACAAATTCCCAGCTGGACCACAAAAGACAGGCAACCCTTTGCATGGTCCTTTAACTTTGCTCATTTAGAATAACCCAATTATTGTTCTGAAGTTCTTCAGCAATGAAGAAATCTCTACCTTGGCAGAGACAGCAGAAGGGTTGAGAATAACGGGTACTAGCTCAGGAGTCGGACAGACCCAGATACAAATCCCAGCCACACTTAACTATTTGGGAGATCTCCGACTTGTCTTACTTTCTCCATCTGTAAATAGGGATATTAAAAACAGTCTCAGTGTGTTATTGGGAGAATTAAATAAGGGATATTTGTAGAGGATTTAGCTCAATGTCATGCATATAATAAATAATTTATTTCTAATCACTGCTATTATGAATTAATAAATTCCAGTTTCTTCTCTGCTTATCTTTCTTTCTTTCTTTGTTTTTTTGTTTTTTGTTTTTGTTTTGTTTTGTTTTGTTTTGTTTTGTTTGAGATAAGGTCTCACTCTCTCCCCTGGGCTGAAGTGCAGTGGTGTGATCTCGGCTCACTGCAACCTCAGCCTCCCAGGTTTAAGAGATTCCCATGTCTCAGCCTCCCGAGTAGCTGGGATTACAGGCGTGAGCCACCGCACCCGACCTTATCTTTCTTTTCTGTACAGTAATGTGAGCGTTGAAGACCACAGCCATATACACAGCACAGGAGCCTCTCCTGTTGCCTCATCATGGCAATCCTAAGCTTCATTCAGATGTGCTCAGGAATGGTTTTGATCAGATGCCTTGAAAAGGTATGCATGATAATGAGGCAAGACAGCCAGCAGAGGCTGGGATGTGCACTCCAGCTCCACAGGAAGGGCCAGTCGTGTCTACCAATATGAGAGGTCAAATCCTAGGACAGCAGGAAAGGCAGAAAAGAGCAAACAATTAAGCATTGCTAAAAATTCTTTTGGGGACTATGCTGATAGGATCTAAAATTAAGGCCAGTGTGAAAAGGCAGCACTCAGGAACACGATGCTCTGGCTGAGGCAGAAGCTGTCCATTAGAGAGATGCCAAAGGTCTGCTGATGGCTCATGACCATGCCTAAGAAATGTTAACATTGCATCTTATTAGACTGCATGTGTTATTATGACAAGACTATAAATTATTCCATATAGATAGAAGATTTATAGGGTACTTAGGATTTTTAAATTGGCCATCCTTATTGTCAATATCAGAGAAATTTGTTCTTTTGTAGAGATGGCAAAAAGGTGTAATCTCATCTTCTACCTCTGACCAGCTGGTGGTAGTGAGACCTGGAACTGCCTTGAGAAATATTCTAGGGCTGCATCCAGGCCAAGTAGAATAGGGTGCCGGCATAGATTAGTGATGTCTACCCAGCACCAGGGCTGCATCCAAGCTGAGCAGAATAGGGTGCCAGCATAGATTAGTGATGTCTGTCCAGCACCAGGAGCCAGAAGAGGCAATACATGTACCACATGTATTCACCATCTCCCTTCTCATTCAAAATCCAATTGTAAACCAAAGAGAAGTGCTAAAAAAGAAATGTAGGTGAATATTTATCTGACACTAGAATGGAAAAGGACTTTGTAAGCATAAGAGGAATGGAGGAAATCGGAAAGAAAACATCTAAATGAAAATCCTAAATAAGAAGAGATAAAAAAATATTAAAGATGAAAACAAAGTATTTTTCCACAAATATGACAAAGATGTTACATACTTAATCTCTTAAGTACCTTTATGAAAAATTAAGAAATTGCTAATAATCCTATTGAAAGTGATCAAAGAACATGGAGAGATGGTTCTTAAAGAGGAATTATCAGTGGTTCAAAATCTTACAACTGTGGATATTCATATTCACAGAAATAATTAGGGCACTCCTGAGATAGCATATTTTGTACAACAAATTAGAGAAGATTTAAAAAATACATTGTCCAATGTTGGCAAAAGTAGAGTAAATGGATACTTTTTATATGTTGCTTTGGAAATATAAATTAGTGTTACTTTTTAGGGGAATTCTTAGAAATATTTTCAGTAATTCATTTATAGGACTCTAAGATATTTTAAAATGTGGGCCAAATTGGTGGTACAAGAATAATAATCACACAGAGTTTTATAATCACAAAATTTGTGGAAAAAAATCTAAAAGTCCAACACCAGGGGAATGTGTAAATAAATTTTGATTTTATTCAACAGTAGGGTTTTAAGTGATCCTTAAAAATGTTTTGAAATAGTCTTTTATAACTTGGGAAAATATTCACAATATAAACCGTGCAGAATGAATTTACACATCCCAATTGTGGATTTTATTATATATTATATTTGTATCCAATATAACACTAAATTATATTATTTCATATCATATAAAATGTTACATAAAATAACATATTCACAAATAGTGGCTATTTTTGGCTGTGTGATTATGAGTGATTTTTATTTTCCTCATTATATTATTCTGCATTTTCCCAGTAAAAAAAAAAGTTGTTATTATATTTGGTTATTATAATAACCAGGTTGCATAATAACACACGGCTACTATTTTTTTAATTTAAAGAAATATAAATCCAAATTAAAACTGTTACATGAAACTTTCTTCAAGAAAACCAGTTGTAAGAAAAAAGTCCTAGAGCGTGCTGGTCCAGAACACAGAATCTTTAGTGACACAAACCTTTGTTACCTTTAACAGTGTGAGCCTGAGCAAGTCAGTTGATCTATGCCTCAGTTTTCTCATCTGTGAAATTGGGATAATAACAGCCTCTAATCATAAGACAGCAAAGAATCTTAAGTAAGAGACATTGTTAAATTGCTAGTATCTTGCCTGGAATAAGTGGTCTTCAAATACTGATAACTAGCTAGTCTGAAGGGAGCTGGAAACCAGCTTTGAATGGATTGATCTTGGCCAGTAAAAGTGGCTGCAGCCCCTTGGGTCCTTATACTCCAAAGAAACATGGCCATGCTTTGTGCAAATCCAGGTGGTTTTGCAGTTGGCTGAAGCACCCTTGTGATGTGGAGTTTCCTGAGAAGGATCGTAAGTGTCATTTTGTAAACCATCATTCCATGTGGCCATGGAGACTCATCCGCGAGACACGGGGGCTGCCAGCTCTGATAACAGAGATCAGTACTTAACATGCATGTGTCATCTCCAATTCACACAGACACAGCCAAGCAAGTACCATGTGCATTTTACAGATGAAGACCATAAGGCTCAGAGAACTTCAGAAACACTCAAGGTCACAGAGTTATTCAGTGCAAGAATTCACCCCTACACCCATCTGATGTCAAAGCCTACACTTCCCCACTACACACACACACACACACACACACACACACACACACACACACACACACACAGCTCTTAGCCTCAGGATGTCTCTGGAAAAGCGCTGAGCACACAAGGAGGGATGCAGCCCCCAAGCAGTGGCCAAGCCATCAGTGGGTGAAGAGACAACAATACCTCCTTTCCTCCATTCTAAAACCAAGAACGTGTTCCTTGCCTCTCCTGTTCCCAGCTAGAGACCAGACCCCACTCTGCCTCTCAAGAGACGTCGTCATACCCCATCACTTCTGGTTCTTTGGAACAAAAGCTGTCCAGGTCAGAGGTGAGGACACAGCTCTGCAAAGCCTGCCTTCAGGAATAATAGCCCCAGAAGGAAAAAACATGAAGTACCTGAGGAAGAGCAGTAACATTAGCAGAAACCATTGCTGTCCAAAAGAATTTGTAGCTTCTCTTGATGTTAACCAGTTGGAGACATAGTTATCACAGGGTTTTAAGTAACCATTGTGAATTTAAAAAATTATAACAAGGAAGACAGCTAACATGTTTTCCACATTTAATTTACTGTGCTAAACATAATGTAGCTTCTAAAATTCCTTACAAAGACCCAGTCCCCTGAGAATGACTTTTACTACCCTGATTTACCCATGAGTACTTATGCTCCAGGTTAGCAAGGAAGTGAGAAGCTGCAGCAAAGGATGAAAACCCCAAGGGCCTGAGAGGAAGGGGCTATAGCCAAAACGGCAGGTGGGGGAGCAGGCTGAGTGTTCCATTGGAAGAAACATTAGCTGGGGTGTTTGCTCAGGGCTTGGGAAATGTGCCAGAGCCTGGATGAAGGAGGATCTTATGGGCCACCCTGACAGGGTCTGTAACTCTTTGGCACTCAAATTTCTAGACCAGCACTTCTGATTCCCACCTGGGCATACCTTGCTGCAACGGAGCTTGCATGTACCTTAATGATTCTTGCTAGAATTTCAGGTGTCTGGTAAGGTCTGTCTGGTTTTTGTTTGTTTGTTTGGTTGGTTGGTTGGTTTTTTTTTTTTTTTTTTTTTGGTGATGGAGTCTCGCTCTGTCGCCCAGGCTGGCGTGTAGTGGCCGGATCTCAGCTCACTGCAAGCTCCGCCTCCCGGGTTCATGCCATTCTCCTGCCTCAGCCTCCTGAGTAGCTGGGACTACAGGCGCCCGCCACCTCGCCCGGCTAGTTTTTTTGTATTTTTTAGTAGAGATGGGGTTTCACCGGGTTAGCCAGGATGGTCTCGATCTCCTGACCTCATGATCCGCCCATCTCGGCCTCCCAGAGCGCTGGGATTACAGGCTTGAGCCACCGCGCCCGGCCTATTTTATTTTTTTTTTGAGACGGAGTCTTGCTCTGTCACCCAGGCTGGAGTGCAGTAGTGTGATCTCGGCTCACTGCAAGTTCCGCCTCTTGGGTTCACGCCATTCTCTTGCCTCAGCCTCCCGAGTAGCTGGGACTACAGGCTCCCTCCACAACGCCCGGCTAATTTTTTTTTTTTTTTTTTGTATTTTTAGTACAGATGGGGTTTCACTGCGTTAGCCAGGGTGGTCTCGAACTCCTGACCTCGTGATCCACCTGCCTCGGCCTCCCAAAGTGCTGGGATTACAGGCGTAAGCCACTGCGCACGGCCTTTTGATATTTAACTAACCTGAGGCCTAATAAAATGCTCTTTTTAACACTAATACATTTGAGATAACAATAACTTACATTGGGCATTTACCTTAATATGTTTTACATGTTTCAGCTGTTAAATTCTCCCAACCCTTACTGATGAAGAAAACCCAGCACAAAGAGGTTAAGTAATTTGCCCAGGTCTTCTTTTTTGAAGGCATAAAGAAATGGCTCTCAAAAGTTAAAATGCAGATACTGTGCCCCACCCTAGGTAGGGTTTTCAGTTCAATAAAGTTAGGGTGGGTCCTGTAGATTTGCATTTCTTATAAGTTCCAGGGTGAGGCTGATGCTGCTGGTCCGGGGACCACACTTTGAGAACCCATGGTCTAGACCAGGGATCAGCAAGTTTTTGTTATTATTAAAGGGCCAGATAGTAAATGTTTTTGCTATCTTGTATGATTTGCAGGATGAAAAGTGAAATCAAGGATATTATGTGAGTACTTATATAACCATCTAAAATGTAATCGCTTAAAAATGTAAAATCCATTCCAGCTATCAGGCCGTAAATAACAGGTGGCACGCTGAATTTGGTTTATGGGCTGTAGTTAACTGGCCCCTCATCTAGACTCTAGACCAATTTCTGGTCTTGATCCCAACTGCCCCCTGACACCACAACTGTTTTCTTGTTTTTCCTGAGGTCCCAGCTACCTAATGGCCTAACCAGGGAAGTACACCTTAGCTTCAAGCTGCTGGAAAGGTCAATGAATGTCCAGCACGGACCATGAAATACTCGTACAGTGGTAGAACTGCCACTAAGGAAAGGAAACCTCTTCTATCGCTGGCTCCAAACCTCTGGTACCCAGGAGCATCCTGGTCACTATGAAACTGAAATGTTCCACGTTGATTGATGATGTTGGAAGCTGATCATGTGTTTGATTTTTTCCAGGGCCAGATAACATTAAAAGTGTTAAACACTAAACAACATTTAGTGTTGTTTTCTTTGAGAATAAAGGATTCTTAGAGCTTTTAAAATGGTAATGATGATAATAAAGGCATCCAAACTACTGTAGTTTCTTTGTTTTTGGCTGTTTTTGTTTGTTTGTTTTTTTGACACAGAGTCTCACTCTTGTCACCCAGACTGGGGTGCAACAGTGCAATCTCGGCTCACTGCAACCTCCGCCTCCCAGGTTCAAGCAATTCTCCTGCCTCAGCCTCCCAAGTAGCTGGGAACACATGCGTGTACCACCATGCCTGGATAATTTTTGTATTTTTAGTATAAATGGGGTTTCACCATGTTGGCCAGGCTGGTCTCGAACTACTGACCTCAGTTGATCCACCCACCTCAGCCTCCCAAAATGCTGGGATTACAGGCATGAGCCACCACGCCCAGCCTGTAGTTTGTTTTTAAAACATACAATTGTTGGCATATTTTCCATAACCCAAAAGTGGAAGTTCTGATACTAAGGTTATTTTATAGTTATCAGGAGTGGTCCATCAGAGGGTTTTGCATTCTGCAGAAGTTTTGTGTTCATGGGCTTCCAATTCTGAAGGCATCCCCTTTCATTCTTGGTATTTACAAACAGGAAAAGAAAGCACAAGCCTCATGCAGAAAGTAACCTCAACATTTCCCCAGGATGTTTACGGAATGGGCAGTGTGGAGAAGACATTCCAATAATGATGCCTGACCACTGTCGGGTTTTTCAATAACAAGTCTGTGTTGTCCCTTCACTCACACACATTATGAAACTCATCAGGAATTCCCTGTCTTATTCCAGTTATAGGGAACATGATTCAGAACCAGTCCCCATTCTGTGATCTGCTGGGGAACAGCAGGCTAAGCCTTACCGCTTTTCCAAACATTCCTAGAGAGTTCTGCAAAATGGATAAATCTGGCCTTCAATGGCTTCCAGCAAGTTCTAAACAGACTGTCAGCATCTTCCCCACGAGTTCTGTCTGCATAAAGGTTTTCATGTCTTTTCACTGTAAAAGCATCCTACATCATGGTCCCTGGAATGGAAATAAAAAGTAGATGCCAGAACCAGCTGCCAACATGTGCTCTTCTGCTTACTGAGAAAAACTGAGATCAAGGGAATAACAGAAAAGAAGGTGAAGGTATCAAACATCCCGCGCAAGTACCTGCATTCTGTTTGCTCTGGTAAGAATCCAGTGGCCCTTGTTCTTGGTACTCTGCCATCTTTTACAAAAGGGCACCGATGTTGGGAAGCAGTGTGCTGTGGTCGACAGGCCCCTGTAAGATTGGAAGAACTCCCTCTTCCAGGATCATCTCGAAAGGCAGTGACTCTATCGAATGTTAGCCATTTCCCTTCCCTAATTAAGGTTCCTAGTCCCTTATCTGAAATGCTTGTCAGGCCAGATGTGTTTTGGAATTTGGAATTTTTGCAATTATAAAAGAAATTTGGAAAGTCAAACAGTGGTTGCCAGGGGCTGGGGAAAGGGGGAAATGGGGAGTTGTTTGATAGGTACAGAGTTTCAGGTTAACAAGTAAAAAGAATTCTGGAGATTGGTTGCACAACAATGTGAAGATACAATCAGTATTGAACTGCACCCTTAAAAGTGGTCAAGATAGCAAATTTTGTGTTATATGTATTTTACCACAAATTTTTTAAAAAGTCATTTAATTCATATATTCTATGCTTCCAAATACCTGGGTATTTTCAGGGTAGTACCCTGAAATCAAACACGTGGATATTTCTGCAGCAAAATGTGCAACTAGTCTCACTAGCCGAGGTTTACAAAGTATCATAAATTGCCTCATATTAATTCAAGTCAGTTTTGCCACCCTGGGAGTTTGCTGAACATTCACTGAAAGACTTTTGGTTTTCAGGGGGCTCTAGAATTTGGAATTGCAGTTTTCAGGAACTGTGAGCCTGCAGCTGTCACTCACCCACCCCACCTTTGTGCAACATTTTCATTACCCACAGTTTACAGAGGAGAAAATAGAAACAAGAAGTAATAGCAGTAGGAAAGTAGTCACTTGCCCAAGGACAGCCAGCTCGTCAGAATCCAAACTTCCCGGTACCACTGTTAAGCCCTCACCTTAACCTCAGGCTACTGTGGGCACAGACAGGCTCACCCAACTACAGAATCTTAAAGAGGTCTCTTGAAGTTTTAAGAGAGATGCCAGAGGATTCATCCCAATATGGGCGCTAGTAGAAAGTGTGTGGGATGGGGCTACCTGGGGGCTTTGATAATGGCCTCCCCATCTTAGAAGGCCATAACACTGCCCTCTCACCAGTCCCTGATAAGTGCCATTCTCCGAACCAGGAGCAGGAGTGGATAAACTACTGCTCTGTGGCTGTTGGCACTGCCCTTTGACTTTTTTGTTTTGTTTTGTTTTTTTGGTTACTCAGGCATAAAGTACAGAATCTCACCAATCAGGTGAGCTTTTCCAATGCTAATAGCTGCTTTAGGCTGGAACTGTTCTCAAGAGATGAAGGTATGTAAATAAGTGTCTTTGATGCCTCCTGTATATTCCAGGGCAAATGAGACCAAAAGAGTTCTGAAGTCCCACGAAGAGCTAATTAGAAAATGCTTTCAGCTTTCACCTCTCATGTCACGGGTCACCTGCCCTGTCCTTTGGTTAGGAATGGTTCCCAGTTGCAGATATTGTATCAAAATTGATCTTCCCACCAGACCTGCATTTGTAATGCCTGTCTTCTGCACATCAACATCAGTGCCATGGGAAACCCACTATGTTGGTCAGTTTCCGCATCATGGCACTGCCCTGGCTCAGGAAGGACGGAGCCAGTCCTCAAGCCCTCAGCACTGCTGATCCTATTGGGAAGGAGCTGAAGAGCCAAGGCCAGTGTTCTGGAGGAGCTGGCACAAAGGCTGGTTCCCCGTGCAATGTCTTTGAGAGGATGGAGTGGGGAGAAGACGTTTCATGAGCCTTCTGCCCTTTCTGGTGTCAATTTAGCAGCAGTAATTCTCTAAGAAATGTGGCCATGGTGCTGGTCAGCTGCTGGTGGGGCTGGCATTGGCTCTATTCTTAGCACAACTTCTCCAGCAAGGGAAAGCCTTTTGTTCGGAGGTGTTTGGACTCCCTTGCTAGTTAGGTTAAACAAAGAGCTCCTCTGTTGACTGAGAGAATACCTCAGGCTTTCAACATGTTGCCTTTAAAGAGAAGAGATAGAACTTCCATAAATCCCTGAGTCATCACAGTTGAGCAAGCCATCTTTACTTCCTGGAGCTGACAGCGTGTGGCGTGACGAATGGTTAAACACACATGTACACCCCACACATCAACACACACTCTTTCACAGACACATAAACACACACACATATAGGCAAACACACACACACCTTCTCCATACACACACACACACACACACACACTACACACACAGCCCCACTGGGCCGAGTTTAGCTGAAACGCTAGGTCCTGAACTTAAAACAGCCCTGTTGTATTTAACACTACTCAAATGCATGTGGAGACTTTTTAACCAAATACCACATTTCAGAAGAAATTGTGTATATGTGCATGTGCATGCATGTGTGCGTACGTGTGTGGTCTTACACATCTGATGCCAGGATAAGGAGCCATGCCCTGGATAAGTAGGCATTCAAATCTGTCATATTCTCACCTCTCTCCCCGACAGATATTAGGGATCTTGTGTCCAGACTCAGTTTCTAGGACTGCCACTTCCTCCCTTTAATGTTCTGATGCGTGACGATGAGCTAGACACATCCACTCACCCATAACCCTGAAGTTCTGCCACCTCTTTTGGTCCTGGCTGTCCCTTCTGGGTCAGAGGCAGAGTGCCGGGAGCAGTGGGCCTGTGCTCCTAAGTTTACGGCTGTTAGGGATGGGGCAAGGGTGGAAAGAAGGCAGAAGGCCTGGTAGGAGAAAGCACCTGAGAGACAGATGTCGGGGTTACCAGAAAGATGGGTCAAGATCTTCCCTTTTAGATGTGAGATGCCAGTGTGTACAAGCCCACTTGATGGGCTTAAAACCACATTAGTGTGAATAAAGAATACCGAGATTGCTTTGTTTCTAGATATTGCAGAATCGAACCAGAAAGACTCATAACTTACGAAAGTTAAGAGAATTCCAACCCCTTCATGTAACTGATGAGGAAAAATAAGGGTGGGATTTATATAACTTGCCCAAGTCAGAAATGACAGAGGTGGTACCAGAACATAATTCTCCCAGTTTCCAGTTCATTTATCTCTCAATTCTAACGTGAAGAAGAGAGAAATATGTAAAACTCATTTGACTGTAAATAAGCAAGACTAAAAAGAATAATAAATAATCATTGCTTTTCATCTATGGCAAATAATACAGCAATCTCAGGTATATCATTAATGTGTGTCAGATTCACCTCAATTTTTTGCAAGTAAAGCAACCCTAATCCTGGGCACAGCTACATAACTTGTAGAACACAGTGCAAAATAAAAACATAGGGCTCTGGCCTGGGGCAGGGAGGTCAGTCTTCCCCTCGCCGAGGGGCCCACCACTCCAGTCCACCACAGATGGGTGGCTCCCAAAGGATTGAAAGCTCTGCACAGGGATGTGTGTGGTACCTGGATGATGGGGCTGTGGGGGTGAGAGGTCCCCTGAGTCATCTGCCAAATGCCATCTTGGGATGGGGAGGATGACTGCCATGTCCCACTCCAAGACACTGTGGGGCACACACCCAATCCTGACCCTCCCCATGTTTGCACCCAGGCTCCTTCCAGGCGCATAGAGGGATAATGAAGCATAGGCCTCCCTGCTTCCATGTGACCTGGTCACTGCCCAAGACAGGGGGTCCCGGTGGTAGTGGGATTGGCCAGGTGGGGCTAGGGAACCAAGGGGCCAGGGAGAAAGTGACAGAGAACCCAACTCCAGAAGGCAGGAGGTGGGCCGTGAGTGAAGCCATGTCCCAGGCTGCAGCCCATGCTCCACTGTCTCCTCAGACTTCATTTACAAAACAGACATTCAAATATTAAAAACACTAAAAATTTCAAGATGCTACCTCAAAGCACTACACCCCAAGCATGGAATTCTTTCTAGTGTAAGGCCTTGTGTGGCCCCTCTAGCCACCGTCCCATGCAAGCCAGCCCTGACAAAACTTCACTGATGTGTATTTGTGTAGTTTCCTGCTGCACACACAGCGTAGCTAAGCGCTCCTGGGTTGGCAGAAGTAAAGGAGCTCTGTGCCGGTAGGATGGCCACTGGATGCTGTGTTCATCTGCTAGGGCTGCCATGACAGAGTGCCGCAGACTGGCGGCCTAAACCACAGGAACAGATTTTCCCACAGTTCTGAAGGCTGGAAGGCCTACATGAGGTATCTGAAGGTTGGGTTTCTCCTGAGGCCTCTCTCCTCGGCTTGCAGATGAGGCTTTCTCTCTGTGTCCTCATGGGGTCTTTCCTCTGGACATGCTTGTGTCCAAATTTCTTCCTCTTATGAGGGAAAAGTCAAAGCCCACTATAATGACCTTATTTTAATTTAATTAAGTCTTTAAGACCCTATCTCCAAATACAGTCACATTCTGAGGTCCTGGGGGTTAAGATTTCAACATATGGATTTTGGGGAGGACACCATTTAGCTCCTAACAGACACCACTTCTCAAGTGCTGAATACCAGTAGAAGCAATCTTGGAAAATGGCTCCCTAAGAATACAAACCCACTTTTTTTGGAGACGGAGTCTCACTCTGTCGCCAGGTTGGAGTGCAGTGGCGCCATGTCGGCTCACAGCAACCTCCGCCTCCCAGGTTCAAGTGTTTCTCCTGCCTCAACCTCCCAAGTAGCTGGTATTACAGGCATATGCCACCACGCCCAGCTAATTTTTGTATTTTTAGTAGAGACGGAGTATTTCGCCATGTTGGCCAGGATGGTCTCAATCTCTTGACCTCATAATCTGCCTGCCTCAGCCTCCCAAAGTGCTGGGATTACACCAAAACCACTTTTGTGGCTTATTTTGAGGAAACATTTCTAACCCTCCTAATTACATCAACTCCTCTGCTAGATACTCTTATAGCATTTGTCCCAATGTTCATGCATATGATTTTGTGATTTTTAAGTTATTTTTCCACTAGACTGTAAGTCTCTGAGGGCAGGGCCTAATCTGACAGGTTCAGAGTTATGTCCCTTAGTACCTGACAAATTAAAATTTCTTGAAAAAAAGGAGGTCAATCAATGACACACAAAGCAATGTAATTAAAGGTCTTGAACTTTCTCATTTTTGGCTTACTGGCCCAAAAAGTGCCCTAGGGGATTCATTAATCTGCCTTTGAAGGGGAAGATTAGAGCATAAAGTACATTGATAATTTCCTCAAACATCTGATGTCAAATCTAACAAGTAAACTTCCTTCCCCATTAAAGGATATCACCACATTTAAAAAAAAAAAATGAGGTGATGTATGAGACTTCCAGCTGCTGCACAGAAATGGGACACTGTGGGGGTGGGAATGCTTGTTTTCCCAAACATTGGCATTAATCAAGCTGTGGGACACATTCATAGTTAACATTAGTTGCTGCCAAAGAACACATTTGCCTTGTCTCAGTGGTTCCCAGTGCTTTTGGAATGCTGAGACCCTTGCCCCAGGTAAGACTGATATCTACGCATACGCATACCCGCAGTGCCACATTGCAAACACACATCATTTGCTCATGTAATTAATTAACAGATATTTGTTAAATAATTAGTATGCATCAGATACTAGGCTTGATACTTAAAATACAAAGATGTGTCTACTGGTGGAAATAAGATCCAAGTTCAATAGGATAATCACTAATGAAGCTATAATTCACTCATGTATTTACTCATTCATTCATTCATTCATTCATTCAGCATTTACCAGATGCTCACGACTATGGCCAACTCTATCTTAGGCAACTGAAGAATACTGCAGAGAACAAAAGCGAGAAAGTATTTGCCTGGATGGAGCGTATTTCTGGTTCATGGAAGACAGATAATAAACCAATAAACAAATAAGCAGCTAAAATAACGTCGGGTGATGACAAGTGCTGTGAAAAAATAAAGTAGGATAAAGGGCTTGCAAAGTGATGGAGGGAAGCCATCTCAAACAGTGGTCAGGGAAGGCTTCTCTGGGTATTTTGAGCTGATTAGCATGAAAGGGTGAGCCATAAAGAAATTTGGGAGAGGAGTGTTCCAGGCAGAGAGAACAGCCAGGGCAAAGATCTTGCAGTGAGCCCACTTCAGGGAACACTGAGGAGGCAGAAAAGGAAAAGGAGAGCGGTGGGAGATGAGGTAGATGATAACAAGGGGCCACATCAGAATGCAGATTGAGCTCAAGAAACGGTGGGGGCTAGCAGGCCTCGGAGGCAGTCTAGGGTTGGGGAAGGCGGCACTATTTGAAATGAGACTGGAAGAATGCCAGAAATCTACTTAGTGGACTGGACAGAAATCTACTTGTCCTCCCACTGCTTACAGGAAACTAAAAACTATGCATGCTCTAGGCTCAGGGAGAAGCACCCAGTTTGCTAAGATTGCTCTGGCCAACGGGCTGGGTCTCAGGGCCTCATCTTCGGTATCATCCTCCAAGGCTCCTGCCTCTTTTGTATCTGCCTAGAGAACACACCTGCTCCTCTCTACCCAAGAGCTCTCTTAGGTCTCCATCTCTACATTCCTGCTTGCTTCAATATTTTGTTCACCCTTGTATCCTAAGTACCTGGTGTCTGGCACAGTGTGAGTGTGGGAGCTCATTGAGTAAATGAAATAACTTTCTTTTTCTATCTGCGTCTACCCATCCATCTATTCATCCATCCAACCATCCATCCATCCATCCACCCACCCTTCTTTCCTTCTATTCATACATAAATATATACACAATCTGCTTTTCTCCAAAATAAAGATTTTAAGGAGTCTTTTATTTTTAACTACACTGTCAGGCCACAAGCCACAACCCTTGCCACATCTTTGTCTCTGGTGCACATTCCTCTTTAGTAGTGAGGTAAGTTGCAGCTACTGCTGGTTTGCAGGCCATTAGAGCACACACTAAATTCCTCCAGGAAAGGGTGGCTATCCTCAGGGGTTAAACTGGTTCCATATAGGTAAAATAGAAGTATCTAATAAGCTATAAAATACATCACAGACAGTAAGTTCAATACTTTAGTTGCACATATTTAAGTTCCTGCTGTGTCCAGGAACTCTGACAGATCTTGGGAACACTCCTGGGCATAAGCAGACATGACTCCTGTCCCCACTGAGCTTCCTGTCTAGGGAAAGACACAGGCAGATACTCATATGATAGAGCCTGTGGTAGGGTATGAAATAGGTAGTGTTCTAATGGAAGCCATGCGCGGGTCCTACAGAATAAGTAGAAGTCACTCAGAAAGGCATTTGCAGAGAATAAGTTTCAGGGAGAAGAAAGAGAAGAAATCTAAGGGCAAGGGGTAGCGGTGATGAAAAGCAAAGCTTCTTTAAATAATAAAAATGAGGTCAGGATGGCACCAGGCTATATTTGGAGTGACAAGAGAATGCGGTCCCAAAAGGTACTAAAAGAGCTGGGTCTTTATCTAAAGGGTAATGGGTTCACTGACAGGCTTTAGTCATGGGAAAAAGATGATCTGATTTGTGTTTTGGAAATATTTCTCTGACTTCTAATGGGACATCAAGGGCAGGTATACTAGTCAGGAGGCTGCTGCAATCATCCAAGTGAGAGGCGACAGATGCTGGGGCACAGTAATGACACTGGGGAAAGGCAGACAATTTAGAAAACTATTTAGGGAGGCAGAAATGACAGGACTTGGTAATAATGTGAGTTGGTTGAGGACATGGATTAAAGAAACCCCAACCTCACCAGGGGTTTACTTGCTACACAGAGCTTTGAAGCTAGAAATTTGGTAATTTGTTTTGGGTTTTCTTTCATTTTTTAAAAAAATGAAAGACAGGGTTTCACTGTCACCCAGGCTGGAGTGCAGCAGCATGATTATAGCTCACTGCAGCCTCAATCTCCTGGCTCAAGCAATCCTTCTGCCTCAGCCTTCTGGGCAGCTGGGACTACAGGTGTGCACCACCACTTCTGGCCAATTAAAAAAAATTTTTTTTTTTTGGTAAAGATGATGTCTTGCTATGTAGCCCAGGCTGGTCTTGAACTCCTGGGGTCAGTCAATCCTCCCACATAGGCCTCCCATAGCACCGGCGTTGCAGGCATGAGCTGCTGTACCCGGCTCCTTGTTGGTTTTCTTTAGAGTGCATCTCACTTTTTCATCAGAACTTCTGATGACTCTACGGGTGAGGGGTGGAAAGCTCAGAGGCCCTCTCAGGCCTTTGCAGGATGAAGCCAGAAGGTGGGTCAGAACAGAACAAGCCTCCTCCTGCCTCCACCCAAGGCAGATGGCAGCACAGGAATGATGAAGGGCCAAGCTCGAAGCTACTTATTCATTGCCCTACAGAGTTGTGGGAAATGCCAGAGAGCTTAGATAATGAACACATCAAGTAACATTTCTTTAGCATTAGGACATTCTGTCAACAAAAGAACCATCTGTCAGGTGAAACTGATCCTTTGCTCATATTGATCCAAAGGCCCCCTCCCACCCCAGAATGCCTTCCACAGTGCTCTTGGCTGTTCTGAGTTCAGTTCCACACTTCAGTGCAGCCTCCGCCACTGTGACAGCACGGGCTCAGCACAGAGCATCCTGGAGGAGATAAGACAAGCAGATGTTGTGTTTCCAGGAGAGCCGTTTCCTTTTCGGGGCATGGAAACCCAGGCACCTGAAGGGATGAAGGAACATACAAAAAGAATATCCAGTGCTGAGGAAATGCAAAGAAGATTATCTGCATGAAGGCTGGTTAATGAAAAAAGGCTTAAAAACAAACAAACAAACAGAGTATCTCAGAGCTACAGAGAAACTCTGCTGAGGCCTCTGGCACTCTGAGTAACTAAAGTAACTAAAGTCTAAACTCGAATTTTATCAAGCAAACAAAACTAATAAGGTTATTATTTTATCTCCCTATACATTTATGCATTAAGCATTTCCCCAAATTTTCACCAACAGTCTTTTCATCCCTCTCATTAGTAAAAACTTGAAGCACTTTATCAATCCTTCCACCAGTCCTTATAGCAGATAATAATAATATATATGCACATGCCACCCCTCCAAAAATAGAAGAAACAATAAAAAACAAATATAGAGCAACAATTAAAATGTTCACTACCTCATAGCAAAGCAAAGCACAAACTACTGTGGAGCCACCTCTATTCACAAGGCAATCAAGTAATCAAGAAATTCAAGACAAGACTCAGGCAGGTTGTGTCAAGAAATGTTTGTGTTAGCCAAGGAAAACGAATAGTACCATCTACTGAGTAAATGTCAAACTCAGTGTGGAGTATGGTGGTCACTTAGAATCTTCAACTCACTGGATTTCCATGAAATCAGAACAAAATTATAAACATCCCCCAAGTTTATAACTTTGTTCTGATTTATCAGATTGGTGCTCTCACAAGCTAATAAACTCCAAGGAGCTAGTGTTAATGGTATTATACCATTTATATTTATTTATATTTGAGCATGTAATTTTCAAAAGCAACTCACAATTTCCGAATGTCTTAGATAAGAAGTTCACTTGAGGCTTTGATTTCTTGCAATAGACCAGATATTCTTAAACATGCTCCAGTACTAAGCCCCTAACAATAATAAAACATGAAAGAAAGAAGAAATCCTCAGAGGCCAAAAGTAGAAAAAAAAATTAAGCAAAACAATTCAGACGAAAAAGTAAAAGATGCAGCATGATGATCTTTACATGTCAACGTGGTTAGGCTGCAGTCCCCGTTATTCAATCAAACACTAATCTGGGTGTTGCTAGGAAGGCATTTTGTAGATGTAATTAAAGCCTATAATCAGTTGGCTGTTAGCAAGGAAAATTACTCCTCATAATGTAGCAGGCCTGATTTAATCAGTCAAAAAGCAGAACTGGGTCTAGAGCAGAGCCGAGATTTTCCAGAAGAAGAAATGTTGTCTTTTTTGGGCACAGCAGTTTCAGCCTGTGCCCGAGAGTTCTAGCCTGACCTTTTGACTGGCCTGCCCATGAATTTGGGACTTGCCGAGTCAGCCCCCAACTATTGCATGAGCCAATTTCTTACAATGAATTTCTTAATATATATTTCCTACTGGTTGTTCTTATCTGATTGAACCCTGACTGGCACATGGCACTGGTAGCTCATCTGGGATATCTGTTGCTCCCTATTTTTGCTCTGGGGAAAAAAGACATTAGAACTCATAGGGTGAAAAGTCAGTCTAGGGACTAAGTGAAAAAGGAAACCAGAAAACAAGCAAACAAAGTAAGTAAACTAAGCAAACAAAGTGGGCCTTGACTCTAGGTCCAGGGGAGACAACTATTAATTAAGAATCTATAGCCACAAGCCTTAGATTTAGGGCCCATAGATTAGGGTCCAAATTCACAACAGGATATGTGTGATTTTAACATTAAACATATTGAGATACCACTTCATATTCACCGGACTAACTACATGTAAAAGTGAGAATGCCAAGTACTAGATAGAATATGGGAAAATGGAAACTCTCGTTCACTGCTCTTGAACGATTTTGCATTATCTGTTAAAGTCATAGACATATTTATCTTATTGGTTACTAATTTCATTCCACTACTGGGTGGAATGAACCCAGTACTGGAATATCTATGAACCTGTGCACTAGGAAATATGGACAAGAAGGTTCTTTCCAACATAATGTATAATAGCCCAAGCCTGCAAGCAGTTCAGATCTACTCAAAGGAGACTGGATCGAGTGTGAAAGAACCAAGAGATGGAAATTCTACAGAAGAGAAGAGGAATGAATTATAGCTACATGTCCTAGCAACCCAATATTGTGTAGCAAAAAGTACAAAACTGTCCTTAAGATTCCAAATCTCTTGTTGGTCTTACTATATATTATAAAGATAAAGCCAGGACTAGATCTCTACTTACTCATGTCCTATACCCAAGCTGTCAGTGCTTCAGACAAAGAGCTATATTCTATTTACAATTCTACCCAAAGAGCCTAGGAAAAACCTAGTGCAAAGAAGATACCTCATGGATATTTGTTGAATGAATGAATATATTTTGAACACAAGCATGTATGCCAGGAGCCAGACCCTGTTTTTCTAGCCTAGAGTCCTAATGCATGAAATCCCAGACTCTGACCTTACCTGCCAGGACCCTTTTCTGCCAGAGATGACCCAGTATCTGTTCTCATCTGATTGATCTGACCAGTGTTCATTCTTCTTCCCCAGATTTCTGGAACAAAAGTTCCCACAGAGACTTCCATCTAACACCACTCAAATCCCAGTGTGATCATGTTCTCACCAAAAAGCCTTAGAGAAAGGAGCTTGTCTCTGCTGATAAAATGAGGTTTTGAAATTTCCCCTGGATTTAATTCAGGCAAGCTATGTTTTCCCACTGTTTACCGTAGATTCTAGAAAGTCGATCTTAGAGGAAACAATAATTTCAGCAGAGCTTACCAAACATAAGCCTTAGAAAAGCAAACAAAACTAGCAAAACAACTTAAGAAAATGTAGCTAAAATTGAGCAAATCAAAAACAAAATAGCATCACATTAAAGGCCTGAAAAATAGAAATTAAGTCACATTGATAAGGGACATATCGTGACACTTGGGCACCTTTCTATGTGGGAAATAAAAATGAGTGAAAGGACAGATTTTAGGAGAAATGAATTGATGTTTTTTTCTCTCTTGAAGCACTGGGGTACTTTTAAATTACATCTTTCTTCAATATCTAGAGTGTTCCTCTTTGAACATTACAAAAGCAAAATGCTTTATATATGGTAAAGGTGATCTTTTCTTCGTATAATCACAGTGATTCAGTCTGGCAACATCAACTGACCTGCATGAAATGTACTTTAATGTTGGTTAATGATACCACTACTGTCAGTTAATTCTGTCCTCTCTGCAGGGCAATATAGTATAAGAACACTGCAATGACCTGGTTTAGCAAGGCCAAGAACATTTCATTATACCAAGATTTAAACATTTTAAACGTCATGTGTGGTTTAAGAATAGTCACAAGCACATTAGCAATTCTTGAATCTCTACCTACTGTTTAAACAGTAGCTATGCATTACACGTATTGTCTGAGGAAGAGAAATGATCACACACAGTTGATACTTCCTCAATATTTGGAAAAGGCATGTTTCTTTTTTCTTTCCATGAGTGACATATACCTATTAGACACTAATACACTCTAGCTTC
Source organism: Chlorocebus sabaeus (assembly GCF_047675955.1). Taxonomy (NCBI): domain Eukaryota; kingdom Metazoa; phylum Chordata; class Mammalia; order Primates; family Cercopithecidae; genus Chlorocebus; species Chlorocebus sabaeus. The sequence continues at coordinate 60,851,559 of NC_132907.1, read as the reverse complement.
ATCTTCTTGGCTATGAAATCCCTTTGTCAGTTCCTTTTGGATGACTTACTGAATTCCTACTTTGCACTGAACCCTCTGTTACACACTGACTGGGGAAGGAATACCTATTCTAATAGGGGTTGTGAGAATTATTGATGAAACAAGGTTTATATTCAAGGAAGACTTAAAAAGTAAACCGGAGACCGTAGAAAGCTTCAGGTAGAATAGAACTCTGACTCGTGAGCTTGGCTATATTCTGACACCAATTACTCTGATGCTTTTGACAATTCACATTGAGACTAACTTATCTGTATTGATACCTTCATCACTCAAATCAGCCACATGATATATTTTCTTGGTACTTTTTAGAGGATTTAGCCAGTAAGTTATATAATTTAGAACAAAGCTGCAGTAACTTACTGAAGTTAACAATTTAAAGCAGTTGTCTGTTTTTGTGTACAGAAAACATTTCAGACTCAAAAGTTTCTTATTGCTTATATGCTCTGCTAAGATGAGAGAAGAAACTCCCAGGGAAGTTGCTATCTGGCATAGGGTCTGGCTGAAGTCTGTAGGGAAGTCGCTTGTCCCCTGGTCCTTTCATTCTCCTATTTGCAAAGCTCCAGTTCTGAGTCCCTCCTGCCCTTTTCAGAATCTACCTTTCCTCACTCCCTCATCATCTGTTTTCCCTTTGAGGTCTATAGTTTCCAAATCTTCAAGACACATAAATAATGTTAGGGATTCCTTTTAACAGTCCCTCTGGCATTGTTTTCTTCTCTGAAGAAAGGAGATATTATATAATATTTAAGAAATTGTCCCGATTCCCAATCGTGATAAACTAATGCATAGTTTATTATCTCCTACACACTAAGAAGAATGTGGGAGTTGCAAGGAAGTGACTTGCATCAGTTTACTTCTGAAAACTACCTGAAATTATCTGGGACAAGGCCAAGAGGACCAATTCAGATCATTCTTGGGGCTTAAGGACAGGGAACGCAGCTCAGCAAACTGCAGACACGACACTGTGTAGCCGAAAGAGGCTTTACTGAATTCATCATCTGACAATGTGTTGATAATTTTTTCAGTTTTTCTTCACACATTATTATCAGCATCATCAAACATTTAAATCTGCCTTCCATATGCAGATGTGACAAGCTGTCTGGTAATATTCTATACTAATGTATTATAACACTGCTAATACTGAAAATCATTACATCTTTATTTTAACTATTTTCCTCTACACTATTCAGAAGAGATTTTTTTTAAAAAAAAATTCATTATAAATGTCTTATAAGTATCATCAATTAATGTGGCAAAGATGCTTTTATTTCCTTCTCATTAAGAATATTCAGAGACTCAAGTACTGACAAGTGAAAGGGTTTATACAACCAACAAGAATGTACACTTTCTGGCAACAGAATACAGAAGAGATTTGAATGTCATGAAGATATTTTAAAAAAAGAATACAGAGGAGATAAGAGACTTGAATAAGAATAGGTCATATTTTAATAAAACAACCAAAAGAACAAAACAGATTCCTCAACCCAGGAGGACATGTGAGTCACAATACCCTTTAATCCACAGGTTGGTTCCTTGGTTTCTGGAACTTTCTGTCTCCTGTAAACGATGTGCGGGTGGTACCCTCCCTCAACCAGTGGGTGCTTCTTCACGGGTTCAATGAAAAAGTCTCCATGTGGTAGTTGGAAAAATCCAGTCTGTAAATACATTCAATAAGAAAGTTTATTTTAACCAATTCTATATACATACAAAAAACAAAGTGAAAAATTCTACAGCTTATGAGTATCTCTGAAACTCCTAAGACCAGTGCTTTCACAGTCTGCTGTTTGATCTCATAGAAGAGTTACATGCAAATAATTTAGTAAAATACCTTTATAGTTATCGTTATTAAATATTTGGGAGTCACGGATCCCTTTGTGACCTTATTGAAAAATGTGCACATATACACATGTATCCGAAATGTAGCCTACAATTCTTTAGGTTCACGGATTCCTGTAAAACCCATTGCTGGATATCTATGGATCCCAAATGATGATCCAGTGTTTCCCAGTTGTTCTATTATGGAGTTGGGACCTATGTCCCACACTCCATTGACAACTTTTAGAACATTTGCCTGCATGGGAGTAGCCCAGTCACATATTCAAACAACTGTGTGCCTGGAAGTGTTTAATGGCACTCTTCACTCAAGAAAACGAAGAAACATAATGCAAAGTCCTTGATCTAAGACTGAGTTTCAGGGGCCTATGGCAGAAAGCCCTCTGTCAGTTTCTAGGGAAAGGGGGATGTTCTTATTTCACAGATATGAAAATTAGTGACACGCTACAGAACACTGGCCAATGACTAACTCCTTTTAGAGGTCAGGTCTAGAAGTGCTCTAACTTACAACTCTCTTGTCCTTTCAGGAAAATGTTTAGTGCCCATTTGAGGTGCTTAGAAAACTGCTTTGTCAATGATCTTCTAAGAATCCGGGTTTAACTCTCAGGATCTCAATGCTAAGTCTATGTAACAAAGGAACTGACCTAGACGGACTGCTTGGGGCATCACATTAAAGTGATCAGGAGCTCAGACTAGGGAATTAAACTGGGTTCAAATTAAACAACTCCTCCATGCAATAGGGAGCAAATGACTGGCTGAGATTTTAACTTCTCAGCTGAAAAATAGGATAGATCAAGGGTTGCTATGAAGAGTAAATGAGTTAATATATGCAAAGGTCTTACAAGAGGGCCTGGCTCATAGTCTTACCTACCATTAGGCTCTTTCTGGATCTCTGATTCTATGTCATTTTATTGTAATAGGGTCTCCAGAGTCAATATAGCAGTTCAGTAAATGTTAAGGTTGCAAAACTGAACTTGGAAACATGAGGGCTTAAGGAAACTGCAGAGGCTTTCAAGGTTCAAGCTCCTTTCACTATTCATCAGTAACTCAAGGCTTCCTGCTCTGCAGGTGAGTCTGAAGACAAGCTGAGGAGCCCCCACAGTCAGGAGGCAAGAGGGGCTCCAACAAAGAGGGATGCTGGTCTCCACCGGACAGCTCTAGACTTGGGAGTCTTTCCAAAATGTGTGCTTCACTGTAGCCAGTAATGTAACCAAATCTTAACACAAACCTCACAATCGGCTTCCTATTTTGATTGCTGACCTTGGAATTTATTTAATAATAAGCACCACAGAAAAAAATAGAGCACTTTACTGGGAGTAATAAGAACAGCTGTGTGACCTCAAATGGGTCATGCAAACTTTTTGAGGCACAAAGTCCTCTTCTGTAAAAGGAGGCAACGCCTACTACCTCATAGGGCTGTTAGGGGAATCAAATGAGGTGAAGCTTGTAAAAGTGCCATGCAAATTGCTTTATAAATGCAGAGGGGTAATACTTTAACCACCAGCTCCAATAGCAGTTACATCTGACACAATTTGCTTTTATGCTGACATTGCTTAGAAAACAAGACATTTTTTCAGTATCTGTCTCTGAGGATAATCTCTGGAACAGGAAGGAAGAATAGACAAGACCCAAAGACAGTTGTGAAATAACTGCCATAAAATAGTGGGAAACAGACTCTGTGCAGTGCTGAGATTTGGTTCCATTTCTCTTCTGAGTCAGAGACCAGGCACAAGAGGAGAATGTGAACCTGTTGTCAGAAAGCTCATTTATTCCATGGAAACGAAGCAGAAGTCCAGGAGTCCTCAAGGATGATTGGACCTAGCGGCCCTTAGTGCACCTGCTATTAGCCCAATACTGATGTCTTTGAAGGAGAAAAACTACAAAAGATACCACCAAGATGAAGGAGTTATTGGTATTTCTTCAGCCTCAAATTTTGGACCCGACTGGCACAGAAGAAACAGATGGGACTCCACTTGAGGACATAATAACCACTTTACACGCAACATGAATGAGAATGCCTGAGAACCAAACCAACATCTTCCTAAAGGCTTACTCCATTTGCATTCCTCCACAAGGTGGTCTTGCCAGGGTGCACGTGGAAATCACCTATTCAACCTCAATGTTTCTCAGAAGCTACCTGGAAACCTGTGAAAACTGCTGACTCATCTGCTAGAAGAGAAGCTGGAGATCTGCTGACATGCAAGTAGGTTGCTGGTCCCATGATCCTGTGTGTTTGTCATGGAGAAGGGAACAGGTAGGAGAGGGGATGAAGCAGCTGTGGGGAGAGAGAGGTGGGGAATTCCTCAGCTAAACTCTGTACCTCTTCTGTCTCCCAACATATAAACGTAGAGCTTTGTACATCTAGTACCCAAGTGAGCCCAGTTTATTGGTCTCCTCTCATCTAACTGGAGCTAGGGTCATGCTAGAAAAAAATCACCCATGGTTTGCTTTCCAAAGAAAGGGGTGGCTCCTACTTTTCCTGAAGCAAATTGCCCAAGAGAACCACCTTCTTCGGTTACCAGGTCTGTACCTGAACCAAAGAAAATAGTTTCCATTCCGGTCTTCTTTGCAACATGCTCACTTCTCTTACATCTTTAAAAGAGAATGGAAATGGAATTGAGGAAAAAGTATCCAATTTAGTGCGGACTTACACTGGGCATTCAGAAGAACCTGGGCAGGATGAACCATAGGCTAAAGCTCCAAGATAAACATGCCCCTTCACCCCCCGTGTCATCTGCTCTTCTCCCACCCGGTATCCAGGAGTCTCTGCATACTGTTAACTCTCTTCTGGAAATAAACTCACCTACCTGTTTTAATTAAGTTAAAAATATCTGGCTGGGCATGGTGGCTCACGCCTGTTATCCCAGCGCTTTGGGAGGCCAATGTGGGTGGATCACCCGAGATCAGGAGTTTGAGTCCAGCCTGGCCAACATGGTGAAACAGCATGGTGAAACCCTATTTCTACTAAAACTACAAAAATTAGCCAGGTGTGGTGGCACAGACCTGTAATCCCAGCTATCTGGGAGGCCGAGGCAGGAGAATTGCTTGAGCCTGGGAGGTGGAGGTTGCAGTGAGCCAAGATTGCACCATTGCACTCCAGCCTGGGAGACAAGAGCGAACGAAACTCTGTCTCAAAAAATAAATAAATAAATAAATAAATAAATAAATAAAATAAAATAAAATAAAAAGCTGTGAATGCTTCCCAAGTCTACTAAAAACTGTTTAAAATAAACTTTATTTTGAAGCATTATAAACATATAGAGAGATGTACAAAATCCTAATTGTAAATCCCCATAAATCTTTTATTAAAGGAACACCTAGATGCAGAGATAGAACATTACCAGCAGCTCAGAGATTCCCTGTTCCTTCTCCAGATCAATGACATCCCCTACGGGTAACAATGATCCTGATTTCCAACACTAAAATGTCAGTTTTGAGCCTATTTTGAATTGTTTGGAGGAAAAATTATTTCATATACACACAAACACAAAAAGGCTACTAGCTCATTTCAAGAGTTAGGGGCTCACCAATAAAAAAGATTTTGTTACAGGGGGTGAATTTCCCCTGGCCTATTAAATCAGACTCTTCATATTGCATTAGGAGAAATACAGCAAGCCCAGATGGTGGGGATAAGACCAAAGGCTGAGATGCATTGGTGTGAGCCAGCTGGTATTTGACCTCCACTGCTCTTTGATGAGGAAGGATGGGGAAGGATTGTCTCACTCTTCAGAACAGTCCCAGAGTGAGAAGAGTTGCCTGTAATCTTTCCTCCCTCCCTTCAACTTGCATCAACATATTAGTCATCTTGACGTATGTGATATTTACTTCAATTAGTGACAGTGATCTGGGGTTTAGTGGGAAGCTGGCAGCATCTTATATGGAATTTGTGAATAGAATGTTCTAGAGTCACAGAGACTAGAGACCTTGAAGAGTCACCTACCCCATGCTGTTGTGCCTTCTGGAGTACCACAGGTAAAGCCTGAAGGGTAAGAGCCAATAATAGTGTAAAAGACACATGAAGGCACCCCCTGAACTTGTGTGACGGAACTGTGCTTCCAAAACCCATCACCCTGCCTTGAAAATTCCTTTTACTCATTTGAAAATCACAGATGTTACCAGATGAATTTGTTTATTCCTGTAGCAATAAAGACAACACAACACATTCTGAAATCAAGAACAGAAAAAATAATTGGGGATAAAGAGGTACCCAAGGTACCCAATTATAGTATATGAAGCACTGGAAAAGACATCACCTGTTCCCCATCATATAGACAAGAAAAAGGATAAAATAGCACCCCAAAAATTTCTCTTACAAAGTATCAATCTATATCTATCATAGGGTCAGCCCTGTGCTGAGAGGGCTAAGAAAGGTACTGACCCTGCCCTCAAGGTTTACATATAATCCAGCCAGGAAGACAAGGCTGATACTCATTAACAAGTAGGGAAGGGAACAGCAAAGCCCGGGGTAATTTTATGCTGAAAAGGACTTAGTGTTCACACAATTCAAGAGGCAAACCCATGGCCTCTGGTGGCACTGGGCCTAGAGCCCAGACCTGAAGTCCTATGTCACAGAGCCCTTTCCCACAGAACACAGCCCTCACGGGAGCGGCTCTTCCATGGGTGCTATGGATTCTAGCACTGTGTTTCAGAGGCCAGTGAGAGTGGCTGCTTTTAGACAGTGAAGCCAAGATTGAACTTCTACAGACTCCGGAACACTTGGCAGTGTCCTAAAGTCATGAGAGACTCTCTGAATTACTATTTATTGGTGCTGGTTTGCAAGAGACAGTTTTTTCTCATGTAATACACAGCCAAACTCATAAGTCAGCAGAAAGTATAAGTCAAGAGATTACAGAAACCTCAGAATAAAGACAGGTGGAAGTAGGATCACTAGGAAGACTTCCCCCAGCACACCCTACCCTCTGCTGTGATGCCTAAGTGGCCTCCATGAAGCCAGTGAAGAGAGTGACCAATGATGTCATCAATTCATGAAGATTTTACCTATGAGTCTGGGCAGCCCTAGTAACTCATGTGGTTTCAGGAAATATGGACTGAAGCCAGGAAGACATTGGTGTATCCGCCTGATAGTTACCATGTGCCAAGCAGGTATTAGGGATACAGCAACACAACAGAGCTAGTCCCTCTGCCCTAAAACAGCTCTGTCCAACAGAACTTCCTGCGGTGATGAAGACATTCTCTATCTGCAATGTCCAATTTGGGAGCCATGAACCCCATGCGACTGTTGAGCACTTGAGATATAGCCAATGCAACAGAGAAGCTGAATTTTTAATTTTATTTAAATTTAATTAGCTTAAATTTAAGCAGCCACGGGCAGTTAGTGGCTCCAATATTGGACAGCTAATTTGTAAAGATTGGCCAACTAAGGAAAGAGAGAGATTCATAATCATAAGCATATTCATCTATAGTGATGAGAGCTGTCATCAGGGCCAGCCAGTTTAAGCACTTGCCTTAAAAGAAAATGAACTGCAAAAATGTGACCTACTTCACTATAATGGTTTGGTTTCATGAGCAAATACATCAGGGGCCAGATTGGGAACAGCCGTGCACTGCACACAGGCTTCAGAGAATCAATAGAAACACCTGGATATAAAAAAAATGCAACATTCACAAAAATTAAAATGAATCATTGGGAATAAATGTAACATGATGAGGGCTATGTGAGGGGGCTGCCACTGTCCCGAGGACAGAATGGAATGGGAACAGATGTTCTAGTAGGAACCTGGGACTGGGGCTGTGATCATGCGGAAGTGGAAGCTGGGTTCCACTTCTAGAGGGAGTTGTACCCTGAGAGCCCTGAAATATCAACTACATGTCCCTCATCCCTCTCAGTTGCTTTTTGAAGGAGCCTAATACAACCCTAACATACACAAGACCACATCCACTGGCTGGCAGTTCAGAATCCAAGTGGTGGGAAAAAATATCCCTTTGTTGGAAAATGGACAAAATGGATTCCAAAAGAACACAGGATCAAAAACGTATGATAGGGTTTAATAGAAACAGCATAAGCTGTGTGATCTTGGACCCACTGCATTACACATTGAGCCCCAGTTGTTTCATCTGTAAGATGGGGCAAAATCTACTTTAACTTGCAGCGTTATGACTATCAGAGACACTATATGTAAAATGCCTAGCAGAGGTCTTGGCATATGGTAGGTGCTCAATAAATGCAGTTTCTCACTTCATCATAGCATCATCTACGGCAAACACAGTATAAAGTGGTGCTTTGAAAGCAGGTACTCTAGAGTCTATTTGCTTGACTCATCTCTTAGCTGCAAGTAACTGAAGCCTAGGCCTGTTTCCTCATCTGATAAATAGGAATACTGATAGTAACTTATTAACTCATTAAAGGATTTCATGTGTATTAAACGAGTCAGTGTAAAGTGCTTGGACGAGTATCCATACATAGTAAGTGTCCGATAAGTGTACTGCGCTATTAGCTCTTACGCTAATATGCTGCCATGATATTAACTACTGTGATAGTCTAAGGGATGCCTGGGCCACAAGTTAAGGGTTTCTGTAGAAATGGACAGAGACATTTTTTAAAAAGCTATCCCCTGCCACACTGGAGAAACTCAAATAGGCAGAGAGGTGCTGCCCACCCAGACAGATGGTGGGACTGCCAGGCTGATCCTGAGCCATCGCTAGGCTGCAAGAAGGGGCCACACTCTGACATTCAGCCTCTGGGCATAATGAACAAAAGCAAGACTCCTTCAGCAGAAGTAGGAAGTGAAGTTGATGGCAGGCAGGCAATGGAGTAACAACGGTTCTCAGAAAAACAATGGCAGTGGGCTTGCCTGAGGGCTGGAGAGAGAGGATGTGGATTTGTGCAAGGGGGTAAAGGGCTCCCACAAAAGTAAAACTACAATTTCCAGATGTCAATGTCACCAAAATTCTGAGCAGAAGGTGGAAGGTGTGAACCGATGGACAGGGCAGGCAGGATCTGATGGCGGAAGGGTAGAGAGAAGGAAGCAAGACGGAAAAGATCGTTAGTAGCTGTCATGGGGATTTGCCAGACTCTGAGTTGACAGAGCCAGGAGGTTGGACATACTCCGATATGCCCAACTCACAGTCCAGATTCAGATACTGGTGGGATAAGGAGAAGGCACTATACATGTTAACTCCAACTCTCTCTCTCCTCATGGCCACAGACGTAACTTTCTCGCAGCTGCAAAGCTTGTGAGTCTCACCAACAAGCAGGGAGGTGAGGAGAACTGTTGCCCTCTAGGGAGAGGCCTGCCCTTAGTTAACACAAAACAGATCAGATGATACCCCACTAACTGAGGTAGAACCAGTGGTGACTGAGTCTGGAAAAATCTGAGCGGGGACAGAATTAATCAATTTCTCTTTTTTCGTCTTTGATAGAGTCTTAGAGCTGGGAACCATGGCCGAGGCTTCTAATGAAGCCTCCAGCACATCCCAGGTACCTTCTCAGCTTGAGAAATTGGTTCTTAGGGCAACTCACAGGCAGAATCAAGCAAATTCCCAAACGGAGATTTCTTCAAAGGAATTAGAGCTGAAACCTTCAACAGACTTCCTTTCCAAGTCTCTAAATCAACCATGGATGCCAAGTCCTGGCCTGCTGTATTTCCTGCTGGAAGAAGATTCTATAGCATGGTTTGTTTTTCTCTAGTAAAAGATGCCAGACTTTGGAGACAGGCTAAGTTCAGCACTCAATTCCAGCATTAACAAGCAGTGTAGCTTTGCACAAGTAATTTTGTTTCTCTGAGCCTCAGTTTCCTCATCTGTAAAATGACCATGACAAAATGGTTTTTGCTGACAAGAACTAAATAAGGTAATTCATGAAAAGGACCCCAAACAGTGCCAGCCTTCAGTCACTCTGCTGTCTCTGTGGATGTCCTCATGTTGATGGACAGCATCTCGATTCTTCCGTGACTAAATCAGTCATTTCCTTATCCTGAAGTATGGTTAAAACAGTTGTTTATTTCTGGAAATACTCAGTTTTTGGTTTTAGAAGAAAACCCTCCGCTCACATAAGACTAGAAAAGTTGCCTTTTAGTTAATTATCTTTGTTTCTCACTTGATAGCACTTGGAACTGAGTACATTTATTTCATTTTAATTCCCAAGAGCTGCTCCCACAAATTCACAAACAATTGTTCCTACAGAAAGAAGAGTAAGTCATTGATAGACAGCCATTCAGTCCAATAAAGTGGATCATTAGAAATAAAAAATGCAACCACCAAAGAGAATAAGGCATTAGGTGACCCGCTAGTCCAGGGGTTCCCTAGTTTTAATGTGCAAAAGAGTCATATGAAGAGCTCGTTAAAAATGCATATGTCCAGGAGCCCTGCACAGAGATTCAGTAAATCCAGTGTGAGACCAGGAATCTGCACTGTAGCAAGCATCCTGAGGTTTCTGCTATAGATAATCCATGTACCACCCTTTTGAAGGCACTGCATTCTTCCATTATGTGGTGCTTAATTGTTTTCACCTCCCACCCCACACCCCCAACTGGCATAGCATTAAGGATATAGAGAAGTACTAGTAATGGCCCCAATTAACACTTAGTTAACCTTCCTCATCCAAAGAAGTTCCAACTGTGACAACTGTTGATTGCAATTTGTGAAGACAATTCCCCTGAATTCAAGGTTCACAATGTCTATAAGATTTTGGCAGACTAGGACGATAAAAAGATGCCAAAAAAAAAAGATTTGAAAAACATTCCAGTAGGCAGGTACCCTGGCTGAATAAATGTTTTGCATTTGAAATGTAAAATAAATGTGAATTTATTTCATGTCAAGAAGAATATGGGCATTTTGAAAGAAGCTGGACTGACATACATACTGAAGAACTTGACAGGGCTTCTTGAAAATTAGGAAAGGAATTTTCATGACATCTCAAACCATGAATTTCTGGACAAGCCAATGAAATCAAGGAGCATCAACTAAGAGACACTGTAGCATCCAAAAAGCTCATCAGAACTTCTCTCTAACACTGTTCTCAGGGACATGGGTAGGAGCCCCATAAATGACATCACTGAAAACATGGTTCTTTGAAGCCCTGAGCGAAAAGAGGAATGCCAGAGTCTTCTGGTCATTTCTTACTACTTATCTTGCACCCAATAATCTTCTATCAGAAAAGTTTTCTGCTTCTCATAATTTCTCTGTCTTTGCTTTGTGTGTGTGTGTGTGTGTGTGCGTGCGCGCGTGCTTCTAAGCAGCAACCCACAAACCCAAATTTGCCATGTCTCACCAGAAAATAGTGTCCGACTAAAAGGAAGAGGAAAACTTGCTAGCACATGGGGAACCCAGGAAACATGTTATTAGGGAGAACAATGGGAGCGAACTGGCTTCCAGGAGTGAAAGCACTTTCCCCGTGGGAAGCAAAAAGCTATTATGGTGGATTTAGCCTTGACACAGCACTACTTTTTCATAAAACCCCAGTAGCTCACCATTTTCAAACCAGAAACCATCCTTCAATGGAAGGACACAAAGCCCTGCTGAGGCTGAGGAGAACATGGCCCTGGGCCTTCTTCTCCCACCCTGATGGGCAAGGATCCCTTATGAGGGAGTGCTCCCACCCTGGAAGGAGGAGCAGCCAGGCAAGGCTGTTGCCGTGGCCATGTAGTGACCATCCTCCATACTGTGAAGGCCTCACACACAGCATTCCAGGTGTGTTTCACAATGATCTGGGGTAGAGGGGAATATCATCTCTGATGGCTTAGTGATGGACATAGGCTAACCAGGAGGAATTTGGTAGTGTTGATCTCACCAAGAGTTACAGCAGAGAAAGGGTAGCAAAATGAAGAGGAGACTGAATGAGATGTTAGAGACATAAATGAGGACATTAATAAATATTTATATCTGCATCATGTCTCTAAAACAAAAAGGCAAAGAAAGATTTGACTTACCACAGGGTCTTTCTTTACAGAATGTGCCCACACCCACTGTCTCCATTTTCTATGGCCCACTAATATCATAATTATAGCACAATAAATTCATTTTAGTTATATGTAATCCCCCACTACCCTGTAAGGAGAATAGGTCTGAGTAACTGTAGTATTTTTTGGCTGGGGGCAATAAAAATCTTCCCACTTAGTCTAATAGGCTTTCACATCCTTGAAGACAACATTAAAGGGGTGGTGGAGAGGAGCTGAGAAAGTCTGAAATAATCATGTTTAAGAAAGAACGGGGCCGGGCACAGTGGCTCACACCTATAATCCCAGCACTTTGGGAGGTAGAGGCAGGTGGATCACCTGAGGTCAGAAGTTTGAGACCAACCGGACCAATATGGTGAAACCCCATTTCTACTAAAAATACAAGATTAGTCAGGCGTGGTGGCATGTGCCTGTAGTCCCAGCTACTCAGGAGGCTGAGACAGGAAAGTCGCTTGAACCCAAGAAACGGAGGTTGCAGTGTGCCAAGATCGTGCCACTGCACTCCAGCCTGGGTGACAGAGTGAGTGAGACTCCGTTTCAAAATAATAATAAATAAATAAATAAATAAATAAATAAAAGAAGAAAAAAGTTAGGAGGCCTGGAAATAACCCACATACAAAGAAAGGAGTGAGCTGGAGATGACGCGGCTAGAAGGGAAAAGATCCATGGAGGGAGATGCAGCAGCTGGCGGCCAAAGTGAAAGGTTCGCAGGAATCTTTCCTATCATGGAGCATGATAGGAAATGTACAACATAATCTCCTTTACAAATGTACAACAAAATGTACAAATGACATCTTCAGTTAACTATTCGTTGTTCTCTAGTACTTCAGAGTGACTAGCAGTGCTGTGTCCTCCTTCCAGGATGGCACAGGGAGAAAAGACAGGACGGGAGCTGAAGCAATATACACCAGGAACCTCTTTTTCTCTTTAAGTATGAGGTAAGATCATCTGCTTAAGGCAAGTAGACGGGCATTTGGGAAGCTGCTCTGACGAATGGGAGAAGGAACTGACCTTTTATGCAGCCAGGTTAAAGGCTTAGCTGAGATTGTGAAAAGCAAGTCAAGGGAAATGACAAAGGCAAATGCAGAGGAAGGGGTGGTCAGAAAGGGGACTGTTTAAATGTGGGCATTCAGAATTTGTAAAGCAATCCTGGTGTGGTAGGCTGAATACAGTCCCCCAAAGCTGTTCACGTCCTAATCCCTAGAACCTGCCAATATCTTACTTTACTTAGCAGAAGGGAGTTTGCAGATGTGATTACGTTAAAAATCTTGAGACAGGGAAACTGGCCTGTACCATTAGGGTTGATCTATGTAATCAGAAGGGCCCTTATAAGAGGAAGGCAAGAAGATCCGCACAAGTAGGAGATGAAGTGACATGGGCAAGAGGTTGGAGTGATGTGATGAAGGAGCCAGGAGCCAAAGTGACTGTAGAAAATGAAAAAGGCAAGAAAACAGATTTCCCCCGGACCCTCCAAAAGGAAGGCAGCCCTGGCAACACTTGATTTTTGACTTCTGACTCCCAGGATTGGAAGAGAATAAGTGTGTGTTGTTTTATGTCACTTTGTGGTGATTTGTGAAAGCAGCCCTAGGAAACTAATACACCCTAGGGAGTGGTCATGGAAATGGATCAACAAAGTAGACCCATTCAGGGAAGTCCAGGAGGCCAAAGGACCATGACATTAGGGCATTGGCTGTGACCCACAGTATGAAATCCATTTCATATCACAACCAGTTCACATGCAAACAAATGTTGCAGGAAACAATGCTTCCACCTTTTCCTATGTGGGAGGCATTCTGATATATTCCATTCTGTGTCACTCTATTTCATTTCTTTTAAATTCTGGCTCCAGATTCAAAACTATTGATATGGAATGGAGAGCTTGGGCTTTAGAGCTAGTGTGGATCTGAGTTCTTATAATGATTCTGTGTGACCTTGGTCAAATGGGTTGATGGCTGAGTCTCAGACTTTTCATAGGAAAAACAGGGAATGCATACTTGATACAGCTGTTAAGAACAAAGGAAATATTATGAGGAAGCACCTACAGGGCTATAGTGCCTGGCAAATAGCATTCATTAAGAAACAATACTGGCTTCTTCTATAAAACCAGATAATCTTAGCACTGTAAGACACTGCAAAGGCTCTGTTTTCAGCTGATACTGGAGCTGCCTCCTCAAATACGCTCGTCTACACATACAAATGCATTTCTAGCAAGGAGCAACTATTTCTCAAGTCATCTATGATTGTTAAACTACTTTAATTAGAAATCTCTTCCCTTTATGGCATGATGAAAAATCTGTTTCCTTATAATTTCTGTTCATCATCTTAGTTCTGCCTTCTGGAACTATATCTGAATATGTCTAATATCTTTTATACACAATATATCTTTAAATAGATTGGATGACATTTATCATGTGCCACTAAGATTTCTTTTTTCACGTTAAATGCTTCCATTCCTTTTGACCATTTGACATTTCCCACTGTGCTAATTCTTCAGCAGTCTGGTCATTCTCCCTGAAACATACTGTAGCTTGTTAATATTCCTCTTGAAATAACACCAGAACTGAACATTGAGGGTCCAGCACTCCAATGCCATCAGCTTTGGAAAAATAAAACAGTGGAAAAAGAATAATTTTTTTCCTTCACAAGAATTAAATTCTTCAGGGAAGAGATTGGTAAGGCAAAACTTCAGTCTAATAAGGACTTACTTCTTTTGGTAGGACTTAATCAAAAGATCTACTTTCTCCATGGTAGATGGGGTGGGGTCCAGGAAATGAGCTTTAAAATGGGAAAAATATATAGTGACAACATTGAAGATAGAATGGCTAAGTGCTTCCTAAAGTTTGATGATTTTTTTTCTGAAACAAGGCCCTAAATTGACAAGGCATCTTCATTAGAGTTCAACTCCCACCCCCACCTGCACCTCCGATTCTTACCATTCTCTCAGCATCCAAGTTGCCTACAAACAGTTTAAAGCAGTGCTATTCTGCATGTGAACATAACACACCAAAACCAACCCACTGCAAACAGTCCCAGTCTCTCTGCAAGCTAGGCAGGGAGGTCTGGGTATTAAATTACAGGGGAAAGGTTGATTTAAAGAATAATGTGAATGATCTTTTTTCTTTTCCCAGTGTTTTATTTTGCAGAATTTTAACATTTAAAAATAGACACACATATGTCCCCCCTTAGATTCAACAAGTATTTTGCCACCTTTGATTTCTAACATATATTCTCAACCATTTGAAGGTAACTTGCAGACATCATGGCAAGTTAGCCCTAAATACTTCATCAGGCAAGTCTTAAGGAGCAGACATTCTCCTGTATAACCATAGTACTGTTACTTCCCCTGAGAGAATTAGTAAATATGCCACCATTAAAATAACCTTATTTTCATTCCATGTTCGAATTTCTCAAATTGTCCCCAAAACATCTTAGTTTTGCATTGGTTCTGTCTTTGTAATCCAAAATCTAATCAAGTTTAACATACTGCATCTGGATATAATTTTAAAAAATAATTTCATACTTACTTCAAGCACATTAAAAAGCAGAATATTTCTTAAAAGTAAAATGTACCCTCCATTTTTCAGTAACCTTAACCCTGATCAAGGCAATGTTGTTGGAGATGAACTTGCTGGAAGCAAATGACAGCCTGTCTGATACTTAAGTCATGACCCCCAGATCGCTAATGAAAAGCATTCTTATGCAGAGCACAAAAGTATAACCAATAATCTCTGACCACAGAAAAAAACATAAACATAATGGTTCTTGCCTCTTTTATGCTTTTTCTATAATTTCTATATTTTTTATAAACAAAAAAGTTATTTAAAAAATATTTGCCAGTGGTTATCTCTATGTGACACACTTAATTTCATAAGATTAAAGTACAGATGATGTGATTAGTGAGTTTTCATGTAATTTCCAATTTCCTACTTTATAGATTTGAAAGACATGTTTGTTCTTCACTTCTTCCCTTTATTTTCCTTTCTCTTGTTCCATCTTTTCAGATGATTAAATTTCAGATGATGTGATTAAGTGCTCACTGTCTTTCAGATGATGTGATTAACTGCTCACTGTCTTGAGTATCTTTGATTTAAATTTAGATATAACAGGAAACACCACTTTTTTTTTAGCCATAGGTTATTACAATCAGGTAAATCTTCAGTTGTCATCTATACTTCCTAAGGCTGTAAGTCCTAAGTCTACATCTGAAGATATCTAAAACATCTTCCTGTACAGAAGAATTCTAAGTAGTTTAATCTTTCCCCCAGGAGGTGGAACTTAACTGCCCCCTGTGTTTAGTGACTTGGTTTCAAAGAGTAGAGTATTAAAAGAGAAGGAAAAAAGTTGCTTTACAGTGAGGAAACATGGCAGGCACTACTTCAACTACGTGATCAAGGTTAGCATCAAGTCTTACTGATACATGTGTCCTTGATATGACATGACGAGAGTGGCATTTTATTTCTGCTGTGTTCTTCTCCAAAACCCATAACCCCAGTCTAACCATGAGAAAAACACTAGACGAATCAAATTTAGGAGTATTCTACAAAAAATCTGACCAATACATCAGGCTAAGGAGAGATGACAATTAATTATAATGTGGTGGCCTGGATATTCCTAGAACAGAAAAAAATGACATTAGGGGAAAACTAGTGAACCCTAAATAAAGTGTATAATTGAGTTACTAGTAACGTACCAATGTTGGTTCCTTAGTTTTGACAAATATAATTTGATATCATAAGATGTTAACAGTAGGGGAAACTGGATATCAGGTACACAAAGGCTCTCTCCGTACTATCTTTTCAGCCTTTCTGTAATTTTAAAAACAGTCTAAAATTTTTAAAGTGTAGTTTTTTAAAAAAAGTACAAAGAACTCATTCTTTTTTTATTAGTATTAAAATTGACAGAAGGTTGATCCCAGTCAAAGTTGGAAATGGAAATTTAAAATTATCCCCTAGTAAAACTGTGCAATTACTCTACCAATCTGGCAATGTCATCATATCGTGGTCAAACAGACACTGTGGGAAAGTGAGGACTGCATCTGCCTTTCAGAACAGTATGCATTGAGAGCCTCAGAAATACATACTTTTGATCTCAACACTCCATCTGTAAAATTCTCTCTGAAAGAACTGATCCAAAATAAGGAAGTCAGCTTGTGCACGAAGATACATATCCACCACTGCATTATTGATAACGATGAATACTAGGAAACAAACTAATGACCAATAATAATTGCCTGGCAAACAAATTGCACATCTACACAATGGGATGTCATGCAGCAAATAAAAAATGTGTTACATTTTTAACAACATGGAAAAATGTTCATTATATAAACTTAAATGAAAGAAAATTGTGTGTTCAACATGATTCCAACTTTGTAGAAATATATAGGAAATACAGGAAAGAAATACATATGTTTTAATATTAATCATAGTCATTCCTGAATGGTTGGATAATGGTCCTTTTCTCTTTTATACTTTCAGTAAAAATTCTGAACTTGTCACATTAGATATATATTTCTTTTATACTAAAAATAAAGTTATTTTTGAAGCATTTGCTAGTGTGTTTCTTTGCATAATTAGATTACAATTAATTTTTATTTTCCTCTTTGTGCCTTTCTGTATTTATCCAATCTTTATATTAGCTGTGTTATTTTTTGTAGCCAGATAGAATGTATTACAATATTTTATTATACTTTTCTAAATGCAATGGTTTGAATAGTAACATGTTTTAACAAAAAAGAATTTTTTTTAAGGACACTAAGTGATATATACAAATAGCTTGGATGTTTTAGGGGTATTTGTTCATGTGGAAAGCATGATTTTAATTGAAGTTTTAAAAAATACATTCTGTTCCTAACAGCCAGTCATCAGTTTGTGCAATTATGTTGCTAATTAGAGGTCCCCAGGTAAAGTGGCTAAAGGCAGGGAACAGGAGGGAGAGAAGATAATAGGGAGGAAGAGAGAAGGAAACTATACCAGAAAAAGAAAAGATGGGGAAAAAATAACAGGAGAAGTGGGAAAGGTGAGGCAGGAAAAGATGGCACAAGAACAAGGAAAATAAAGGGGAGAAATGAAGAACAAACATGTCTTTCAAATCTATAAAGTAGGAAATTGGAAATTACATGAAATAAACTCACTAATAGGCAACAGTACAGGGTGAGAGATTATCATAATCGGTAGATAAACCAACAGAGTTAGAACTGGCACTTATTTTTCCTAAAAATTTTTAAAGCTGTTAAAAAAATGCCCTGGGGAGGCAACCATTCATGCCGAGGCTAGTTGATAAAGAACAGCCAACAGGAGTGCTGTGCTGGGCAAGAGGTCATTCAGGAGGTCTTCACACTATGGAAGTGGGCTGTGCGGTTCACTGATGTTGCTCCGGGCCTCTGGTTCCAACCGTACTGCCTTTATTCAGTCAGTCACATGTTTACTTCATTCATGGCAAAAAAGGAAGACCAGAAGAGGAAATAATTTTTGAAACGCATCTCTCTAAAGCCAAGGGGGTGATTTTTAATGTCTCTGTTAGCAACAGAGAAATAATAACATCATTAAGCTTTTAGAGGCATAGGGGTTATCAAAATCACTGTTTCGAAAGCCCTTTTAATTCATAAGGAAAATTCTTATTATTTTATAGATGTTTGATTTGCCAAGATATTAGTTTTCAATCATATTTAGATCATGCAACAGAATTGCATTTTGCATGTTTTTACATTTTAGGTATATGGAAATATGTAGTGATTGTACAGAACATGCCTGTTTTATAGGACTTATAGCTTAATTTTATTATTCCAAATAATTTACAAGGTTTTTAATGTCCATGTCTTTTATAGTATTTGTGGGTTTTAGCTATAATTTATTTGGCTCAAATATTCTTTATGGAAAAATAGATTCCCACTTATTACCATGTTCAGGAACATGTAGTGGCATAAGAAACTACTCAAATTGTTACATACCAAAATGCATATTGTTAAATGAAAGAAAATAAGAGAAGGTATGTTTGGGAGGCAAAATAATAGCCCCCTCAAAGAGGTCCATGCCCTAATTCCCAGAACCTGTGAATATGTTAGATTACATGGTAAAGGAGAATTAAGGTTGCAGACGAAATTGAAGTTGCTAATCAGCTGACGTTCAGATAAGGAGACTAGCCAGGATTATCAAGGTAGGCCTGACTTAATTAAAAAGATAACTAGAAGACAGAGGCACAACAGAAAGAATCAGAGAGATGGCAGTATGAGTAAGACTTGGGCCAATGTTGCTGGCTTGGAAGATGGAGAAATGGGGCAAGTGACCTCTAGAAGCTGGAAAAGCTGGGAAAGTGACTCCCAAGAGGGTCTCCTTGGAAACTCCCAAGAGTCTGCACAAGAAAAACAGCCCTACTAACACTGGTTTTGACTCACTGAGACCCATTTCAAGCAACTGATTTCCAGAACTGTAAGATAATAAGTTTGCGTTGTTTGAAACCCCACAGCTAAAGCAGCATGGTTACATACATCAAGTGCAAAAGAAGGGACCGTGCCAACCAGAATTGGGTGCCAGCTCTTAATAGAAATGACCTAATCCAGACAAAAGCTAGTGTCCAGCTCTGGGAGGAATAAAAAGTACTAACCTTGCTTCCTGGAAATTTTAGCCACTTAATCCAAACTAAAGCCTCTGCAAGACTTAAAATGAGTCCATTTTATTCACTTACATCAATCACAGGCAGTGATGTGAGTCCATCTCAGCCCCAAGAGTTGCCAAAATCAGCCCAAGAACTACTTGGAAGAAAATGCCAAGTTTGGCAAGGTAGAAATACAGTTATTTTTTCTACTGGGAAGAAAAGTCAGAACTAGAAAGTCTTAAGGTATTTTGTTGATTTGGGACACTTAGGTCAAATGCAAGGCATGACCAAAAGGAATTTGGTCAAGCAATCAGGAGATGCAGAATTATACCCTGATGTGAGACCTTACGCAAGTCACCAAATTTTGGGGGTTTCAGGTTTTGCAGTTGAAAAATGGAAATTATAACACCTGTCCTGCCTTCCTCCCATGGGTATTGTGAAAGGCAAATAAAACTATATGCATGGCTCTACAAGTAAAGTATGTATATATCCTTCTATCATTTTCAGCTTAATAATCACAATAAACTGTTTCATTGCAAATCACAATGATGGTGTACGAATGATTTTCTTTTGAAAAATCTCTTGTCTGGGGATGGTGAGTAGTGGCTTTTTAATAATATAATGGTCCCACTAACAAAGTCTCACTATCCATGGACAGCATGAGCTCATGGTTTTAAACATGTCTTCATTCCACAGGTTCCAAAGAGACCTTCCCAGAACAGTCTGATCTCAAGGGCTTTGAAGAGGAAATGGCCTTATGTGCTGGATGCTGCTTGCTTCCAATTTTGAATTGAGTACAGAAAAACTTGAAATCTGTGGGGAGTAAGAGATCCCATTTGGATAAAATTTCAACTTTTCTGGAGTCTACTGGGAAAGAGTGGGGAAAACTCCATTTTTCTATTTATTAATTTGTAATTGGCACACAGTTTGGGGATCCGGGAAGAATATTTAAGAATAAGCTGTGATTCAGCTCCTCCAAGGACAGAGCAGGAGCTTTAAGTAAGTCTGTCTTTCATCAACTATACACCCACAGCTTTATCTGGAGGTTTTATGGCAATATAGGAATGTTTTTAAAAATGTTTTTCAAATTCATCTGAAATATAAATTCAGAAAAATTCAGGGGTCTAAGCAGAGAGTTAGTGTTGCTTTAGGCCCAGGAGAGGATGATTGAAATGTTATTTCAAGGTCCCTATCCTCAAATTCTGCCCTCATCCCTCACCCTCAGGTACATGTACACTTTTGATGTCACCTTCTAGAAGGTCCTTCCCTGATCACACAATCAAAAATGTTCAGAGCTCCCAACCAGCACTCCTTGTCCTCCTTGCTCTCCTCCTCCTCCTCCTCCTCCTCTTCCTCCTCTTCTTCTTCTTCTTCTTCTTCTTCTTCTTCTTCTTCTTCTTCTTCTTCTTCTCCTTCTCCTTCTCCTTCTTCTTTCTTCTTCTCCTCCTCCTCCTTCTTTTTTTCTTTTTAAATCTTTTTGTAGAGATTCTGATCTTGAACTTCTGACCTCAAACAGTCCTCCTTTCTCAGCCTCCTAAAGTGTTGGGATTCGAGATGTGAGCCAGTGTTCCTGGTCCTCATTACTTTTTTAAAATTTTTCTTTAAAGGACTTAATATTATAGATAGGCATATATTTACAGGTTAGTAAATGTCACTAATGTCACTCTCTGTATGAGAATTTCAGTTCCCTGATGGGTAGGGCTTTCATCTATTTTGTTCAACACTGTATCTATTAAATATATTGCACAGAATGCTACCCAACACATGATAGACACTCAACAAATGTCTGTTTAGTGATGACTGCTGAATAAATGATGTTGAATATCCATAACTAGATCTTTGTTCCTTTAGTTTAAAGTAAAAAAAGGAATCTGTCTCCTGAAAAATAATTACAGTGGCTTTGGAAGGAGTATCATAGTAAGGTTTTTAACCTGTATGAATGAGTGGGTACCAGTTATTGCCTGGGAGCAGATCTCAAAAAGTCAAAGAAAAATGAGGTCGCAGCCTTGATGATCAAGTGAGACGTTCATCAACACATTAATGGTTCCACTCTGAATGAGGTTTTCCTTCTTTTTTATATTCTTGGATATTCTAAATTTCCTATAATTATTAATTTCTTTTATTAAAAGAAATACCCATCCAGCAAAAATAGAATTTGTTTAACAGACAGTTTTAGTTTTGCAATATGAAAAGAGCTCTGTGGATGGATGCGTATGGTAGCACAACAATGTGAATACACTCATGTCACTGAATTATACACATAGAAATGGTTAAGATTGTACATTCTATATATTTATTGTAAACAATATTAAATATTCACTATCCTTAAAATGCTAACACTGTGTAGTAAAGTTATGCTGCATACTTGATGTCCTTGTGGTCTCCTCATCTTTCTTTTCTTTCTTTCTTTCTTTCTTGACAAGGTCTTGCTGTCACCCAGGCTGGAGTACAGTGGCACAATCTCAGCTCACTGCAGCCTCAAACAGTCCCCTGGGATTAAGCCTCAAGCAGTTACTTCTGAGCTCAAGCAATTCTCCCACCTCAGCCTACCAAACAGCTGGGGCTACAGGTATCTGCCACCATGCCTAGCTAACTTTTTTACTTTTTGTAGATATGGGGCCTCACTATGTGACCAGGATGTTCTTGAACTCTTGGCCTCAGGTGATATTCTCTATGCGGCCTCCCAAGGTGCTGGGATTACAGGCATGAGTCACCACGCCCTGCCATGTGGGCCTTTTCAATAAGTATATTCTATGAAGTTTTGATTCTAGACTCTCAACAGCAGTTTCCTTGCACAAGAGCTACTATAAGCAATTCATCCAGACCAGAAACAGCAAGAATAGGACACTGTCATCTGCCTCACCTATCTGGTCCCATCCTGTGCTCACAGCAGACACTGCCATTCATCCTTGGTGCTCTCACCTCACACCTTCAACCATCTTACAGTCCTGAACAAGCAGCCCAGGCATCTTCTACCAGTGGGTCCAACTTAGCAATGTGAGATGAAACTAATTTACCATGTGATTTAGACGCAGCACTCCCAAGCTGCTGTATTACTCGCTTGGAAAACATCCAGGACGTCAGGAGATCGAGCAAAAATAATGCCAGGATTAAGAAAAGAGAAGAAGACAGTTTCTCCATGTGCCTGTATGCGTACATAATAAAGCATATGCCAGAATGAAAACTGAGATACTTCTTTTCCAGGTTTCTTGAAAAAGAGCAATTTGGCTGTGCTTCATATACCCTTAGCATAGTCAGAGTTTCTGGGTTAAAGACAGATCTGCACCACTCTTAAAAACTGAGCTAATCCTGGATGAGTTTTCACTGGATTTAATTTATTTTAAGCACCACTATTTGAAGTTCATTGAGATAAGCACACCACATGTGATGTGAATAAGGCTTGGACCCTGCCTTCTAGACACAGGAATGAATAACTCTAATATGAAGTGGGCAGTGAGAAGGAACAGATCCCACACTGTGGATGCACAAAAGAAAAAGAAATCAATTCCATTTGGGAAGGCTTCAGAAAGAAGGTGTTTGTGATCTGGGCCTTGGATAATGAGTATTACTTTAGAGTTTGGAAAGGTAATCTTTTAGACAGCTGCAAAAACTTTGCAAATAACCTGCATATGGAAGGTGCAAGGCAAAAATAACCAGGATTCTTGAACACATGAGCTGTTCTTGATGGAATCTTTTGTTTTTATTCTTCCTTTTTCTAAGAAGTGCATCTGCTGCTTATCCTTTTTTGTTAAATGACTTGTTTCTTTCTGAATTCAGGCTCAGACAGTAAGTCTCTGGACACTCCTCAGTATCAGTCTACTCGACACTTAGGCCATGTTCTTGATATTTTGGTTAGAGCTTCATATAATAGATAGTAGGCAGAGAAGTTTTCATAGCCTTAAGAACCACTTTCCCTTCCATTTTCATTCTTCTCACATAGGGTGTTCACAATGAGAACTGGCTGCTGATGAGTGCACTACGTTCTTTATAAAATGAAACCCTGTTGCCAGTCTGTGGCCTGACATGTGCTCTAAGCATGGACATGTGTCATCTACGGAGCCTCCTTCATGGCTGGTCACAGCTCCAACATTATGGCAGTCAGCATGACAAACAAGGGTCTGTTTTCCTCTGTGAATTCTTAGTTATTGGACTCAAAATTACCCTGACTCCCAGAAGTAGCATGAACCTAAGTATGTGAATAAACTGGGAAGAAGAATGATCATATAGATCAGCTTTCTTGCCTAATCCCAAGTAGTGTTGATAATGTTGAATGTCTTCTCTCCAGGAGCCTAGCCCAGCACCACCACATACCCTGAGCTACTGGAATAGTTGCTTTTTGAGGTTGATTATGATTGATTTGTTTTGCATACATACATATGACTTTCAATTCTTCATGTTGAAGGTAAAAAAAAACTGAGTTGGCCCTTCATTGAAAGAAATATGGCCAAGAAGCCACTGACTGTCAGGGGCTGCCCAAAGAAAGCAGCTGGCTGAGTTTGCTCGGAATCCACTGTTAGGTTGGTGCAAAAGTATGTACACACACTGCCATCCGCCTCACCTACAAAAGGTGGCACCTCCACTATTGGGAGTGTGGCCTTTCAGGAGGTTACTTCCATTTAAAATAATGGGGAGGTTACTTCCATTTAAAGTAATGGTAAAAACCACAATTACTTTTGTACCAACCAGTATATTCGACTTTTGTTCCACTTGACCCTAACCTGGTCTGAGATAACCACTTTCATCCATCGAAACGAAGCATTTATTAGGTGCTTCCTGTGTGCCAGCTTCTCTATCAGAACCCTAAGAATACAGCCATAAACATACCAGGCATTCCTGCCCGCGTGGGGTTTACAGTCTGGTGGTGAACACGGACAATTAGAATTCCTGACAAAGAAAATTTAAGAGGGGAACCTGGGGCTCCCAGGAAAGGATCTCTAGAGGAATTGAAATCTAAGCTAATCTGGCACCAAATGTTTTGGGTTTGCTTATATACATGTGAACTACACTATTTTTTTCCTAAGTATGATTGTACATGGTGTTATGAAAAAAAAAATCCAAAACTTTGAAATAATGCAAAAGGATGAAAGCATGCCCTTTTGGCTTCATATAGAACGTTGTGTAACAGGCCCACCCACTGAAAGGCTAATTCTCTGGAGGACTGTACTCTTATTCCAATTACCCTTGACCTTTGATGACAGTCCAGAGTCTGTGAAATTAGAATTAACTTGTAGAAGATTGAAAAGTTGAAAATTATTTTTGTCCAGTAGAAATGCAAATGACTATTATCCAATGGAAAAGATAACCCTGAAAGTTAATATTTATTGCTTTGTACAACATTAACCCATTTTGTATCTGTCTTGGCCTTCTTATCCCAGTAGCCTGTCTTTCATTAACTGTTACTCATATCCTGCTTTGCCCGGCTTTATTCTCCTGCTGGTTTGTTCTTTAATGAGTTAATTAAACTTTCCCCAGTTTCCACTATTGAGAACACTATATCTATGTTTATATGAGAATCACATTTTTCACTTTTTGAAAATGGTATTGTGACGGTGAAAATCATCTAGGTAGAGGGAAGGGATGAATGTGGTAAAAATAGAGATTCTTAGTCTCCAGTTCAAACCTACTGAATCAGCATCTCTGGGTGTTAGGGCCTATGAATCCTGATGTTTTTAAAGCTCCCCAGTTCATTCTGATGCAGAAAGTCAATGTGACAGTGTCTGGGAACCACTGGAAGAGAAACACCAAGAATGTCCAAATACGCGGAGAAGACCTGCTTGGCACAAGCAGACATCCCATCAACAGAGACATGCACCCCTTATCTTACGGCTTTGAGCCCTATAAAAATACAATTCTCTTTTGAAGAGTAATAATTAAAGCTATTATGTCACTTATACTTTGGGTTGTGGAAGGACAGGGCAACAAATGGAAGAATATAAGAGAATAGGATTTCCGAGGTGGGTAAAGGACCATGAAAAAGGCAGGGAAAGCTCAAAACAGAGGAAAGGAAGTTCTTGAACTTCACTATTTTGCTCATAGCCCTTACAGACAGAGCATGACTACTTTTAGGAATAAATCATGCTTAATTTACATACTATCAGAGTCCAAAAATATTCAAAGTTTCTTCCAATCAAAGATGTCTGGAGAATGATATGAACAAGGCGGTGGAACAGGACTTTTCAGTATGCATTCCCTCAGAGAAACATCACTTTGGAAAACTAGCCATTAAAGAAAATACTTTTATAAGAACTAAAGAATCCATGTGAGAAATTATAACACCTGGGTGGAGTGCAGAAACATGAAAAGATGCATTGAAGAGGGTAGGACGACAGCTCCACACGATCCATATCAGCCTTCCCTAAGCCTGCAGCCTGGTGCAGAGAGAGACCCTCCATGTAGGGTGCTGGGGTCTTGAATGTTTGTGTCTCCCCAGATTCATATATTAGAGCCTAATCACCAATTTGCTGGAAATAGGAGGTGCACCCTTTGACGAGGTGATTAGGTAATGAGGACAGAGCCCTCGTGAATGGGATTAGGCCAAAGGGAGCTCACTATCCCTTCTGCCATATGAGGACACCTTTGACTTTAAGTCAAAAACTGTCACAAGAGAGGAAGAAGGTAATTATACAACAATAAAGGAGTTAATTCATGAAGAAGACATAACAATTGTAAATAAATATGCCCCTAACATCAGAGTATCCCAGTATATGAAACAAATATTAACAGAACTGAAGGAAGAAATAGACAACAATACAATAACAGTAGGAGATTTTAACGCTCTTCCTTTAATATGGATAAATCATTGAGACAGAAAATAAATAAGGAAATGTTGAAACTGAACAACATTGTAGACAAAATGGACCTAATTGATACATACAGAACATTCCATCTAACAGCAGCAAAATATACATTCTTTCAAGTGCAAATGAGACATTCTCCAGGATAGATCATATGTTAGTACACACAGCAAGTCTTAACAAATTTAAGATGACTAAAATTACAGCAGGTATCTTTTCTGACCACAATACTATGAAACTGGAAATTAACAACAGAAGGAAAATTAGAAAATTCACCAATATGTGGAATCTAAACAATGCATTCCTGAATTCCTGAACCCATGAATCAAGATGAAATTAAAAGGAAAATTAAAAAATACCTCAAAACAAATGAAAATAGAAACAGCATACCAAAACTTATGGAATGCAGCAAAAGCAATTCTAAGAAAGAAGTTTATAGCAATAAATGCCTCCATTAAGGAAAAGAAAAATCTCAAACAACCAACTTAGGTGTATACCTTAAGATATCAGAAAAAAAAGGAACAAATTAAGTTCAAAGTTAACAGAAGGCAAGAAATAATAAATTTCAGAGCAGAGATAAATGAAATAGAAACTAGAAAAATAATAGAAGATAAACAAAATTGGCAAACCTTTGGCTAAACTAAGAAAAAAAGAGAAGACTTAAATAATAAAATCAGAAATGAAAGAGGAGCCATTTCAGTTGATACCACATAAAACAAAGGGTCATAACAGACTACTATAAACAATAACACTCCAACAAATTAGAAAACCTAAAAGAAATGGATAAATTCCTAGAAACCTACAACCTGCCAAGTCTGAAACATGAAGAAACAGAAAATCTGAACAGACCAATAGTGAATAAGGGATTGAATCAGAAATCAAAAACCTCCCAACAAAGAAAAACCTAGGACCTCTTGGCTTCAGTGCTGAATTCTTCCAAACATTTAAAGAGAAATTAACACCAATCCTTCCCAAACTCTTCCAAAAAATTGAAGAGGTGGAACAACTTCCAAACTCACTGTATGTAGCCAGTATTACCCCGATACCAAAGCCAGACAAGGACACTATTAGAAAAGAAAATGACAGGCCAATATCCCTGATGAACCAAGATGCAAAAAATCCTTAAAACATTAGCAAGCCAAATTCATTGGCACATTAAAATAATCATACAACATAATCAAGTAGAATTTATCCCTGGGATGCAAGAATAATTCTATATACAAAAAAAATTTTTTTTTTTTTGAGATGGATTTTTTTAAAATATGATACATCACATTAACAGAATGAAGGACAAAATCATATGATCAGCTCAATAGATGCAGAAAGAGCATCTGAAAATATTCAACATCCTTTCATGTCAAAAACTCTCAATAAATTGGGTATAGAAAGAATGTATCTCAACATAATAAAGGCCATATATGACAGGCCCTCAGCTAACAGACTCAATGGTAAAAAGCTGAAAGCTTTTAAGATCAGGAACAAGACAAAGATACCTAGTGTCACCATTTCTATTAAATATGGTGCTGGAAGTCATAGACAGAGCAGTTAGGCAAGAAAAAGAAATAAGAGGCATCCGAAGTGTAAAGGAAGCAGTAAAATTTTCTGTTTGCAGATGACATGGTCTACTATATAGAAAACCCTAAAGACTCCACCAAAAAAAAAAAAGTTACAACTATTAAATTAATTCCATAAAGTTACAAATAAAAAATTAACAGTCAAAAATTAGTAAGATTTTATATAGTAACAAAGAGCTATCCCAAAAAGAAGTTAAAAAATCACATTTATAATAGGAGAAACAAAAATAAAATAATTAGAAATAAATGTAATCAAAGAGGTAAAATATATGTACATTGAAAACTGTAAATCACTGATAAAAGAAATTGAAAAAGACATAAATAAATGGAAAGATATCTCATGTTCATCAGTCAGAATAAATGATATACAAAAAATGTTGGTACTACCCAAAGCAATCTACAGATTCAATGTAATCCCTGTGAAAATTCCAATGCCATTTTTCACATAAATGGAAAAAATTCTGAAATTCATATAGAACCTCAAAAGACCCCTAATAGTCAAAGCTACTTTGAACAAAAAGATGAAGCTGGAAACTAAACATTACCTGATCTCAAAATATACTACAAAGCTATAATAATCAAAACAGCAGAGTACTGGCATTAAAAAAAGACACAAAGACTAATGAAACAAATAGAGAGCTCAGAAGTAAACCCACACATTTATGGTCCATTGATCTTCAACAAAGATGCCAAGAACATATGCAATAGGGTAAAGGCAGTCTCTTCAATAAATGGTGTTGGGAAGACTGGATATGCACATTCAGATGAATAAAATTGAACCCTTATCTCACACCATATACAAAAATTAACTCAAAATGGATTAAAGACTTGAAATCTGAAAATAAAACTACTAGAAGAAAACTTAGGGAGAAAACTTCCTGACATTGTTCTTGGCAAGAATTTTTTTTTTTTTTTTAAATATGAACTCAAAAGCACAAGCAACAAAGGTGAAAAAAGAGAAATTGGATTGCATCAAACCGAAAAGCTTCTGCACAGCAAAGAAAAAAAAATCAACAGAGTAAAGAGATAATGTAGGAAATGGGAGAAAATATTTGCAAAGCAGATATCTGATAAGGGGTAAATATCCAAAATACATAAGAAAGTTAAACTCAATAACAAGAAAATGAATAACTCAATTAAAAATGGGCAAAGAACCTAAATACATATTACTCAAAAAAAATACAAGCAGCCAAGAGCTATAACACCACTAACCATCAGGAAAATGCAAATCAAAACCACAATGAGATACCATCTCATACCTGTTAGAATGGCTATAATCAAAAAGACAAAAGATAACAGATTTGAGAAGGTAGGGTGTAGAGAAAATTAAACCCTTGTACACTGTTGGTGGGGATGTAAATTAGTACAGCCATTACAGAAAACATTATGAAGGTTCCTTAACAAATTAAAAATAGAACTACCATATAATCCAGCAATCTCACTTCTGGGTATATATCCAAAGGAACTGAAATTACTATGAGACAAAGTCTTGCTTTGTTGCCCAGGCTGGAGTGCAGTGGTGCAATCTTGGCTCACTGCAACCTCCACCTCCCAGGTTCAAGTGATTCTCCTGCCTCAGCCTCCCAAGTAGCTGGGATTACAGGTGCCCACCACCACGCCCAGCTAATTTTTATATTTTTAGTAGAGATGGGGTTTCCCCATGTTGGTCAGGCTGGTCTCGAACTTCTGACCTCAAGTGATCCACCCGCCTTGGCCTCCCAAAGTGCTGGGATTACAGGCATGAGTCACCACGTTTGGCCTGAAATTACTATCTTGAAGAGACGTCTGAACTCCTATGTTCACTGCAGCATTATTCCCGGTAGCCATGATAGGGAATCAACCTAAGTGCCCATCAACAGATAAATGGATAAAGAAAATGTAGTGTATATGTACAGTGGAATATTATTTGGCCTTTAAAAGGAAGGAAATCCTGTCATTTGCAACAACATGGATGAACCTGAAGGACATTAAACTAAGTGAAATAAGCCTGGCACAGAAAGATAAATACAACATGATCTCACTTATATGTGGAATCTAAAACAGTTGAACTTATAGGAGAGAGCAGGATGGTTGTCACCAAAGACTGGAGGATGGGGGCCATGAAGAGATGTTGGTCAAAGGGTATGAAGTTTCAGTTAAACAAGATAGGTAAGTTCTGGAAAGTTAATGTGACTATAGTTAATAATAACTATAACAGTGACTATAGTTAATAATATTGTATTGTACATTTGAAATTCGCTACGAGGGTAGATCTTACATGTTTTTACCACAAAAACTGATAACTGTGAGATGATGGATATGTGAATTAGCTTAAATATGGTAATCATCTCACAATGGATACAAAAACATGTTGCATACTGTAAATACATACAATATTTATTTGTCAAAAAACCTCAATAAAGCTGCAGGAGGGGAAACCAACCAAGAATTCTGTTAAGATAAGGATAGAAAATTAATCCATAAAGAGGACTAAAAATTTACCTTAACAATTAAGCATTATTTCTATTAAGAATAAAGTTTGCCTTGAGATTTCTGTCAGTCAAGGTTAAAAAGGAGATCAGGTGAGTTATACAATTCTTATTCTCTGAAAAAAACAAATGCACCAAATTTTCAGTCATGAAAGACTTTTTTTGACACTAAAATTCTGATCTCATCATACAAGGTATGAGATATTTTACAGAGAAGGGATTCAATGATATTTTTATAAACAAAAGTGTGCATGATCTTCATATGGCTGTTTTCTTTCTGCCACCTCTCAATAAAAACCAGTGGTGCCTCCTTAAGGTGAGGCGGTTACAGAGATTGGAAGCATTGAAGGGAAATAAGCTAAGGTGGTTCAGGTAGATTGACACGAAAAGAAACAGAGTTGGGCATTCCCTGTGTAAAAGAGCTTTTACAAAAGAGTCAACTTTTGTTTATGCCGCCAAGTAGTGATTCTTGTCCCTTATCAGGCTAATATTATATTCAAATTGTTTTCTAATCGTATTGCTTCAAGAGAAGAGCAGCCAACTTCATCCTACTGGGTCAAGCACCCCTTGCTTCCTAGCCGACTCCTTTCCTTTTATAGCTCTCTCCTAAGAAGAGTATAATAAATGTGAGATTGGTCTTTCCCCTTCTCACTACAAGCAACATTTCAGAAGCTCCTGATGGTCATGCAGCAGGAGTGGTCTCATCAGGGAATCTCAGTGGTGGGATGGCATAAGTTTCCAGGCAAAAACTGACAAATACATTCTCTTTTCTTTTTCTTTCTTTACTTTCATGAAGAATATTGTCGTAATAGATACACAAAACGGGTTGAAACAATGCATTAGGAATAATAAGTGTTTTCTGGGATTAAGCGAATAGCACAGCTATTATAGCTGAGTTCTTGGCAGACATTTATTCTTTTAGACTTCATGCTGTAAGGTAAGAAAGTAGACAGCTTCAATTCATATATACATAGATATAGATATAGATACAGATATACACACACATGCAAATGTCTGTGCATGTGTATAATACAGATACGTGTGTGTTTATATGTATACATATCTTAATGGGTCTTAAAATTATTGAACTAAGAGAAATACCAAGAAGTCATCTAACTTAGTCCTTCTCACACATTAAAGTACATGAAAATCATGTAGGGATCTTACTAAATGCCTGTTCTGATTCAGAATATGTGGATAGGGGCTGGAAGTCTGCATTTCTCACAAGCTCCTTGAGGATGGCCACGTGACCAGACCAGGGACCACGCTGAGTGACGTAACTCACACTGACCAGGCCAATCTGTCAGTGAAAACAAACAAAACAGCTGCAGCAGCTGCATATCAGAGAATGGAATCTGCTGAGACACTGGAAGTCACCAACTATAATTAAAATGTCAACCAGTAAGTTTATCCTGCCTGCACTTGCATTCTTCCTTATCAACCTGTAAACTCTTATTTATCCATTAAAGCTCAGCTGAATTATGGCTTCCCGTATCTGTACCATAACCTCATCTTGAATTGTCTTTGCTTGAGTACATACCAATAAATAAAGATCTGAAATGATAAATATAACATTTTTCTACTTTCTTCTCTTACTTTTAAAAAAAAGCCATAAGTATATGGAAAGCAACAATGCCAAGAGTGTATTAATGGATTTAGAATTTATATAGATACAATATATAGAAAATAATAGCACACAGGTGAGGGAGTAAATGGACTGACACTGAAGCAAAGTTATTATATATTACTGAACCACCAAAAAGAAAATAATATAAAAATATGGTTAAAAGTCAACAGAAGAAATTACATGGCACAATAAAAAATATTTGGTTAGCACAAAACAAGGCAGTAAAAGAGAAACAGAAGAAGAAAAAGACCTGAGACATGAAGAAATAAATAGATGTAAATCCAATCAACATCAATAATGACATTAAATGTCAATAGAATAAACACTCAATTCAAAAAACAGAGATTGTCATATAAAATAAAAAAAGACCCAACCAAAATCTGTCTATAAGAAACACACATTAGATTCACAGACATGGAATGGTCGAAAGTAAAAGAACTGAATAAATGATAAATCATGCAAACAATAATCATAAAAGTGCTAGGTTGGCCACTTTAATAACAAAAAATATTCTAAGGCAAGAAATATTAGAGAAAAATTGAGACATTTCATAAAAATAAAGAGATCAATATATCAAGAAGATATAGTAATTATAAATGTATATGTACTTAACAGAACCATAAAATACATAAAGCAAAAAACTGGCAAAATTGAGGATAAAAATTATTCAAAATTACAGTTTCATATCTCAATATCTCTCTTTTAGTACTTCATGGAAAAACTTGACAGAAAATCAAGTGGGATTTAAAAGACTTCAACAATGCTATCAACTTGACCTTACTGACATTTAAAGAACATTTCACCTCATAAAAGCAGAATACACATTATCTTAAGTGCATGCCAACTATTCTCCAAGGTAGACCATATGCTAGGCTATAAAATAATTCTCAAGAAATGTAAAAGAGTTAAAATCAGGCCAAGTAAGTTCTCTGAAAACTAGAATATTAAATTAGAAATCACCAACAGGAATGAATTTGAGAAATTAAACAATAAACTTCTAAATAACCAATAAGTTAAGAAACCAAAAGAGCAACTATAAAAAATACAGAATTAAACGAAGGTGGAAACAAAACATATGAATTTATGGGTTACAATGAAAATAGTATTTAAAGGGAAGGTTTCTAGCATTAAATATTTAAATTAGAAAAGAATAAAGCTGGGGGGACCCAGTTCCAAGATGGCAGAATAGGAACAGCTCCAGTCTACAGCTCCCAGCATGAGCAATGCAGAAGATGGGTGATTTCTGCATTTCCAACTGAGGTACCGGGTTCATCTCACCAGGACTTGTTGGACACTGGGTGCAGCCCACGGAGTGTGAGCCAAAGCAGGGCAGGGCATCACCTCGCCCAGGAAGCACAACGGGTCATGAAATTCCGTTTTCTAGCCAAGGGAAGCTGTGACAAACTACCTGGAAAATTGGGACACTCCCACCCTAATACTGCACTTTTCTAAGGGTCTTAGCAAACGGCACACCAGGACATTGTATCCTGTGCCTGGCTCAGAGGGTCCCACGCCCACAGAGCCTTGCTCACTGCTAGCACAGCTGTCCAAGATCGAACTGCAAGGTGGCAGTGAGGCTGGGGGAGGGGCATCCACCATTTCTGATGCTTGAGTAGGTAAACAAAGCGGCCTGGAAGGTCAAACTGGGTGGAGCCCACCGCAGCTCAATGAGGCACGCCTGCCTCTGTAGACTGCACCTCTGGGGCAGGGTATAGCTGAACAAAAGGCAGCAAAAACTTCTGCAGACTTAAACGTCCCTGTCTGACAGCTTTGAAGAGAGCAGTGGTTCTCCCAGCATGGAGTTTGATATCTCAGAAGGGAATGACTGTCTCAAGTGGGTCCCTGAACCCCAAGTACCCTAACTGGGAGACATCTCCCAGTAGGGGCCGACTGACACCTCATACAGCTGTGTGCCCCTCTGAGAGGAAACCTCCAGAGGAAAGAGCAGGCTACAACATTTGCTGTTCTGCAATAGCTGCTGTTCTGCAGACTCCGCTGGTGATACACAGGAAAGCAGGGTCTGGAGAGGACCTCCAGCAAACTCCAACAGACCTGCAGCTGAGGGTCCTGACTGTTAGAAGGAAAACTAACAAACAGAAAGGAATAGCATCAACATCAACAAAAAGGACATGCAAACCAAAACCCCACCTGTAGGTCACCATCATCAAAGACCAAAGGTTGATAAAGCTACAAAGATGGGCAGAAACCAGAGCAGAAATGCTGAAAATTCTAAAAATCAGAGTACCTCTTCTCCTCCAAAGGAACACAGCTCCTCATCAGCAACAGAACAAAGCTGGACGGAGAATTACTTTGACGAGCTGACAGACATAGGCTTCAGAAGATGGGTAATAAAAACTTCTCCGAGCTAAAGGAGGATATTCTAACTCATTACAAAGAAGCTAAAAACCTTGAAAAAAGATTAGATGAATGGTTAACTAGAATAAACAGCATAGAGAAGACCTTAAATGACGTGATGGAGCTGAAAACTATGACACGAGAACTATGTGATGCATGCACAAGCTTCAGTAGCCAATTCGATCAAGTGGAAGAAAGGGTATCAGTGATTGAAGATCAAATGAATGAAATGAAGCAAGAAGATAAGCTTACAGAAAAAAGAGTAAAAAGACACAAACAAAGCCTCCAAGAAATATGGGACTACGTGAAAAGATCAAATCTAGGTCTGATTGGTGTACCTGAAAGTGAAGGGAAGAATGGAACCAAGTTGGAAAACACTCTTTAGGATATTATCCAGGAGAACTTCCCCCAACCTAGAAAGGCAGGCCAATATTTAAATGCAGGAAATACAGAGAACACCACAAAGACACTCCTTGAGAAGAGCAAACCCAAGACACATAATTGTCAGATTCACCAAGGCTGAAATGAAGGAAAAAATGTTAAGGACAGACAGAGAGAAAGGTTGGGTTACCCACAAAGGGAAGCTCATCAGACTAACAGCGGATCTCTCAGCAGAAACCCTACAAGACAGAAGAGAGTGGGGGCCAATATTCAACATTCTTAAAGAAAAGAATTTTCAACCCAGAATTTCATATTCAGCCAAACTAAGCTTCATAAGTGAAGGAGAAATAAAATCCTTTACAGACAAGCAAATGCTGAGAGACCTTGTCACCACCAGGCCTGCCTTACAAGAGCTCCTGAAGGAAGCACTAAACATAGAAAGGAACAACTGGCACCAGACACTGCAAAAACATGCCAAATTGTAAAGACCATCAATGGTAGGAAGAAACTGCATCAATGAATGAGCAAACTAACCAGCTAACATCATAATGACAGGATCAAATTCACACATAACAATATTAACTTTAAATGTAAATGAGCTAAATTCGTCAATTAAAAGACACAGACTGGCAAATTGGATAAAGAGTCAAGACCCATCAGTGTGCTGTATTCAGGAGACCCAACTCATGTGCAGAAATACACATAGGCTCAAAGTGAAGGGATGGAGGAAGATCTACCAAGCAAATGGAAAGCAAAAAAAAAGCAGAGGTTGAAATCCTAGTCTCTGATAAAACAGACTTCAAACCAACAAAGATCAAAAGAGACAAAGAAGGCCATTACATAATGGTAAAGGGATCAATTCAACAAGAAGAGCTAACTATCCTAAACATATATGCACTCAACATAGGAGCACCCAGATTCATAAAGCAAGTTCTTAGAGACCTACAAAGAGATTTAGACTCCCGCACAGTAATAATGGGGGACTTTAACACCCCACTGTCAACACCAGACAGATCAATGAGACAGAAAGTTAACAAGAATATCCAGGAATGGAACTCAATCATGCTGCTATAAAGACACATACACACAAATGTTTATTGCAGCACTATTCACAATAGCAAAGACTTGGAACTGACCCAAATGTCCATCAATGATAGACTGGATTAAGAAAATGTGGCACATATACACCATGGAATACTACGCAGCCATAAAAAAGGATGAGTTCACGCCCTTTGTAGGGACATGGATGAAGCTGGAAACCATCATTCTGAGCAAACTATTGCAAGGACAGAAAACCAAACACCGCATGTTCTCATTCATAGGTGGGAATTGAACAATGAGAACACCTGGACATAGGGTGGGGAACATCACACACCGGGGCCTGTCATGAGGTCGGGGGGGGGGGGGGTGGGAGGGATAGCATTAGGGGAAATACCTAATGTAAATGACGAGTTAATGGGTGTAGCACACCAACATGGCACATGTATACATATGTAACAAACCTGCACACTGTGCACACGTACCCTAAAATTTAAAGTATAATAAAAAAGAAAAGAGGAAAACTATAAATGCATTTATATAAAAATATTAAAAAGGGACCAAATAAACTCTAAAGTAAAGAAAAAATGAAGATCAAATTAAAAATTAATAAAATACAAAAAAGAAAATCAATAGAAAAAAAGTCAACAAAAAACCAAAGGCGGGTTTTTTGACAAAATCGGCAAAATCAATTAGCTAGAATAACTGAGCAACAAGAAAAACAAAGTCCAATTACTAAAAACAAGAATAAAAGAGAAAACATCACTATCTGCCTGGCAGAAATTAAAGAATTACAAGGGGATATTAGCTGTAATAATGTGCCAACAAATCAGACAAACTATATGAAATAGAAAACTCCTAGCAAGACACAAATTACTAAAATGACTCAAGAAGACAAACTATAACAGGTTAAAAAAACCAAATCAGCAATTTAAAAGTCTTACCATGAAGAAAAACCCAGGTTTAATAGCTTCACTGATAAATTCTATTAAATATTTAAGGAAAAAATAATATCAGTCCTACACAAATTCTTCCAGGAAATAAATTTTCAGATAAAACTTTCCAACATTTTCTGGAGGCAGTATTGCCCAGACATGAAAGCTAACAAAGACACTAAGAAGACACCACAAGAAAACCTTCAGACCAATTTTTATATGAATAAGGATATAAAAATTTTCAAAAAAATAATAACAAACCAAATTTAGCAATATATGAAAAACAGTATATATGATGATCAAGTGCGATTTACCCATGAATGCAAAGTTCATTTAAAATTTTAAAATCAATTATTTTAAAACACCAAATTAATAAAATAAAGAACAAAAACCATATGACCCTCTCAATAGATGTAGAAAAGCCCTTGACAAAAATCAACTACCTATATATAACGAAAATTCTCAGGCAACTAGAAATACGAGGCAGAATTTTCAACCTTATAAAATATATGTTAAAAAAATGTCTACAGCTAACCTCATAGTTAATGATAAAAGACAGAATGCTTTCCCCTAGGATTAAGAACAAGGCAAGTAAGTCCCCTCTCACCACTTGCATTCAACATTGTATTGATGGTTAGCCAATGTGATAAGACAAGCAGAAGAAATTAAAGGCATGCAAATTGGAAACAAAGTAAACCTCTTCTTTTATAGACAATACAATTCTTTATTTAGAAAATCCTAAAGAAACTTCAAAAAACTTACTAGATGTAACAAGCAAATTTAGCAAGGTTACAGGATACCAGATCAGTATTAAAAAATTAATTGTATTCTATACCAGAAACAAACAATCCAAAAATGAAACTAAGAAAGTAGTTTCATTTCCAAGATAACCAGAAAGAAAAAAATAATTACAAATTAATTTTTAAGTCAATGTGCAATATCTATACCCTGAAATGTACAAAACATTCCCGAGATCAACTAAAGAATTTCTTAATAGTTACAGAGCCATACCACATTCAAGGATTAAAGACTCAAGTTTGGGAAATTCTCAAATTGATCTATATATTCTACATACCAAAATTCCAAGTGGCTATTTTGGTAGAAATTAATAAGGTGATTCTAACATTTATATTGAAATGAAAGACTTAGGATATTCAAAATAAATGTTATTAAGAAGAACAAAGTTGCAGGACTTTCACTACCTAATTTCAAAACTTACTGTAAAGTTGCAGTAATTAAAAGTGTAGTATTAGCATAAGAAAAGATATGCAGATCAATGGAAGAAAATAGTGAGCAGTTAACCCTTGCTCATAGGTTAATTTTCAACAAAGTTGGCCCAGGCAATTTAATGATGGAAGGGAGAGGAAAAGTGAGAAAGGATATGACACTTTTCACTGGATACCCACATGAAAAATAATGATGATGGATACCCATCTCATACCACTCCCAAAAATTCACTCAAAATCGATCATAGACACAAATGTAAGGTCTGAAACTATTAGAACTATGAGGAGAAACTATATGACAAAATCACCATACCTTGGATAAAGCCAAAATTTCTTAGATATGATACCAAAAGCACAACTTGGAAAAAAAAAAATGAACTTCAACAAAAGCACAAACTTTGCTCTTCAAAAGATGTCTTAATTGAAATGAAAAGATATAATGCAGACAGGGAAAAATACTTGCAAACCATATATCTGATAAAAGACTTGTATTCAGAGTGTGTGTACGTATGTGTTTGTGTGTGCGTATGCTCAAACTCAAGACAAACCAATTACAAAATGGGCAAAAGATTTGAATAGGCACTTCAACAAAGAAATACTGAAAAGATATGCAACATCATTAATTATTAGGGAAATGCAAATCAAAATCATAATTATATACCACTACAAACCCATTTAAATAGCTATAATCCAGAAGATTAGCAATGCCAAATGTTGGCTAACATATGGAAAAACTGAAACCCTTGTACATTGCTGTTGAAAATGTAAAATGGTACAATTATTTTGGAAAACAGCTGGGCAGCTTCTCAAAAGACTAACATAAACACTTCATATAAGCAAGCAATGCCAATCCTAAGTATTTACTTAAGAGAAATGAAGCATATATCCACACAAAGATCTGTGTGCAAATATTCATAGCAGCATTGTTTATAATAGCCCCACACTAGAAACAATCCAAATGTCCCTCGGCTCATGAATGGATAACAAAATGTGATACATCAAAACAATGGAATACTATTCATCAATGAAAAGGAACAAACTGTTGATAAATGCAATATAAATGAACCACAAAATATTATGCAAAGTGAAAGAAACCAGATACAAAAGACTATATCTTGTATGATTCTGCTATATGACATTTCTTTAAAATGCATCTAATGAAAGACAAACAAGATAACAATATTTGCTTGGGGCTGGGATAGGAATGCAAAGTGATTGCTAATAGGCATGAGTGAACTTTTGGGGGTCATGGAAATATTTTAAAAGTGTATTGTGGTGATTCTACAACTGCCTAAATTTACTAAAAATCATTGAACTGTGTACTTAGAGTGAATGAATTTTACGGTGTGCAAATGATACCTCAATCAAGCTGTTAAAAACATTTTCTAAGAAAATAAAAATAATTTCCTTTCTTTGGGTTTAATGGTTTTCCAACAAGGGTAAAGGGCAGAGATGGGGAGGGAAAGGGAAGAGGACAGAAGGCAGCATACTAAAATCATCTAAGAAGACTTTTTTTTTTTTAACACACACAGACTTCCTCCTCCCTAGAATAAATATTGAAAGTTGAAGAATACAATTTATTATCAGGAGGCTGTACATACTTTGAAAATGTTTCCCAGATGATTCTGATATGCATTGCCTCCCAAGCATATTACCCCTGAGAATCTCGCTTGATGGATTGGGTCCTAGTAGTCTGTTTTCAATAAGCAAAGCAGTGATTCTTGTGACCAGATAAGTTTCAGAAGCACAGCCCATGTGTGCAACAGTAGGAACTTTCAGCACTGTGGCAGTGCAACGTGGGATAAATATTACTCTAGGAAAAACTATTTTCTGACCGTTTATTCACATCTCCCAGTCCCCTGTCAGTGCCAGACACCAGGGATAGCAAGTACCTTCCCAATCCTTATAAATTAAACCAACAACTGAGATTCCCAACTCCCCTGCCTTTGATGGGGTTTCTGGTCCATCAAAAGGGATCCCCCTCTTATATCAATAGCAAAGGGCTACACATTTTATTACAGTTAGGACCAAATCATACTCATTCTACATATTAGTCATGAAATAAACTGCTAAGTGGATGCCTAGGTGTGGTCTTCTGTGGCTGAAAAGTGCTTTAGTTCTTTCCAATTCAGTGATTATAAGACTATACCCACCACCCTTTAAAAAGTAATGTCTTTTTCTTTGAAACACACTGTCATTCTTTACTCAGTGGGAGTTTTTCATTCTTGGAAGAAGGTAGGAAACACGAAATAAAAGCATTTGTAGTCACCTCCTATTGATTTATTTTACTGATTGTCAGGTTTACCCCTGAAAAAGATCAGATTGCTGATGTAAAGGCTAAAGCTTCCTACGGTTGTTAGAAGAAAGACAGCTTCGTAGATGGGAGAACATGGAGCTTCATGAAAATTAAGGCAACTATCCATTGCAGGGTCATTGTCCACTTTTCGAATGTCAACAGCATTCCTAAACCTGCCTAGCAAATTGCTTGAAATTCCTCACATTTTCCAGCATTTGTGGACAAAACCCTCAGCATTTCTATAAAGACATGTTCATCACGAGAATGTGTTTCTTGAGAGAAGAAGGCGACTATGGGCACTTTAGTTGCCACATATATGAGGCTGGTTTGGCAGTGACACTAGTGATTGAAGCCACACTCCTGGTGGGAGCCATGTGCCGGCACAGGGGCTGCAGGAATTGAGTGGCCTGAAGTCTATGGGCTACCTGTCCACAGCGGTCCATTCTTAAAAACGCCTACCCTGGTTTCCACATCAGCTTCCCACGCACCCACTGCCCCCACCTCTTTGATGTCCCATCCTTGGGGGCCTCTGAGGTATGACTGGTTACAGAACAGTCTCCCATACAGAAAAGAGTGCTATTTCTTCAATACTTTACAGAGGCAAAGTAAAGCACGATAGGAAACGGAGCTGTTTTCTCGTGACTCTTCCACACAAACATTTACTGAGCACCTACTATGTGTGAGGCAATGTTCTGGGAGCCAGATAATTGAAGACAAACATACCATAGACCCTGCCACTAGGAAGGGCACAGCCTTGCTCAAATGGGAGGGAAATGGCAACACTGAGCCACCCACTATAATGACCGTCTAAGGATGCCAGTGAGTTCCAGCACAGATGGGCTCCCTTGCCCTGCCTTGGTCAGTAGGGAATGTGAAGCATGCCCAGCCCCTCGAGCTACAGTCTTGCTCTGGAATATGGATGTCTGACCACAGATGGCTCCTTCTGAACAGCCAGTAGGGGTTCCTGTCACTTTTCAAACCTTCGAATAATGTATCTCTTCTAACTAAAACAAGCAACTTCAACTAAAGGAGGTACATTAGCACATTAACGGTCTTTCTTTTCTTTTTTTTTTTTTTTCTGCCTGTCCAATAAATATGCACAAGTTCAAGGTGAGAAATTTAATTAAATTTCATAATAACTCACTGGAATCATAAGCAAATGTACCAAGAGGGAATGAAAGAGGGGAGGGATGGGAACAGAAAGGAAGGTAAGGGGAGGAGATGGGAAGAAAGAGAAAAGAAGGGGAAAGAGAAAAAGTAGGACTGTCAAAATATGCCAGGTTCAGGTGCACAAAAAAAGCACATGTTGTCTTTCTCTTCTTGATAGTTCCACGGAATCTCATTTTCTCAGGAATTCAAGTGAGTTGGCGAGGAAAGGAATAGGGCATGATGAGGAGAAACACAGGAAGCAGGTGTACCAGGAAGCTATTTCGAATCTCTGTGGTCATGAAAGGATCCTTGGATTATAGCCTTGAGAAAGAGAGGGGCTATTCAAAAGGAGGAAGTGGTTTTCACCATAAGCAAACCTATTATCATAAACCCTACCTACCACCTGTAGACCACTTGGCAGTTACTAAAGCACATGCGTACACAGTCACCTTTGTTCTCCCCATAACTGTAAAAGAGGCCGGGCAGGTATCCCATCCTCTTTTGTTCAGATGCAGAAACTGAGTTTCCTCCACATCGCCTGGCTGCTGCCACAGCAGTGTTTCCACAGTGCTCAGCAGAGGTTCTTCCCTTCCCAGGGGTCTAAGAAACTCCCTCCCTAACAGTGAAATCCCAGCTGGCCAAAAATGTGAGTCAGGGTATAGAAATCTGAACCACATCCACACACTCAAGATCACACGAATTCTGTACATCAAAGCATGATTTTCCTCTCGGGTGAGTCATGATTAGGATCTGTGAGAACACGGGAGGTTTCATAGGCTGTGGACGTTGTGTGAATTCCCTAGGGGACAGAAAGATCTCTCTCACACACTCAGCAAGGGGACAGCCTGATGGTTGCTGTGTCCCAGGCCCAGGGCCTCAAAGCCCCAGAGAACCGGCTGCTGTCCCACCATGGGTGTCTATGAAATAGGGACACAGATACAGCTGCCGATGAAACTCCAGCAGCAGACGCTGCCCACACAT
Source organism: Chlorocebus sabaeus (assembly GCF_047675955.1). Taxonomy (NCBI): domain Eukaryota; kingdom Metazoa; phylum Chordata; class Mammalia; order Primates; family Cercopithecidae; genus Chlorocebus; species Chlorocebus sabaeus. The sequence continues at coordinate 60,809,359 of NC_132907.1, read as the reverse complement.
GGCCTCCTCCAGGGCTGAGGGCGAGCCATCACCAAGGAGAGGTTGGAGATGGAACAGCCGCCATTGCCCATGCCTCACTGCTTAATACACAGCCTGCTTTCGGGGCCTCTAGACCGCTCTCGGGGGCTCTTCTTTATTCTGTCAGAGAAAAGCCAAGGGAGGTTTCTGCAGCTTCCCTCATTGGTCTCCCTGGAGGAAAGCAGAAGCTAATAATCCTGTCCAACGAGGAGGAAAATGGCTAGAGGCTGTGGAGAGTACATCAACAGCAGTCCCCGGAGGTTTAAAAATAAATGATGAATGTGTTAGCAGCATCAGTGCTTTGATAGAAACACAGACAGGGTTCTTGACAGCCCTTGGCACTTCAGAGCTGTGGCTTGCTTTTCTTTAATTTTGAAAGTACTTACTGTCCCTGACAAATGAACCAACACGGGGGAAAGTCCATTTCCCCATAGTGCTCTCAAGTCTGTTCTTGGTATGGAAGCACCATGTGGTCTGCAGCCTCTTCTTTCTAAATGGACAGCGCAGGCCTGCCTCTCATGGATTTACTTTTCCTGAGAATACAGCAGTGTTGATTGCCAATGTATTTTAAAGCAAATCCACTATCTCATGTCATTTCACCCCAAGACTACACTATGAATCCTTAAAATTATGGGACCTTTACAAACATAACCATAGTATTACTATCACAGCTAACAAGGTTATAGAACAATTCCTGGGTGTTATCTAATAGATTATCAAATTTTGTAGTGTTCTTAAAATTAAAAAAAACTCTCTTTACAGTTCATCCATTTGAATCAGTTGCAGCCAGAGTCTGCACATAGTGTTTGGTTGTTTTTTCTCTTTAAGTCTGTTTTCTTTTAGAGCAGTTCCATCTCCCTCTTTTCCCTGCTATTGGCTAATTGCAGAAACCAGTTGCTTGTCCTTTAGAATGTCTCACATCTGGCCAGGTATGGTGGCTCACGCCTGTAATCCCAGCACTTTGGGAGGCCAAGGAGGGTGGATCTTGAGGTCAGGAGATCGAGACCATCCTGGCTAACACAGTGAAACCCCGTGTCTAATAAAAATACAAAAAAAATGAGTCAGGCACGGTGGCGGGCACCTGTAGTCCCAGCTACTCAGCAGGCTGAGGCAGGAGAATGGCGTGAACCCGGCAGGCAGAGCTTGCAGTGAGCCGAGATCATGCCACTGCACTCCAGCCTGGGTGACAGAGCGAGACGCCTTCTCAAAAAAAAAAAAAAAAAAAAAAAAAAAAAATACAAAAATTAGCTGGGCATGGTGGCATGTGCCTGTAGTCCCAGCTATTTGGAAAGCTGAGGCAGGGGCATCACTTGAACCCAGGAGGCAGAGGTTGCGGTGAGCCAAGATCATGCCACTGCACTCCAGCCTGGCAACAGAGCAAGACTCTGTCTCAAAAAAGAAAAAAAGAAAAAAGAATGTCCCACATCTGGATTTATCTGTTGCTTTCTCCTTTAACCTTTTTCTCCTATAAACTGGTCAACAGAGCTAAAGGCTTTATTAAAGTGTGTGTGTGTGTGTATGCACACACACATGTGTGCACATAGAGATTCAGGTATACACACACAAACACACATATACCTGACTCTAATCAAACTTGCATGTTGATATATATATGGCTAAGGTGCAGACATCAGCTACATGTATATGTGTATATGTAAGAATACTGAATAGGTGGTGCTGTGTTCTTCCTGTTGCATCCCACAGGAGAAACCCCTAATGTCTGCTTCTTGCACATTTAATGATGTTAACATTGATCAGAGGCTTGCGTGGTGATTGCCAGTCCCTCTACTGTAGAGCACGGGGTCACACTGTCATGATGAAAGCAATCTAGCCAGATCTGAAACCACTCCAGGAGATGGAGGACAAGGCCTCTGCGCTAAGCTCCACTCCTGATTTCTTACTCCACCCAGGTCACAGCTACTCACATGCACAGCAGCATGGCTGGCCTGTACCTCTTGACTCCCAGCAAGAATTAGCCTTCTGGTAGTTATTGGGTTGGATGTTCAGGCTTAAAATGTAAAACTCCCCAATGAAAACATCCTGGGCAATATGAGGTACTGGGAATTTTGAGATTCTCAACCTGACCCTGATATTAATATGCTCTGTAATATTAGACAAGTCACCTACACTTTTCTGAATCTCCAACTGTAAAACAAGGGAGTTGGTCTCAATCTCTCCCAGTTCTAAATTCCTGAAAGATATATTTTATTAATCCCTTATACATGTATCTTTGCTGTGCCTAGAGGCCTTAAAAATTTTTTTAAACAAAACACAGGGACTAAATAAAAAAAGAACTAGGAAAAGTGTTTATCCAACCCAATCAGATTTTTATCACCTGGGAATTAGAAATTTGCACTTCTAGGTAGTGACCTACATAATAGGCAGCTAAATCACTTTAACAGAAATTCTCTAGAGAAAATGTCCATGAATGCTTGTTCCTTTGGTCCCTGAAATTTCTGAGTCTTAGTTGTTAAGTCTGTCTGTGGTTCCTTGAGATACCCCAGATATCCTTCCAAACCACCCAATCAATTCCTCTCTCTCTCTTTTTTTTTTCCTTTTCTTTTTTTGGCCTTAGGATAGTGAGGTTGGTGTCTGTCATTTGATACCAAAGGAACCTTTACTAATACCCATCCTCCAAGCCCAGCTCAGATCCCTACACTCCTTGAAGACTGTTAGGCAGCACTGACCACAGTGATGTTTCTTTGCAATAGGTCCTGGTGCTAATTATCTGCAACATCTTTGCACTTATACCTATTCTTAGCTTAAAATGTGGATTCACTTTTTTTTTTTTTTGAGACGGAGTCTCACTTTTTCATCCAGGCTGGAGTGCAGTGGCGCAATCTCAGCTCACTACAACCTCTGCCTCCCAGGCTCAAGCGATTCTCCTGCCCCAGGCTCCCGAGTAGCTGGGATTACAGGCGCCCACCACCACACCCAGGTAATTTGTTTGTTTAGTAGAGACGGGGCTTCACCACGTTAGCCAGGCTGGTCTTGAACTCCTGACTTCAAGTGATCTGCCTGCCTCAGCATCCCAAAGTACTGGGATTACAGGCATGAACCACCGCGCCCAGTCTGTTTTTACACCTTTAAGTCCACTAGATTGGTAGCAAAGGGACCCTGTACTACAGAGTCAACTGCTTGATACCATGAATGTGCATGTCATGTAACTGGCTCCCCTACTTCATCCAGGGCCCATCTGAGAAAATTAGATAGGACTAAAATTCTTACTGTCTGAAAAGTACTGGTTTTCCTTGACCTCGTGATAATATCCCTATAGTTTTACATAACTGACATCCAATTATTGAATTTGGTGGGTTTATTATACTCTTTATCCCTCAAAGAGCCTGGCACAAGTGTCAGGCACAGGTGATGTTCAGCAGATATGTGTTGATTCAGCACCTGCCACTGCAGCTATCTGACCCTGTGTGGAGCAGTGATTGGCAGAACAGACTGACACTTGGTTATCAGGCTGTTTCCATAGGGATAGAACAAAACCAAGAAGATAGCACCCTTGAAAAGCCAGCCATAGCCTCTTCTCTATACTTGCAGTCCTGCACATGAGGGACAACTTGGTGAGCACAGTGTGAGTCGAACTCCAACTCCACTCAAACTTTGGCTGGTGTTTTTGTTCAGTGCACAACCTGGACAACTGAACATGGTTCACTTGTGGTTCCCCTGGACTGGCACAGAAGTCAATCTCCCAAAGTAGCCTTCTGAAAGGAGCCTGTGTCCTCTGTTGTCTCTCCCGTAGCACTCCCTAAACATCAAGCACAATAGCAGGCACTGAGTTCTGGGAACCAGGCTTAGTGTCCGTGAATTTGCCTTCATTTGGGATGTGTGCCACAGCAGACCACTGGGGCTTCACCTGCCTCAGGACTTTGGCCTCTTGGCCACCTCGGTTCTTCCTCAATTACGGCTATCCAATTTATCTCCAGTGTGTCTCAAATAAAGGACTAATCTTGTTTTATTCCTTGCTAAAAATTTCTGTTCACAAACACAAACAAGAAACATGAGCTCTATTTGGGACCAAGGACAGATAAGCTTTGTGTGTAACGAGGCTGAACAGTTAAAATCATGGGTGAAGGTCAGACCCTCCCAACAAAATGAGAGTCGGTTCAAAATGTTAAAGCAAAATATCAAATGTTCGCATAGGATAAACTTTTTTTTCATTACTTAAGAATAATATTCTGAATCGTTTAAAATCCTGAATTTTATTAAGCATCCAGGTACAGATGCTTTAGAGAGTTAAGTTTCTTAAAATCTGGATGGACTACAAATATTGCCATAAATGGAAAGTTATCTAATCACATTTTTAAAATTGAATTTAAGATTTTTTGAAATGAGAGACTGTATTGGATTATTTTCCCCAAACTTTTTTTTTCTTATTTGTTTAATGCATTTCCACTTGAAGCTCGATATCCACATATTCAATTTAATATCCACAACAACTCAGGGAAGTAGGAGAAAGCCAGCAGTCACAGGACTCGCTCAGCTCCCATGCAAACTGAAGGGCCAATCTCACTCCCACCGTGCCCCCACCAACAACCTCAAGTCTGTTCCCAGGCGAAGGGCGAGATGGGCTTGAAAATTTGCCTGAGGCCATCTTCCTCCCAGCTGTGAGAGAAAAGGGCTTTAGTTCTTCCCTCAGCCTGTGAAGTCTGCATGCCCGATTTGCACTCTCCTGCAAGTTCTGGTCAGGAGGCTTCTCGCCGCCTTCAAGTTGTTACAAAGTTTAGCTAGAGAATTCCTCTTGCCTGTGGAGTTTTACCCCTGCTCCTCTGGCCACCCTCCCGATGAATCCCTGTGGTGCGGGGCAGGAATGGGCTGTTTGGGGACCCAGCGAGCTCCCAGTGCCTTCCTGCGGCTTCCTCTACCTCTGTATTTCACTTGGCTCTCTAACTGGACTCAGTTCTAGGTAAAGTCGGAAACTTCTCCGCATACAGACCTTCGGCTTCTCCAGCGGGGGTGTGTGTTTGGGAGAGGAGGGTCCCCCTTTCCCACTTCCGCAGTTGGGGCACTCACAGTATTTGGGGTCCTGCAGGAGCAGTCCGCTTTCTTCAGAGGGTCTGTGGGGCCTCTTGGGATTGCTGGTTTGTTCTTGCAGTCGATCTGGAGCTAAAATTCCGGTCCTCATTATTGCAAGAGTGGAGAGTGGAGGTTGCGCGCGCAAGCAAGCAAGATGGTGCCGACCTGGTGAGCGGAAAGCCAGCTGCATGCCTGGGAAGATCCTGGTTTTCTGCACCCAGCCTGCTGCAGGAGCTCATTCGCATCCTGCTCCACTGACTTCTCTCTGTATAGCTCTGCCACTCAAGTAAATCAAATATGCACTGTCTGCTGGCAGTGGGGACGGAGGCGCAGGTGGGCAGTGCCTGCATTCTAGTTATGGCCCTTCCTACGCTCCATTGTCCTTGGAAACCGGCACTGTGGATGGTACATCAGTAGCAGAACCAGCACAGCTGCCTGTTAAAATGTGAATGTATCTCAGCAGCCCCTGATACGGCAGACATCTGAGTATACACACCTTAGTATCTTCCTCCATCTTCAAGGGGCCAGCGGGGGAGATCGCTGACTCCAGAACTTGGGAAGAGCACCAAAGCGGGATGATCTCCAGCACTATGAATCACATCTTGAGCTGTCATCTGTGAAAAATAACTCCATCGGCAGCTTGAAATACTCCTCGAAGGACAGCTCCCTCATGATGTCCTTTTTCTCCCAGAGACACCATTATTTACATCTTTTAAAAATTAATTTTAAAAGATCAAGTTTTTTTTAAAAAGACACGTGAAAAGTTCGTTCATTTCAAGCAGCTGGTCACAAGAACAGACTTACGTGTACAGCAAAGTCTGGATTTTATTTGGAAACTCTAAATGCATAGCAGAGGAAAGCTGGAAAGAATTTCTCTATAGTTCTGGCTGTAAAAGCATCATAGGACCCATGGGCTGAAAGATTCCAGTAAATCTAATCTGCAAGGATCTGCCCTGGCACCCAGTGTGCTTACAAATGGCACTGCCCTCCCAGTAAAGAGACAGGAATCATTAGGCTGGCGAATTCAGTGATTGGAAATGTCTCAATATATTATAATACACAAACCCAGATAGAAATCCCTGTAGGAAGAACACCACCAAGAAGGGTTGCTCTCACCAAATGCCCTATGATGTAGTGCACTAAAAGACATGAGAGACATGGAAAAGGTGGCAGGAATATTAAAAATTACCAAACTCCAGAATCCCTACATCAAATGAAAAAAAATTAAAACAGGAAAAATAAATCTATTCATGTAGCACTGAAACTAGGAAACAGTCTCATTTCATACCAACAACCTTAAGAAATGTCATTCAGAAGCACAGTTTGGAATAAAATCCAAAGGGACTCCAGCAACTATGTTCCTCAGAGGAGCGGTGGTGAATAAACAGAGTCCTCAAGCTCCTGGCTATACTCCCAACGTGGAGAAATGGGGGAGCTGGGACATGGGAGCCCCTCTTCCTCTCTGTCAGTAAGAACCACCTCAGCCCAAATGTGGAGGGTTCTGAAAATTCACCACTATACTCCCCACTGGTAGAAGTAAAGGCTGAAGAGAATGGAGGAACAAAGTGCCTGAGGCCGATTACTTCACACACAATTAAATGCTGGCCTAAGCTGAGAACAAAGTCCAGGGAAAAAAATACTTAGAAATTCCATTTGGAGAGCCCCACTCGGAAGAGTCCATTCTCTCTTCCATTGTGATAAACAGAATCTTTCTAGGCACATGAAGAAATGCTAGAATTTGCAACTTTTATTTTCTGCTGTGGGTACAAGAGAAAAAACTCAGGTAAGTGCCCAAAGATGTGTGTGAAACAATGTTGCCCATGGCATTGTTTGTAACATCTAAGTCTCATCTACAGGAACACCAATAGGACAATAGATGATGGCACATACGTACAGTGGATATGCTGCATAATGTGCCATGCAGGACTGCCATGGTCATCTTCTTCACTCTGGTACCCAGCATAGAACCTGGCATACTCTACCCACCAACAGTCACAGAGTTCATCACCAGTAGCTGCTGGGTGATACATCAGTAAAGGAGAGGGACACACAACTGTACAAACTTTAGAACAAATGCAACTTACATACTGACATGGAAGGATGTCAAGGTATATCGTTGCATGAAAAATACCAAATTATAGAACACAGTATGACACCGTTTTTATTGTTAGTGATTTTCTACACATTTATTTCTTCATACATTTCTTTTCATTTTAAAATTATGTATATTAATATAGGTATGTAGCATTTATATACACCCACAGTGCCTAAAAAAGTGCTGCTCACTGACATCCAGAACTTCTCTTCTTATAGGTAGATGGAGAGCTGAATTCCCTGGCCCCTTGTGGTTGGATGGGGCCTCATGTCTAGTTTTGGCCAATGAGTTGTGAGAGTAAATGACACGTGTCACTTCCAGGCCAGACCATTTACATACCAGCATTGGCCTCAGGGTTTCTTCCCTTTCCTAAGTTTATCTCGAAAGTATGTATGTGCTGAGATCAAGTCTCTGGCAACCTGGATCCTGGAGGGTCTATGAAGAACAGGAAAAGAAATGGTGCAAGGAGCAACTTCAAAAGCCTCCCCAAAGCCAAACTTCGCCCTCATCATCATTTGATTAAAAAACATGAAATTATGTGCTTTCAAATCAGAGCTGTGGACTCCCTAAGTCCAGCCTTTGGGAATGGAAGACTGGATGATGAACTCGGTGATTGTTGATGGATAGAGACTCCTTCAAGGAAGCTTGACTTCTCTTCAACTACTGATCAAAGCATGTCCAAACTGAAAGGCAAAAAACTCACAGAAGGCAGGACTGAGAGGACTCTGAGAAACCTTCTTCTATAAAGGCATCTCTAAATCCAGGCATGAAAAAATAATATCCTGATAACAAGAATGTGAACAAGCAACTGTTCACATCACATCAACACATCTAGATGCCTAGCCTCCCACGGCCTCATGCCAGTTGCTAGCAAGAAGAATTTAGACTTCACTTTTATAGGCTAAGAGTGGTCAAGGGTCTGTAACCTTCCTGGCCAAGCCTGTTGAAGAGGACTCCTGCCCTGTAAAATGGGAGGAAATGCCACTGACACTGGAGTCTATTTAAATGCTATCTCCTGGAGTTACAAGAAATAGAGGAAGTTAGTAAACACTGGGATTAAAGAAGTTGTGAACAGAGTGTGTAACTGCTAGCACTTTGACAACTCTTTTCTCTAAAATAAAACTCTCATACAACCAATCTGAAACACAGGAGAAAGATTCCCGGATCCAGAGGGACACAGCAAGATTGACCCCAAGTTGACCATGGCTGAGCGCAGAAGCCAAAGTGAGCTGGCTTATAATGTCAGAACTTAGTGATGAAGGCTTCCCACAGAGAAATTCAGTACATTCCCAACCACTTTAGACTACGTTTGCATTCCTTATAAAATATGATAATAATACCTTACTTACTTGGGTTGTTGTAAGGATTAATGGAATTTCATTTGTAATTATTTCTAGCACAATAAATACTGATGTATTTTCTTCTTCTTAAAAAATGTTACTATGAATATTTCTCAAGCTATTATGGAATCTGAATGAGTATTAAATAGAGAGCATAGTCCAACTCCACAAATATGCTGCACAAATATATATGTTATTTAAATTGCAATTTTCTAATGTCTGTAACAAAGTACTAACATAAAAAGTGAACATAAAGGCTTATAGCAAATGTAGGCTTGGAGAGGTCATTTCATCTATCCTACTGCCTCTTGATAGTTAAGACATCTGAAAATCTCTTTCCTCAACATCCTCAGTGATGAATTCAAAGAACTGACTGTCCTTCTCATCCCTAAATATGAAAGAAATTTCTGAATAAAACAAGTACATCTTAAGTTACATTTTGAATATAACTTAAGTATATTCAAAGAGCATCTACTAGATGCCTACTTATACTCTCATGACATTTTTTTTTTAATTTCCAAGGGTGGTATATTGGTCTTTTAGGGCTTCCATAACAAAATACCACAGACTAGGTGGCTTAAAAAACAGAAATTTATTTTTCACATTTCTGGATGCTGGAAGTACAAGATCAAGGTGTCAGTTGGTTTACTAATTAAGCAGGCTTGGTTACCCCCAAAAGCCCTCTCCTTGGCTAGCAGACAAGCCTTGTCTCTGTGTCCTCACATGGTCTTTTCTCATGTCCCTGATGTCACTTCTTTCTTTCTTTCTTCTTTCTTTCTTTCTCTCTTTCTCTCTCTCTCTCTCCTTTCTCTCTCTCTCTCTCTCTCTCTGTCTCTCTTTCTCTCTTTCTCTCTCTCTTTCTTTCTTTCTTTCTTTTTGAGATGGAGTCTCACTGTGTCCCCCAGGCTGGAGTGCAATGGCACAATCTCAGCTCACTGCAATCTCTGCCTCCCAGGTTCAAGTGATTCTCCCACCTCAGCCTCCCAAGTAGTTGGGACTACAGGCACCCACCATTATGCCCAGCTAATTTTTGTATTTTTGTACCATGTTGGTCAGGCTGGTCTTGAAATCTTGACTTCAGGTGATCCTCCTGCTTCAACCTCCCAAAGTGCTGGGATTACAGGTGTGTAATCCTTAGCTGCTTCTTATAAGAACTATGGTTCTGTTGGATTAGGACTCACTGTTATGATCTCTTTAATTTTAATTACCTCTTTAAAGGCTCTATCTCCAAATATAGTCACATTGGGGGTTAGGACTTCAACCTATGAATTTTGGGGGACAGTTCAGTTTGTAACAGATAGCATCACCTTAGAAGGGCCCTGTGGCATCTGTACAATCCCCTGCTCTCTTCCTGTGTGAGCTTCAATGGGAGACATGAAGAAAGACAAGACACAGCTTTGTCTACCTGGAGCTCACCATCTATTTGTGGAGGAGACACTTTCCCCATGAACACGGGGTTCACAGGGCAAATATACAAGCCGTGGCTCAAGGCAGCACATGAGGGATGAAGCAGTAAGTGCCATGCACTTAAAGATGAGAACGACCAGTGTGGGCACGTGTGCTCCAGAAGCAGCACTGGAACCCGGGGGAAGTCAATGTACTGTTCATTAACCACGTCCCTCAATGTTGCTATATTGGTTGGTTTATTAATTAAGTGCAAACACAAAATGTTTACCACTTTAGCAAATAAAATCCCACCTTCTTTCTACTCCCCCACAGGGCCTACATATACATACCATCAGGCCTCACTGCGACTCATTCTACCTCACCCTTTCCCAAGGGCTGCTCATACTTCTAGTCCCACCACACTCTCCCTCCTGTGTGTGCAGGAGTTGCTGGGCAGAGTCTTCCCCACTTCAGGTTCTGCAACTGCCTGGAGTGCAAGTTCTTTCCATCCATTCATCAAGCAATCTTCATTCCCAAACCATTTATTGACATGCTAACTGAACCCCTTATTTGGCTTTGAATCTCATCATCTATAAAATGGGAATTATACCCATTGGCTGGGTTGTCAAGGGAACTAAGTAGAAAACTATGTTGTAAACCCTGTAGTCCAATGCTGACACATGTATATCTTTAATTAATGTATTTCCTATCTCTTTCTTTCTTTGCTGGTCAAAACAGTTGAGTGAACATCTGAAAGCAGGATGGCAGAAGCTGGGCCAACAGCACTGAATCCAATCAAAGGCACGGGAAGGGGTCTCAGAGTGCCACGTCAGGCTCACAGAGAGTGGCCCTCTTACATTGCAACATACACCATCTTCTCCTCAATCCGGATAAGGGCAACTGAGACAAGGTTGTTAAGTGAAGGAGCAAGGGAGACCAGAAGGTCAGAGTATTTTCTGGGTTAGTGGATAAGGGTGACCAACATTCTTGGAAATGTTCCTGGGTCCGGGACTGTGGCCTCCTCTAAGGGCTCAGGTAACACAGGCTGTGCTAATCACGCACTTAAGCCAAAGGGAATACCACTATATACTGACTTTGATGACTTCAGCAAAATACAAAGGCAGTTCTAATTTTCACTCGTTCAGTAGACTTATAAAGATACACACACTAAAATCTGGTGAATAGCTCAGTCCGTCTATAAATACCAAAATAATTGTGGAGATGTGAAGTTCAAGGCACCATACCAGTGTTGCAGGATCGGAGAAGGGAAAAGGTTGGAGTAGTAAGGGAGTATAACACACGTCCCTGCCCAAAGACCTTAGTCCAGTAAGGCAGATGAAACAAAGAACATGACAAATAAAAATCAGGACTGGAAGACTTGAGCTAAGGGGAACACTCAGAAAATGAGTCACTGCGGATGTGTGGGCTTTCCAAAGAGCTCAATCTATGCAAACTTGGTCACAATCCACAAGATTTTCTCACAGAACTGAGTTTTGACCATTTCCCATAGCCTTTTCCTATTTGTTTCTACCACAGTTCTCACAATTTGAAGGTTTTTCCTAGAAATACACAATCTGAGTGGTTTTGCATTAATCAATTTTGGAGTTGTCAGATTTCTTAATCAATTCGAAAGTATTTTTTTTCAGCTCTAGTTTATACAAGCTTCACCAGACTAAAGATTGTAGAGGATACAATTAATTGGTAGCCTCAGTCTTCTCCTACAAGAAGTTTACATTCAATGGTGTACTGGAGCCCCCATGTACCTGCTTGTAAGGACCATTTGCTAAATATCCAGAAATTTTGTGAGCTGGTATTAAATAGAGATGTGGTTGCTTGAATAATGGTATATATGTATATATGTCCTAATCCCTGGATCCTGTGCATGTTAACTTATATAACAACCAAAAAAAAAAAAAAAAAAAAAAAAAGGATTTTGCAGTTGTAATTAAGCATCTTGAGATGGACAGATTATCTAGGTGGGTCCTAAATGTAATCACTTGTATGCTTATGAGAGGAATGCAGAAGATTTGACACATACAGAAGAGGAGAAGGTGCTAGAACCATGGAGTCAGAAATTGAAGTGATGTAGCCACAAGCCAAGCAATGCCATGAACCACTAGAAGCTGGAAGAGGCAAGGAGCATAACCCCCCAGAGTCTCCAGAGGGAGTGTAGTCTTGCTAACACCTTGATTTCAGTCCATGAAACTGATTTTGGACTTGGGACCTCAAGAACTAAGAGAATATATTTTTGTTGTTTTAAGGCATCAAGTTGGTGGTAATTTGTTACACAGCTGTAGGGAACTGATACAAGTGGGTAGCCTGAAAGCCATGATGGGAGTATCTACACCACAGAAACTGGCAAATGCTACAAATCAGGGCTTTTAGTTTTAGAGACCTGGTTTGCTCACATCCTAACTGAGTAAATCTGCCTTAAACAACTAGCAAATGTCACTTCATGGCATGACATGACAGGATGTGCTGTGATATGACATGATATAATGTGATGTGACATGATACACTAGGAAACACACTCAACTTATAACCAGGTTCCTCATTCTGAATCTTCCCCAAACAGGTTCTGTCTGTTATTAGGCAGGTCTCTTTTCTTCTCACTGTGGTTTGGTCTCCTTCCAGAAAAAACAAGAGCCTCAAAACAAACTCATTCATTCTAGAAACATTTACTAAGCACTTACAATGTAGCAGAAATGGTGCTGAAGGTACAAAGGTGAGCGAGTCCCAATGCCAGTCACTGAAGAATGAATACTCATTGTGACATCAGACGGCCAAGCAACAAGAAAATGCTGGTGTGAGGTTGAAGATTAAGGGTAACTGCTGGGGTGTTTCCCATCTTTGTGATTTCCACTCTTTGTGATCCCAGTGCCAAATCATTGACATATTAAAGTTGAGCTTTCAGTGGAAGATTGCTATCACCTGAATGTTTGTGTCTCTCCAAAATGTATGTTAAAAACCTGATCACCAGTGTAATGCTATTAGGAGGTAAAGCTTTGGGAAGGTGATCAGGCCATGAGAATGGAGCCCTCATGAATGAGATCAGAGCCTTATAAGAAAGGCCCCGAAGAGCTGCCTCCTCTTTTGACCATGTACGGTTACAGTGAGAAGGCACTATCGATGAATTGGGAAGTGGGCCTTCACCACCAGTCACTGAATCTGCCAGCGTCTTGATCTTGGACTTCCCAGCCTCCAGTACTGTGAGAAATTAATTTCTGTTATTGATAAGCCACTCACATATAGTAGTTTGTTATAGCAGCCCAAAAGGACTAAGAGAAGTTCTCCCACACTAATCAAACAGCTTTCTTTGAAAGAGGCTGCGTTGGAAAGTTGTTTCTCAAGCTCAAACAACTAAGCAAAGCTAAGCTGGGCCAAGTACAACATTGGATCCTAATCATAGGCAGGTAGCATTTGTCAAACAAGATGACACCACCCACAATGTCACAGAAGTGGAGTTGGTGCTCATCATCGAAGATGCCACTGCTCCACGGGATGCACCACCCACTGGTGCTGTGGTAACAGCAACATGCAAACCACTGCTAGGATGGCCACCTGGTCCCTGTTCTCTGCATCTTCCCCATGACTCCTGTTAAATGCCCTCACTGAGTGCTCTGCTTAAAGTTTTAAGATTGCAGGCAACTTCCTCTTCCTGGGTGGCATCTAAAGTTAACATCCAGGGATAGCCAACAGAAAACCACCTAGCCTTCCCTTTTTAAGACACCACATCTCAGGGGCCCTACTTGGATCCCCAAGTAAATTCTTGGACGTCCTTTCAAGCTACAGATGTTAGCAATAGCAGTCCTCTATGGGAATCGTAATACAGTTGCTATTATTAGGCAATTTGCACAAGGTAACAAGTTTACTGTTCCAGATGTGGGAACTATTTGGGGCAAAATTCTGTTTATTCCTTCATGTAATAAATGCTTATTGAGGAGCTCTGCATGCCAGACAATTAACTAGGTACTGGAGATCCAAACGCAAGTGAAAACCAACCCCTGCCCTCAGAAGGAGACTTACCCATAATCAGCAAGTGTCACTGGTATTATAAGGTAAACAGCGAGATACAAAGGGAACAGCGAGATACAAAGGAGGCAGTAGACAGTCTCTCTAGAAGGCCAGGAAAAGACTCATACATGATAAGGTACATGGATCCAGGGAAGATGAAGGCACTGTGGGATTGCTTTTGAAGTTCTCCAAATTCCCCCATAAAAGCAGACAGACTAAACTAAGATGACTAAACAACAACAACAAAAAAAAACCACAGACAAAACTATTACAAACCCCAAAAGAAGTGTGGTGGGAACAAACACCTGACAGAACCAGACACATTACTGGTGACTGGACATAAGCCCTGTTAATGAGAAGCTTACATTTAGAGAGTCAATTAAGCACATGCTATATGCAACCTAAAGTGGTAAAAGCTACCTTGGTCATTCGAGTTCACTGTTACATGCCTTGAAGTGTGGGGTGCACTGGCCTGAACCATTCTGGTTGGGTTTGATTCCTTAGGATGCTACCAGCAAATAACATTGAGAAATACCCAGCCACTTTCATGTTCTCCAATGGCAGCCCAAAGTGCAATGATCTCTATGATTCATGGGAGGTCAGATGAAGAGTGAGAAAATTGTATTAGTCTGTTCTCGCACTGCTAATAAAAGCATATGCAAGACTGGGTAATTTATAGAGGAAAGAGGTTTAATTCTCCCAGTTCCACATGGCTGGGGAGGCCTCACAATCATGGCGAAAGGCAAAGGGGAAGTAAGATGCATCTTACACAGCAGCAGGCAAGAGGGTGTGTGCAGGGGAACTGCCCTTTTATAAAACCATAAAATCCCTTGAGACTTATTTATTATCACAAGAACAGCATGGGAAAAACCTGCCCCCATGATTCAATTACTACCTACTGGATCCCTCCCACAACACGTGGGGATTATTACAATTCAAGGTGAGCTTCGGGTGCAGACACAGAGCCAAACCATATCAATGAGGTAGGGGAAGAAGACAAGAGCCTAGCTGTGCTGCCTATTGGCTGGATATCCTTTATCAAATGTCTTTAACTTCCCTAGGCCTTAATTCTCTCATTAAAAATGGAGAAAGACATAACACACACCTCATGGGCTATTATAAGAACCGAATGGGATAATGCATGTGGGTGAGTAGAAGTCTTTGCAAACTAAAAACTGCTCCAAAATACATTATCTTCATTCATAGGCCACAGTAGATTAGGTTATTCATATATATTCCCTTCCTGTTCCCCCATCTCCATGTGCAGAGTAGAGTTCCCTGCCCCTTGACTTTGGGCTCATCCATATAACTTCTTTTGTTGGAAGGGATGTTAGCAAACCCACTGCAAACAAGCTATGAATGCACTGTGGTGCTCACCTTCTGCACCCCCATCCCTGCCATGGGAAGAGCCTCCTGCCAACCTGGCCTTAGAAGGAACACATAGGGAGCAGACTTGAGCCCAACCCCGCATGAGGGGTCAAGCCCAGCTCTCTCACAGCTGGAAGGAGAGCCAGCCAGCCAACTCCTGACTCACATGCAGGTGTGTGAGCAAGAATAAACGATGGCTGTTTTAAGCCACTAAGTTTTAGGGTGGCATTCCCCAACACGTGCTGAAAGGTACACAGTCCATCACTTCCCTCCTCAGCCGAAGAGGTCCTGGGAAATTGACAGCATTGTAGAAACCATTTTGATAAAATATCTGCAATGCAATTCACAAATGAAAAGAATGATATAGCCAAAAGGAAGAACTAGCCTAAGGCAGTGAGGTGGCTGAACGGTGGCATCAGAATCATTCAGAAATTTCAAATTACATATACCTGACCTGCTCACCATCCCCATTCCGTTCATTCCTGTAGATATTTACCAACCTAAGAGTAAGGAGGTGAAGAGATAGAACATTGTACTCCAATAAATCATAGTAAGAAAACCCTGCGCTACAGAATAAAAAAATACGTGAAAGCCAATGGGGATCAGCACAGCAAAGATGAAGTTCCCATTCATTCCCACTTTGCACTCCCACCACACAAACAATGCCTGACTAGTGCCAACGTACTCATGAAAGCAGGCGTCATGAAGTCTGTAGTATACTGGAAAATATTCCAGTCTACTCAGTGTGATATCATGTAAGCATCAGTTAATTTTAATTTAAATTCTAAGATTGGTCAAGCTAACAATACGCTTTATACACAGCCCTGGGGTGGTCAGGTAGCATTACAACAAAAAGTGCCACCCTCCAGGAGGGGTTCCCCAAATATTTCTACTACCTGGGTCAACATCAACAATCCACAGTTTGCTAATTATTACATAACAAATTTTTAAAATTATTGGTGAAAGTACGGTCTTGTTAATTAGCATATTAGCATAATGAATACTAGACATTTAGTCTCACTAAAGAAAGTAAAGATGTTGGAGATGCATAAACTGCCATGGTAGTTGAGCAATATTCTCCATTTCACGAGCAAGGTATGAGACCCCAGCAAAGCTCAAAGTCTACATAGGGCACTTGAGGCTTAATCCTCAATCAGATCCACATCCAACAATTGATCACATTAGGAGGATCACTGACTGCACAGCCTTGTAATGTGGCTATGGCTGTGCTGAATCTGCAGACCATCCTAACGGAGTGAGGTCTCCTAAGGGGAGAGAGTGGAGGCTTTCATCAAGCTCACAGAATAGACCTATGCACTATTTTTGTTTCTAACTTGATAATGAATGTTTGTCTAATAAATGTATGTGTGACAGGAGAAAAGAGGTTATGATATGTATGCTGTGAAGGAAAAAAGGGCTGGGTGCAGTGGCTTATGCCTATAATCCCAGCACTTTGGGAGGCTGAAGTGGGAGGATAGCTTGAGCCCAGGAGTTTGAGGTTACAGTGAGCTGTGATTGTGCCACTGCACTCCAGGCTGGGTAACAGAAAGATTTTGTCTCTCAAAAGAAAAGGGGAAAAAAAGCTGCCTCTCATTTGAAAAAAAAAAAAAAAAGAACTTTGTAAAGAACATAAATTGTAGAACACTTAAAAGTAAAAAAAGTAAAATTAAACTTTATTATGTTTAGAGTCTGCTGCTAAGTGGGAAATAAGTGTAAATATCTAAAATTAGATACTTTTTTACAATTTCAAATAAGATGAATAATTATTTAAAAATTCATGATTTATTCTTCCATCTACTAGCTACAAATCTGTTGTGAATTTCAGCTTACTCATTAGTTACAGAAGTCATATGTACCTTGAAGGAACGTTGTAAGTATTTAATGAAATGAAATTAATTTAATGGGGCTTTTCAATACCAGTCTGTGGAATGGAAGGGTGCTGGGCAGTTATAGCAGAAAGAAGTAACTTTTATCATCCTTACATGGAAAAGCAGAAACATCAGAACCTAATTTTAAATGATTCAATGAAATCCAAGTCAAGGAGTTTCAGCTTTGGTCCAGTGATGGAGCTGATGCCAACAATCCCCTTCTCCATGATTCCTGCCAACAGTACATTACAGGCTCTGTCTGAGCTTCTTGATGTGCAAAGACATGTTACCGAGGCCAAAACCTGGAAACTTTCATCTAGATTCTAGATCTTCTAAATGTGTTGGTTACTCTAGAATTTAGTGGGGGGGAGGGGAAGGTTACATTTCCTTTAAGAAAATGAATACTGTCATGTTTCAGATTTCCAACACATCCTATTTATCCTGTTCACTTTGTCTTTGAAGTTTTCTCCTGATGATGGCTGTCATCCATCTGGTTGCCATCATCCCCGTGCAGCCACCACACAGAAACTGCTGATGCCAGATGGCTCCTGCCCACACTCTAACTCCTGCAATCCACTTACCATTTGACTGCCTCTATGATAGGTTAAAAATGCGTATCTACTCGTGTCATTCCCCTGTTAAAACCCATTAATGGTTTTCCATGCTCTTAGAATAAATTCTGAATTCCCACATACAGCGTACAAGGCCCTTTCTCCTCTGGCCTCTCTGTGTGTCTCTAATCATTTTTCTCCTTTCTCTGTCTGTTTCAGCAATATTAGACTTTTCTCTCCTCCAGGGTTCCACATTCCCTTCGGCCTTTGGACTTCTGTACTTACTGCTTTTCATTTTTCTCTGCCTGATATAGTCATTTTACAGATAAGAAAACTAAAGTTCAGAGAAAGGAAGTGACTCAGCCACAGGCACTTCATCCGTTTCTTCATTAAGGAAACATCCAGATTTCTAAACACAGGAGAGGAAGACAGTAGCATGGCTCCAGAATCAGACAGACTCAGCTTCAACTTTTAGCTTCATCATTTACTAGCTGTGAAATCTTAGTCAAATGACCCAACTCTTCTGTAATCTTTGTTTTCCTCATCTATAAAATAATGGTAGAGCCTATATCATTGGGTACCGGTGAGGATAAACTGAGATGATAGATGTAAAGTTCCTATTTCAGAGCCTGGCACACAATAAGCATTAAATAAAAATGTAGTGGTATTGATTTAATTATTGTTTTCATAATCATCGGTTGGCTTGATTCTTGACTTTTCAGATTTAAATTTAATGCAGTCATAAAAATGAAGGCATAATTAATTCACCCAGAAATATGGGACCACTTCAAGAAGAGAGAGTAAATTACTTGCATCAGATGAAAGATCATTACATACATACCTGGGCAAGTGCAAATGAAACTTGTGTGGAATTCAAAGAGAGCCGAAATGAATAATGGTTATTCAAAGTTAGTGGGCAAAAAGAAGCAGATGTGGAAGGCAGAGTGCAGTTAGTTGATGAGGAGTTGGAGCTGGGATGCAGCTAGTACGTGTGGGCCTCTCAGGAAGTTTCACTACAGAAGAGGAAAGAGCTTTTTGTTGTTTCTCTCAAGTGATTAGAGCATGTTGGAATGTGTGCAGGATGGAGTTAGCAGTAGAGGACACAGTGAAAATGAAGGACAGAAAGGTGGTAAGTGATTCTTCAAAGTTCTCAGGGAAGGAGAAACAACAGGATCAAAGGCTCAAGGGAAGGGTAAGCATGAGCCATGTACAGAAAGAAGGACTTCGGTGTAGTCAGAAGGAATTAGAGAAGTATGTGTCTTTACATACACTAGTGCAGTTTTCTGCAATGGCTGTGGGGAGCAGGACCTGGGAAAAGCTATTTCCAGTTGCAGAGATGCCTTTGGTATATGGAGTCTCTGTCAACAGTGGTTCTCAAAGTTGGCTCAGCCTTGGACTCCCTGGGAAGCTTTTAAAAGTTCTGATCTTCGTTGTGCCCCATGCCAATTAAATCAGTATCTCTGTGGTGGGACACAGGCTTCATTAATTACAACAAAACAAAACAAAAACAGGAGATTCTAATGTGCAGTCAAGTCTGAGAACCAGTTATCTAGAGGTATTATATGAATGAATTGCATATGGTTAGAATAAAATTGTGTATGGTTAGAACTAAAAATAACTTCAGCAAACCTTTAGTTTTGTCTCTTTAAAATCAACACTACACCAGCAAACGTATAAAGGAAATAGAATAGAAAATATCAGAGTGCACTGCATATAAAAAGGGAAAGCATAATTTTGATAAGCATGTCTATTTACACACATTCATATGAAAGAACTGGGTACAGATATAAAATGTTTTTCTTATTAGGTCAGGGTCAAAAAAGCTTGAAAACCACTGATCTAGATAAACTCCTTTCACGGATGAAGAAACTGAGGCCCAAGGAGATTAAAAGCCTTTCTTAAAGTTACACAAACAAAAAGATAGCCAATTCCAGACTAGAATCTAGTTTCCCTGACTACTTTCAGGGTGCCCCTTGACCCTCTGTTTCCTGTGTGTTTTGGTTTCCTTTTCTCAGCACTATGATAAACTTTCCGAAGGCAAGGATTATGTCTTCAATTCTTTAGGGTTACCCACATTCACCCATTTCTATGGTTTCCACATCCCGCTTCTCTCCTATGGAGTCCATTTTTTTTCTTATTGAAGTAATTTTTCCACAAAGCTCTCTTTTGTTCTTTGCTTGAAATTGTTTTTGTTTTGGTCTCACTTTGAATGATAGTCCACCTCATCAGGGATTCTCAAACTGTAATGAGTATTTAAAACACCAGGGAGCCTGTTAAACTGCAGACCATGATGCAGTAGGCCTGGGGTAGATTCTGCATTTCTTACTCACTTCTAGGTGATTCTGGTGCTGCCAGTCCTTGGACCACAGTTTGAGTAGCAAGAGTTTAGCAGATTCACAATTCTATCTTGACAGTTACATTCTACTCTTCCCACCCTGCCCCCAAATGCTTTGAAGATATTTTCTTGTCTTGTGGCTTCTGTGATTGCTAATGAGAAATTTTATAACAGTCTAATATTTGTTTTTAAGAAACTTCTCAATCCCTTTGATTACTTTCAAAATTTTTATCTATCTTTGGTGTGTCCTAATTGTGTTGTGATGCACCTAGATTCATGTTTATTTATCCAACTTGGGATGACTTCTTCAATCTGGGCATTCAACCTCTCGTCACTTCTGAAAATTATCAGTCGTTACTCCCTGCAATATGGCCTTATGGATCTTGCATTCCAGCAGGAGGAGACACACAATAAGCAAAAGACATAAATAAGTAAAGTGATCATGTAAGAGGTAAGGGGTGCTAGGGCCAAAAGAAAAGGCTGCTGTGGGTGGGGATGGAGGGGCAATTTCAAATATGATGGTCAGGGTTGGGCTCACTGGGAACGTGGCATTTTAGTAAAGACGTGGAACATGCTGGAGAGACAGTGTTCCAGGCAGATGGGAGGCAGTACCAATCCTTTAGTAGAGACTAGGGGTGGGGGTGAAAGAGGAGAGAGGGAGAATCATATAGGGGCTTAGCACAGAAGGAGTACCAAAGAAGTAAAAGGCATTTTAATCCTTAAGAAGTTTAACTGGGGGAAAAAAAAAACAGATTAGAAGCACTGAAGATATGATCCACTGGAAAACATTGAATTACAGAGTCCTCAGAGTGCTCAGGAGAGAGGCAGGAGTGGAAGCACAAAAGTGGTCCTGCAATGCAAATACTCCTCCCTGAAATCCCCCGGCCCAAACATAATGCATTTTACTGTCTAGAGAATGCTACTGGGTAAACAGAACACTCATCTGGTAGCAGAAAAAAATGCTTGAAAATAGGCCTGTAAAAATAAAAATCCACTCATGAATTTAACGTCCTTTCAATAGGATTTTTGTGATAGGTTCCTCTTGGATTGTATCCCTCTAAAAATCCCATGTTTACATAACCAAAAGTGGGGCAAGTTTTAATCTGGCATAACAGCTACTTTTCATTTTCTCTTCCACTTGCAGGATGATCAGAAATAAATGTTCCAATTGCAGTAAATCCACGCAAAAAGCTTTTTTGGCTTACTACACCCCACGCCCCCACATATGCGATTTATCTTTTTTTTTTCACACTATTGGTCCTACTCAATATGTGTCTTTTATTGTAAGCAATTTCAAACCTGACTGGAAGGGAAGTTGTGGAAAAGAGTACAAAAAAAGTGAAGTAATCTCTAGAAATCTAGACTTGATTCTTACATGAATCCCTGGGATAGCTGAGAGCCCTAAGAGTTCTGTGGGTACCAGCAAAACAAGGGATAAAACAGCATCATCCAGCAATTTTGCCCTGAAATTGAGAGGAAAGGTTTTTCTTCTGCCCCACTTCTAGTCTCAGGACTCAGAATAAAGCCAAGACTGTCTTTACTTGACTCAACAATGGCCCCTGGAGACAGTGGGCTAGTTATCCCTTAGCCAGGCTCTGTCACGTACATGTCCATACACTCCTCAGCCATCTTGCTTCATATCTAAATTAAGTCCCGGTCACTCCCTGTGCTCCTTGTCCCACCTCTTTGCTGGGTTCTCTCCAGTGTATCATCTGCCTTTTAGTTACAGTCGTTTGATGTGGGGGATGACGTGTCATGGCAGGAAAAGCACTGGCCTTGGAGCCAATTCCTTAAAGACCAAACTACAAGTCTTGACCCTGCTCATGACCTTGGACTCTAAGCCCTAGTTTCCTCATCTGATAAGCAACAACTACAAAAACGTGGGGGCTAACAGTACATACTATGCCAACTCATAGAGTAAAATCAAACTCAATAACGAAACATAAGAGCACTTTGTCAGCAGGATGATCAAAACTAGAGCTTCCCAAACTTCAAATTACTTCAAAATTCCCCAGGGAGTTTGTATAAAGGGGAAAAACTGATAATAAACATATTAAACAAGGAAAATATAGATAGTTTGTTAGAAGGTAGTCAGTGCAAAGGTGAAATTCAAAGCATGGCAGGGCAATGCAGGGGAAGGATGACTTCAATTAGGGTGGTCACAGCAAGTCTCATTGAGAAGGTGACATCTGAAGCCTTATTGAGAAGGTGATGTCTGAAAAGACTTAAAAGGGGTGATCGTCATGCCGATATCTGGGAGAAGAGTGGTCAGGAAGAGGAACTGGAACAAGAAGGGCAAAGGCCCTTTGGGGAAAGGGTGCTAACTGTGTTCAAGGAACAAGAGGACCAGAATGGCTGGAGGAGAAGGGATTCAAGGAGACTAGAGAGAAAATGGGGCCATATCCTCCAGGGTCCCGTAAGTTGCAGTAAGAGCTTTTGACTTTTACTCTGAGTGAGAGGGACACCATTGGAGGAGGCCATAAAATGCCTTGTGTTTTGAGCAGACATCTGGCTGTGGCACCAAGAATAGCCTGTAGGGGAATAAAGCAGAAGCTGATAAACCAGTTAGGAGATGACAGTATTAACCCAGGTGAGACAAAAAGGTGTCCTGAACCAGGACAGTTCTGGTGGAGGAAGAGAGAGTGGTTGGAATCTAGACCCGTGCTGAAGGCAGAGCCAGCCAGATTTACAGATGAACTTGGGAGGTGAGAAGAAGAGAGGGTGAAGTCAGGGATGATACAAAGGATAGGGAAACCACCAAGTCAAAGATTTGTCAGTAGCCGGGTATGGTGTCTCAAGCCTATAATCCCAGCACTTTGGGAGGCCAAGGCGGGTGGCTTGTGTGAGCCCAGTAGTTTGAGACCAGGCTGGGCAACAAAGAAATATCTCATTTCTATAAATTAAAAAAAGAAAATAGCCAGTCTTGGTGATACGTGCTTGTGGTCCCAGCTACTTGGGAGGCTGAGATGGGAAAATCACTTGAGCCCAGGTGGTCAAGGCTGGAGTGAGCCATGGTGCAACTGCACTCCAGCCTGGGCGACAGAGCAAGACTCCGTCTCAAAAATAAAGATCTGTGAGTAGTGATTGTGAGTAGGACAGATGTTGATAGGAGAATTAGAAGTTCAGTTTTAGGCAAGTTGGTTTCTTAAGCTTAAATGAATATATGGAAAAACGAACACATTTTAAGTGGGCGGCTCAATGAATCTGTACGCAGAGAACATACTAAGTTACTCATCCCAAGATCAAAAAGAGAATATTCTCTCCCACAGAGAAGCTTACCTCACACACGTCTTGGTCATCACCCATCCCAAAGATAACTGTTATTCTGACATTCATAAACATAGATTAGTTTTGCCTGGTTTTCAACTTCATGTAAATAAATGGAATTACACAATATTAACTCTTGTGCTTGACTTTTTTCATTCAGTATTAACTTTGTGAGAATCATTCACATTGGTAAATATAACAATGGTTCATATATTTTCCATTGTTTTGCATTATTCTATTGTTTGAATACATCACAACTTATTTATCCGTTCAATTGTTGATGGATATTAGGCTGGTTTTCAATTTGGGGCTATTACTGATACTGCTGCCATGAGCACTCTTGTACATACTTTTGTCACACATATATGTGCATCTGTCCTGGGTATATATCCATATATACATATGTCTGATGCATCTTTTCATTTAGAACCTAGCCAAGATGCCATAAGGAAGCCCAGGCAGCCATGAGGAAAGACTCACGTGAAGGAGAATCAAAAGTCAAACACAAAAGAGTTTATTTTGTCTAATTCTATTTACATGAAGTTCAAAAACAGAAAAAATCAATTCATGTTGAATTCCCAAGTGATAGCCAGTACCAACTTGCAGCCATGTGGGTGACTTGCTGGATCAGGCAAAACAGGTTCCCAGCATTGTACACCGACTTGAAGTCCTACCAGCAATATTTAAAGAGTCTATATTGCTCTGCATCCTCCCCAGTAGTTGTGCTGCCAGGCTTGTTTGTCTGCTTTTTTCATTTTAGCCATCTTGATTGGTATGTGATGTTATGTTGTAATTCCCTGATAACAGCTTGTATTTCTCTGATAACACATGGTGAGCACATTTTTCTACCTATTGGTAATTTGAATATCCTTTCTTTGCAAAGTACTTGTTCAAGTTGTCTGTGAATCTTTTAATTAATTGCTGTGGTCGATTAAGGGCGGCTACAAGTTCTTTGCAGCCATTCCCATACACTCTGAGTGGTGGAATAAATTTCTCTACCCCCTTGAATCTGGGCTGAGTCATTGACTACTTTGATCAGTAGAATACAGTGGAGATGATGCACTGCCAGTTCTGAGCCTAACCTTGAGGAGGGCTGACAGCTGCTGTGTCCTCTTACTTGGAACCTAGCTACCATGCTACAAGGAAACTCAATAAATAATATGGGAATGCCCATATGGAAAATAATTAAAGTCTCAGTCTAACAGCTCCAACTGGATTCCCAAGTGACAGCCAGCACCAATTTGTGGGCCATGTGAATGGTCAGTCTTGGAAGTGGATTCTGTAATCCCCGTCAAGCCACCTCATCTGATACCATGTGGAGTAGAGACATGCTGTCCCCTCTGAGCTCTGCCCAAATTGCAAAACTAACAAACTGCTCAAATTACAAAAATAACATGGTTACTTTTTTAAAGCCACTAAGTTTTGGGGTGGTTTGCTATTGGGTATATATCCATATACACATATGGATAAGTATGGTAATAGGTAAGTAAAAATAGCTTTCTCTCTTCTCTCACTGATTTTCAGGAAACTTTTACATATACTGAATATGAATCCTTTGTTGTAAGTATGTTCTTCAAATACTTTCTCCCAATCTGTGGCTTGCTATTTCCCTCCCTTAATGATGTCTTTAGTTATAATGAAATACAACATATCAATCTTTTCCTTTATCTTAGTGTTTTAATGAAGGAATTGCTCCTTGCTCCAGTGTTATAAATATTTTCCCCTGTATTATATTCTAGAAATTTGATGGTTTTCTTTTTTATACTAAAACCTGAAATTCGTCTGGAACTGATTTTGCTTATGATATGAGATATGGTTTGAGATTCACTTTTTTCCCATATAGATATCTAATTCACCATCGCAATTATTGAAAAGGCCATCCTTTTCCTGCATTGTAGTATTACCCTGCTCCTAAATTAAGTGATTGCATGTGAGATCTGTTTCTGGACTTACTGTTCTGTTCCATTTGGATAAGTTAAATTTAAATTTTCTGTTAGCTCAATTAAGTGGAGTGGTCAATTAAGCAGTTAGATACATGAGTTTGAAATCCAAAGCAGATATTTAGGATGAAGATATAAATTTGGGAATCATATGTTTATAGGTTTTCTGAAAAAGCCAATCTCAATGAAACTGGATGAAATCAACCAGGGAATGTAAGTGTAGACGAGTAGAGGCGAAACCCAGGCATTGAATCCGAGGATCCTTCAACATTAAGAGGCTGGGAAAAAGAAAGAACTAGAAAAATGGAGAGGCAAGTGTATAATATGCACACTAGAAAAAGTTATTCACAGAAGACAAAATGATCAACTGCGCCAGTAATGATGACAAGTCAAGTGAACTCAGGACTGATAATTGCTGTTGACTTTATCAACATGGGGACTGTTGTGAACTCGACCAGAGGAACTGACAAGACACTCTTGAAAAGAGGAGTGGTGGAGACAAATTCTCGATTCGTAGAGTTTAGGGAAGAATAGGAAAAGGAGTAATGAGAGACAATGAGTTTTGTAACAAAACTATGGTCAGTAGTTTTGTTACAGATGTGGAGCAGAGTTTGCCAACTCAGGTGCTGGGCTTGCCAAGAGAGGGTTGCTGTTGTTATTGTTGTTAAACATGGAAGAAATAACAGCAAGATGGTGCAATGAAGCGGAAATTAACAATACAGGAGAAATAATTTGCTGTTACACCTCGGCACTGATTACTTTTGCAGGCTAGCATCTCTTCCCTTGCAACCTCTGGGTCTTGGAGACTGGCGCACAGGTCAGGGAAGTTGTTACAAACTGAATGTTTCTATTCTCATTAAAGTCATAGATTAAGGCGTCACTGTGACAGTATTTGGAGGCAGGCCTTTGGGAGGTAATTATTAATAGGTTTAGATGAGGCACTGAGAGTACAGCCCCTATACTGAATTAGTGCCATTATAAGATGAAGACACACCAGAGTTTCCTCCCTCTGCCGTGTGAAGATGCAGCAAGAAGTCAGCCAGTGCCTGCAAGCCAGAAAGAGGGCCCTTGCCCTGAATCTGACCATCCTGGCACCCTGATCTCAGACTTCTAGCCTCCAGAACTTTGAGAAAGGAATATCTGTTTTTTAAGTCACCTAGTCCACAGTGTTCCATTATAGAAGCCTCAGCTAAAAAAGATTTTAGAGGATTATGGGGAACAAACTTAGCTAGGACATCGAAGTTAAAGATGTTGCACAATGAGCAGGGCAGATATCCTAGGGTTCTGGCAAATGACGGAGACAGGAGGGGATGGTCCTGAAAGCAGGAAAGGCAAGTTTTACCCAGATCACAAAGGTATCCAGGACCAGTCCTAATTCCATCTCCTCTAACTATCCAGGAAGGATTCCTCTAAAGTTCTGAGGATATTAATGAAGACCCTCTTTCTTGTCCTTCCTTTCACAGCTGCTGTGGACCAGCATCCATCAGTTCCCATACCAAGAAAATGTCCATATGGATGTCCTGTGCTCTCTCATGGGTATTCCTGGTCTCCGTCTGCAAATTCATTGCCAATTTGCCATCCTTCAAACAAAGAGTAGTGTGATTCTATGGGAAGATGATGAGCACCCAGGTCTGGCCCTGCCATAGTGACTAGGAGCAAGTCAGTGGGCCTCCCTCGGTTTCAGTATCCTTACGTGAAAAATGGGCACTGCCTCTCAGATCTTTTTCTGTCCTCTGATTCTATTTTCCTCACCTTCAGGATTTTTTTTGTATTATAAATGAATACTTTATACTTTATAATTGTGTAAATTTATGTGTATAAAATAATGTTATGATTTACGAATACAATGTGGAATAATTAAATCAAGTGAGTTAACACATCCATCATCTCAAATACAGTACTTAACATTTTTTGTGATAATATTTGAAATATACTGTCTTAGAAATTCTGAAATGTACAATACTCTATTATTAACTATATTTACCATGCTATGCAATATAGTTCAAAACAAGAAAAAATATATATTCCTCCTGAGATTTTGTACCTTTTGACCATCATCTTCCCTTTCCCTTCCCTTCACCCCCTAGCCTCTGTATCCCCAGTCTTCCCTTCACCCCCATTCTACTCTCTGAGGATTATAACCTTTATTTGTTTCCATTGACATTTATCTAACGTATCCAATCAAGAATTACTATTTAACACTTACGCACTTAGTGCTGTGCTAAGTGTTGAGGTTACAATAAACAAAATATAGGCTAGTGGGAGGAGGCCAATGAGGATGAAAGGAATCACAAACCAATGGAAATGACAGGTGAGGAAAGCACGGGGGTGTCTTGGAGTACATCAACTGAGGATGAGAAGCTGAAGAACAATTTTGTTCTAAGAGTGAGTAGGATTGTTCTGAATCAGATTTCAACTTCGTTGCCTATTTTTTCATCTTTGCCTCAGATACCTACAACTCTAGCTCTTTATATATTGGGTTTCTGTTGATACTGAAACTTTTCCAAACAACTTTCCAAGCAACATAAACTATTGTTTCCCTCAGTAAACGTGTAGTTTACGGTGCTTCCTCTCCAGGGTGCAGGGGTCAAGAATGAGAAACAAATAGCCTCTCAGTCTATGAGCTGATCACTCAAGCTGTATCCTTAAAAAATATTAATCAGACTTCTACAGAAAACAACTGCTTGGAGGACAAAAGGAAGGTTCAATTCTGCTATTTTGGAAAGACAAGTCACACAGCAAGGTCAAAGCATGTGGTACAATGTTGAGTAAACAAGTAAGAAACCCCAATCTTGAAACCTACAGGAAGTAAGTAGTCTGTTTTACAA
The DNA here is from genome assembly GCF_047675955.1 of Chlorocebus sabaeus. Taxonomy (NCBI): domain Eukaryota; kingdom Metazoa; phylum Chordata; class Mammalia; order Primates; family Cercopithecidae; genus Chlorocebus; species Chlorocebus sabaeus. The sequence continues at coordinate 60,781,324 of NC_132907.1, read as the reverse complement.
GAGGCATTAACTTGAACTTTGGTGGAAACTGCCTTGCACTAGAATTAGAAGAATCAGGTTTGGCTATCAATTCATTCATACCTGCAATTTATCATTTAGTCAGTCAAGAAATATTTATGATACCACAGAATGGAATTCTCCTCACCCTCTTCATTCTTCCCTCTCTAAACCCTGAATACTCAAGGGTCTCAAGTTCCTGCCTTTTCCATTAAACATCCTAATAGGAGTTCTTTAGATTGTTATTATGGAAAATGCCAAACATTACAAAACCGGAATGGTATAATGAACCTCCAAGTACTCCTCACCCACTTTCAGCAATGATCAATTCTTGGACAATCATTTAATCTATACCCACCCACTTCCCCCAAACCACATCCGGGATTATTTTGTGGCAAATTCCAGACAGCAGATAATGTCACCAGAAAATATTTGAGTATGTATCTCCAAAACCACAGATTCTTTTTTAAAAAAAATACAACTACAATGCTATTTTCATGCCTAAAGAAATTAGCCACAATTCTTTACTTGTATCAAATAGTCATTCAGTATTCAGATATCCCTGATCATCTCATTATTTTTTAAAATATGTGACTTTCCCCCCACTTTTCTCTTTTCTATTTAACATTATATCATGTAAATCTTTCCACAGTAGAATATAGAGATACTTAAAAGATCCTTATCATACAAATAGGGCAGTGAGGTTTTATCATGTGAAAAGAGAGCAAGGTATGCATTTACTTGTCTTTTTAAAAATAAATGTTATTGTGTATATTTGAGGTTTACAACATAGGATCTATGTAGCTAGTAAAATAAATCTATAGTGAAGCAGTTTAACATATCTATCATTTCACATAGTTACTTTGTTGTGACAAGAGCAGGTAAAATCTACTTATTTTCCACAACAAAAATCCCTAATATTATATAATTTTATTAATTTTAGTCCTCATGTTACTTTAGATCTCTAAACTATTTCATATATATGTGTATATATGATAGATATACACATATAAGATATACGCATATGTATATATATATATTTTTAAAATATGTGACTTTTTCTCCACCTTTCTCTTTTCTATTTAACATTATATCATGTAAATCTTTCCACAGTAGAATATAGAGATACTTAAAAGATCCTTATCATATAAATAGGGCAGTGAGGTTTATATATATATAAAATGTATATATATTTGCATATATACATATGTATATATCTTGTTATGTGTATATATATCATATAGATATACATGTATGTATATATGTGTATATATATCATATATACACACATATGTATATATGATATAGTATATACATATGTGTATATGTGTATCTAGATGATTTATGGATATATGTGTATATATACAAGATACATACATATAGGTATGTGTATACATATATATGTATACCTGTATATGATATATATACACATATATAAGATATATATGTATATATGATATATATGTGTATATATATCTTATATATCTGCTGCTTTGCATCCTTTGACCTACAGCTCCATATTTCCTCTCCCCCATCCCTGTGATGACCACTGTTTCATTCTCTGGGTATATAAGCTCTTTCTTTAAAATATTCCACACATAAGTGACATCATGCAATTATTTTTCTTTCTGTGTCTGGCTTAACTTAGTATAATGTCCTCTAGGTCCAGCTATGCCATGGCAAATGGCAGGATCTCCTTTTTTAAGACTGAATTGTATTCCATATACACACATTTCCTTTATGCATTTTTCTGTTGGTGGATACTTAAGTTTTTTCCATATTGGCTATTGCAAGTAATGCTGTAATTCACATGAGTGTAGAGCTCTGTAAGAGGTGGTGATTTCCTCTCTTTGGGGTACACTCAGAGGAGGGATTGCTGGGTCACATGGTAGTTCTATTTTTAACTTCTTTAGGAATCTCCATATTGTTTTCCATAATGGCTGTACCAATCTACATTTCCACCAATAATGTATTAGGGTACCCTTTGCCCTACACCCTCACCAACTGGTTATCTCTTTTCTTTTTGGTAACAGCCAAACTTAACAGTGTGAGGTGATATCTCATAGTGATTTTAATTTGCATTTCCTAGATGATTAGTGATGTTCACTACTTTTTCATATAACTGCTAGTTATTTGTATGTCTTCTATTAAGAAATATCTATTCAGGTCCTTTTCTCATTTTTTAATCAAATTATTTTGTTTTCTGCTATTGAGTTGTAAGAATTTTAAAATAAATTTTAGATATTAACCTCTTATCAGTTATGTAGTTTACAAAAGTTTTTTTCCCAGTACATAGGTTGCCTTTTCATTTTGTTGATTGTTTCCTTTACTGTGTAAAGCTTTGTAGTTTGATGTGGTCCTATTAATCTACTTTTGCTTTTGTAGCCTGAGCTTTTGGTGTGATATCCAAAAAAAAATCATTGCCAAGGCCAATGTTCAGGAGTTTTTTCCTTATGTTATCTTCCATGAGTTTTACAGTTTTAAGTTTTACATTTAGATCTTTTATCCATTTGGATATTTTGTATGATGTGAGACCAAATTTCATTATTTTGCCAGTGGAAATCTAGTTTTCTCAGCATCATTTATTTAAGAGACTATCCTTTTTTCATTGTGTCCTCTTGATGCCCTTGTTAAAAATTAGTTGGTTAGGATTTATTTCTAGGCACTCTGATTTGTTCCATTAGTCTATGTTTCTGTTTTTATGCCAGTATCGTACTGTTTTGATTACTGTAGCTTTGTACTATAATTTTAAATTTGGACATGTGATGCCTCAATTTTGTTTACCTTTCTCAGTATTGCTTTAGCTATTTGCAGGGTTTTTGTTGTTGTTGTTGTTGTTGTTGTTTTGCAAGGTTCTATACAAATTCTAGGATTCTTTTTCTAGTTCTGTGAAGACCATTGAAATTTTGATAGAATTGTGTTAAGTCTGTATATTACTTTGGGAAGCACGGACATTATAAATGATCCACTCAGAAGAATCTGAGATCCCCCAACACTTCCTGTAGTAATGACTAAGGAGCCATCTCATCCAGAGGCCATCAGTGATGGACTTCCTACCCTTAACCTAGATGAGAAGGACAGAGGTGCAGTAAAAGGAAAGAGGCAGGAGACCAGGGAAAGAAGCAGCTCACAGTACCCATAGGGAGCTAAAAGTTGGCCATCTCAGAAGGGAAAAGGAATATTTGCCATCCTCTTGCTGCCATTTTGTATTTGTGATTATCTGGTAACAATTGGTTTCTTTTCTGCTGCTGGAGGACACATGCAAGCCCTTCTAGGTATTGTTGGGCATGGTGGGTGGCTGCCATTTATTTAGGCATCTCTGGAACTGGCTAACTGTGGACTTGGAAAAATCACTTTATATCTCCAGGTCTCAAATGTGCCACCTGTAAATGGAGACTGGGTTATATAATCTCAAATGTTCCTTCAAATTCTAGCACTGTTTAGATGTTTTGATGTTTTCAATCAAAAATTGAAATCACAGAATTATTTGGGAGCAATCAAAGTAAAATATTAGAATTTTGCTCTTTGCAGGGGGAATTTCATCTTTGAAATGAAGAGCAGTAGATTTAAATTAAACATAAAGCAAACTGCCAACAATAATCAAGTTGTTATCATGTTGGAATATGTTAAAAGCATCACCTGCATTATCTTGCTTCTAAGTATGCTTTTGTGGTGCCTATCCTGGACGTGTTAGAAGAACTATATAGAGATCTTTTAACATGTTTATTAGACCATGAGTAGTATTTGCAAAAGATCTAAAGACAACTGCTAAATAGTTAATCGGTAGAGGAGATAATAAACTCCTCTACCAGTAGCCAGTAGAACTGAAGCCAGTTTTGACTGAGAGAAGAAATGTCTGTTTGATTATGGAGTTGGGTTTTTTAATTACTAAACTATACATTGCTATAGCTTAATATATAAGGAAAATTTGGAAAATATAGATCAGGAGAATAATCTCATGCAATCCTATTCACAATAGCAAAGACATAGACTCAACCTAAACGCCCATCAATGATAGACTGAATAAGAAAATGTGGTGCATATACACCATGGAATACTATGCAGCCATGAAAAAGAACAAGATCATGTCCTTTGTAAGGACATGGATGGAGCTGGAGGCTGTTATCCTTAGCAAAGTAATGCATGAACAGAAAACCGAATACAGCATGTTCTCACCAGTGAGTGGGAGCTAAATGATGAAAACACATGGACACATAGAAGAAGACAACACACACTGGGGCCTTTCAGAGGGTGAAGTGTGGGAGAAGGGAGAGGATCAGGAAAAATAACTAATGGGTACTAGGCTTAATACCTGGGTCATGACATAATTTGTACAACAAGCCTGCATGACACAAGTTTACCTAGTAACACACCTGCACTTGTATCCCAGAAGCTAAAATAAAACTTAAAATCATCATCATCATCATCATCTCACATGATCATAACACCAGTAATGACCACTGATGACATTCTTATAGTTTTACTACATTTATATCTATAATCATTATAACTTAAAATTTTGAATCATATCATGTATTGCTTTTCATATTTAGCAATCTTATGAATTTCTTTCTTTACTTTCAAATAATCTTCCCAAATACTGGGAGTGACTACATAATTTTCCACTGCATGAAGATATGCCAATTGTTGGGCATTTCTCTATTGTTTGGCATTTAGTTTGTTTCCAATTTATGTATTTCGTTATTATAGTCAATGCTGTGTTAATCATCCCAGTCACTGATATATAGTGGATATACTGGAAATAAAATCCTAGAAATGAAATTATAATGTTTTAGGTCATACAAATTTTTGTTATTTTGTTATTTTGATCTGCATTAAGAAATTGCCCTCTGAACACTCGTCACGATTTTTTCCAACCAGCAGTATGTGATTGAGGCATCTCTCCACTCTCTCAGTACTCATTGTCAACTTTAACATAATAGAAATATATAAGGCAACACATTTTACTTAAAATATTAAATTAAAAAAAATCATTCCCGTTGCTTAGCTACTCCAAGTCACATTTTTATCAAATGCACGAAGCCTACTTCCCTTCTCTAGCTGTGAACTTGCTACACAGATGTTAATTACCCAGCTTCACCCTTTCAATCCTCTTAATGAAGGGTTTTCAGTATAATAATGTTTCTCTACCAGCCAAGTCACTGATTACCACATTCCAGCTGTTCATTTAGAACTGCTGAATTTTAGATTTGCTGAAACTGTCTACCTTCTGTCTAGACTAAAATAGCAAAACTTACTCTTCCAAATGTGTTTAATCAAGATTCAGGCATCTTCAAGTCACATTCTGTTTTGTTTTTACAAGTGTCCTCTATAATATTATTTATGAAAAATAACTACTGTATTTTCCCCTCACTCCTGGTCTCCTCTCTATCCTTGGAATCTACAACTTATTACCATGGAATATTCCATGTTCCACAATTGAGAGCTCCTATTTCTGTCTTCCATGCTGGGGAAATGCCTTAAATCCTGATTTCTTTCATTTTAATGCCTTGGAAATGAAAAGCCACATGATGCTCCATTTGGTCTCTAACCCTGCGTAGAAAATTCACTTACGAAAGCTCTCGAAGTGGCCAACCTCACCCTGGGGACGTATAATTGCCCACTTGGACACAGAGCATGCAAGTACAGCCCAGGGAGGAAGATTTGAGTTCTGGCTTTAGTTCTGGCTTTGAGTTCTGGCTTTAGTTCTGCAAATGAGGAAACTGGTTTATATTTTCTATAAGGCCTCTTTAATTCTTCAATCTTCACAGTGTTCTCAAAAAGTTCCTTAATTACCAATAAAAAGTGAACTTATAGACATCAAGTGTTCTTCAACTTATCAGCTGCAAATGGCTAGTGGGTTGCAGCAAAATTTAAAAGAATCCTCTAATCTTTGTGCACATATATATTTTCTTGGTCCACAAATCTAAAGATACTATGATTATTACTATTATTATTCAGGAGATCTCCAAAATTAATTGGTATTTAAAAGGAGTACTCTTCTTATTAAAAAATTTAATAAATAAAATAAAATCATGGCACTAAAGAAAAAAAACGTCACCGCACAGCTCAAGAAAAATACAGGCCAGGAATGACGGCTCACGCCTCTAATCCTAGAGCACTTTGCAGAGCCAAGTTGGGAGGATTGCTTGAGGCCACTAGTTCGAGATCAGCCTGGCAACTTGACAAGACTCCAAGTCTACAAATAAAAGAATTAAAGAATTAAAAAATCAGCCAGATGTGATGGTGCACACCGTAGTCCTAGCAACTTGGAAGGCTGCAGTGGGAGGACCCTTTGAGCCCAGGAGTTTGAGACTGCAGTGAGCTATGATCGCACCACTTCACTCCAACCTGGGTGACAAAGGAAGATCCCATTTCTAAAATAAAAATAAAAATAAAAATACAAAGCCCTCCTTGAGACTGCCCATAATATTGACTGCATTATCTATTCTGGCACTTAATTATATTCAACTGAGAGCTTTTCTCCCTAGGTAGCAAGCTCAACTGCCTTCAGGGCTGAACTGGTAACATGAATCAGTGAAGCACGCTGGCTGTTATTCTTTCAAAATTGGCACATGCTTTATATTTAGAAGCAGCAACGATCTTCACTTTCACGACGAATTATGCCTTCTCCCATCTTTGTGACACATTTAACATCCTATCTTTTGTTATTCTCTCTTTTTTATATAGTTATCCACAAGAGAAACAATATCCTTCAACCATTAGCAAACAAGGTACAAATATAATGATCAATGGTGACTGCTCCATGTTGGTCTTAGAGTCAGAAAAAAAGAGAGGCAGTGATTGGAGCTCCAGTGAGTAGACAGGGCTTACCCTGTAGGGAGAGGAGACTCAGGCCCCAGTGACTCTGGCCCAGGTGGCATAAAAGCCTATTGATATAACATTTTCTGTCTTTTTTCTTTTTCTTTTTTTTTTTTTTTTTAAGAAAAAGGAACTTCACATGTTTAGGTGGAAACTCCTGATATTTACCTGTCAGTTTTGGCTTATTTTCAATATTATGGAAGCCAAATAAAATACGTTGTATGTCTTTGTGAATCAGTTTCAGAATGATCCTTGAGATTCCTTCAATGAGAAAAAATAAACTGATTGAGACAAGGGTCTCATTTTAGAATCAAAAACTGAGGGTGAATTGGGGCAGAGGAGGGAGAGCATGAAGAAAAATAATTGATGAATATGTTGGTTAACTGGACTGTGGTGATCATTACAAAATGCATATATGTATCAAATCATGTTATACACCTTGAATATATACAATTTTTACTTGTCAGTTATATATCTCAATAAAGCTGGGTGAAAAAGAAAAAAGTTTTAAATTGTTAAAGAGTCCCAAGCATATCATGGTCATGAGCCAATTCGCTCACTGAGGAGAACCCCTTTCTTCTCAATAACAATAGATCATAACAAGTACTAAGATACACTAAGAACTAAATCCCAGATACTGGGCTAGGGCTTTATATGGTTAATTTTACTTCACCTCAAGGTCACACAGCTTGAGCCTGTCCCAGGACTCAAACCCTAGACCTCTATGCTACCTTCCCGTGAAGCCACCTGCCAGAAGAAGGGAACAGAAAGGGGTGACTTACGGGTTTGTGGCAGCCCCAATGAAGAACTGTGGGCCTCAAATGCCCTTGAAGGTAGGTTCCCTTCTCTATTAAAAGACCATTTGCCCAGTTCATTTTTAGAGGAGGACATTGCCCCCAAGTTTACATTTCTGTAGCCTTCAGTGGAGTGAGTTAGTCAATACAAAAATAAAAAACAAACGAGCAATCATAACATACTCATGCCTAAAGAATAGATTCCTCCACTCTAAGTCACTGTCTTCATCCAGACCAGGAGGGTAAAGCAAGAAAGAGAGGGCTGTGCTGGTTGCCTGAGAAGAGGAGCTCGTCAGCTGTGCTAATGAGTGGCTGTCTAGGGGCGGGCCATCAGTTCAGGAGCACAAGTGAGGAAGAAAGGCTCGTGACAGTGTTTGCAGCTGAGACCGCCTCGGTGTTCACCTTCCCATTTCCTCTTTCTGGGCACACAAGACAACTTCCCAGCATCCCTTGCTCTGTAAAGTTACACAATTAAGGCTGGGATGATACTTCCCAATCTGGCCCCTAAAATCTCCTAGAAGACTCTCAGCTCATACCTTGATAGCTTTTCAGCAGAATGGGAAGTGAGGGACTCCAACGTTGCAAAAGCTACATGATGAAGGAGTTTTGATTCCTGAGCTCCTACTGGAAGGACAGTTATTTCTTGCAAGGGAGCCATCCACTAGAGATGCTGACCCAGACTGTGCTATCATGTGAATGAGAAACAAAATTTGATATTAGCCACTAAAATTTGGCAGCTCTGTGTTAAAAGTAGCTAGCAAGCACATCCTAATAGATTTCCCAAGAAAACTACAGTGGTTTCATCCATGCTTATGCAAAGATCCAGTTTGCAAAAATCATTGCTGCTCTGCAAAGAGCTTACTATTAAGAAGGTCCCAGAGGTGGCTCCACAAAGCATGCTGAAAATTCCTTATATGTATGAAGAGTCAAGTCATCTACTGAAATTCCAGACAAATCTTCCTGATTATGTGCAAGAACACAGAGTACTTGCAAGTTTCCAGGATTCTGGTGATATCAATGACTGTGCTGTGAGCTCCAACTTTTTAGACAGGAAAACTAGGCTGGATAAAACATTTTATTAGATGAGAGATTTAGCCAGTGGCTAAACCTGGATGACTGTAAGTAAGAACTGCATGAATGTTGCAGAAACTCTGGCAAAGAGGAAAATTTGTATGTTCAGGATTTGTGTTGTAGATGCTACACAAACCCAAAAGGAACTAAAGGGCAAAAAGCATATGAGGCTCTTAACTAATTGCCCAAAACTATTTCATCACGGTAGTGCTTTACAATTTTTATGTGATCAGAATTGTTTTTGTTTTTGCGAAGAAAGATCAGGTAATTTCCAGTGATTAATTCTAAAATGTATGGTTTTTGTTTAGCAAATCGATAGTGGAAAAAGCAATAATCAATTATACATGCGAAAACTCTCTGGAAGTGGGAGAAAAAGTAAGACCAAATGGCAAGCAATTCTTTCCAAATGAGTTTTTTAGCTCCACTCCTCTGTGGAGATCTTGCTAGCAGTATTTTTGTCACGTGGTTCCTCAATTATGTAACCAGAAGGGAGTGTCTCCAAACTAGAATCAAGCTTGATCTAGACACTATGGCTGCACAAGTTCACCTCTGCAAATTGGATTTAGAAAACTCCACACTGGAACAGATCTCTACCTTGCCATAGTTGAACAGGCTGTACACATCATTTGATTTCGTTATATGAACTGCATTTAGGAGGTGTTAAAAAAAGAAGTCCTTTTAAAAACAAGGAAGATGAAACTACATCACCTCTATATTCCTAGATGATTTGTTGGTGAGAAGAGTTAGGGACATTTCTAAGGGAAGTCAAGAAATTGTTTTCTCTACTTCTCTTTGGAAATTTTATATTCAATTTATGCATCTTGATGAGGTCTACAATAGTGTGCTTAGCAAAGAACTTTTCTTCCTGAGCCACGGAACTTAAACGTTTAAAAATGATAGTCTGCTCAGTGAGGGCAAAAGATTCATAGCCTACCTAACTCACCCATTACAAAAAATGTTAATTAAAAAAAATAATATTAATACTAGTAAATTTGGAAAAGAGTATATGCAAAGGTTTAAGTATTGGTAATTCAATTTGCATATACATATGTGCGCATACATATATGTATGAATGTATATATGCATGAATTCATGTACATGCATGAATATACATATGCTTTTAAGTCTATTTGTTTGAAAACATAGAAATACTCTTGATGAAAATGTGTACCACTACCCATTATTGGCTATTTAACAAATAACCGAAATTAATAATGAAGCTAAACTAATAGCAATTTATAATTAAAAACAAGTACCAAATAAATAATAAACAGTAAAACAAGTATCAAATAAAAATAAACAGCTAAGTTCCACCTTGATGGTAAACTTCTGTCCCCAACTGCAGAACTGCAGCCATCCATATGTATAGATGGTAGTGAGACCTCAGCTAGAATTGCCAGGCATTATGGGGAGACTGGGCTTCTTAGTAAAATACCAAATTAGAGTCTATAATAAGCTCCAGTCATGTGCTGACTTTATGAATACTAAAATTTAATGACCCTTAATAAGTCATGTAATTGTCTGCTATTAAATAGCTCTCAGTACATCCACAAAAATTAATGTCTATGGAATTACGTGTCTCGTTCACCGCATAAAGACCTGGTCCCTTTCTCAGCCCATTAAGATGCTGCTCAAGGCGAACAGGTGGGCCTGGGGCAGCACTTTCAGAACTGACCCTGCTGAGACCACAGCCTTGACCACCATCAACCAAGATCAAGTCTTTTAGGAAGTTAAGAACGGAGGAGTGTCGGTCTTATTTACATTGAAGAAACAGATTAGAAGTTACAGCAGGAACATTATACTTGTAGCTCAGGAAGACTGTGTTTTCTTTTCATCCACAATATTAAAATATAAGATCCCAAATATTTTTCCACTGCATATTTTTCTTTAGCGGTAATTAGAAAAACATACAGCTCAAGGAATAATAGCTGAGTTCAGGAGTTATACTGAAAAAGCCAATCTTAGCTTTTCTAGACTTTAGTTTCTTCATCTGTAAAATGGCTATAATAATAATAATAGTTTCTACCTACAGGGCTCTTATAAAGATTAAATGGTGGAATCCAAGGTGAGTAAAGTATGGTCCATGGGCCAAACCTGGCCCATCTGTAAATAAAGTTCTATGAGAACAGAGTCATGGCCATTTGTTTATGCATTGTCTATGCTGCTTCACCCTGTAACAGGAGAGTTGGGTAATTGTGAGAGAGACCACATGGCCCATAAAGCCTGAAATATTTACTATCTGGCTTTTTATAAAAAATCTCTCCCACCCCTGATACAATCCACATATATCATTTTGTACAAGTCCTAGTATGTAAACACTTAGCTATTGTTTTCTATTTAAAGTTTTGTATTTTGTGACTTGCAAAAATAAACTTGTGAACTGTAAGGTGATAGAAAGTTGAACAAATGACAATGAAAAGTAGATTCTGGCATCAGGTTCTCAGAATATTTGATTTCAAGGAAAAGTTACCCAGACATATAAAATCATTAAGAACAGAGCTACTCTGACTAGAGCCATGGTGGGGGACCTGGAAAAATACTATATCAAACATACATAATTATGTAGGTGCTCCTTAAAACCAGAGAAATTAATTGAAAATACAAAATCTAAAACCTGAATGCCAGAGGGCTTTTTCTTTGTTTCTCATGTGACTTTATACTCTCACCTATAAGCCACAAGAGCAAATAATGGCAATAGCGTAAGGTAACTAATTACTAATATCATACCTTTATACACCTACTACATACCCCCCCAAAAATTTTTAAAATAATAATGATATCATTCCTTGAATAAAGGAAGTAAACAGATGGATTCTCAAGTCACTCTGTTTTCATGAAGCTTTCCCCTTACCTGATATTGTATACTCCATGCATTTCCAAAAGGAATACTTTGCAGAAAAGAGATATAGCACTTGTTTGACACCTCTTGAGAATCGACTCGGAAGGAAACCTTGATATCTCAGGCAAGATATTTCTTCTTTACAGTAAGATGACTGCATTTCTGATCCCAAGCCAAGGACAGTGCTAGCAGGAGACGATGTAGAAAAAGGCTGGGCATACACAGGAGCAGGAAAACAGCCCCAGGCTAGGAGGACCTGGAAAATGTAACTGAAAAACTATTCTTCAAAGCCAGTTGTCAACAACATCAACCCCATCCAGGGAGAATACATGGTTACACTTGGCAGGCTGTGGGGAACAGATGAGGCAGTGTAACAAAGTCAAGTCACCCACAAGAACGTGGCATTTTTGTGGTGTTTGAAACACTTCAGCTAGATAAGCCTAAATTGGCTTCCTTTATAGCAAAACTACCTGCCACTCATCGTATTCATGCCAATATCAGGTTTCTCATGGTGCATACTATAACATATTTACTCCCAGACCAACTCAGGATTTAAAAGGAAGATGAGATCTTTATAGGCTAGGAATTCTCTAGTGGACACACTAATGAACAAATAAATGTGAAACCATCTTCTAGAGATCAAGGATACCAGGAAAATAAATAAATAAATAAATAAAACTGATCCCTAGGTCAGTCTGACATGCTGACTTCCAAGATGGCTCCCAAGATTCCAAGCTCCTGGAGTACGCACGTCTCCCAGTCATTCAAAGGAACACTAAACTGCATGCTGTGTGAAGGGACTGTGCTGAAGTAAGTAAGGTTCCAAAACAGTTGACCTTAAAATATGGAGATTATCAGGGTCACCGTGGCCTAAACACTTGAGCTCTTTGAAAGCAGAGTTTTCTCCAGCTGGTCACAGGGACGCAAGTCGGTGATGGGAAACAGGAGAGGATCTGATGTGTCACCGCTGGGTTGAAGATGAAGGAGGGTCACATAGCAAGAAATGCAGTTAGTTTCTAGAAGTCAATGGTGTCACTGGTTTATCACTCAAAGAAACAGGGGCTTCAGCCCTACAGCTGCAAAGAACTGAGCTTAGAAACAGACTTCTCCCCACAGTCTCTAGAGAATTCAGCCCATTAATACCTTCATTTCAGTCTGTGCTACCCTAAGCCAAGAACCCACTCATGCTGTGCCAGATTTCTGGCCTACAGAACAGTGAGCTAATAAATAGGTATTGTTCCAAAGTTTCTAAGTTTGTGGTAGCTTATTATGCAGCAATAGAAACCTATTACCTCGGCAAATTTTCTTTTATCCCCACTCCCCTGTCTTACTCCATTGTACCCATAGGCAAACCACTCTGTTGTGCTTTGACATGTATCCTTGCATTTGGATATGTCCTTGGAGAAAAAAATAATAGATAGATAGATAGATGGATAGGTAGGTAGATAGATAGATAGATAGAATGTTTTTGTTTGCTAATGTAGTTTATTTTATATCAATAGTATTGTGTCATAAATACTATGCTATTTATCGTCTTATAAAAAACTCAAATATATCTTGTTAATATCTATCCATTTGCTGTGGGTATATCTAGTGAGTTCCTTCTAACTGCTACAAAATATTCCATAGTGTGTATTTGCTATGTTTTTCTCTATGCATTTTACTAAGTTGACCTTCAGTTCCTTTACCAAAATCAGCACTGTGATCATTTCCTCATAATCCTATCTAAGAATTCCTCCAGGGTATATACCTAAGAATAGGATGGTTGGGTCACAGGATATATGGCCACTTAATTTGAAATGCACTCTCAGGCTTCTCTCTCAAATAGTCACACCAGGCTACTCCCCTGGCAGTGCAAGGGGTCCTGTTTTCTGTATCTGCCAAGATTTGACATTAACAACTTCTGAGACTTTGTCAATCTCCCAGGTATAAAGTAACATCAAGTACTTTTAATTTGTGTTTTTCTGAATCATTGAGTTTTGTATCACTTCATATATTTATCAAGCACTTCAGTTTCCCCTTTTGTGAAATGTCCTCTCACGTGCTTTTGTCAATTTCTCTACTAGATCTCCCATCTTTATCTTATTTATTTCCAGAATGTCCTCTACCTTTTACACACCTAACTTTTCAGGTATCTCTTGCTGTTATATCTTTCTATTAACTCAGAAATGCTTAATTTTATATAATCATATTTCTCAATGTTTTGCTATATAATCTGTGTTTTATTGGCATCTTTATTAAGAAATATGTTCCTACCAGTAAGTCACTAAAATATTATCCTACATTTTCTTTTGTTGGCTTCATGCTTTTACCTTTTGCGTTTCAGTCTTTAATCCACCTAGGGCTCATATTTGTATGAGACCCTCTAGTTTTATTTTTCTCCATATTACAAGGCAGTTTTCCTAACACCATCTACTCAACAATCCACCCTGGGTGGAGGTGAGATGAGAAATATGGATGTGGTTGGGAAACCAACATAATCCCACTGTCCTGTGGCAGAGGGTATGATGCAGTGACTTGTTGGGGGAGAAGAGGTAAAGGGAGGGATCTGTCTCAGTAGATACTGCCTTGAACATCCTCTTTGGCCCCTGTGTTGCAGTTACTAATTCTTTATTTATCTTTTCCTATTGGAAACTAGAATCCCTTTCCACTTGGGATGGGGGGTGGGAGGGAAAGGGTAAGGCTGCTGTTTGCCTTCTCAGCCCTGGTGACACTAACAACGGGCATACACCACACTGCTCTGAATGAGTTCCAGTCCAGCACATGGCCATCTTAAAACCTCTTTCATCACATAATTGATACAGTTCAATGAGATAAACAGATGGCACCTTTCATCAGGCTACTTGCATGCCAATGATGGGAGAAGAACCCATTCAGATGCTCATACTCATGAGCTGTGCTCCTCCCCAAGCTGGCATCCCTGAATGTAACATGAGGGAAGACACTCAGGCTGCTGCAGGGCTTGGCCTTAGAGATGGGGCATCCTGGACCCGCCTTACTAGCAAAGCTTCATCCAGATATGACCTTTCACTGCATACTCTATTTTTTCCCTGTTTGCTTTGGTTTCATTCTTAATAGTACTTTGAGTTGCTGTTTTACTACTGCATACTTTAAACTCACTACTCTTCTTTCCATCCTTCTTCTCTTCTCACCAGCCAGGATCTTCCCTCCCCATCTTTCCAAAGCAGCACAGGGCTGCTTTGACTTCAACTTCAAATTCAGTCTGGAAGTTAAGAAATGATTTCCCAGGAACTGCATAGAAGGAGGATCTGACCATTGGCCTCTGTGCTGCCCACTGCCTTCTTCAACTCCCTTGGGTCTTAATAATTTATTCCTCCTGAGGCATGTTGTTGCATGGGCCTCTCTGTTCCCTTGAACTCATTCCCTGGAAACAATTCCTCTACACATCTGAGAGCAGATTTCACTTAACTAAGCAGCTGTGGTCGGAAAGTACAAATTCTCCTTTAAAAATGGCCCTTTCCAGTCCCACTCTAAAGTTGGCCAGCTTTCCTCAGTTCCCAAAGAATTCACCCTCTTTGTACTGATAAATCCATCTGGCCCCAGTGCTTTTCCATCTGAGGCAACCAGCCTCAGTGACATTCAGAGAGTCCTTTCCATAACTCTCTTGGTCTAGCCCATACCTACCTCTAACTCGATAAAATGTTAGAACCCTGAGCCTTAACATAGGAAGAAAGGGAGGCCAGTCAGCCCAAACTGGAAGACAGGTCAGGGATATCAGATATAAATCAAATTTAGGATCTTAAATTGGAAATGAGGCAGACATTTCTAGCTATGCTGTGGGCATGAGGCTGTGATGGATTAAAGAAGAAACGATGGGACAACTTTGGAGAAATGAAGGATCCATGAAGTAGGAAGACCTCAGTTAAATGGTCCAAAAAGGGCCCTGGAGAGCCATTGTACAGCCCAGATCCCTTCGGAAGATAGAGGGAAGAGGTGATATGAGGAGATAAATGGCAAAAAGGAGCTAAGACAACTGGAATATGAACTTGAGCAATGTCACAATTTTATGTAAGGCCAGATCAATTACATGATTAGAAGTATATTCACAAGAGAAAATAGTCAGAAAATGGTCAGCCTACCAAGAAAGCAGCCAGTTGACATAAAACATAGAAATGTCTGGGGACAAGAGGTCCTAACAACTTTAAAGCCACTTGCTAAAGAATTCTGTCTTAGCTGGGCATAGTGGCTCATGACTGTAATCCCAGCACTTTGGGAGACCAAGGCTGGAGGATCACTTGAGCTCAGGAGTTCGAGAGCAGCCTGGGCAACTTATTGAGACATTGTCTCTACTAAAAATTGAAAAAAAAAAAAAAATAGCCAAGAGTTGTGGTGCACACCTGTAGTCTCAGCTACTTGAGAGGCTAAGATGGGAGTGCTGTTTGAGCCCAGGAGGTCAAGGCTGCAGTGAACCATGATTACACCACTGCTCTCCAGCCTAGGCAACAGAGCAAGACTCTCTCTATATATATATAGCTTCCATTTATATTGCTTCCACTTATATTAGTATATGTATATAGTGATATAGACAGTGTCTTACTGTATATGTACATAAATTAAATATATATATTAATTTTAAAAAGAATTCTTTCCTTTTTTCAGTTTCTGCAAAAGAAGCCCATACTAAAACAGTTGCATGATTTGGTGCTTTTGGTTCCTGATTTAACTCCGTTTCCAAAATGATCTCCTTCATGGCTATGCTACAAACAGACTCTTAATTTATGGAGAACACACACAAAATCACACACACATAGCTCCATATGATACACCAGAAGAATGGTTAAAACAATTGCAATAATAATAGGCGAAAACAATAGAGAATATTTACTATGTAGGACACATTTACTATGACATTCTTTTAAGCATGTTATATATATTAACTCATTGAAGTCACATCCTATGAACTGCTACAATTTGCTACAATTTATATCCCTTATTAAAGATGAGGTGAGGCATATAGAGATTCAATATCTCATCCAAGATGATACAATGAAAAGATGACAGACCTAGAATTCCAATCCATGTACTCTGCTTCCAGAATCCATCACTAAAACCACTCTACTATACTGCCTCTTAAAGGATGGTGAGTTATCTGCCTACCAAAAATAAATAGTGATCTTAAGTGTTGCTATCCTGTGAAAGTTTCTGCACAAATTAGCTGAAATAGTAGTCTAGCTTCTAAAGGCAAAGATTTTGCTTGACTTTACTGCATTTCAAGAACTAATAGCAGGTGCATTGTTGGTTCTAGTTGAAGAGTCCTGCTTCCATCTTCCAGTTGGTCCTCCTTCTGGATGATTCATCACTCCCCAAACCACATGATTATAACAAGCTTAATCCACATTTACTGTGCTGCTTAATTACCAATAGAATAATAACTGAAATTAAGCTGACTCCTTAATTACCTTCTTTTTATTCTGGCTGCTTTTTATGATTATTATCCCTCCTGCCTTCACAGGGAACCAAATATATTGCCATGGTAAATGACCAGCTCTCCAAGATGAGAACTCCAGGTGGCAGAGACAGTCGTGAAAGCCCTGCTCTATGGCCAAGGCCACTGCAGAAGCTAGAAGTGGGGAGGTCCTCTCAAGGACCCCCGACACCCAGAAAGCATTCTGCCAGGAATGACAAAACAGTTACTATTAGGAGACAGGATTCACAGGGTCCCTGCAAGGTAAATGGTACCAAGCACAGTCCCTTCTCTTCTGAAGAACGCAGTGATTTCTGCAGCTTTCAGGTTCACACTTCAAGTGATCACCAAGACTGTCATTAATGAACTATTGCTGAAATTATCTGATAGATTCACATGAACAGGTGGGAACAGTATCTGCAGTTTGATTTCCAAAGAAAAACCTGGGACTGTGTAGGGGGATGTATAGGTTGGTGACTGGAATAATTAGATAGGAAAGGGGTCTTTTATTCATTTCCAAGTTGTGCCCCTGACTCCTTGTGTGAGATTCATCGAAGTCCACAAGCTTACTATGCTTCAGTTTCCTCATTTGCACTACAAGAACAGGTCTACCTATTTGCTTTGCAAGGAGAACAACCCAATAAATAACTGAACATTTTGTGAGGAGAACAAAAACCCTTTGGATATGGGCACAGTACATCTATTTAAAGTCACTATGTGAAAACTGAAAATAATCATTGTAGTTGGAATATTCTCAAGCACAAAATAGAATCCTCTCTTCTTGTACTCAGATTTAAATCGAGTTCCATTCAACAAATGTGCAAGCAAATGTGTTAGACATTAAAGACTCAGCAACACACATCATGTGTACAATTTCTACCATCTGGCAATGCGCATGCTCAGGGAGAGTGTTCCCACCAGGCACTGGTGGGGTGGTGGGGTTTTCACTTGATATGGCTTGGTTTGGGGACAATAACGCAACTTCAGTTTATTTGAAAGGATAGTTACAAAGAGCTGGATTTCCCCTTCTTTAATTGTAACCCATATTTTGCTTCCATTTATATCAGTATAAATATAAGGTCCATTCCCTCTGACTCTCACATATGCACTAAAGACAGCCGTGGGAGACAGAAACCAGACTGAACAATTGGCCTGAAATCAATTGGCCTGAAATCAAAAAGTGAAGGGGAAAAAAGCAACTTGCTTATTTCTCTATCTTTAAATTTCACTTTTTAAATTCAGTCAATATCATCTCTCTTATTCACATAAATTCCAGGGAAGCTTTTGTTTCTCTCTAGTCATTGATCTTCCAGAAGTACAATAGCTATAAATAAGTCACCATGAAATAAAAGCAGAACTTGTGAGTCACTGCTGCCATTGTTTCCTAAGAACACATGGGAATTACTGTGAGATGATGAACATGAATAAATATGGTGATGATGTGAAGGCAGAGGGAAGAAATAAAATTTCTGTTCAAAGAAACAATGTTCCAGTAAGTTCCAAGTACACCTCAAACTGTGTAACAGTGTTTGCTTTTTTAGTTTACTTGTACCCATTGGCCTCATCAGATTTAAGCTCAAAGGACCAAGCTCTGACAAGCATTTCTGTATCTGTGACTGGGAAGTCACACAGCAAGGACACAGGAGGTCATAATCATTGCAACATGAATTCTCACAGCTGCCTCTTCAGGGGAGCTCAGGGACTTTGTCATTTGTATCAGCTCTCTTTTCTTTTCAGAGACAAAGAGTGATTCATTTTCACCTTTCAAGGACCAGTCCTAAGTTTTTACATCTCTTCAAAAACCTCCCTAGAACACGTTAGCTAAAATATCTCAAATTGTATAATTAACATATAAAAGGTGCATTTGACTGTATCTGTTAGGAAATTAAGTGCATTACAATGGAGAGTAGATTCAACCAAGGAAGAAAAAAAGTTTTCTCTACAATGCTCTCCACCTGCAAACTCTCTCTCAAAAAACATCCAAGCCTTTGTGAATGGTTACACAGATGGTGGCACAGCCATTCAATGAAATCTTCTGTAGCTGGAAAAATTAATTCACAAAAAAATCATGACTTTGGAAATGATTACAATAAAATATTAAATAAAAAACAGAATTCAAAGCTAAATATATAAAATGATGTAAAGTATTAACTACATGCATAGGAAAAAAATGGGGCCATATTAGTTTGCTAGCACTGCCATAGCAAGGTACCACAAAGTGGCTTAATCAACAAAAATTTGTTTTCTCACAATTTCGGAGGCTGGAAATCCAACACCAAAGTGTCGGCAAGGTTAGTTCCTTCAGAGGGCTTGTGAGAGAAGAATCTGTTCCAGCCCAGCTTGGTGGCTTTAGATGGCCGTCTTGTCCCTCTGTCTCAAATCATCATCCCTCTCTATGCTTCTATGTCCAAATTTTCTCTTGTTTTAAGGACAACAGTCATATTGGAGTAAGGTCTGATTTTAAGTTAGTTACCCCTTTAAAGACCCTATCTTCATATCGGGTTCTATTCTGAGGTACTGGAGGTTAAGACTTCAACATGAATTTTTTGGGGGGACCACAATACAGTCCATAACAGGGGACCAATATACAAGATTGTTTTAGTGGTGGGATGAGGGGCAATTTTCATTTATATCTTTGGTAGTTTCATGAGTGTTTCAAATATTCTACATTTCTACAATAATTCTAATTATTTTCATATTTAGAGAAAACAATGAAATTTATCTTTGAAACATGTTTTTAGCATTCTTGAGGGTTTCCATCAGAGCCACATTCTTAGCAAGGAGTTAACCGCCAGGCACGTGTTAGGGAAAAACCCACTCGTCACTCAGGAACCCATGACCCTCTGTGAACTCTTGGCTTGCATTCCGAAAGGCCAGGGGCCCTGCCCTTCTCTATGAACCCCCACTGGAGGAGTCAGAAGGACAAAGCCATCCTCCAACGTCAGGTCAATCCCCCTTAACCACCATCCCATACACACACCTTTCACCCAAGTTCCCTGGGCAGGTATGAATTTAGGACAGATGTCCCCAGTTTCCTGGAGGATTAGGGCACTGTGTTCTATGTCTACACATATGCTGCTGTTGGTGAAAAATTATTCTTTCAAATGCCTGCTTAAAATACATATTTAGGTCACGAGTAAAAGGTCTGAGGCCTTGCTGATAGTGCTTTTTGGACTGATTTTGATCCACCTAATATCCTTGAGAATGGTGAAGCCCCATTGGCCCTTGCAGGGAGAGGCAGCAGGAAAGAAGCAGGAAACTCACCCGACCCTGTGGCAACACCTGCCAAGTAATACCAACAGAATATAAACAACCACACTTTCCATAACCCAGGAATGTGGCTAACCATTTTTCAAATACTATCTCTTTAATTCTCAGGACAACCCATGAAACTGAATCTATTTTTAAGAAATAAGGAAACAGAGAAGTTACTTGTCCAAGATGCACAGCTAATAAGTGGTCCAGCCAGGATTGGTACCCAGAACCCCAGTTCATAAGCTCCCAGGACCGTAAGTCCACAAAGGCTGGGGAGCCATGTCTGTTTTACTGTATCCCCAGTGAGGTCCATACTGAGGATTTGTTGAATAATGAAAGAACAAGACCAAATGAGGTTTTTACTGAGAGGCCATAGCACCAGGTAAAGACCTGTTAAGCATTATCCCTAATCCTTGCACTAACTTTGTAAAATTAAGAGTATTCTCTTACTCCATCCAGGCTGCTATAGGAAAATGCTATCAACTTGGTAGCTTATAAAAAACAGAAATTTATTTTTCACAGTTCTGGAGGCTGGGAAGTCCGACATCAAAGTGACTGTAGATTCAGTATCTGGCGAGGGCCTGTCTCCTAGTTCATAGGTGGTGCACTCTTGCTCACGCGGTGGAAGAACTAAATTAGATCGCTGGGGCCTCTTTTATAAAGGCACTAATCCCATCAGGAGAGCTCCCCTTCATGACCTAATCACCTCCCAATGGCCCTACCTCCTAATACCATTACCTTGGGTGTAAGGATTTTAACATATCAATTTTGGAGAGACACAAACATACAGACCATAGCAATTATTGTCCCCATATTAGAGTTAAGATAACTGAAGTTTAAAGAAATGAAATATATGCAAGGTTCTCAGGACTGGAAAATACAGAGCAGTGTAAGATTTTCTGCCCTCATAGAATTCATGATCAAACTGAGGATAATATCCATCTGTCTCTCTCTCTGTCTGTCTATCCGGGCAGTTTATGCTAAGACCCAAATGAGGGAAATAGGCAACATGTGCTCCAGAAGTTCAGCACATGTATGGATGTCACCGGGTTTGTTTTTGTTTTCGTGAACCCCACATCCTCAGCACGTTAAGTTATCACAAAGTATTCCCTCAAGTGAGAAAGCCCAGTGTGTGAGTACAAAATCTGAAAATCACACGGCCATGCCCACTGCGGTTGGCTGGGTGGAGGGAAAAGCAAGGATGCAGGGTGTTCCCCAGCCACAAAAGACTTCCTCAGCCTGAAGGAGAGGGCCGGGCCAATTTGGAATGACTTGAAAGGCCCCAGGCAGCCCCTGACCCTAGACAACGTCCCTGGCATAAACTCTAACATTCTCCGGCTCATCACACTGGACCAGCCTTCTCCAGACACCCTCCTTTGACGTGCAAATACCCAGGTAGACAGGGGTGGCACATTACATTTCTGAGAGAGGGTAAAGATCAGCTGCAAAACCTGGAAGGCTGGGAATGAATTCATTCAACAAATGTTTATTTATTTAACTAAATATTAAGGACATAACAGAAGAACAAGGGTGGACAGGACAAGAACTCTGCTCTGGGGGCACTTCCATTACAGCAGGGGAGGCAGACAAGGGGGCTGAGGCAACAAAAAAAGCACAAAGTCCATTCTGCAGAAAGTGTTGGGGAGGAAGGAAATACGAAAAATGAAAGAAAAAGAAAGTGAGGTGGAGAATGACCCAGAGAGCCCAGCAGCTCTCAGAGGAGGTGGCAGGGAAGTTGAGAACTGAGGGAGAAGAACCTGGGTGGAGGTAACAAATGTCCAGGCCACAGATAGCAGCAGGTACACAGACCCAGACCGGGGCTAGGAAAGAGCATGGAGCATCTAGGCCAAGGTGGCCAGAGCCTAGAGAGCTGGTGGTAGAATGGGAAGGTCAGAGGCCACAGAGAGAGGTCATCTGGCCTCCAGAAGAGTCTGGCTTTAAAAAATTTTTTTTTTCTTTAAAGGCAGGGTTTCACTGCGTTGCCCAGGCTGGTCCTGAACTCCTAGGCTTAGGCAATCTTCCTGCCTGGGCCTTCCAAATTGCTGGGATTACAGGCTTGGAAGACCAGGCCCAGCCCTGGCTTTTAACCAGAGAACAATGGGAAAAGCCTGGGGGACTTAGCACACTAGACAAGCCCCCCACCGTATGCTTTAACATGGCCCATGTATACACATGTAACAAATTTAAAGTATAATAAAAATTTAAAAAAGAAAAAAAAAGTCATTCTGGCTGTCCTGAGTAGACAAACTCTCAGGGAAGAATGAGACCAGGTTAGAGATGGGGGCTGGGCTCGAGTAGGGGAGTGGACAGACAGGACTTGAAATGTATTACTTTTGTCATTACTTTTAATGGCAAAAACTGCAATTACTTATGCACCAACATAATACTTTTGAGGCAGAACTGACCAGGCAATGGAAGGACTGAGTGGCAATGGTGGAAAGTGGAGATGGGTCAGTTAGTAGGCCAGCCTCAGTTGAGTTGCTGCTTTTAATTACCTCTTCCAAAGATGTACTGGAGGAAGTCCTCATAAGTACTTTGCTTGCCACACCCACACAAATAAACAAATTCTTTTGACAATGTACCACTTGGTTCCACCAAGAAATTCTTGAAAATCCTTCATTTCTTGAAGGAATCTGACCGCACAGGGCAGGGCATGTCTCTGTTTGCAGCTGAGTGGGATTTCTGGGCTTAAGAGCACTTCCCACTCCCTTCCTAGCATCTGCATGGTTCTTTTGGTTGGTCCTTTTTGAAATGTATAATGATTTTGTAAAAGAAAGCTTAAGAGGATATGTGGAATATGACAGTAACAAAACCAAGGAGACGGGTCAATGACAGTGAATATCTGGATCCAATCACTGAGTTACTTAGTAAACACTTCTTACACCAGAACACTGGGGAGAATTAGTTTTGAAAGAAGCCTCATTTGTAACTTTTAACCAGAAAACAGATTTCCTGTTGAGCAAAGCCTGCCTTTCTGAAAACATACTGTCAAGAAATTAGAAGTAGATAATAGAGGGTACAATATAGAAATTATAATTTACTAAGCCCAGTAAAGCATCACAATTAAATCTGTATTTGTGGTTCCACTTAACAGCTCTCAAATTTTTTTTTTTTTTTTTTTGGTGAGAACTGTCATGAAGAATGGCACTGTGTTTTAATTACTCCCCACAACATCCCCACAGAAACAATTACAGAGGAGCTCCCCTGTGCCTCACGTGGACTCACACAGGTCCGTGGTGTTTAGCTTCCAGGCTGAGCAATGACTATGTACATTTAAAGACTATGAAGCAATGGTTAACACTTAACAGCTGAAAGGACTAAAGACATTCAATAATAAGAACCACATCAGTTATATAGTTTGTTAGATTTCTAATGGCAGATTCAATGGTGTCAAAGGACTAAAAAAGGAAAATTAAAACATTGGAAATGATAGTGTTAGACAAAGTGAGGAATAAATGCAGACAAAAAGAATCGTAGGCCACAAAGGTATTCAAGAAGCAGAACGAGGCCAGGCATGGTGGCTCACGCCTGTAATCCCAGCACTTT
Source organism: Chlorocebus sabaeus (assembly GCF_047675955.1). Classification (NCBI taxonomy): domain Eukaryota; kingdom Metazoa; phylum Chordata; class Mammalia; order Primates; family Cercopithecidae; genus Chlorocebus; species Chlorocebus sabaeus. Next base: position 60,757,575 of record NC_132907.1, on the reverse strand, counting down.
GAGAGGCCGAGGCAGGCAGATCACTTGAGGTCAGGAGTTCGAGACCAGTCTGGCCAACACGGTTTAACCCCATCTCTACTAAAAATACAAAAACTACCTGGGTGTGGTGGTGCATGCCTGTAGTCCCAGCTATGTGGAGGCTGAGGCAGGAGAATCTCTTGAAACCGAAAGACAGAGGTTGCAGTGAGCTGCGATCGTGCCACTGCACTCCAACCTGGATTACAAAGCAAGACTGTGTCACAGGAAAAAAAAAAAAAAAAGCAGCAGCAGCAGCAGCAGCAGAAGTAACAGGGAAGTGGAGAAAGGGAGAAGGACGGAAAAGAGGAAAGATGGAGCAGAGAAGACGACCTGGGGAGGGGTGAAGGAACTGAAGTGAGTGGGAAGAAAAAAGTGAAGAGGAAGAGCTTACCACAGAATAAGGAAGGTCATTTCCAAAGAGAAAATGTACCTGTAGGGCAGATAATGGACTAAAACTCTTAGAAACAATGACATGGTGTTATAGTCACTACCCCTTCTGTTGGATAATAAATGACTGGATTCAAACTCCCAATTCTGACATTAACCTGAGTTGCTATGTCAACTGTATGTCCAACCTCCTTTGATTGCAGTTCCCTCCTCTAAAATGTGAAGATCCTAAAACAGGTCTTTTCAAACCTGATCTTTCTGTGATTTAAAAATGAGGCAGAAGAGCGTTGAGATGAAGATCACAGGAGCTGAGGGTAGTCTCCTTCAATCTCCACTCCATATGTGCCTTTTAGAAAGGCATGTAACATGTTTGTGCCTCAGTATCCTTGTCTACAAATAGGAGTTGATAAGAATATCTGTAAGATTCTAGTAAGGATTGGCAATATAAGCTGTGTGTGCCATTATCAGCAGAGATCTTTTATCCCACATTCCAAGTGTCTTTTATAGGCTAATCAATATGAGGGACTGTAGGTTTAACCATGTTTTAGACCTGAATTTCGGTGTATGCTATTGCCATTTTATTGCCACACTAATTGGTGTGTGTCCTTTCCACATCTATGCATTACTGAGTCACACTGAGGCACGTGCTTTTCCTTCTTTATAGGATCCCAGGTCAATTTTCCTTCCTAGTTGAATACGGGGCGCCTCCAACTCTGGAAGGGAAGCAGAGAATGAGGTCTGCGCTCCACGCTGAGGGGAGCTGACTGAAGACTGAGGATCTGGGAAGCAGAGAATGAGGTCTGCGCTCCACGCTGAGGGGAGCTGACTGAAGACTGAGGGTCCTTTCTTGGTTTCCACCAACATCAAGCTTCTTGCCTCCTAGGTTTAACTGTCCACTTTAAAACTCCTTCCACAACACAGTGTTCTCTCCACCCTTATCCCCGCCACCATGCCATGCCCATTCAAAAAGCTTGTATCGCGTTCTTCACTGAAACTCAAGCAATACAAACATTAGCCCTGCTTCTCCGCATTTGTCTGTGCTATCATTTTTGTTCACTATAAACAAATACAGTATTTTGCTTGGTAACTTCGTGAAATGGGAAGGAGAAAGTTCTTCTGTGTTTTAGTAGGGTTGAATCAAGTGACTAAGCTAGGGAGAAAAAGACACTACAAAAAGAAGATGGTTTGGGCATTAAATAACTCAAATTTATTCCTCTAAATGTATTTTCTAAGCAAACTCACTAACTTCCCATTCACTGACTTTCCTTGACAAAGCCTAAGGGATCTCCATTTGCAGAAAGACACCAACCCTCCATGAAGGAGGAAGTGCCTCAGAGGCAAGTTTACTCACATGCATATTCTCCAAAGCTTTACAAAAGCAGGGTGATCTCGGGCCAGGATTGAAATATCAGCACAGCCTACTTTATTCTTTTGTATCTTCGTCTTCCTCTTTGTAAGATCTTAGGTAAAGATATACAATGCTTGAGCTCTAGGGTCTCACTGTATGCATTCAAATTCTCTCCTTACTGTTCGGGTAAGGGAGAAAGGACAAGACGGAAGAAGGTAAAGAAGGTAAACAAGATGGGTTCCGGATTCTTCATCAGCAACTTTCCGGCGCCCGGGAAAAACACCGATTGTCTGCGCCTGCACATTGTGACGTCAAAACAAAGAAACCGAAACTTACCCAGCCACGCCTATGAAGACGCCCTTACCCCCCCGCCCCTGTCCTGCCCACCTCAAGCCCCATCCATAAAAGGCGCCTCCTGGAAGACGTCGGCGCGAACTTCCTGGGCCCCTCCTCATATGCGGACCTAGGAACCTGGCCCGAGAACGCCGGAGCGACTTCCTCGTTCTCCACCGCCGGAGACCCGTGAACCTCGCCTTTTCCTCCTTCACATTGGCTAGCTAATAAAGTTTTTTTACCTTGCCTATTTGCCTCATCTCTGGCACCTGCTCCAGTGGTCGCATAAAACAAATCACTTACTACTTCTGTTTAGAAAGGGTTTCCTAACTCTTATCTCCTTGCCTCAGTTTCTCCATCCCACCCTTTAATTAACCATGGCATGTTGGTGAAGACCTCAGGATGAAGAATCTGGCAGCCTGGTTAACTCACAGCTGGGCCACAGATGTGCCACCTTGAGCAACTCACAGTTCCCTGTGGCCTGTTTCCTCTTCTCCACAGTGGAGATGATAATAGTACCACCTCATAGATTGGTTGTGAAGGTTATGTGAAATGAAGAAGTAAGCACCTCTGACAGTGCCTGGCACACACAGTCAGGTGTTGAAACTGGTTATAGCCATGGGAAGCTGTACTAACAGTATTCGGCTCTATGCCCAAGGCCCCAGGAATGCAGCAGTCTTACTGCAGCCCTAGCCTTCTGGCATGTGAGACCCTGGATCCCCAGGGCCACCCAGCAGGGATAGGAGGAATCCTCGGCCTGCAGGTGCAGTCCTTGTTTAGTCACTGATCCAGCCACGAATCAGCCTCTGACACCTTTGATTTAGTGCAGTGCTAATCCAAAGGCAGCCTCAGATGCAGTACTAAGCCAAATCAGCCTCAGTTTAGTGCAGTGCTAAACCAAATCAGCCTCAGATGCTTTAGGTTTAGTGCAGTGTTCAAATCAACTGAGACTAAGTCTTTCAATTCTACTGAACTGAGCTGCTCCCACCCTTAGCTCTGCCATATCCCCCCGTCTGTGTGGCACACATGACCAACTGAGCTGCTCCCAAGCTTTGCTCTGTCATATCCCCCCAGTCTGTGTGGCACACATGACCACACAGTCTGCTGGCTGGATTCTCTCCCTGAACCCCAGACTGTTCAGTCAGGCTTCGATAGCCACAGCCCTTACCAGTACTGCTCGGGTTTCGTAGCTCCAGGCCCTGCTGCAGCTCCCTCCACCTCCTGCCCCACAACCTCACAGTTCTCTGCAGCTACTTCCTCCTTCCTTTTCATCCTTGTTGTAGCACAAAAGGCCTGTACTTCCATCTAAGGCAAAGTCTTCTCACTGTGCTCTCAGCTTTGGACTTACTTCCTCTGGGACTTCATTTCACCAACCATCCTGTCTCTGGTAAACCTCTGGTTCCCCTGTGGCTTTGCTCATCCCTCTTTCAACTTCCAAAAGAAAAAGTCAACTCACACTTTTTGTTCTCCTCATGCACTGACCTGCATTTTTCCTTCTTTCAAATAGGGTGGCCTACATTTGGGGCATAACCCATTTTTGCCTAATGTTCTATTATTGGAATGCTAAGCTTGTAGGAGTTATTTATATCCTACTGCTCAAGGTCATCACCAAGGTCTGATTTTTCACACACAAAAAAATTGCAACCTCTGGCATAAATGTGTTAATTTCCTACTATTCAGTCTTGCTTGTAAGTGCATTATGGTTTCTGCTCTCTCTACATCAATGAGACTGCTATGCTAGGGTTCCTGACAATGCAACGCAAGAAGGAGCACTTGTGCTGAGTCGTAGATGCTACCAAGTGGCCCACAGTAGGGGAGGGTATTCTGAGAGAGAAGTAATTTTATGTATAGACTCATGCTTCTCTCCTCATCAAAATCTTTCAGCCAGGGCCGCATGAGTCAATAGGTTCTACATCTCACTCTTACACAACCATGATATTCCACCCCCTGACACGTCTTCATTTCCCCCTTACATTATCCCCTTTTTGACTTCATGATCTCCCTGAACACCTGGGACACCCAGGTAAATGCCATTAACACCACTCATGCAATTGGGTGAAGCCTCAGTTTTGTCTCCTTAACCATGTCTTAGCAATGCCTTCTCAATCTCCAGAACAAAAGGATGATGGCTTTACTTTGTTAGGACATCTAGGTAGACAGGCCCAACGAGTCATTGGAAATGTTCATCTGTAACTCATAAGAGAAGGAAAATAATTGGTAATCCTATGCAAAAAAGTGAAATGTGCTTTCTTCATACCTTTTCTCCCCTCACTCTTTCATCTTTGTCGTGGTCCTCATTCTTCCTTTCTAACTTTTACGTAAACTTAAAAAGTGCTTTACTTAGGGATCTATTACAAGTTATTCTGCTGAATCATGGTAAAATAGAATTTGCTTTGGGGATGGCTCTAGTATAAGCAAATCCTCAAGGGTGCAGCTTTCCACAAAGGGAGAGTTCACAGAAGTCTAAGTCCCCATAGCATAAAAGCTTTTAGAGCAAAAGTAATTTAAAACACGAGTTGTGCACAGTGCAATTTTTAAACAGAGCTTTTCATGCTGAAATTAGCACAAAGCTTACTTAATATCCAGAGTGCTGCATAAAGGACTATTGAGGAAACACGAGGGGCAGCTGGAAAAACAGAGGAAAGTGGGAGGCAGGCACGCTGCCAGGCGCTGGGGCAGCCTCTCTATCTAAGCCCTCTAACAGTGCAGAGACCCTGTAGGAAACCCATAAAATGACAGAAGACTCCAGACACCAGGACAGTGGGCATCATACCAAGAGCCAGGATAACAGTGGGGTGCAAACACACATTCAGGAAGCTAAGGCTAGAACAACTACAAAAGACACAGTCAGACTTGGTGAGCTCCAAGAAACACTAAGGTAGAGCTGGGAATTTGTAGCTAAGCCAGCATAGGGTCAACTTCATGGATTTGTTGTGAAGGTTACAAGAAGTGAAAAAGTAAGCAATGCTGAGAGTGGCTGGCACTCACAGTCTAAATTCCCATAGCATGAGTTGGAAGGGCCCTTGGTGATCACCCAGACAAACATGGTGCCCTTCTCTCCCCTGCCTTTCCCTTCCTGAACAGTTCAGTTCTAAAGCCCTTAAGCAGGGCAGATAAAAGTAGGCATCTGTGTGGGGTTGGAATGAGAGGAGAGCTGAGGTAGACTAGAGCAGACGACCATAGGCTGAGGAGAGTGAAGACATCTGTATAGGCATGATACACGGTGCAGAGTAACAGAGCCCAGAACTGAGCAAGGTGAGAAAAATATCCATGTTAATGAGAGAGAGGTACAATGCTGGGTTTCTGAGCCTGAGCAAGCTAAGGTGGACAGCTCCAGAGGGAGGCAGTCTGGCTGGAGAATCAATGCCCCGTAGTTTGGCGTGGAGGTCAGAGCCCAAGCAGGGTGAGGAGGGCATCCATATCAGGCAAGGGGGTAGCAAGTAGCCAGCACAGAATGTGGGAGCTGAATTTTGGTGAGAAGAGAGCAAGGAGTAGTAGCAATAATGGAGATGGGATATTAATCATAAACAGGGAGACTGATCAAACACTAAGGAGAATGGGAATCAGTTACACCATTGTCAGAGAAGATATTTTCACAAATATAAAAAGGAAGAAAACCAGAATGAATACTATGATGCTGGCCTGGAAGTGAAGGTACAGTAGTTACCTCTTATCCACAAAGGAAATGTTCCAAGACCTCCAGTAGATGCCTGAGGCCATGGATAATACCAAATCCTATATGTGCTACGGTTTTGGATCTGATAACCAACAAGTGATTAACAGGCAAATGGCCTAGGCAGTGTGGATACTGGACAAAGATAGGAGCAGGATGGTGCAAGATCTCATACTACTCAGAATGGCACACAATTTAAAACTTATGAATTATGTATTTCTGAAATTTTTTACTTAAAATTTTCAGACCATAGTCGGCCATTGAAAACAGAAAGTGAAGCCATAGATAAGGAGGACTACAACATTAGTGTACACCCATAATTTTCCATACATGTATATCAGTATATAGACACACTCATAACTATAGCTGCAAATGGGTGTCATGCTTACATGCACATATGCACGTATACACACTTATTGTCTACCTCTGTCTATGGGCAGGGGCTGGAACAGCAGCATCCGATAGCAATGAGCACATTTTGTGCCCAGATCTTTGCTTCAAAACATCACTCTTCAGAGGAGGGAGATAAAGTTTCCCTGAAGTAATAATTATAGGGCTGGGAAAGTACAAAATGACCCTAGAACATCTTACTGTCCCAGAAAGGAAGAGCATACTCAAAGAATGATGGGACAAGGCAAAAGACACAGAAACCAGATTGAAGGAGCTCCCACTGGCCAAACTGAGATAATTGAGTATCATAATAAATACTGCTGTTCTGTATTAAAAATAATATATATAACAATAACATATATTAAATAATGATGTTACATCAGTATAGACATAAGCACAAGACTGTACCAATATAAATAAATGAATAAATAAACTGCAAGTCTGATGAGGAACAGAGTGCTCACATAGTTTCAAAGTATTTTCCCTCAAATACTTATTAACTAGAAAGAGAAAAAAGACTAACTTTACAGTAGAGAAGCCTAGTAGACATCACCTTAATCAAGTAACCAAAATGAGTAGCAGAAATGAGACAAATCAAAAGTATGTGGCACTTGATAGGACGCAATGAGAAAATACAGGGTCACTTCTGGCTATTTCTGCCAAAGGTGCCGTCTCTCCACTCATGGTGGAAGCGAAGTGGGGCTGGTATCACACGGTGTGAGAGAGGAAGCAGGAGAAAGAACGAAAGCAAAAGAGGGAGCAGGGGAGGTGCCAGGCTCTTGTCAACAACCAGGTCTCGCAGTGGGAACTCACTCCCACAAAATGGCAGCTCCCCATACATTAAGGATCCACTCCAGCGACCCAAACACCTCCCGCTAGGGCCCACCTCCAACACTGGGGATCAAACTTCAGCATGAAATTTTGAGGGGACAAATATTCAAACTATATCATGTGCATAATCTGAAACAAATCATGAGCCAACATCAGGCAAACCCAAATCGAGGGACATTCTACAAAATAACTGGTCTATAATCTTCAAAAGTGTCAAGGTCATAAGAGCTAAAGAAAGGCTGAGGAATTATTCTAGACTGAAGAAACTGGAGACTTAATAACTAAATGCAACATATGAATCTGGATCACTTTTGCTACAAATAACATTATTAAAACAGCAAAATTTGAACGGAGTCTGAGAGTTAGATGGTAGTAGGATTGGATGAACGAATAATAATGTTCTGATTTTGATGGTGGCCTGTTGTTTTGCAGATTGTCCTTGTTTGCATGAAATACACGCCCAGTTATTCAGAGAAGATGGGGGATTGCGTAGGCAACTTACTCCCAAATGGTTTTATAAACAAAAATTAAGTTATTGGTCTTTATTTGCAAACTTTTCAGTAAGTGTGAAATTGTCTCAAAACAAAACAAAAAACATTTTAAGACCACGTATAAGACAGTACTACTTGCTTCTTTCAGTGAAAATTTTGAAATAATTTTAAATACTATTTAAGTACATTAAACACCCTTCCATCCCATACAGGCAATCACAGACTAAAGTTAAGCAGGAAAAAAAAAATCCAGATACAAAATAATACATACTCTATGATTACACTTAAATAAAATTTAAAAATAGGTAAATCCAATCTTTGGTGTTAGAAAGTCAAAAAGTGTTCATACTTGAGGAGGGATGGTGCTGGGAAGAATTTATAACACCATTACGTAACCACTGCCATTTTACATTTTATATATATTGAATCATTCAGTATGAGCTCTTATGTCTGGCTTCCTTTGCTTAACATTATGTTAGTGAGATTCATCCATGTTTTCACATGTAGATGTAACTCACTCATTTTCAGTGCCGTAGAGTATTCCATTGTGTGAATATATGAAAATGTATGTGTCATCTTAGTGATGATGCTTGATTTTTCCAGCTGTGGTCATTATTAATAAACCTGCTATCAACATTGCTTTACATGTATTTTGCTGCACATATATGCAGAATTCTTCATCATAGGGTATATTCAAATGTAGCTGATAATGCCAAACACTTTCCCAAGTTGTTGATCCAATTTCAATTCCCATAAGCAGTGCATAAAAGTTTCTAATTCATTTTTATTCTCAGTGTCATGGACTATTTCCATTACTTACTAGATATTCCATATGTTTGATTAACTGACTTCCTCTGTCTCTAAAATAAACAGCCACCTTAAACATCAGGCTTTCACAGTGATGCACTCCTTCCCTCTGTTCTCCATCCTCAAAATAAGACCAAACACTTGAAATGCTGTAATAGCCCCCAAAGCCAGTAATAGAATTGAATTTCTAAAGTTCCATTTACTCATTTTTCTAGGTCAAGCTCAAATGTCTATCTTCCAGGAAGACAGCCCTGATTGCTGCTCCAGAGCTCATGTTTTCCTCCATCCTCTGAGAAGAGCAATGATAGGCAACACAAGACTCAACAGTTCAGGAGTGTATCATGTGAAGGCTTCCAAGGCAAAGCTAGAGATCTTGATGGGGGTGGGAGTGGCTACATCTTATATTTCTTTGTGTCCTCAATAGTAGTAAACATGGTGCAGAACACGTGATGGGTACTCAATAAATATTTGTTAATAAATTCCTGAAACTTTGCTCTGATTAAGGAAATGTTTGTCCCCTGAGGTTTGAAGGCTTTTCAACACAACCATAAAGCAATGAGTCCTAAAAAGACAAAATAAAATTGCATACCAATGAGCTCATTTGATGATCAAAGACCATATTCTTGGGCTTCCCCAAGATGTAGCAATATTGCTTCTTTCTTCTGATGTACTAGATTAACAAGGAGCTTCTCTTGGCCACCAATACCTCCTTTCTGTCTTCTCTCCCCCTTTGCTACTTATCCAGGCAAGACACCAGCTGCCTCTGATCAAGTTCCAGAAAGGGAAGACAGACAACTTCATGGGGGCTCTGTCCTACAGTAGAACTCCCAAGATGGCTTGTGAGAAGAACTGAGAGTGAAGCCCTAATCCAGCACAAAGGCCCTGAGAGAAGGAAAATGTTAAAGGTGCTATGTTATAGACGTGTAGATCTATCTCAGAGATATGTGGATCTTCACATATCCACGAGCATTTTCTACCTATGTCCATACTCAAGGTTAGCACCTTCATGCAAGCCTGGCCAGACCACATATTCACCGCCCACGGGCCACTATTTAAAAATAGGAAGTTTCGGCCAGGCGCAGTGGCTCATGCCTGTAATCCCAGCACTTTGGGAGGCCAAGGTGGGTGAATCACCTGAGGCCAGGAGTTCGAGACCAGCCTGACCAACATGGAGAAACCCCATCTCTACTAAAAACACAAAAATTAGCTGGGCAAGGTGGCACATGCCTGTAATCCCAGTTACTTGGGAGGCTGAAGCAAGAGAATCACCTGAACCCAGGAGGTAGAGGTTGCTATGAGCCGAGATCACACCATTACAATCCAGCCTGGGTAACAAGAGCAAATCTCCATCTCAAAAAAAAAAAAAAGGAAGTTTCAAGGACTGGATCAAACCCAGAATGATTATACCCAAATGATCAAGTATAGGATTACTTAATTGCCAAGGAAGACAAAAGTAGCAGTAAGTTAGGCAGAGGCGGTCTTGGAGAAGCTCAGGTGAAGCTGTTACCAGAAAACAGGCCACCTTTTCTGGTACAGGTGGGGCATAGTACCTGTAAGATGAATGAGGTAGAAGACTGTATTCACCAAAGATCTGTCACAGGAAGAAATTAATTGTGTTTCCAAGGATATCCTCTCCCTTCCATAAAGAGTGAAGCAATGGTCAGGTGCAGTAGCTCATGCCTGTAATCCCAGCACTTAGGGAGGCCAAGGTGGGCAGATCACTTGAGGTCAGGAGTTCGAGACCAGCCTGGCCAACATGGTGAAACCCCATCTCTACTAAAAATACAAAAAGTAGCAGGGCACTGTGGCAAGTGCCTGTAATCCCAACCACTTGGGAGGCTGAGGCAGGAGAATCGCTTGAATCCAGGAGGCAGAGGCTGCAATGAGCCAAGATCGCACCACTGCACTCCAGCCTGGGTGACAGAGCGAGACTCCATCTGAAAAAAAAAAAAAAAAAAAGTGAAGCAAGGAAATGCCTGAGTACCTGGAGTTGCCCAGACAACCACTAGCCACCTTGGAGTGTCTCAGCTCAGCCAGAATCCAGAACCTGAAGTGCCAGTTGTCACCCAACAGGAAGTCAACATGAGAGCAGAGGACAGACAAACAAACGACATAGTGAGGTGAGAAATGGAGGGATTTCAGAAGCTTCAGTGAATGTGAATGTGATTGTGAAATGCTGAAGACAAGAACAAGGTCTATACAAGATTTTAAGAAAACTACAGGATGTTCCCTATGATACACGTGTCTATATCACGAGAAATGTTATTCTCCAATCCTGAGAAGTCAAACTTTTATTTCCCTCATTGGTATTAGTTGCAAAACTGGACTTCAGAGAGTCCCATCTTTTATACAGGTTACATGAGGTTGTTGGAATTGTTGACACATATTCTGAATCAGTTGCCCCAGTGACATCCTAGGGAAAATGCAAGCAGGCTTCTATTCTCAGCAGAAGTATTTTCAATGTCTATCACCTAGGGTGATTGCAAGTATTAACAATGAAAAACAGAACTGGGAGGGAAGGCCTTGGAGAAGCAGAAGAGAAAATGTAAATCTAGAATGTAGATTATTAGCTTACAAACCTGACTGCACCAGAATCACCTAAGTAGCTTTAATGTGTATATGTTATACACACACATGCCAGATAGACAGATAGACAGAGATACAGATATATTTATTGCATGGCATATTATATATGTATTATATACACTATACTAGTAGCAGAGGCAGGTGGGAGATGTATTTTACAGTATAAACCCTTTTTATCTTTTAAGTTTTGTAGCATGTGAATGTATTACCTGCTAAACATATAAAATGAAGGGGGGAAAGCCTAGATTCTTCTCGTGGAGATTTACACTCTCAATAGATGATCTGTTCTTACCATATCGTCTATACCGAGCAGATCTCACCACCAGACTGTGACCCACCCTTACCATGAGCTTCTAATGGTCCGTCACCTGCACGTCAGTTAGAGCAGGTGAAAGGGGACTTCCTGATCCAGGATGCGGCATGGTCTCAAATGCCTCTGGGTTTCAGAGACCACCACTTAGCAGAAAGTTTCACGAGGATAGAGGATTAATCAGACCTCAGGGGAAGCTGGTCACAGTGACTTCTGGGAGGCCTTCTTGTTCCCTTTCACAAGAGAGTTCTTGGTGCAGCACTATGCTAAGTGCTATACACCCATCCTTCCAACCAAAACAGGTACTGTCAGCCCTTTTTACAATCTCAGAGAGAACGTGCCCAACGTTACAGAGCTAATGACTGAAATATGCCTACCTGGAAAACCCAACAGGCTCTCGACACCATAGGCCTCTCTCATCACAGCAGCCTTTTCCTCACAGGTCTGATACCAGCATCATGCTGCCACCATCCATGTCCACAGCACAGAAAATGTTACAGCGTAAATGTCTACTCTGGATGACCTGGGCTAGGACATTGTTTCTCACTTTCACATTTTTTGACTGTTTAGTTTTTCAGATTCAAAGGTCAAAGAGAGGTTTTTCCCATCCTGCTGATCCCTGGGCTACAAGGATCCAGTTCACCCAAAGTAACAGATCTAAAGAGGCAAAGTCTTGTCTAAGGTCACCTGCCAATAAAACAAACAACAATATACCTAATTTTGCACACATCATGCCGTGAGGTGATATGCTGTGGTCAGAGTTCCTGAGTTCTGTAAGATCTTAGAAATTAATCAGCCTTCATTTCCCAGAAAAAGAAGCTGGAATGTTAAAAAACTTCTCTTAGAACTTCTGGCTAGATGGGAGCATTCAGACGTAAATTTCAGGTCTCCCAACTCCAAGTCCAGCGCTTTCGAATGACAAAATACTCTTCTGAAGTCTTAAGCCTAAATCACAGTGGACTAAGCTAGAAATAAAAATAAAAGGAAAGACAGCCTATTTGTCAAATTTGAATCTCTTTATTGAAACAGTTGAATTAACTATTTGAATTAAAAGGATTTACTAGTAAAAGAGAGAATCCTTTCCAGAGGAGGGATGTAAAGCACTCACCGATACATCTCAAATCCTTCTCTGGTCATTGCCAAAGCAACTGTTATCACAACCTTCCAGATAGAAAAGAGTATCTGCTCAGAAGGGAAACTGGATTGCTGCCCAGTTCCCCACACATCCAACCTCCAAGTTCAGATGTGCCCTCTGCTGCAACACAATTTCAAATAAATGACGAAAAAAGATGCAGAGATGCTTTTACGTCTTTTTCAGTAAACCTAGCTGATTTCATTCATTTATTCTGCACCACACGTTCAGGTAAAACTCCTTTCTGCAGACTTATTCTGCATTAGCTACTCCTGATACAGGCATACACATGCTCATGTGCACACATACAAGTGCAAGCACACACAAACACTATAGCCTGCTTATTAATCAACTCTAATTTGTCTGGAAGCTCTGCCATGAGTGGCACATTCCCCATATTCTTTCCTTATCAAGCTCTGTAGAGGTTGGAATAGATAAGACACCACTGACTATTCCTAAGCCTTATATTAGCTAACAGCTTAACCTCCTGTGTTTCTTCTGCAAATGTGCTAACAACAACAACAACAAAACCAAATTGTAAAAACAACTAAAACAAAGACCAAGGAAGAGAAAGAAAAGCCAAAGAAAATTTCCAGAAAGCTCATAAACAGAGAGAAAAAAAAGAGTCATTAGAGATCAGCTGAGAATATTGAAAGATTAGAAAGAATCAGTTGTAAACTTTAAAAAAGTTTTTAAAAAGGTTTTCTAGAAGAAATAAAGGCTGCTTGGAAGAAAGATAGTAATATCTGATGACCCACTAAGAGACTGAAAGTTGTGCACTTTAAAATTAAGTGACTCATTTCTTATGGCCAATGCAGATGTCAAACAGGAAAAAAACAGTCTAAAGAAAAATCTGCCATAAACAGGGTACAGGGGGTGAGTGGATGGAGGAGGGATAAAGGGAAGAGTAAGAATCAGTGACACCAAATGGGGCTGTTTAGCATGAAATTTCATAATGTGATAAATCTGTTTCAGAAAATAGTTTATTGTCCTTCCAGCCAATTTAATTGCAGAACTATGAAAGAATGTCTACATGGAAATGTACAGTCTGCAAGTTACATAAACGGTCTGGTAGGAAGCATTAGTGTATGAAATTCACTCTGTTTACATAAATGTCTGAAATCCCTCAAGGAAGGAAAGAAGCAAATCCAACAACATACACCATTGGGAAAAAAGCTAAGAAGGTCATTTGTATGTGTTTGTTGAGAGGAAGATTTTCAGTATTTGATTGTTTGAAAGGCCTTAAAAGCAATTAACAGGTATCATCAATAAAAAGGCAAACACACAGGATGGCTGCAGTTTATGGAGACACACAAAAAGAAACACATGCATACCTTCTCTAAATCCCCATTCATTTAGTCAGGGATCTAGAACTTATAGAGGCAAGATGGCCACAGCCCGTCAGGAGCAGGGGCCATGCCTCCTGCCCCTACCCCTGCCGTCCCTAGGGTGCACTGCTCTCAGCCCTGTCTGCATGAGTACTGTCCTCCCGGAGCCGAGCAGGGAGCCTAATTCTTGTTTTGCCACTGCCTTGTTATACACAGATTTTAATCACCACCTTGGAAAACTCCACATTGACAGTCTCTTAAGAGAATATTTGTAACTTCAAGGGCTCTTCATTCTTGACCTAAACTTAGAATCAACAAGGTCCATCCCCTTAAGACAGGAATAAAACCATAAACAATGCTAGCTGTCGTTGTCTGTCCCAGTCCTTCTGTGGCCCAGAAAGCCTGTCTCTTCTCAACAGCTTAGATGAAAACACCAAAACAAGAGATTACTGCTTGGCACACTCATCAAGCAGACAAGAATTAAAGAGCATGAGAAGAACCAGCAAGTTTTTTGGTAAGAGCTATCCATGCCAAAGACACAGATTTGAACATAACGCAACACAGCAGAGAACAGGGGAGCAGAAAAGGATGACAATGAATGGGTGCATTTGGCCAAATGACCCATCTTTTTTGGCTTCCAAGTTCCCATGTATCTTCTCAGTCTTTTCCTGAATCACATTATCTAAGATTCCTCTTCCACTCCTTCACCCATCAACATTGATTAGAGCAGCATCATTCCCTGCTACTGTTTTAAGCATCATTAGGCTTTCAGACAAACAATTTGCCACAAGGATGCAAGACATAAAAGGGTGAACTCAAATAGAATTAGTGTCTGTGTTTAATGGGTCAATGCTTCTCAAATTTTAATGCACATACAAATCACCTGGGGATCTTGTTAAAATTTAGGTCTAATTCAGCAGATCGGGGTAGGATGTGAGAACGTGCATTTCTAACAAGCTGTCAGGTGATGCCCATCCTGGTCCCGGGACTGCAAGGATCCAGTTCACCCAAAGTAACAGCTCTAAAGAGGCAAAGTCTTGTCTAAAGTAACACAGTGCATAGTCGAGCTAAGACTTGAGCTCAGCTCCTCTGATTCCCAAATTCAGCAGAATTGCCCTGTATGAAAAATATGTCAAGCCTCCACATGGATTGTCTGGTTAAAAATAAATCATTCATGTCATACTGCAAGATCACCTCCAACGACCAAGTAAAACAATTTTTCAGTTACAGAACATAAAAACTAGGCCTCTTGTTTTCCCATTTTTCAAAGTCCTTATTAATATCTGTAAATCAATGGGGACATTTTCAAAAGGAATTAGATTTCTTTAATATTTAGGCTCCCTACCTGTGATTCATGTTTGGTCAAAAAGAACAGAAATATTAATCCATGAAGATCTGGAGGGAGGCTCTGGACACCTAGTCTTCAGTTTAGGTAATGAAAACAGAGATGAGATTCAAAGTAAAGTCTCCAGAAGAGATATACACCAGAAGGGAGTAACATCTGTGGGCTGCATTTGTGTAGACCCTTAAGCCAAGTCACTAACCCTATAATAGAGAATCTGGCCTCTTTCTCCAGTAAAAGCAAAGATCATTCTCCATTCCTTCTCCTGTACTATCCCTAGACCATAACAAGGTCTGCTGATTCAAGACCCAGCAGAAAGAAGAAAACAATGCTGCTTCTTAAAATACAGGTTCGTCAATTCTCTCTCTCCCATCTCCAATTCGTCATGATGGGAACTCACAAAATAAACCTGATGAACTGAAAAGTAAGCAGAAAGACAAAAAGGGAGGGAGGGGGAAAAAAAAACCACTCTTATTTATGAGACTGCAGCACAAAGCACTGATAGTGACAGGAGGAATTTCCACCAGCCGGAGGCCCCATTCCAAAGTCTCATGTCTGAGTAAGCATGGGTCTTACCAGGCAACCTCCAAAGGTCAGAGGTGAGAGAGGATTCCTCATCCTGGGGGGCAGAGTCAGGGGATAAGCAGGGCATTTATTTCCCTCCCCCTGGTGAGGGACAACAAACCCTGACACACAGGCATCCTGCAACTCAAATCAGTGATTTCTGCCAATGAGCCCCAAAGTTCAGGATCAGGAAACAAGGCAAGAAGCCTCACTGGGCAAGTTTTCCCACACAGCTCTGCCAGTAGATTTCATTCCTCTGCTACATCACCCCAGGCTTCAGCCAGCATTCAAGAACAAGAGGGCAGAAACGGTCACATTCTTTGATTGTATGGAAAAGAAACCAGCAGAATTTTCCATCTGGGCCAAGAACTGAACTGCACTTGAAAGAGTAACGTGGTAAGAAGCATGTCCCCTCTCTCAATAGAGGCACCATAGATGGCACAGATTTTTAAATGTCACTAATCCTCGTTCATAGCATTCACACAGCTAAACAGAGAGAATGTTTAATCCTTGCATTTCTGGAAATTAGAATCTAAGGAAGCTTAACAAGTTCAAATTATTGTAACAGCATATCCTAGGACAAATTGATTCCTTGCTGGTTACAAGCTGGAAAGCTATTCCAAAGCTCCATGGTGTCCTACATGTTAAAAGAAGGAAGATTAAATTTCTTTTTGGAGCAGACATTCTATTTGTTCTGGTGATGAAAATAAAAATTGTCTTCATCTTGATGTAAAGGTGGTTAAACAGGGAAACAAGAGTCATGTTTGCCTTTGAATATGACTACTGGGTTTATGTTTCAGCAGAAATGTGTCACTGCAGTTTTGCACATTTGTATGAGAGAAATGGGTTTTTTTCTCTGCATATTTATAGAATGTGAGTCTTTATATAATTGTATCTTTTTTGTCGTTGTTGTTTTTGAGACAGGGTCTTGCTCTATTGCCCGGGCTAGAGTGCAGTGGCATGATCACAGCTCATTAGAGCCTTGCACCAACCACTCAGGCTCAAGCAATTCTCCCACCTCAAGCTCCCAAGTAGTTGGGACTATAGGCAAGCGCCACCACACCCAGCTATTTTACTTGTTTGTTTGTTTGTTTGTTTGTTTATAGTAATGGTGTCTCACTACGTTGTCTAGGCTTGTCTCCAACTCCTGGGTTCAAACAATCCTCCTGCCTCAGCCTCCCAAAGTGCTGGGATTACCGGCATGAGCCACTGTACCCGGCATAATTGTGTCTTCTTGAGGCCTCCCCACTTGTATTCCAGCTCAAACAGTTCTTCACTGGAGATAGAAGCCAAACCCGAATGATTTCAAGAAATAGATATGGACTTGTTCTTCACCTTGAATCAAAGGAGAGATTGGATAGGGAATTGGTCAGGACCTGCTGTGGCTCAGTGGAAAAGGATCTGTTGATTAATATACACACATTCTCCCAGCCCAAAACCTTCCTGCTCTGCTGTTTGAGACCGAGTAACTCAGGCTTTGGGAAACATGATGGTGATGGACTATTGCGTCCCAGGTGATTGTCATCTGGGAACATAAAGTTGGGCCAAATCCTATAGGGTAAGGGGCTACGTGACTCCTATAGTCACATATATTTGTGCAAATTGCAAGAAGGCATGCAGGGAAGGCAGGTGAAATTGTAAAAGGTAGCCCCTCCAGAAAAAGCGGCAGCCGATGGGATGATTTGCACCTGTAATCCCAGCCATTTGGGAGACCCCATCTCTAAATTTTAAAGGACTTCTCAAAAAAAAAAAAAAAAAGTATACCATACAAGAGGCCAATAGGTATATGAAAAGGTGGGAAACTTCACTGAATATCAGGGAAATGGATATCAAAACCACTAGATACAGCCCTGCACCTGTCAGAATGGCTGTTATAAAAAAGACCAGGGATAACAAGTTTGGCCATGATGTGAAGAAAAGAAAACCCTTGTATCTTGCTGGTGGGAATGTAGATTGGTACAGCCATTACAGAAAACAGTGTGAAAGTTCCTCAAAAACTAAAAGTAAATTACCATATGATTCAGCAATTCCACTTTTGGGTATATATCCAAAGGAACTGAAATCACTATCCTCAAGAGATAGCTGCAATCCCACTATCCCACTATTATGGCAGCACTATCCATAATAGCCAAGACATGGAAACAGCCTAAATGTCCACTGACAGACAAATGGATAAAGAAATTTGATACATGTACACATGTGTGTATGTGTGATAAAATATTACACAGCCTTTAAAACGGAGGAAAACCTGTCATGTGTGACAACATGGGTGAACCTGGAGAATGCCATGTTAAGTGAAGTAAGGCAGATGCAGAAAGACAAATACTGCATGATATCATTTATATGTCATTTATATGTGGAACCAATAGTCATACTCACAGAGGCAGAGAGTAGAATGGTGGTTGCGAGAGCCTGGGGAAAGCGGGAAATGGGGAGATGTTGCACAAAGGGTACACAGTTTCTGTTACGTAAGATGATTAATTTCTAGAGATCTAATGTAAAATAATGTGACTGTGTTAACAATACTCAGATGTATACTTGAAATTCGCTGAGAGGGTAGATTTTAAGTGCTCTGATCACAAAAAAAAAAGAAAAAGAAAGAAAATGGTAATTACATGAGGTGAATATGCTGATTCACTTGACTGTGGTTATTATTATATATACTTGTATATCAAATCACCAAGTTGTACATCTTAAATATATACAATTTTTGTTTGTCAATTATACCTCAATAAGGCTGGAAAAGAAAAAAATTGAAGCTCCGAAGCAAAGGGAATTTGATAAGTTCAGTTATGAATTGAAATCTCTCTTATGTTCCCTGAGAAACACACAGAAAAATTGGAATTATATTTACTTCTGCCTCTTAATGACTAAGTTAGACGTTACAGCAAAGGAAATTGCCAGAGGCAGAGATAAACATTATACAATGATAACCATGTCACTTCACCTAGAAGACCTAAATGTATAGCAATCCCAAATATATATGCACCAAACAACGGAGGTGCAAAATATGTGAAGAAAATCTGATAGACCTGAAAGGATAAATAGACAAATTCACAATCATAGTTGGAGACTTCAACAGTTCTGTCTCTCGAAAAATGACAGAACAACTAGACAGAAAATCCGCTAGGGTAGAGTAAAAGAATTCAACAAAACCATCAGCCAACAGTATCTAATAAAACATTTATTAAACACTCCAACAACAGCAAGACACACATTCTTTTCAAGATAGCACTACAAAATATATTTCAAGAAATCTAAAAGAATTGAAATCATATAAACTGCATCCTCTGACTACAAGGAAATTAAAATGGAATTCAATAATAGAAAAATAACAGGAAAACCTCCAAGCACTTGCAAACTAGATATTTCTAAATAATCCATGGGTCAACGAAAAAGTCTCAAAAAAATTAAAAACTTCGGTGAACTAGATGAAAATCAAAATGTAACATATCAAAACTGTAGGACACAGAAAAAGCAATGCTGAGAGGAAAAGCTAAAGCACAAAATGCTTACATTAGAAAAGACCAAGTCCAGGTGTGGTGGTTCATGCCTATAATCCCAGCACTTTGAAAGGACATGGTAGGAAGACTGTTTGAGCCCAAGAACTCAAGACCAGCCAAGACAACATAGTGAGACCCAATCTTCACAAAAGATTTTAAAAATTAGCCAGGTGTGGGCCGGGCGCGGTGGCTCAAGCCTGTAATCCCAGCACTTTGGGAGGCCGAGACGGGCGGATCACGAGGTCAGGAGATCGAGACCATCCTGGCTAACACAGTGAAACCCCGTCTCTACTAAAAATACAAGAAAATTAGCCGGGCGTGGTGGCAGGCGCCTGTAGTCCCAGCTACTCGGGAGGCTGAGGCAGGAGAATGGCGTAAACCCGGGAGGCGGAGCTTGCAGTGAGCCGAGATCGCGCCACTGCACTCCAGCCTGGGGCACAGAGCAAGACTCCGTCTCAAAAAAAAAAAAATTAGCCAGGTGTGGTGGTGCACACCAGTAGTCTCAGCTACTTGAGAGGCTGAGGTGGGAGGATTGCTTGATCCCAAGAGGATTAGGCTGCAGTGAGCCAAGATTACAGCACTACACTCCAGCATGGGTCACAGAGCAACCGACACCATCTCAAAAAAAAAAAAAAAAAATGCCAACAACAAAAAACAGTTGGGACCTGGGTAGTAAGATGGCCAAATAGTAACAGCTCTGGTCTGCAGCTCCCAGTGAGATCAACGCAGAAGGCAGGTGATTTCTGCATTTCCGACTGAGGTACCCAGCTAATCTCACTGGGACTGATTAGACAGTGAGTGCAGCCCACAGAGGGTGAGCAGAAGCAGGGTGTGGTGTCGCCTCACACAGGAAGTGCAAGGGGTCAAGGAACTCCCTCCCTTAGTCAAGGGAAACGGTGAGGGACTGTGCCATGTGGAATAGTACATTCTAGCCCAGACACTATGCTTTTCCCATGGTCTTCGCAATTTGCAAACCAGAAGATTCCCTCAGGTGCCTATGCCACCAGGGCCCTGGGTTTTAAGCACAAAACTGAGCGGCCATTTGGGCAGACACCGAGCTAGCTGCAGGAGTTTTTTTTCATACCCCAGTGGCACCTGGAATGCCAGCAAGACAGAACCATTCACTCCCCTGCAAAGGGGCTGAAGCCAGGGAGCCAAGTGGCCTAGCTCAGTGGATCCCATCCCAATGGAGTCCAGCAAACTAAGATTCACTGGCTTGAAATTCTCATTGCCAGCACAGCAGTCTGAAGTCAACCTGGGATGTACTAGCTTGGTGCAGGGAGGGACATACGCCATTACTGAGGCTTGTTTAGGGGGTTTTCCCCTCAGAGTGTAAACAGAGCTGCTGGGAAGAACGAACTGGGCAGAGCCCACCACAGCTCAGCAAAGCCACTGTAGCTAGACTGCCTCACTAGATTCCTCCTCTGGGCAGGGCATCTCTGAAAGAAAGGCAGCAGCCCCAATCAGGGACTTACAGATAAAACTCACATCTCCCTGAGGCAGAGCATTTGGAGGAAAGTGTGACTGTGGGCACGGCTTCAGCAGACTTAAACGTTCCTGCCTGCCAGCTCTGAAGAGAGGAGCAGATCTCCCAGCACAGCACTCAAGCTCTGCTAAGGGACAGACTGCCTCCTCAAGTGGGTCCCTGACCCCTATGCCTACTGACTGGGAGACATTTCCCAGCAGGGGTCAATAGACACCTCATACAGGAGAGCTCCAGCTGGCATCTGGTGAGTGCCCCTCTGGGACGAATCTTCCAGAGGAAGAAACAGGCAGCAATCTGTGCTGTTCTGCAGCCTTCTCTGGTAATAGCCAGGCAAACAGGGTCTGGAGTGAACCTCCAGCAAACTCCAGCAGACCTGCAGAAGAGGGGCCTGTTAGAAGGAAAACTAACAAACCAAGGAATAGCATCAACATCAACAAAAAGGACATCCAAACAAAAAATCCCATCTGAAGGTCACCAACATCAAAGACCAAAGGTAGATTAAATCCATGAAGATGAGGAAAAACCAGTGCAAAAAGGCTGAAAATTCCAAAAACCAGAATGCCTCTTCTCCTTCAAAGGATCACAACTCCTTGCCAGCAAGGGAACAAAACTGGACAGAGAATGAGTTTGACAAACTGACAAAAGTAGGTTTCAGAAGGTGGGTAATAACAAACTCCTCCAAGCTAAAGGAGAGTGCTCTAGCAAGTGCTCAATGCAAGGAAGCTAAAAACCTTGAAAAAAGGGTAGAGAAATTGCTACTAGAATAACCAGTTTAGAGAAGAACATAAATGACCTGATGGAGCTAAAAAACACAGCACAAGAACTTCGTAAAGCATACACAAGTATCAACAGCTAAATCAATCAAGTGGAAGAAAGGATATCAGAGACTGAAGATCAACTTAATGAAATAAAGTGTGAAGACAAGATTAGAGATAAAAGAATGTAAAGGAATGAACAAAGCCTCCAAGAAATATGTGACTATGTGAAAAGACTACGTTTGATTAGTGTATCTGAAAGTGTAGGGAAGATTGGAACCAAGTTAGGAAACACGCTTCAGGATATTATCCAGGAGAACTTCCCAACCTAGCAAGGCAGGCCAACATTCAAATTCAGGAAATAGAGAGAACACCACAAAGAAACTCCTCAAGAAGAGCAACCCCAAGACACACTGGTTAGATTCACCAAGGTTGAAATGAAGGAGAAAATGTTAAGGGCAGCCGGAGAGAAAGGTTGGGTAACCCACAAAGGTAAGCCCATCAGACTAACAGTGGAACTCTTGGCAGAAACCCTACAAGCCAGAAGAGAAGGGGGGCCAATATTCAACATTCTTAAAGAATTTTCAACCCAGAATTTCATATCCAGCCAAACCAAGCTTCATAAGTGAAGAAGAAATAAAATCCTTTAGAGATAAGCAAATGCTGAGAGATTTTGTCACCACAAGGCCTGGCTTACAAGAGCTCCTGAAGAAAACACTAAATATGGAAAGGAAAAACCAGTACCAGCCACTGCAAAAACATACCAAATTGTAAAGACCATTGATGCTATGAAGAAACTGCATCAACTAATGGGCAAAATAACCAGCTAGCATCATAATGACAGGATCAAATTCACACATAACAATATTAATGTTAAATGTAAATAAGCTAAATGCCACAATTAATAGACACAGATTGGCAAATTGGATAGAGTGAAGACCCAAGGGTGTGCTGTATTCAGAAGCTCACTTTCACTTGCAAGGACACAGAGGCTCAAATTATAGGGATGGAGGAGTATTTAACCAAGCAAATTGAAAGGAAAAAAAAAAAAAAAGCAGGGGTTATAATCCTAGTCTCTGATCAAACAGAATCTAAGCCAAGAAAGATCAAAAAAGACAAAGAAATGCATTACATAATGGTAAACGGTTCAATGCAACAAGAACAGCTAACTATCTTAAATATATACCTGTAGGGAGACCCCTGAAACTATTGCTACGGAATAAAAGATGAAATGCTCCTGATTATTGTAAATACAAAATTGCATGCAGGATTGTGTAAAGACAATGCCAGGTTGGGCTGTCAGAATGAGCCAATAGTGCGTGATGTGACTCCCCCTGCAGAGAACTTATGAATGGATGTGCAGTCAGGGAGGTTTCAAATCACCAAGATTCCTATCCCAGAAAAGAAGATGTTCACAACTCTGGGAATGGAATGCAACCCTTGTGGAGAGCCTACAAACGGACGCATGAGGGGGCGCCTGTTCATATGGATAAGATAGGGCTATAAACGCCCTCATCTTGCCATAGCTCTTCTAGGTTCTTCTACACTTCTTTAGGGTTCAGACATACTCCCTTCTGAGAATTTCTGGTCTAACTGGTTGTCTAGCTTCACATCCTGTTTCTATGAATTCTTTGTAACCAGATTTTGCTGCACCTGCTTCTGCTGATTAGTATCTTGCTAATCAAAGGTTACATAAGATTGTGTTTCTGTTTTAAGGCTCTGTTAGAAATTACTGATACACACACTGCATTGTAAATTCTTATCTCTATATACTGTACTTCTGCATACAGATGTTATGTTAAAGAATTACTTCATCCCCATGTGACCATCTCACCTCATAATCAAACAACCCTAAATCCCTCACTAACCTACCCCCACCCTCAATAAATTTAATAATAAATGCTGGTATATCCAGTACCTTGGCAGCATCACAGGACCAGAAGGCAGTGATCACCCTGGACCCAGCTTTCACTATCTTGTGTGTGTCTATTATTTCTCAACCTGCCGATCCACCTGGGAATGAAGAAAGAGCCCCGTTGTATTGCGGGCTGCTGGCCAGATCCCGCAATATATACCCACCCAATACAGGAGCACCCTGATTCATAAAGCAAGTTCTTAGAGACCCGCAAAGAGACTTAGACCCCCATACAATAATAGTGGGAGACTTTAACACCCACTGTCAATATGAGACAGATCAACGAGACAGAGAATAAACAAGGATATTCAGGACCTGAACTCAGCTCTGGACCAAGTGGACCTAACAGACATCTACAGAACTCTCTACCCCAAAGCAACAGAATATACATTCTTCTCAGCACCACATCGCACTTATTTTAAAATTGACCACATAATTGTATATAAAACACTCCTCAGCAAATGTAAAAGAATAGAAATAATAACTGACAGTTTCTCAGACCACATGGCAATCAAATTAGAAGTCAGGATTAAGACACTCACTCAAAACCTCACAACTACATGGAAACTGAACAACTTACTCATGAATGACTACTGGGTAAATAACAGAATTAAGGCAAAATAACTCTTTGAAACCAATAAGAACAAAGATACAACATACCAGAATCTCTGGGACACAGCTAAAGCGGTGTTTAGAGGGAAATATATAGCACTAAATGTTCACAGAAGAAAGCGGGAAAGATCTAAAATCGACACCTGAACATCACAATTAAAAGAACGAGAGAAGCAAGAACAAACAAATTCAAAAGCTAGCAAAAGATAAGAAATAACTAAGATCAAAGCAGAATTGAAGGAGATAGAAACACAAAAAAACCCTTCAAAAAGTCAATGAATCCAGGAGCTGGTTTTTTTTTTTTTTTTAAAGATTAACAAAATAGATAGACTGCCAGCCAGACTAATAAAGAAGAAAAGAGAGAAGAATCAAATAGACACAATAAAAAATAATAAAAGGGATTATCACCACTGATCCCACAGAAATACAAACTACCATCAGAAAATACTATAAACACCTCTATGCAAATAAACTAGAAAATCTGAAGAAATGAATAAATTCCTGGACACATACACCCTCCCAAGACTAAATCAGGAAGAAGTCAAATCCCTGAAAAGACCAATCACAAGTTCTGAAATTGAGGCAGTAGTTAATACCCTACCAACCAAAAAAAGCCCAGGACCAGATGTACTCATAGCTGAATTCTACCAGAGGTACAAAGAGGAGTTGCTACCACATTTTCTGAAACTATTCCAAACAATAGAAAAAGAGGGAATCCTCCCTAACTCCTTTTATGAGGCTATCATCATCCCGATCCCCAAACCTGGCAGAGACACAACAAAGAAAATTTCAGGCCAATATCCCCGATGAACATCGAGGCAAAAGTCCTCAATAAAATACTGGCAAACCAAATCCAGAAGCACATCAAAATGCTCATCCACCACAGATTATCTCAATAGATACAGAAAAGGCCTTCAATAAAATTCAACACCCTTTCATGCTAAAAACACTCAATAAACTAGATATTGATGGAACGTATCTCAAAATCTCAAAATAATAAGAGCTATTTATGACAAACCCACAGCCATATAATACTGAATGGGCAAAAGCAGGAAGCATTCCCTTTGAAAACCGGCACGAGACAAGGATGCCCTCTCTCACCACTCCTATTCAACATAGTATTGGAAGTTCTGGCCAGGGCAATCAGGCAAGAGAAAGAAATAAAGGGTATTCAAATAGGAAGAGAAAAAGTCAAATTGTCTCCATTTGCAGATGACACGATTATATATTGAGAAAACCCCATTGTCTCAGCTCAAAATCTCCTTCAGCTGATAAGCAACTTCAGCAAAGTCTGAGGATACACAATCAATGTGCAAAAATCACAAGCATTCCTATATACCAATGAGAGACAAACAGAGAGCCACATCATGAGTAAACTCCCATTCACAATTGCCACAAAGAGAATAAAATACATAGGAATACAACTTACAAGCGATGTAAAGGACCTCTTCAAGGAGAACTACAAACCACCTCTTAAAGAAATAACAGAGGACACAAACAAATGGAAAAACATTCCATGCTCATAAACAGGAAGAATCAATGTCATGAAAATGGCCATACTGCCCAAGGTGATTTATAGATTCAAAGCTATCCCCAGCAAGTTACCATTGACTTTCTTCACAGAATTAGAAAAAACTACTTTAAATTTCATATGGAATCAAAAAAGAGGCCATAGAACCAAGACAATCCTAAGCAAAAAGAACAAAGCTGGAGTTATCATACTATCTGACTTCAAACTATACTACAAGGTTACAGTAACTAAAACAGCATGGTACTGGTACCAAAACAGATATATAGACCAATAGCACAGAACAGAGGCCTCAGAAATAATGCCACATATCTACAACCATCTGATCTTTGATGAATCTGACAAAAACAAGCAATGGGAAAATCATCCCCTATTTAACAAATGGTGTTGGGAAAACTGGCTAGCCATATGCAGAAAAATGAAACTGGACCCCTTCCTTACACGTTATACAAAAATTAACTTAAGATGGATTAAAGACTTAAACATAAAATCTAAAACCATAAAAACCCTAGAAGAAAACCTAAGCAATACCATTCAGGATGGTCTTTGCATGGGCAAAGACTTCATGACTAAATCACCAAAAGCAATGGCAACAAAAGCCAAAACTGACAAATGGGATCTAATTAAACTAAAGAGCTTCTGCACAGCAAAAGAAACTATCATCAGAGCGAACAGGCAACCTGCAGAAGAGGAGAACATTTTTGCAATCTATCCATCTGACAAAGGGCTAATATTCAGAATCTACAAAGAACTTAAACAAATTCACAAGAAAAAAACAAACAACCCCATCAAAAACTGGATGAAGGACATGAGCAGACACTTCTCAAAAGAAGACATTTACGCAGCCAACAAACATCTGAAAGAAAAGCTCATCATCACTGGTCATTAGAGAAATGCAAATGAAAACAACAAGGAGATACCATCTCATGCCAGTTAGAATGGTAATCATTAAAAAGTCAAGAAACAACAGATGCTGGAGAGGATGTAGAGAAATAGGAAGGCTTTTACACCATTGGTTAGAGTGTAAATTAGTTCAACCATTGTGGAAGACAGTGTGATGATTCCTCAAGGACCTACAACCAGAAATACCATTTGACCCAATGATCTCATTACTGGGTATATACCCAAAGGATTATAAATAATTCTACTATAAAGACACATGCACATGTATGTTTATTGCAGCACTATTCACAATAGCAAAGACTTGGAACCAACCCAAATGCCCATTAATGATAGACTGGATGGAGAAAACGTGGCACATATACACCATGGAATACTCTGCAGTCATAAAAAG
The DNA here is from genome assembly GCF_047675955.1 of Chlorocebus sabaeus. Lineage (NCBI taxonomy): Eukaryota > Metazoa > Chordata > Mammalia > Primates > Cercopithecidae > Chlorocebus > Chlorocebus sabaeus. The sequence continues at coordinate 60,730,942 of NC_132907.1, read as the reverse complement.
AGATTAGTTCATGTTCTTTTCAGGGACATGGATGAAGGTGGAAACCATCATTCTCAGCAAACTAACACAGGAACAGAAAACCAAACACCACATGTTCTCACTCACAAGCAGGAGTTGAACAACGAGAACACATGGACACAGGGAGAGGGACATCACACACTGGGGCCTGTCGGGGGTTGGGGGGCTAAGGGAGGGATAGCATTAGGAGAAATACCTAATGTAGATGATGGGTTGATGGTTGCACCAAACAACCATGGCATGTGTATACCTATGTAAAAAACCTGCATGTTCTGCACATGTATCCCAGAACTTAAAGTATTACAAAAGAAAAAAAAAGTTCAGGGCCAGATGAATTCACAGCTTAATTCTATAACACATTCAAAGAAAAATCAATACTAATCCAACTGAAACTATTCCAAAGATTAAGATAAAGGAAATTTTCTTTAAATCCTTCTATGAAATCAGTATCACCCTGATACCAAAACCAGGAAAGTTCATAACAACAACAACAAAAACTACAAACCAATATCCCTGATGAACACAGATGCAAAAATCTTCAATAAAATACTAGCAAACCAAACCCAACAACACATCAGAAAGATAATACAGCATGAACAAGTGGGTTTCATCCCAGGGATGCAGGGATGGCTTAAAGTATGCAAGTCAATATACATGATATATCACATAAACAGAAATAAGAACAAAAGCCATATGATCACGTTGATAGATACAGAAGAAGCATTTGATAAAGTCCAGCATTCCTTTGTGATAAAAACCCTCAATAAACTAGGCATATAATGGACATACCTCAAAATAATAAAAGCCATATATTACAAACCCACAGTCAATATCATACTGAATGGGGGAAAGTTGAAAGCACTCCCTCTGAGAAATGGAACAAGACAAGGATGTTCACTTTCACCACTTCCATTCAACATAGTACTGGAAGTCCTAGACAGAGCAATCAGGCAGGAGAAAGAAATAAAGGACATCCAAATTGGAAAACAGAAAGTCAAACTATTGCTGTTCATTGATGATATGATTTTATAACTAGAAAACCCTAAAGACTCTTTCAAAAGACTCCTAGATTTGATAAACAAATTCAATAAAGTATCAGGTTATAAAATCAACGTACAAATATCAGTAGCATTGCTATACACCAATAACAACCATGTTAAGAATCAAATCAAGAACTCAATCCCTTCAACAACCACTACAAAAACAAACTACCTAGAAATATACATAACCACGGAGATAAAAGATCTCTACAAGGAGAACTATAAAACACTGCTGAAAGAAATGACACAAACAACCAGAAACACATCCCATGCTCATGGATTAGAAAAAATCAATATCATGAAAGTGACCATACTGCAAAAGTAATCTATAGATTCAATGCAATTTCTATCAAAATACCAACATCATTTTTCACAGAATTAGAAAACAATCTGAAAATTCATATGGAACCAAAGAAAGACCCTGAATATCCAAAGCAATCCTATGTAAAAAGAACAAATCCAGAGGCATCACATTACCTCACTTCAAGTTACATTACAAGGCTATACATACCAAAAGAGCATGGTATTGGTATAAAAGTAGATATACAGGCCAAGGGAACAGAATAGAAAACCCAGAAATAAAGCCAAATACTTGTAGCCAACTGATCTTTGACAAAGCATACAAAAATATAAATTGGGGAAAGGATACCCTGTTTAATAAATGGTGCTGGGAAAACTACATCCACATGTAGAAGAATTAAACTGGATCCTTATCTCTCACCTTATACAAGAATCAACTCAAGATGAATCAAAGACTTAAATTTAAGACCTGAAACCATAAAAGTTGTAGAAGAAAATCTAGGAAAAACTCTTCTGGACATGGGCCTATGCAAAAAAATTTTGACTAGGACTCCAAAAGCAAATGCAACAAAACAAAAAACAAATCAATAGGATCTAATTAAACTAAATGGCTTCTGTCAGCAAAATAAATTATTTATTTATTTATTTCTGCACAGAAAAATAAATAATCACTGGAGTGAATAGACAATCCACAGAATGAGAGACAATATTTGCTAACTATGCATCCAAAGAAGAACCAATGTCCAGAATCTACAAGGAACTCAAACAAATCAGCAAGAAAAAAAAAAGACAGTCCCATCCAAAAGTGGGCAAATGAAATGAACAGACATTTCTCAAAAGAAGATAAACAAATGGCCAAAAACCATATGAAAAAATGCTCAACATCACTAATTATCAAAGAAATGAAAATTCAAACTACAATGAGATACTACTTTACTCCTGCAAAAGTGGCCATTATTAAAAGTCAAAAAAATAAATAAATGTTGGCATAGGTGTGGTAAAAGTTGTGGTGAAAAGCAATGCTTATACACTGCTGGTGGAAATGTAAATTTGCAAAACTTCTATGGAAAACAGTATGGAGATTTCCTAAAGAATTAAAAGTAGATCTACCATTTGATTCAGAAATCCCACTACTGGGTATCTGCTCAAAGGAAAAGAAGTCATTATATAAAAGAGACAACTGAATACATATGTTTATTGCAACAAAATCCACAATTGCAAAGACACAGAACCAACCTAAGTGTCCACTGACCAACAAATGGATAAAGAAAATGTGGTATATATACACCATGAAATATTACCCAGCCATAAAAAAATAAGAAAATAATGTCTTTTGCAAGAACTTGGATGGAGCTAAAGGCCATTATTCTAAGTGAAGTAACTCAGGAATGGAAAACCAAATACTGTATGCTCTCACTTATAAGTTGAAGCTAAGATATGGATAATCAAAAGCATATGGGGTGGTATAATGGACTTTGGAGACTCAGAAGTGGGAGGTTGGGAGGGAGATGAGTGATAAAAAAACCCCCACATATTGGATGGTGTACACTAGTTGGCTGATGTGTGCACTAAAATCTCAGACTTCAACACTATACAATTCATCCATGTAACTAAAAACGACTTATACCCCAAAAGCTATTGAAATAAATACATATATATGTATATGTATTGAAATGAATACATATATATGTATATATACACACACAAATAGTTCTTAAACAAAAATTATGCAATGTTGGATGTACTGTTATATATATGTCCACAACTTAAAAAGAATCTTCTAGATTCTTACAGAATTTTTTATCTGCTTGTTTTATCAATTATACTAATTCAAATGTAATATGAAGTTTGATATGGTTTGGATTTGTGTCCCTGCCCAAATCTCAGGTAGAATTGTAATCCCCAGTGTTGGAGGAGGGGCCTGATGGGAGGTGATTGGATCACCGGGAAAAATTTGCTCCTTGCTGGTCTCATGATAGGGAGTGAGTTCTCATGAGATTTGGTTATTTAAAAGTATGTAGCATCTCCCCCTCCATTCTCTTTTCCTCCTTCTCTGACTCTGTAATATGTTCTTCCTTCCTCTTTACCTTCCACCACGACTGTAAATTTCTTGAGGCCTCCCCAGCCACACTTTCTGTACAGCCTATGAAACTATGAGTCAATTAAACCTCTTTTCTTTATTAATTACCCAGTCACAGGTAGTTCTCTTTTTTTATTTGTTTGTGTTTTGTTTGTTTGTTTGTTTTGACAGAGTCTCACTCTGTCACAAGGCTGGAGTACAGTGGCACAATATTGGCTCACGGCAGTCTCCATCTCCCGGATTCAAGCAATTCTCCTGCCTCAGACTCCTGAGTAGCTGGGACTACAGTCATGTGCTGCCACGCCTGGCTAATTTTTTGTGTGTTTTTAGTAGAGACAGGGTTTCACCATGTTGGCCAGGATGGTCTTGATCTCCTGACCTCGTGATCTGCCCAAGAAGTGTGGCATTGCTATAAAGATACCTGAAAATGTGGAAGTGACATTGGGACTGGATAATAGGCAGAAGTTGGAATAGTTTGGAGGGCTCCAAAGAAGACAGGAAGATGAGGAAAAGTTTAGAACTTCCAGGAGACTTGTTAAATTGCTGTGACCAAAATGCTGATAGTGATATGGACAGTCTAGGCTGATAGTGATATGGAAGTCCAGGCTGAGGTGGTTGCAGATGGAGACGAGGAACTTGTTGGGAACTGGAGCAAAGGTCATTTTTGTTATATGTTAGCAAACAGGATGGAGGCATTGTGCTCCTGCCCTAGAGATCTGTGGGACTTTGAACTTGAGAGTAATGATTTACAGTATCTGGTGGAAGAAATTTCTGAGGAGAAAAATGTTTAAGATGTGGCCTGGTTGCTTCTAGAAACCTATGCTTATATTTGTGAGCAAAGAAATGACCTGGAACTGGAACTTACATTTAAAAGCAAGCTTGTCCAACCCATTGGCCACATGCAGCCCAGGATGGTTATGAATGTGGCCCAACACAAATTTGTAAACTTTCTTAAACATGTTGACATTTGTTTGCAAATTTTTTTAGCTCATCAGCTATTATTAGTGTCAGTGTATTTTATGTGTAGCCCAAGACAATTATTCTTCTTCCAATGTGGCCCAGAGAAGCCAAAATATAGGACACCCCTTTCTAAAAGGAAAGCAGACTGTAAAAGTTTGGAAAATTTGCAACCTGGCCATGTGGCAGAAAATAAAAACCCACTTTCTGAGGAGGAATTCAAGCTAGCTGTAGAAATTTGTATAAGCAAAGAGGAGCTGAATGTTAATAGTCAAGACAATGAGGAAAATGCCTCAAAAGCATTCTAGAGACCTTTGCAGCAGGTGCTCCCATCACAGACCCAGAGGTCTAGGAGAAAATAATGGGCCAGGCCCAGGGCTCTACTGCCGTGTGCAACCTTGGGACACTGCTCCCTGTGTTCTAGCCACTCCAGCTCCAGCCATGGCTAAAAGGGTCCCAGACATATATCAGGCCACTGCTCCAGAGGGTGCAAGCTGTAAGCCTCGGTGGATTCCACATAGTGTTATGCCTGCAGGTGCACACAGGTCAAGAGTTGAGGACTGGGTCCTCCACCTAGACTTCAGAGGATGTATGAAAACGCCTAGATGTCCAGGAAGAAGTCTGCTGCCAGGGTGGAGCCCTCATGGAGACCCTCTCCTAGGGCACTGCAGAGGAGAAATGTGTGGTTGGAATTCCTACACAGGGTCCCCACCAGGGCACTGACTAGAGGAGCTCTGAGAAAAGGAATACCATCTTCCAAATCCCAGAATTGTAGAGCCACTGCCAGCTTGAATCATGCATCAAAAAAGCTATGGGCACTCAACTGAGCTTGTGAAAGTGCCCTAGGGGGCTGTACCCTGCAGTGCCACAAAGGCAGAGATTCCCAAGGCCTTGGGAGCCCACCCCTTGCATCAGTGTGGCCTGGATGTAAGACATAAAGTCAAAGAAGATTATTTCAGAGCTTTAAGATTTAATGACTACCCTAATGGATTTTGAACTTGCATGGGGCCTATAGCCCATTTGTTCTGGCTGATTTCGTACTTCTGGAACATATGTATTTACCCAATTTCTGTACCTCTGTATCTTGGAAGTAACTGACTTGTTTTTGATTTAACAGGCTCATAGGCAGAAGGGACATGCTTTGTCTCAGATGAGACTTTGGACTGTGGACTTTGAGTTAATGCTGAAATGAGTTAAGACTTACAAAATTGTTGAGAAAGGGTGACAGTATTTTGCAATGTGGGAATAATGTGATATTCAGGAGAGGCCAGGGTGAAATTATATGGTTTGGATTTGTGTCCCTGTCCAAATCCCATGGCAAATTGTAATCCCCAGTTTTGGTGGAGGAGACTGATGGGAGGTGATTGGCTCATGGGGACAGATTTCCCCCTTGCTGTTCTTGTGATAGTGAGTGAGTTCTCATGACATCTGATTGTTTAAAAGTGTGTAGTGCCTACCCCTTCATTCTCTCTTCCTCCTTCTCTAGCTATGTAAGATGTGCCTCCTTCCCCTTTGCCTTCTTCCATGACTGTAAGTTTTCTGAGGTCTCCAAGTCATGTTTCTTGTACAGCCTATGGAACTATAAGCCAGTTAAATCTATTTTCTTTATAAATCACCCAGTCTGAGGTAGTACTTTAAAGCCATGTGACAATGAACTAACAAGAAGGTTAAAGTAAAATTTATCCCCCACAAAGGATATGAGAACAATGAAGAAATCAATACATAAATTTAACAACTTAAAGTAAACTAATTCCTCAGTAAACACAATCTACCATAACTCACCCAAAATGAAATAGAAAATTTGAATAGCCCTATTAAGAATTATATTAAGAATATAAAATTCATAACTTTTAAAAACTCCCAAAAAGGAAATCTCTCGGCCCAGATAGTTTCAATACAAATTCTACCAAACATTTAAAGATAACTAACATAAATTCTAGGCAATCTCTTCCAGAAAACCAAAGATAAGCAAACACTACCCAAATCATTTTATAAAGCTAATATTACCCTGATACTAAAATCAGATACAAATAATACTGAAAAGAAAGGAAAACTACAAAAGAATATCCTTCATAAACACAGATGCAAAAATCCTTTTAAAAATATTAGCAAATAGAATTTAGTGATATACAAAAAGAATTGTACATCACTTCCAAGTTGGATTATTTCCAAAGATGCAAGGCTATTTCGGTATTTGAAAAATGAGCCAATGTGACCTTAGGTAACTAGAGAAAAAAAAGAGCAAATTAGATTCAATGAGAAAAAAATAAATAGTAAAAATTAGAGCAGAAATCAATGAAATTAAAGGTAGAAAAAACAATAACACCAAAAGCTAATTACCTTAAAAGATCAATAAAATAAGTAAGCCGTGAGTTAGGCTAAGAAAAAAAGAGAAAGAAAACAAATTACCAACATCAGAAATGAAAGATGGGGTATCACTACAGATTCCATGGACATTAAATATTGCCCACTCTCAGGTAGTTCTCTATAGTAATGTGAGAACGAACATTTCTCATATGTTCATTATGTGAGAAATATTATAGAATATTATATTATATTATAGAATAAATAAAGGAATATTATGAACAACTATATGCCCCAATATTTGGTAATCTAGATGAAATGAAACAATTCCTTGAATGACACAATCTTTCAAAACACAGACAAGAAAAAATAGGCAATGTAAATAGGTCTGTATCTATTTTAAAAATTGAATCAATAATTAACAATCCTCCAAAAGTAAAATCATCAGGCCCAGATAGGTTCACTGGTGAACTCTACCAAACATTTAAAGAAGAAATTATGTCAATTTTCTGAAATATCTCTCAGAAGACAGAAGCAGAGCGAATTCTTCCTAACTTATTCCATGAGGCCATCAACACCAAAACCAAAGTTATTACAAGAAAAGAAAACTACAGACCAATTTCTCTGATAAACATAGATGCAAAACCCCTCAAGCAAATTGAATGCAACAATGTATAAGAAGACATTTGTTCTGCTCCCTGTGTCCCCACCACTCCAGCTCCGGCCATGGCTAAAAGGGACCCAGACATATTTCAGGCAGAACACACCATACAACACAATCAAGCAGGATTTATCCCAGGTATTCAAGGCTAGTCCAACATTCAAAAATTGATTAATGTAATCCATGACACTGACAGGCTAAAGAAAAAAAATTACATGATCATACCAATAGATGGAGAAAAAATAGTTAACAAAATCCAACACCCATTTATGATAAAATATCTCAGTAAAATAGGAAAAGAGACAAACTTCTTCAATTTAAAAAAGAATATCTCTTCACACTTATGAGAAACTAGAAGCTTTCCCACTAAGATCAAGAGTAAGGCAACGATATCCTCTCTCACCACTCCTTTTTTATATCATATTGAAAGTCCTAGGTAATACAATAAAGCAAGAAAAGGAAATATGAGATACACTAATTGCAAAGGAGTAAATAATACTTTGTTCACAGATGACATGAATGCTGTGTAGATTAAAAAAAAAAAAAAAAAAAAAAAACTCCCGAAACTAACAGGCCATTATAGCACATGATTGTATCCAGCCTTCAAGGACACAAGATTGATAAAGTGAGTTGTTTTACTATATACCAGCAATGAACAAGAAGTATTTAAAATTAAAAACATAATACCATTTACATTACCATTCTCCAAAAATTAAATACTTAGGTATACATCTAACAAAATATGTACAAGGTCTATATGAGGGAAAATACAAAATTCTGATGAAGGAAATAAAAGAAGAAATAACTAAATGAAGAGATATTCCATACTCATGAATAGGAAGACTCAATATTATCAACATGTTAGTTCTTTCCACCTTAATCTATAGACTCAATGCAATCCCAACCAAAATCTCAGCAATTTACTTTGCGGATATTCACAAAATGATTCTAAAATTTATATGGAGAGGCAAAACACACAGAATAGCCAATACAATATGGAAGGAGAAGTGGAGAACTACTATCAGACTTCAAGATTGGCATTAAAGGTATAATAATCAAGACCACATGGTATTAGTGAAAGAATAGACAAATAGATAATGAAACAGAATAAAGAGCCCATAAATAGACCAACATAAATATAATCAACTTATCTTTGACAAAGGGGCAAAGGCAATGTAATGAAGAAAAGACAGGCTTTTCAACAAACGGTGCTGAACAAATGAACATTCACATGCAAAAATAATCTAGACACCCTTTGGGAAAACTAACTCAATAAATCTTATATTCTTCAAGAAAATTAATGCAAAATGGATGACAGAGTTAAATGTAGAACACAAAACTATAAAACTCTTAGCGATAATACAGGAGAAAAATCTAGATAACCTTGTTTCCATCAATGACTCTTTAGATACAACATCAAAGGAATTTCCCATAAAAGAAATAATTGATAAGCTGAACTTTATTAAATTTGAAAATGTCTGCTCTGCGAAACACACTATCTAGGGAATGAAAAGACAAGTCATATACTGGGAGAAAATATTTGCAAAATACATCTGATAAATCAACTGCTGTCAAAATATATAAAGAACTCTTAATACTCAACAATAAGGAAATTAACAAACTGATTAAAAACTAGAACAAAGACCTTAACAGGAACCTCACTGAAGAAGATATGCAGATGACAGGCATATAAAATGATATTCCACATCATATACATTTCCATGGTGAAGAAAATGCAAATTAAAAATGAGATACCACATCTATTGGAATGGTCAAAATCCAGAACACTGACAATATCAAATTCTAGCAAAGATACGGCGCAATAGGAACTCTCCTTCGTTGCTGGTGAGAATGCAGAATAGTTCAGCCACTTTGGAAGACAATTTGGCTGCTTCTCACATGACTAAACATACTCTTACCACACAATCCAGCAGTAACACTTCTTGGTATTTACCTAAATGAGTTGAAAACTCTTGTCCACACAGAAATCTGCACAAGGATGTTAATAGCAGCATTATCATTAACTGCCAAAACTTAAAAGCAATGAAGATGTCTTTCAGTAGGTGAATGAATACATAAACTGTACATCCAGATAATAAAATATTATTCAGCACTAAAAAGAAATGAGCTTTCCAGCCATAAAAAAACATGAGGAAGCCGGGCGTGGTGGCTCACGCCTGTAATCCCAGCACTTTGGGAGGCCAAAGTGGGCGAATCATGCGGTCAGGAGATTGAGACCATCCTGGCAAACATGGTGAAACCTTGTCTCTACTAAAAATACAAAAATTAGCTGGGCGTTCTGGCGCATGCCTGTAATCCTGGCTACTCGGGAGGCTGAGGCAGGAGAATTGCTTGAACCAGGGAGTCGGAGGTTGCAGTGAGCCGAGATCACACCACTGCACTCCAGTCTAGTGACAGAGCAAGATATATTACTAAGTGAAAAAGGCCAATCCCAAAAGGCTACATACTGTATGCTTACAACTATATGACATTCTAGAAAATGCAAAAATAAAAAGATCAGTGGTTTCCAGGGGTAGGAGAGTGGAGAAATGAACAGGTGGAGCACAGAAAATTTTCAGGGCAGTGAAAATATTCTATATGAGAATATAATGGTGGATATATGTCATTTTAAATTGGTCCAAACCTATAGAATGTACAACACCAAGAGTGAACTCTAATGTAAACAATAAAGTTTAGGTGATAATGATGTGTCGACATATATTCATCAATTGTAACAAATGTACTACTCTGGTGGGGGATGCTGATAATGGGAGAAAGCTATGTATATGTGGGAGCAGGGAGATTATGAGATATCTCTTTACCTTCCTCTCAATTTTGGTATAAACCTAATACTGCTATTAAAAAATAAAGACTTTAAAAAAAATGAATCAATGCAGTCCATCATATTAATAGGCTAAAGAAGAAAAGTCACATGAGCATATCAACCAATGCAGAAAAAGCATTTGACAAAAAAGGGTCTCAGAAAACTTCCTTGACTTAATAGAAAGCATCTATAAAGACAAAACAAAACAGATACTTAACATAAACAAAATACTTAACAAAAGTCTGAATGCCTTCTCCCTAAGACTGGAGAAAAGGCAAGAGATGTTGCTCTCCCCATTCTTATTCAATATAGTGCTCAAAATTCTAGCCAATGTAATAAAGCAAGAAAAGAAAATTGAAAGCGATATGAAAAAAAAAGAAGAAATAAAATTGCCCCATTGGCAAATGACATTACTGCATACATAGAAAATCCCAAAGAATCTTCTAAAAAAAAAACCATCTTAGAGCTAATAAGAGAGTTTAACAAATTCACAGTGTACAAAGTAAACATACAAAAATTAATTATGTGTTTACATACTAGCAATAAGCACATGAATACTAAAATTAAAAATATAAGGACTTAGAAAATGAGACATTTAGGTGTAAATCTAACAAAACACATACAGAGCTAGGATATTGAAAGCTACACAACACTGATGGGAAAAAATCAAAGAAGATCTAAATAAATCAAGACACATACCATGTTCATGGATCGCAAGACTTGACATAGCAAAGACGTTGATTCTTCCCAACCTAATATATAGATTTAATACAGTTCCTATTAAAATCCTAGCAAGATTTTGTAGACAAGATTATTACAAAATTTATATGGAAGGAAAGAGAAACTAGAATTACTAAAATAATTTTGAAAAAGTGGACTAAAATGGGAGGAATCAGTCTACCTGATTTCAAGACTAATTATATAGCTACAGTTATGAAGACTGTGTGCTATTGATGGAACAGAACCTAAAACTCAGAAATAGACTCACAAAAATACATCCAGCTAATTTTTTTACAAAAGTGCAAAAGCAACTTAATGAAAGAAAAACAGACTTTCAACAAATGGTGCTGGAACAATCAGACATCCATAGGCAAACAACAAAGCAAGAAAGGAAGGAAGAGAGAAAAGAAGGGAGGAGGGGAGGGAGGAGAACCTCTAAGTCTCACACCTCATATAAAAATTAACTCAAAATAGATTACAGACTTAAATGTAAAATATAAATATGAGGTGATGGCAGCAGGAGAGAAATGGGTATAGCTATGAAATGATAACATGAGGGATTCCTGTGATGGAAAAGTGTGTCATCTTGACATCAATGCTAAAATCCTGGCTGTGATACTGTACAGTAATGTTGCAAGATGTTGCCATCAGAGGAAACTGGGTAGAGGATATATACCAATACCTCTTTGAATTAGTTCTTACAACTGTTATGAATCTACAACTATTTCAAAACAAAAAGTTTAGCATAAAAATACTAAGAAATACCTCTCAAAAGTTTAACCCATATATGAGTTTAAAACAAGAAAGGAAATCTCAATGCACCCAAAGAGAAAGGCAAACTTAAGGACAGAGAGTACATGGAAGTTAAAGCTGGATGGCCCTTGAGAGATCCATGACCAGCTATTCAGATTAAGAATTAGAATTTAATTTACCAGCAGGGGCTGGAATGAGAGTTTTTGATAGAGCCAAGAACTGTATTCGCTTTAATAAAGCCTGAGCTAAGAAATGTTATGAACAGGAATTAAATAACGTGCTGTAAACAGAAATTAAAATTATAGTTTAACGATCCAGGTACATAGTCCAGAGGGTAAGTGCTTGGCAGAATTAGAATGCCCCATGAAAAATCAGAACCCCAATCCTGCCTTATGCACAAGGGTAGATATTTTGCACTATCCTTCCAGTGCAGACATCTAAACTGAAATACTAACAACAAATTCACTTGGAACCAATCCTGTAGCGCCCCTGGCAACAGCAAAACCAAAATGACCCCCACTGTGATACTCACTCCTGAGGATAAATTCAGAGTCTAGCTGATTAAAGAACACAGTTCCTCCATCAAAAAGCTGAGAATGGAACAAATCAACTAAACTGTCAAAACAAACAAATTCCACAATGCCAACGTTGTGAAAGTGTTGACAGGGGAAGGGTAGTGAAAATGGTGGAGATGACAGAGGAGAGCTGCTGAGCTGAGACATGGGCTGACTCAGTCTGGGAGCAGCCTCAAAGAGGACAAGGGCTGGAGACATGCTAGAGTACATTAAATGGAGGAAGGAAGTTGTCCCACAACTTCCCATAGGTAGCTTTTCTAGGGTCCTCAGTATGAAATCATCTTGAGCCTGCTCCAGAGGAGACTAAATGAGCCTCAAATCGTAGACAACTCCAAGAGAACACAGCCTCCAATATCTCATTCAGATGACCACATCTGAAACAAAGAAAGCCAGGTCTGCACCTCAGGAATGACAAGCAGATGCCCTGGTCCACATGAAAGTGTTTCCTTCCTAAGAAGGACTTCCCAAATGCTGCTTCTGCCCCTAGCAGTGGAGAAGGGCTTACAGCCAGCAGATCCTAGGCCTGCCATCCTATGAATTTGAATGTAGGGCCATGCTTGGGTGAGAGAACAACTACACTGGATATCACACCCTAGACACATGATCAGAAGTCAGACACAAGTCCAACCACTATTCTTTAGACTAGGACCACTCTAGGTGGATACTGGTAAATTTGGCACACAAGCAAATGAACTTGAATCCAGTCAAGTAGTGCACACACAGAAAGGAAAGAAACTCATTTGGCTTTGGGTTTTGTAACCATCCATTTTTTTTTTTTTTTTTTTTTTAACCATCCATTAAACATCCAATTATGTGTAAAACGTTCCAAAATAATCCTCCGAGTAGAATGTTTCTTCCGGGAAAATCATTCACTGATCTGGATGTGAAAGTTTCCCATCATCTTAACTAACACTTTGTGCTTCTGAACTTCATATGACTCTGAAATCTGAATCTGAAAATGCCTACATGGTAGTACTCCTGCTCCTTGGGGACATGTGAAATTGAAAGGGTCCTAGTATTCCATTCCCAAGTCTGGGATAATGCTAAACAATATGCAATTTCCTTTAGAAAGCACAAGATGAAAGTGGGGAGCAATTTACAGCAGTGGTTTCATCCCTGGCTGCTCATTAGAATCACCTGGGGAGATCTGGTACTTCAGAGTAATATTGGCCAATACCACCCATTAACACCCACTTATGCTAATCCAGTGGTTGGCAACACTGACTGCACTTTAGAATCTTCTGAGGAGCTTTAAAAAATGCTGATGCCTGGACTCTTCCCTCAGACCAATTAAATCAAAACATCTAGGCTGTGGGGTTGGGGCATGGGTCCATTTTTAAAGCTAGACAGCTAGTCTTAATGTTGAGCCAGGGTTAAGAATGACTACTCTAGACCAGGGCTTCTCAAACTTCAGTGGGCATCAGAATCTCCTGGAGAGCTAATTAAAACAAAGGTTTCAGACAGGCAAATCTATAGAGACCAAACAAAGATTAGCGGTTCCCTAGGACTGGAGGAATGTGGGAATGGGGAAGTGACTGCTGAGGGATATAGGTTTCTTTGTGGGCTAACAAAAATATGCTAAAATTTATGGTGATGGTTGCACAACTCTGAATACATTTAAAGCCACTGAGCTGTAAACTTTAAGTGGGTTAACTGTATGTATGTGAATTATATCTCAGTCAAGCAGCTAAACACACACAGAGAGATTTTTGTCCATTCCCCAGTGATTCTAACACACTAGGTCTGAAGTGAAGCCCATGGGTTCGTCTTTGTAATGAGCTCCCATTCAATGTGATGTTGATTCTGCAGGTCCACAGACCATACTGCTCCATCCCACGGAAACATGCTCATGTTTAAGGAGCATGATAATGTTTCATCACCAGGGGCTCTTTCTTCAGTTCTGGCCATAGAGGATCAAGTGCCATGATGCTTCTGGGGTTGTCTTACAGGAATGAGAGCCAGGATTGCAAAAGGGAGATGTGATGGGAGTTCAGAGCAAGCCTAGAGGATGACAGCCAGGGAACCGGGAAATGTTCTGCAGCTCAACGAAGCCCCTGATGAGGCCCAGAGAGAAGAGGAAAAGAAAAATAGAAAACCACTAACCATTCTTGATTTTGTGCTATGATCTAATTAGGGGGAAATGATAAATACCTAATACGAAAATCCAAATTTACAGAAAGAGGCAAAGCAAGACTTTCCATTTATTGTACAAAGCAATTCATCCCCAGAGGTCCTCTGGAAAACTTAAACCACTGGATAATGTTTTACTGAATTTTCTCACAGTATTCTGGCAAAGTCAAACTCTAGAAACACAAGATAAATGCAGCCCTAAATTACAAAGCACAGAAATTCTTAGCAAAATGGTAGTAACAATGGGAGGATTTTGAACAAGTGCCTTTTGCAGGAATGCCAATGCCACTAGAAGTTTTGCTTAGCAAACCAACCCTGGCATAGGGGCCAAGGCCGAAAACATGGACTCCTCCAAAACCACCTTCAGGACTCTGGGATTCCTTCCCCTGCAATCGCTCACTCCCTAAACACATACCTCAAAAAATCTCAACAGAATTCCTGAGCATTGTTTGCCCTGCAGTTGCTGGTGGGGCTGTCACTATTGGTTGCATTTTGAGATACAGCGTGTAACGGTAGAAAGACTGAACCCAAGGTAACTCGCACAGTGAATTTATTCAATATCTCCAAGCTGCCTCATCTGCTAAAACGAGGCAAAGAGGACAATGAACATAAATCACATAGTAAACCACACACTCCAGTGCTTGGCATATTCAAATAATATAACAGCAGCAGCCAATATTCATTGAGTGTTTATTATTTATTAAACACTCCACAATACTCTATTAAAAGTGTCGGCAAACTTTTTCTGAAAGACCAGACAGCAAATATTGTGCAGTTCCTCAGCCATACAGTAACTACCCCAACTACTCAGCTCTGTTGTTGCAGTTCAAAAACAGCCATAGACAATCTGTAAACACACAGCATATCTGCCTTTCAATAAAACTTTATTTATAAAAACAAGAGGCAGGCCAGATTTGGCCTATGGTTCATAGCTTGCCAAACCTTGCTCCATGATGCAGATACTACTATTATCTCCATTTTACAGATGAGAAAACAGAGCCACAAAGGGATCAATTGACTGCCTGAGGTTCCCTCATGAAGTCTGATTACGAAGCACACAGAGTCAACTACTACATCACAGCAGCTGCTATCACCATCATTATTTATAACATTCTCACTCAGTCCAAATTTAAGTTCTGTTCGTTCAAAACATGCTGTCCAGCCAGTCAGTCAACAATACCTTCAGAGCTGCCTCAGAGGCTGAAGACCAAACTCAAATCCTCCCTCTTCTTCCCCCTCCAACCCCGCCCTGATGTTCCTGGTTGGAGTTCTGTCTGCCTTCTCTGAACCCTCAGTGCCCTGCCCTTACTCTTTGTACCTCTCAATTCAATCTCTTTTATTTATTAAACACTTTCTCGCCAACCCCTTTGGAGGCCAGGATCATCACCTGACCTCAACTCCCATATGTCAGTGCATCTGTGAACCTGTTGGTAGTAGGTCTACTGGTTGAGACTCTAGGGTCCAGAGCAGAGGAAGGAGATGCCAGAGCTCGCACTCACCAGTCCGTGGCAGGCACTGAGGGCTGCCGTCCCAACTCTGGTGCCCTGCTGCAGAACCGTGCCACTGAGATGGCAGAGCGGGGCAGAGGAAGCCATCATCTTAACTCGGGAGAGGTTCCCATATCTCTTCTCCATGATGTAGCTATTGGAAAGAAATCCACGATTGACCGTCAAGTTAAAAAACAGGTCCTTCTCCTCGTGAGAAATTCTGTAGTACACCCAGTCCTCTGAGCCATCCAAATCTCTCCTCCTCCTGCTGCTCGTGATGGGATAGTGCAAGCCATACGACAAAAAATGCCCACTGGCGTCTACTCGGACTGGACTCACCATGTGGTATTCTGGCAGACCCTTGATAAAATGCTCTGAAAGAAAAAGAGAAATGGAAGAACAGTGAGAGAGACTGGTAGGAAGGCAAAGCCACTTTTGTTTGGAACTTGGATGCTAGCTTTCTTCTTTTTTCTTTTTTTTTTTGAAATGAAGTTTCACTCTTGTTGCCTAGGCTGGAGTGCAATGGCACGATCTGGGCTCACTGCAACCTCCTCCTCATGGGTTCAAGCGATTCTCCTGCCTCAGCCTCCCAAGGAGCTGGGATTACAGGCATGTGCCCCAATGCCTGGCTAATTTTGTATCTTTTTTAGTAGAGATGGGGTTTCTCCATGTTGGTCAGGCTGGTCTCGAACTCCTGACCTCAGGTGATCCACCTGCCTTGCCCTTCCAAAGTGCTGGGATTACAAGTGTGAGCCACCATGCCCGGCCGCTAGCTTTTTAATTATACAATCCCACTGTTGAATTGAAGTTTAGAGATCCTTTCCATCATACAAATACTGTTAACATTAAATTCCCAGAACAACTTAAATTTAGCTGGTGCCTCCTCCTCAGTGACATGATATCAGGTGTTTTACCAGAGACAAATTAAGATGGGAATTAATCCGTGATGGGCACTGTTAGAAAAGGGGCAAGGTCTGCATGAGGAGAGGGAAAAAAACAAAATCATGGCAAACTCATCATATGCATGCTGATCAACCTCACACCAATTACAGCATAAGAGTGTTCCATAATGTGGCAAAGAGTGCATAAAAGAAGCTGGGTTTTAAAAAAATGTTTACCAAATGCATATGATAAGGGTATATATCAGGATCCGAGGCATTGGCTCAAAACATAAAAACTGCCACTTTAAAAATGCAAGACTGGAACACTTGATCCTTCCCCACACGAGAACACATACACATTTTGACCTACTCAAATTTGCCTCCCTACCACTACCTCCTTATTTTGATGTTTGAGAATAACAAAGGATCTACCTAGCAGAGAATTTATCATCACTCTGGATTATAGACTTCTTTCTTTTGTTTGGTTTTGTTTTGCTTTGTATTTTTTTTTTTTTTTTTTTTTTTTGAGAGGGAGTGTCACGCTGTCGCCCAGACTGGAGTGCAGTGGCCGGATCTCAGCTCACTGCAAGCTCCGCCTCCCGGGTTTGCACCATTCTCCCGCCTCAGCCTCCCGAGTAGCTGGGACTACAGGCGCCGCCACCTCGCCCGGCTAGTTTTTTGTATTTTTTAGTAGAGACGGGGTTTCACTGTGTTAGCCAGGATGGTCTCGATCTCCTGACCTCGTGATCCGCCCGTCTCGGCCTCCCAAAGTGCTGGGATTACAGGCTTGAGCCACCGCGCCCGGCCTGCTTTGTATTGTTTTTTGAGATGGAGTTTTGCACTTGTTGCCCAGGCTGGAGTGCAACGGCATGATCTCGGCTCACCACAACCTCCGCCTCCCAGGTTCAGACTATTCTCCTACCTCAGCCTCCTAAGTAGCTGGGATTACAGGCATGCGCCACTACACCTGGCTAATTTTGTTTTTTTCGTAGAGACGGGGCCATGTTGACCAGGCTGGTCTTGAACTCCTGACCTCAGGTCATCTACCCACCTCAGCCTCCCAAAACCATTAACCATTTAGTAAGATAAACTAATATGTTGCTTAAAAAAACAAAAAACAAAAAACTTCTACTTGTCACTTCTCAGTTGTAGTTTTGCACTTCGTAACTTGCTTTACTTTGCTCATGTAACTTCTCCAACTAGAATGTCTTTTGCATTCTATCAAAATCCTGTTTAAGCATTCAAGTCTCAACTTAAATCCTTCCTCTTTTTTGTCCTAGTGTCCCTGGCTAAACTTCTCTCGCCTTTCCCTGAACCCTCATGCCCTTACTCTCTGTACCTCCCAGAATGACTTTATTTTATATTGCCTTTTATTATACAATTTATCCCCAAATCTGCCAGATTCTTACACGTCACAGGTGCTCAGTTCTTATGTGTTGATGTATCAGTAAACACTATCATAGCTGGTTAATTAAAATAACTGGACTTGATGGGCTACAATTATAAAAAAGCTTTTTTTTCCTTCCAGGCAACTACCTCCAAACCCTTTGTGGAATCATTCTTCTCTGCCTTGGATTAAACATGGGGCAGAACACAGAGTTTTCACTCTCAGGCACTAACGAATGGTCTCCATTTTTAGGCATAAAAAGCCCGGACCCATTATTTCCGACTGCAGCAGCTAGGCACAACAGACCACACGGCAACATGGGCAAATCTTCACAGCAATGCTCCATGAAAAACAAGAAATAAAACAAGCTAATGCAGAGCTATTTACATTCATGGAAAATACACACACACGAAAACAATAATACAAAGTTTTCCAGAACACACTGGAACAAGAAATACATATGGAACCCATTAAAATGGTTTTCCATGGGGAAGAATTGGAGTAGGGAGTGGGAACAGAAATGCATAAATACACATAACAAAAAAAGCTTTTTCGCAAAATTCATGATACTAGTGTGCCATGAACTGAAGTGTATAACTGACTCAGTCCTCTCTCCTGCCCATTCACTCCCTAAGAAACGTCTGCTCCAATCTAGTATTGGAGGACCTTCCAAAGAGAAACTGTGGGTGGGTGAGGCGGATGCAGTCAGCTCCTGTAGTATTTCCCTCTGGCTGCTCTTCTCCTCTGCTACTCACAGTGATGCTTCTGGCTCCTCCAGGGCTCGAACAGGGAAGGGAGTTAGGGGCAGAAACTATCTTATTCAGTTGGGTATATAGCAATGGTACCATCTAGCAATGGTGCCCTGTATGTAGCCAGTGTCCACATGCTGACTGGCGCCTTCTATTAAGAGAAGCTCTGTGGCCACTGGGAAACCTCTGCTCCCTTCAGGTCCCTCAGTGTGGATAATTCCTCCTCCAACTGGCCACCCACTGCCTCCCTATCTTCTACCCCTTTACTGAAACCACATCACCCCTACAGGGCATCCTCTTTGGCATCTTTTCAAGATGATCCACATCTTGTTGCCTTTCATGAGGTCCAAATCTGGCTCACAAGAAGCAACCATGATCCCTGACATCCCCTTCACCCCCATCCCACGTCATGAAAATCAGGCCACTCCTGGCCGTGCTCTTGGTCAGCTCTGTCACCAAATGTCATTCCAGGCAGTCTTTTGCCTATCCATATTTTAAGGCTAAAATGCTAGTGGCCATGCTCCCCAAGCCCATAGCAAACCCTCAAGATCTCTAGCTGTCCCTTCCCTTGCCTTGAGTTGGGGCACAGTAGGGGGAATGAATGCCCTAGCATTCTCATCTCTCCTGAAGCAATTGTCTCTCTGAAATCTCTCCACTGGCCTTTAAGCCTCTCCTCACGCTCATACTAGGAGAGTGAAGGAATTAGAATCACACCATCCCCCTGCAAGGCCCACACACATGGTCTGAAATTTCTCTTTAAGTGTGTGTAGAAAATTAATCATTTTTTTTCTTCTCAGACTTAAAGTCTTGGCAGAAACTGAGACAAAAGAACGAGTCCCATTTGAACACCCTGTTACACATGCAAGTCTCTGCATCTCTATCAAAACAGAAAATAAGCATCTTTTCTAGCAGATTATTTTTTCAAAAAGCCAGACTGACTGATTTAAGGGGAGCACGAACGAAAAGCTACCACATTTTAAAAAATGAATTCTGAATAAAATGTTATACTCTTCCAAGTCAAACGAGCTGTTACCTATTGAAAAACTCTGAAAAGAATTGAAAATATCTTATTTGCTATACTTAGAAAACAACTATAATAAAATTTAGGTTGTCATGAAACAAACCAACAAGTGTGATTCTAAATCGATCTTACATTATTAAAAATTACTCTAAATTTTTATGTAAGTTGATATATCAAAATAATTGTAGCAATTTTACAGAAATATGGAAACAATAGGATATAATAAAGGGGCAATAAATGTATAATTGCATCTCTACTGTAACTGCAACTGTGAGACATATTAATATATATGCATATGAATAAAGCGTTTGAAATAATGGGAAAGAGTGAACATTTTTATGATGATGAGATTTGGGGTGTGGTTTTTCCTTTTAAAATTTGTAGTTCCTGTGTTGCTTTTCCCAGCTAAAAATAAACAGGTGAGAAGGATTGAATGGGGGAGTGCTATGCTGGCTTATGAGAGAACCATATAGAATATCCAGTAGACAAGATAAGTGAGGCATGCCTGTGCCCCATGACACAAGGCTGTCTGACACTGGTCACTCCCGATGCCTTGCTGATGGTACCCATTACAGCTGGCCACATCCTGAAGGAAGAATTCACCTTGGAAGAGGCATCCCTTGACCGAGACTGCTGGAGATGGGGACGGGGCAGCTAGAGTAGAGCTCGAGGTCTTCTCAGGCAATAGGAAAGCAAAATGAGTTTGGAGCGACAGATCCACAGGAGTGTTAGCAGGAGACAAGGGTGTGAGAAAAAGCAGGCCAGGGTAGAGGCAGGCTTAAATGGCAGGCTTGGTATTCTGCCATCAAGGCCATCCAGCAGAGAGAAGCAATAATCCCAGATCTGACTTAGAAGAACTGCAATGGGAAGAGTGTGGAGGAAGCAAACTTAATCTAGGAGTTATCTCAATTTATCCAGAAAACAACATTTTTTCTCATAAATTTTCTGACTTAAAATATTCATTATAGAAACTGCCTCTGAAGATACATCTCACAGATTTAAATATGATTTTTGAAAGTATAAAATGAAAGACGAAAGTTTGCCTATGCCCTAGCACCTATTGCCCAATAAATAAAAGAGCAAACACATTTATAAATTTTGACCCAGTTGCTTTTGATCGAACAAGTTTTTAAGAGAGCCAATCTAAGCTGGCTATAGAATAATATGATAATAATTGCAGTGTTTCATAAGCGCTTGCTGTGAGCCAGGTACCATAAGTCTTTCCTCATTCAATACTCACAACAACCCTGTGATAGAGATTCAGTTGTTATCCCCATTTTATAAATAAGGAAACTGAGTGTAGGAAGTCACTGTGCCACATTATATAACATTCCTTGGATTGAAACGCTGTGCCTTCTATTTCAAAACCATGCTGTAGCCACCACACTTCATTAGTAAGTAAAGAAAAGCAGCTGCTCTTGGCAGAGAGCGTAGCAGGGTTAGAGGTAATAACACTGCTCCTAGGGACGGTGATCTGACCAGACAAGAAGCGCTTCACTTCTTTACGCCTCAATTTTCTTAGCAATCAATGGACATAGTAATTGCCTCTTTGTCGGGCAAAGCGATGGGGGATAACATCGGTTTTCCCTCCTGATCTGATTGCATAGGAGGCAGCTAAACCATGGCAGCCCATAGGTGTGGATGGAAATCGGGGGTCACTTACAAAGTGTGGTTTGTGTTGGTGACCCAAGCTCAGCTACCTCAACTATACAATGGGCATAATAATAATAGCATCTACCTCCTAGGCTGGGAGTGAGGCTCCAATGCATTAATATATTTAAAACATTTAATATTGTGCTTGACAAATAACATTCATTAGACACTAGCACTGTTGGTTTTAAAGGTAGAAACTTGGCTACCAGGGATCACTGTGGACATAGACATGTGTAACCTCCAAGCAGAGATAGGAGAGAAGCCCACACTCACCTTAGCCTCCTCTCCATAGGCTAAGATTAGTTTTGCAGATTTGTTAGCTATAATCTTGGCCAACGAAAGCAGAACTCAGAGGAGATATGATAGCGATGGAGAAATAGGTGTCAAGAAATAAGAATAGCTCCTAATTTTTATCATTTCTATGGTCAAGTACTACATTAAGAGTATGCCAGCTTGGTCTTATCTAATCGTCACAATTCTGTGGGTAAGCATTATTAACTGTATCCCTCATCTGGGGCTCTACTTCCATCTCTGTAAAGTGACAACAATGAGGGATGAGGATTTGTTCCTGGGCAATCTGATCCCAGAGCACACACTCCTAAGCTCTGCCCTTACTGCGTGCATCACCAGGGTCTGTTACCCAGCACAGATGTCAAGGCGGGTTATCAATAAGGTGTGGGGTTGGGAGGGCCAGAGGCTGAGATACACGAAAATTAAATCACAATCTATTCAAGGGTGTGTAGAAATACATTATAAGCTCCTAATACTTTGATTTGCCTTGTTTAAAATTATATTGGAAGCCTCAGTCCACAAGTTTCAATGGTACTTCATGAGAAGCTCTTGAGTAAAGGCTGTTGGCACAAGCGCTTTTTAAAATACAAAACAAGGCATCTTTTACCCTCAGCTTAGAAAGGACAGAGGTAAGAGTATTTACTAGCTTTGTACAGTTTAGGCTAAATCTATAGTTTTTTTTTTTTTTTTTTTTTTTTTTTCCAGACAGAGTCCTGCTCTGTTGCCCAGGCTGGCATGATCTCGGCAGCCCACTATATCCTCTGCCTCCAGGGTTAAAGAGATTTTCCTGCCTCAGCCTCCCAAGTAGTTGGGACTACAGGCGTACACCGCCACACCTGGCTGATTTTTGTATTTTTAGTAGAGACAGGGTTTCGCTGTGTTGACCAGGCTGGTCTCGAACTTCCGACCTCAGGTGATGCACCCGCCTTGGCCTCCCAAAGTGCTGGGATTACAGGCATGAGCCACCGTGTCCGACCTATTCTTTTTTCTTTTTAATGGAACGCTTCACAGATTTGCATGTCATCCTTAAGCAGCGGCCACACTAATCTCTGTATCGGTCCAATGTTAGTATATGTGCTTCCAAAGCGAGCATTATCTGTACTTATTCTTTATATGTATTTCTATCTTAGAAAGAATTGAATATCTAAGATCGCTTTCTAAAAAAAGATTATGAAATTCCTATAGTAGAGGTTTTTTTTCATAATTATCTTCCATGTAAGATAACTGTAACCTTGCAACGCGATTTTTATTATAGAAATTTACACGTTGGAATGTTGTGAAGAACTGTGTTGGTCTCCTCAAAATTGTAAAGTATGCCACAGAAGATTGGATTTGCTCATCAACTCTATGATAACTAATGTGCTAACTATATAGATTATTATAATCAACACAATATATCAAATCTGTGAACTCTCTTCTTACATTAAGAAAACAGCTGAAATCCTTTCCTCCTTGCAGAATTTTTTAAAAATAGAATACATAAATAATTAAAACTCTTATCTGAAAACACCGCAACATTCCCTCTGTTTCTTGCACAAGCCTAAAGCTCATCTCTAATATGGAATAAAGTGCCTGTCCTGTTGATTTCACAGAGATGTCAGGAGCAAAAGAGGTCATGGAACAGACTGGCACTTTGTAAACAGCATAGGGATAAACAACCCAAAGGGGATATGATTGGCTGTAGAAGAGAGGCAGTATGTTGTCTGCGAGATTAATATTTCCTGTTGTTCTGATACTTGGTTGTGAACCAAGAAATCCTGTGTAAGTCACAGCACATTCCTATATCATAACTGAGCAATGTGGAAAGAATACTGGGCAGTTAGTCAAATAGCCTGTTTCTATGTTTCTAGTCCCAGAAAGGACTGGATTTACCTCCATACTCCTTCCAACGACTAAAATATTGATTTAGCCCAACTCTGAGAACTAGAAGGAACCTAAAAGGTTATGTAGTGTCTGAATCTGGAGACTCAGTCTCCAACCATGGAACCCTGTGCAATTCCCTTTACCCTCCTCATGAAGGGGCATTTATTCGGTGCTTAATCATATATGCTGACTAACTGATGCCCTAGACCTCCCATTCCTTATCCGTAGAAGTAAAAAGGGGGCCAGGCATGGTGGCTCATTCCTGTAATTGCAGCATTTGGGGAGGCTAAAGTGGGAGGATTGCTTAAGGCCAGGAGTTCAAGATCAGTCTGGACAACATAGCTAGACCTCATGTCCATAACAAAATAAATTAAATATTTCAAAAATAAGAATGTGTGAGATGATCTCTGAAGTAATTTGTAAGTTTAAACGTTCAGGATTTGAGTGCATTCAAAAATGCTATCAAAGTGGAAATGGAAGTCTAAGGAAATTGGTTATTTGTGAGGCTGTAGGTAGGTCGTTTGGAGGGAAAGCCCACGCCATCCTAATCCCAGATAGCCTTAGAATTTCATTCTCTACTGTTTCGCCCTCATCCATCCCTTCCTCCCTCTTTCTGACTCTCCTTCTTAATTGTAAGTATAAGTCTGCTTGGAAATTTCTCCTCTGAGATATGAACAGAAACTTCTCAAAAGAAGACATTTATGCAGCCAACAGACACATGAAAAAATGCTCATCATCACTAGCCATCAGAGAAATGCAAATCAAAACCACAATGAGATACCATCTCACATCAGTTAGAAGGGTGATCATTAAAAATCAGGAAACAACAGGTGCTGGAGAGGATGTGGAGAAATAGGAACACTTTTACACTGTTGGTGGGACTGTAAACTAGTTCAACCATTGTGGAAGAAAGTATGGCAATTCCTCAAGGATCTAGAACTAGACATACCATTTGACCCAGCCATCCCATTACTGGGTATATACCCAAAGGATTATAAATCATGCTGCTATAAAGACACATGCACACATATGTTTACTGCGGCACTATTCACAATAGCAAAGACTTGGAACCAACCCAAATGTCCATCAATGACACACTGGATTAAGAAAATGTGGCACATATACACCATGGAATACTATGCAGCCATAAAAAGGATGAGTTCATGTCCTTTGTAGGGATATGGATGCAGCTGGAAACCACCATTCTCAGCAAACTATCGCAAGAACAGAAAACCAAACACCACATGTTCTCACTCATAGGTGGGAATTGAACAATGAGAACACTTGGACACAGGAAGGGGAACATCACACACCAGGGCCTGTCGTGGTGTAGGGGGAGGGGAGAGGGATAGCATTAGGAGATATATCTAATGTAAATGACAAGTTAATGGCTGCAGGACACCAACATGGCACAAGTATACATATGTAACAAACCTGCACGTTGTGCACATGTACCCTAGAACTTAAAGTATAATAAAAAAGAAAAAG
The DNA here is from genome assembly GCF_047675955.1 of Chlorocebus sabaeus. NCBI lineage: Eukaryota > Metazoa > Chordata > Mammalia > Primates > Cercopithecidae > Chlorocebus > Chlorocebus sabaeus. The sequence goes on along the minus strand of NC_132907.1, from coordinate 60,705,760 downwards.
AAAAAAGAAATTTCTCCTTTGCACTAAATATGGATTATTTGTAAATCCGCTAGGGAATTGATAGTGGTTGGTGAAATGCTTTTAAAAACTGAAATTATTGGCTGGGTGCAGTAGCTCACACCTGTAACCCCAGCACTTTAAGCGGCCAAGGTGGGCAGATCACCTGAGGTCAGGAGTTGGAGACAGCCTGGCCAATATGGTGAAATCTTGTCTGTACTAAAAATACAAAAATTAGCCGGGCATGGTGACACACATCCGTAATCCCAGCTACTCAGGAGGCTGAGACAGAAGAATCACTTGAACCCGGGAGGCAGAGGCTGCAGTGAGCTGAGATCACACTACCACACTCCAGCCGAAAGACAAAGCAAGACTCGGTCTCAAAAAAAAAAAAAAAAAAAAAAAAACTGAAATTATTTTTAAACCTAAATAAACATATATCACCAATAAGCTTGGAGCATGTTATAGGTTTTTTTGAACAGTGGATACTCTCAGCACATAGCTCTAGGTAGAGGTGACTAGGGAAAATAATCATATCTCACTTTTCAGAGAGGAAAAACCATGGCCCATGGCCCAGTGGTGTCTGCTTCACACCAAGCTGAATTCCCTTACAATGAACATGTGGAGCAAGCAGAGCTGAAAACCAACCCAGGAGAATGTGTGTCTTTGAACGAAATCATCTCCAAATGCCCTGGGAAGTGCTTGCAAGCTTTGTTTGTGCTGCCCCAGAAGGGAGACCTTTCACAAAGGAACTGTTTTTCAAAGAACAACAAGGCCTGCTATTTTAAACTTGGGGGTGGGAGATTGTATCTGGACCGTTTACACAAGTGAGTGCTGGCTGACTGACATCTAACCCCAGTGTTTGCTGGCTCCAGCTTTCCAAGTAAAGCAAAGAGAGGGACTTGCTTCTCATACGTCTTGAAGCCACAGCAGATGAGTTGTCCAGCAATATTTGAATTTTACCACATGGGCAGAAAACCCTGCTTAGAAATCCTAAACAAGGACAGGCTGGTGATGTTTATCAACCAAGTGACCTTAGGAATTAAAGGGATGTCAGAAAACTATGCAGGACACTTCCCGAAGCTTCAGCACAGTCAGCAAACACAGGACTTAGTGCATGCTAACCCAGTGCTCTGTGTGCATGTGCATGCATGTGTGTGCATATGCGTGTGTGTGTGTGCGTGTGTATCCCTATGATTGCTACAGGACAGTGTTGCATGATTCTAAGAGTCAGACTACCTGGGCTCAAAACCCTGCTCAAAACATTAGCTGGCCTCATAAGCTCTCCAAGCTGCAGCATCCTCATCTGTACAGCAGGGACAGCAACACTGGTACCTGCACCCTGGAAGGCTATTGCCAGTGGTGGGATGGGCTGACACACAGTGCCACGTGGGCCATTGCTGCTGGTAGGACTGTCTACCCCCAGAGGTACAATGAACCCCCCACCAAACATGAAGGTGCCTCTGACCTTTCCAAGTCCAATAAACTGCTGAGTGTTAGGCTTAAAAGACTAAAAACAACAACAAATTGTCCATCAGAACGCTTCCAGTGCTTTCTACAATAACATGAGTTCAGAAATTCAGAAAGAGAAGCTGCCAGCTGTGGTCAGTGAGACAGGACAGGAAAAAGTGAGCCCTTACGGAGGTATAGTTCCCCCAAAAGGACTATTCTTTTAAAAACACAACCCTAAATCTTTCCAGGAAACCAAAACACAGCCAAGCCTGCTCAGTAGGGGGGAAGAATCACATTTCCCCTTTCCTGACCAGAAGTTTAAAACTAACTAGAAACACTGCAATGACTGCCAGTAGCCAGTTGGCACTTAAAAAAAATGATAATTTTCCATGTTTAGAGTCTGAAAAATAGGGGATCGAAACAGTACAGCATTTAAAGAGGAGACAAAAGAGAAAAAGTTACCAGCTTCCTCTTTGGTCTTTCAAAGACCGCAGTGTCATCCCTGTAAAAGAGAGAGCAAGGTACTCACCTTTCTGTAAGAATGAACGACTCATCACCTTAAGCACTGAATTCTGAGAAAGCCTAGGTTCCTGAGCTCCCAGCCCAGGTTTCCTTACAACGCAGCCAAATGGCTTCGCAGAGTTCAGTTCTGCCGGGTGGGGGAAGGGAAAAAGGAGCAACAAAGTTCCTGTATATCTTACCACCACTGTTTTAAAAAGAAATAAAGAAGAGTCACTAACCTTGCCTCCTGTCCGGGAAGCGAACCGGGCCTGGCTGAGGCTGTCTCCCATAGCAAAGCGCCCCAAAGTTAAGGAGCTGGGCCACCACGGAAAGGTTTGCAAGCCAGCTCCTCTGGGCACATGGCATGATTCAGTTGTTGGGGAGAAGAAAAGTCAGAAAAGTTTTAGCCCTCAGCTCCAGAAATCAAGTGCTCGCCTGTGGCCCAGCAGGAAGATGCAGGGGTGCATGGTCCAGGCGCGAGAAGGCAGCGACTGCAAAGCTGCCCGCGATCTCCCTGTGCTTTTTTAAGCAGAAAGGGGCTAGACACCTTTTTCCCCTCCCTCCTCCTGAAAGGGGAGTGATTCAGCTGACAGTGTCCGCTTTCGGTGGAGTGTGGAATGGTCCGGAGCGGGAGGGCGCAGTCCACCCGGGTCCCCACCCCTCCGCCTCCTGCATGCCCCTCGGCCTCGCAACCCGCTTGGTGCATCTTCCTCCGGGACTCCCACCCCCGCGCTCCTCCGGCCCCGCCCCGAGCGCCGGGCCCAGCTGGCTGAGCCGGCCAAATAGGGGAGACCCGGGAGAGCCGCCCTGGGCGGCAGTCTAGGAAGCTGCCAGCGAGAGGCCCCCAGGCCACCCCCACCAGCGTGCTTAAATATACGCTCAAAATGATGAGAACAGAGTTGGGGCAGAGCGGGGCCCCACTCCCCCCATCCTTCCGCGCTCAGCGCTGCCCCCTCCCATACTGTTCTCCTCCAAGTTCCTGAACTTTTCCCAACATCTTTCTATCAAGACTCCTCACCCACTCGGACTGCTCTGGGATTCTCTTCCACTGGAAAACCAATAGGCGATTTTTCTCTTTGCCAAGTCACACAAAGGGAAATGGGCTGCGCTAATCTGCTAATGTGACCTCAGGCAAGACCCTCATCTGTTCGATGAGGTTACTGCAGCAAATGCCTGTGGGCCCCTCTGAGTCTGCCGGTCTCTATGTGGCTTTTCGGCTTTCAGAATCCCATCTTTTCTAGCCCACCTCCATTCACCAAAATGAAACCAGGAGAGTGGAGGAAGTAAGTCAGCCCAGGAAGGTGTTAAGGTATCTCCCCAGTTTCCCTGAACTGGCTACCCTGGAGGGGGCGTCCATTCATTCAGAGGCTCAAGCTTTTACATCGGTGAGAGAATGCCACAATCCAGGATGCTTGCCAGGCATCTTGAGAATTTGCTGGGCTAATCCAGCCAAGATTTTTCACCTCTGAGCTGAAACAGCCCTCCTTACTCCATTCAGGAAGAATTCGGCCCCAATATTGAGTTTTCCCTGACTGCCAGCCAACCACATGTGTTAATGAAGAGGTCTGGGATACCAACCTACTCAACCTTACACAGGGACAGAGCCGCCAAAGCAAACTCAGTGGCCCGAAAGGAAAGTGGTCCTCTCAGATCTGGAACACATGGGCACCAAGACTTTTAGAGGTATATGCTAGTTTCCTATTAATGCTGTTACAAGTTACCATACATTCAGTGGCTTGAAACAACTCAAATTTCTTATGTGACAGTTCTGGAAATCAGATATCTGAAACTGGTCTTACTGGGCTAAAAAAAAAAAAAAAATCAAGGAGTTAGCACAGCTGCATTCATTTCTGAAGACTCTAGGGGAGAATCTGTTGTCTTGCCTTTTCCAACTTCTAGAGGCTGCCTGAATTCCTCAGCTCATGGCCCTCTTCCCCCATCAAAGCTAGCAATGGCCCTTTGAGTCTTTCTCACATCACATCACTCTTCTTCCTCCCTTTTCCACTTATAAGGACCCTTGCTATTACATTAGACGCATCCTGGTTATCCAGGATACTCTCCTAATCAGCTGATTAGCAACCTTAATTCCATCTGCAACCTTAAATCCCCTTTGCATGTAACAGAACATGTCTTGTTGTCACAAGCAAGTCAAAGAACTACTCTGAGCCTTTTTTTCTGTTACATAAGCATTAGGCAGCAGGATCACAACTGGAATTAAAAGATATTCAGATAACACAGGCATGATGATCTGCATTTGCAAGGGCATTGAAGAACCACTTTGGGCTAGAATTCTTTTTGTTTCTTTTCCTTTCTTCCTCTTCCCCTTCTTTGCTTCCCTTCACCCTTTCCTTGTTTCTCTCTCCTCCTTGTACTCCTCCTGTTTCTCTTCTTCTTCCACCATTTTTTCTCCTGCTGTTCCTTTTAATAGCAAGCAAGATCTTGTCCAAAGCGCAAGATCACTCCTAGCTCCCAGGTTCTAGAGAAGAGATTTGTCTCTCAGGCAGAAACCTGAAGAACTCTGGAGAACTGCTGAGTTCCACCAATATCAGGGATGATACATTGAACACTCTAGCTTCACAGGTTAGCCTCTTCAAGTCTAATGGTATTTCCCTTATTCTTTCTCCCATCTAGTCTCAAGACCATAACTGGGAATATCCATTATCCATAAGTCAACCAAGACTGAAATATTAAAATTATAAAATCCCACTAATGCTATGTATTCTGCCAGTCCTTCCAAACCTTTGTACCCAGTACTTTGGATCTTCAGCCTAGTAGGAACTTCTAGTCCCTTGATCTCCCATCTTTGGTTTTCTAATAATCAGCATCTCTCTGGGCTGACCACCTTTTCTGCCCAGTCATACCCTTTGATCCACCTCCTTAAACCAGTCCATTCAACATCTCATATCTTCTTCATCAAAATCTAACTTTGTTTTACCCCAGCTGCTGATTTTCTCTGCTCTTTGTTTCCAAGTGCTATTGAAAAAACTCACATAATTGCATCTAATTGTGCAACTATCAATTCGTGTCTCCAACTTTAGCAAGTTCTCAACATGACTTAGCACAAATACACATTCTGCTACTATTCTAATGTTCCTCCTACTCTTTCCAGAATTTACAAATCTCTCCAAAGCTTGGAGTTACCTCAGCATAGAGAGACTTAATCCTCCTCAACTTTGCTTCTACTTAATGAGAAAAGGTAACAAATCCCTTGATGACCAAGGTTGGTAGCAATAAAAAAAGCCAACTACCTTTCCTGCCCACTGTAGATAGCAGAACTGTGAATCACTGCATAGTATCCAAACTACCCCTGAGCTTATACAAACATACTGCCCTTGAGGAAACACTGCAAAACCATGCAAGATTCCAGAGTTGAATGATAGCTAAGAATAACAAGCATTTATTACATGCTGACTATATGCTTGGCTCTGTGCTAAAGACTATATGGGCATTGCTTTACTTAAACTTCATAAAAAACTTATTATGTGTGTACCATTAGTATCTTCATTTTATAGATGAGGAAGCAGACACTGAAAGGTTAAGTAACTTGCCTAGGATTAAGTGGCTATGTAAGTAAAATCAGGATGAAGAAGTAAAGTTCAGAGAAGTTAAGAGATGAAGAGATGTAGCAAAACCACTAAGTCGATTCAAATACAGGTCTGTTTTACTTCAGGCCCCTAGTAATGTCCTCATCCACAAAGAGTGAAGAGGATTAGAATACTGACATATGGACATCATCAGAATGCCTTGGGTGGTAGTTTAGTTCATTGTAGTATTTTCCAAGTAAAAATGCAATTGTGACCCCAGATCTAAGATACCTCACAAAGAGTTCTCTCTGTTTCATTGCAAATAAGGCAGAAAAAATGTTCATACTTTCCTAAGAAACCCTTAGGGTCACAAGGGATGGCTGAAGTTCAAGGAAAATTAACTCAATGCATCTTTCAGAGCTTTCACTAGCATTGGAAAGACAAAAAATAAATTGACAGTGACCCAAAAAACCCTGACTTGGCCCTAAGAATCACAAATGAATGTGCCACAAAAAGAGACTTTACATCTGTTAATTCTGTCTAAATACCACAACCATCATCTAATAATAATAATCATTGTGTTGAACATTACAGTTTTTAAGGTGTTGATCCTAAGCAGGTCGAAGGGTAGAAGGGAGAAAAATCTTCATCTGACGTTATCAAGAGTAGTTAGACCTTAACTCCACCTGAAACTCCAAAAGTAGTGACTTCGAACATCATATTTAAATATTGTTGCCACGTTTTGTATTATTTTAAATCTTTCTGCAACTAGATCTCACAAGAATTCACTCAAGTTACTGAGACCACAAAAGTCTCTTTTATTTTTAAGTCCACTTTCAACTTTGCTGTAAGTTTGAGATTATTTCCAAATTTTGTTAAACTATCAAATGTCATAGCCTATTCTCATTCTTTATAATGATTGAAAGCTTGGTAGAGATGCTGTAGAAATTTTTGGAAATTAGGGAGACCTATAATGACACGTTTATCTATTATATTGTAGAACTTAGCCAACTAAATGCCTATGTATGGTAGTTTTTGGTGCAACTGGGTAAAAGTGTCCATGCTGACAGCTGTAGATCTTACCATTATCATACTGGTCTCATGCTGGTCCTGAACCATATGGGCACAATCCCCTTTCTTTCATTCAATCTTAAAGATTAAATCTGAGTTAAAGAATAGTGTGTCCATTTTTTTCCTGTGGAAAGGAAGAAATTAAGGATGAAATGTATCAGGGACACTGTCAGTACTACCCATTTAGCAAAAAGAAAATACTCCATTTATTTATTCAACGAATATTGACTGTCTACTATGTCTAGGTACTGAGAATGGAGCAATGAATAAAATAAGAGTCTCTTTTCTCATACATGCATGCATACACTCTAGTGTGGGCTTGTGGGAGGTAGAAAATAAACAAGTAAATATAGAATATGTGCTATAGTGATAAATGCAATGGATAACAATATGCAGGCCAAGGAGAACAGGGAGTGATTGAGAGGGATAGGTTACAATTTTATATGAGGGGGTCAAGAGTGGTCTCTCTAATAAGATGATATTAGCAGCAACCTGAAGCAAGTAAGAACCTGAGCAAAATAGGTATTTAGGAGAAGAATATTCCAGGCTGGGAAAACAGTAATAGCAAAGACCTTCAATTGGGAATAAGTAGAAACATGCTTGGAGAGTGCAAGAAAAGCAAGGCGTTTGGTGTGGCTGGAGTGTGTGGGCAAGGGTAGAATGATGGTAGAAGTGGGGAGGTTGTGTATGTTCTTAGAGACCATAGTGAGAACTCTGAATTTTACCCTGAGCAAGTTAAGAAGCACTGAGCATTTTGCATAGAGGAGTGACAAGAACTGACTTAGGAGTTAAAAGGATCTCTTTGGGTGCTGGGTTGAGAATGACTGCAGAGGTAAAGGCAGATGCACAGAGAGCAGTTAAGAGGTTGTTGGATTAGCCCGAGCAAGAGATAATGGTGGATTAGATCAGGTGGTAGCAAAAGACAGGGAGAATTAATCAGATTCTGGATTTATTCTGAAGGTAGAACCAACCGGACTTTCTGACTATTTGGATGTGTGGCACAAGAGAAAGTAAGAAGTCATGGATGACTAAAGGTTTAGCATTGCCAGTAATTAAGATGGGGAAGATGGTAAGTAGAAAATATTTGGTGGGGAAAATCAGAAATTCAGTTTGAGACATGTTTAGATGTCTCTTAGATATCCAAATGGAAATGTCAAGTAGATTGTTGGATATACAAGACTGAGCTTCAGATAGAAGTCCAGGTTGGAGGTATCCTTTTGGAAGCCATAGTAGTTACATAGATGAGAGTACCTATGAGTGAATTCAGCAGACAAGAAAGTAGACATGGGGACTAAACTCTGAGGTACTACAATATTTAGAGTTATAGGAAATAAAGAGAAATCAGTAAAGACCAAGGAGTGAGCAATGACATAAGAAGAGACCCAAGACAGCATGTTATCTTTGAAATCAAGTGAGAAAGGAGCCGTTATTCAATAGTTGAAACTGGAGTAAGAGCTGGAAAGGAGTCCTGGCTCTTCATAGTAAGCTGCATGGAAGACAAAAATGGAAGAGTGACACCAAAGACTGAGTCTGATCAGTTAAGAAACAGTAACTCCACATACCAATAAATGCAGTGCGATCAATGTCTTTGAAATCTGTCCCAGATTAGAAATTCCCTCATGGCGAGTGTTGTCAGGAAGAGATGAGAGTACTAAGGAATGTCCACAGTCCCAGTTTACCCCATTCTTTATGTTCTCTTAACTCACTGCATTCAACCAGAAGCCTAAGAGAGCCTGGAGTGTGCCTCTCCTCCTCAGAGCGGGAGACCAGCTGAGGGTCAGGGATTTCTGCTGTGATCTGAGAGAGCCACTGCCTCTATTTTTTCACTGTTCTTTGGTATCCTCCTGGGATCACTGAGAGGAAGACATCAGCTGCGCCCTCAAGAAAGTTAGAAGTGAGTAAATTGGATTAGTTCAGGTAGCAGTAACAAGATACAGTCATGCGTCACTTGATGGAGATGCATCATGTAAAATGTGTAAGTTATTTTCATCATTGACAATGATCAAGTCACCTAACAACTTGCAGAAACCTAGATGGCATAGTCTACTGCACACCTGCGATACATTATATGAGCTATGACTCAATCTACAAGCCTATTTAGCACATTACTGTACTGAATACAGTAAGCAATTATACCACAATGGGAAGTATTTGTGTATCCAAACATATCTAAATATAGAAAAAGTACAGTTAAAATACAGTGTAAAAGATAGAATGTGGCACATCTTTGTAGAGCAGCTCCATTATAATCTAATGAGACCACTGTCATATATGCAGTCCATTGTTGACCAAGTTGTTGTTATGCAGTGAATGACTGTATCATACTAGTACCCACTCTTTTTTTTTCAGCTTCATTGAGGTATAATTTAACACAGAATAAGCTGAACATATTTAAAGTGCACACTTTTATAAATACTGAGATGAGTACACCTGTTAAATAATCATCACAATACATTCTGCCATATATATATATACCAGAAATTTTCTCCTGCCCCTTTGTAATCCCATTCTCCCATCTCTACTTGCGTCACCACCAACCACAGTCAGCCACTGTTCTGTTGTCTGTTACTGTAGATGGGTTTGCGTTTTCTACAATTTTATGTAAATAGAGTCTACAGTATGCACTTACTTTTGTCTGCCTGCTTTAACTTGGCATACTCACTTGAGATCTGTGGATATTGTGTGCCAATACATTGGTCCTTTTTATTTCTGAGTTGTATTCTATTTTATAGATATACCACAATGGGTCTATTCATTCACCTCCTCATTAAATATCTATTGACCATTAGAAAAATTATGGAGGGAAAACATGGTCAAGGATGCCTAGCCTAGAAGCGAGCAGATGCATGCATACCGCTATTCATGTTAAAGATCTTTCCCTGGAGTCGAGGAGGCAAGGACCCCAAGTGCTCCAACAACTGCATGTCAATGGACAGTATGTTTATCCTCAGGATAAAATGATGTTGGGTCAGATGCAGTGACTCACATCTGTCATTCCAGCACTTTGGGAGACTGAAGCAGAAGGATCACTTGAGCCCAGAAGTTCAAGACCAGGCTGGGCAACATACGGAGATCCCTTCTCTACCAAATAAATAAATAAATAAATAAATAAATAAATAAATAAATAGCTGGGCATGGTGGTGCATGCCTGTAGTCCCAACTACTCAGGAGGCTGAGGTGGGAGAATTTCTTGAGCCTGGGAGTTAGAGGCTGAAATGAGCCATGATCGTACCACCGTACTCTAGCCTGAGCAATAGAGTGAGAACTTGTCTCAAAAAAAAAAAAAAAAAAAAGGTGACTTTAAAAGATACACATTAACAAAAAATCAGCTTTGAAGTTAACCCTAGATTAAGATTAAATATTTCCTATGGCTTTGTTGAGTCTCAACACAGCTTGACCACACTGCTAGAGAGAAGTTTAGGTTATCTCCACAACCATAAGATGAGCATTTGCAGCACTTTGATTCTTTGGAGCACAGAAATGCAGACTCTGTGGTCTCAGGCATTCCTGCCTCTGCTAACGCCTTTATCCATCTCTGCCATGCTCTACAAATGGTGCCCACCTTGCCAGGGACGGGGCAGGGAGGCCTCCTTTGTTACTTTATAGCCCCTCTGTGTGTTACAGATAACACTTGACATACTGAGTTACTTGTTTTGCTCTCACCTGAAATCTGCACCAAGTCTCTTGGGAGGCCTCCAAGATCAAAGGGTTGTACTGATTTAGCCACTGCTTCCTAGAGTAAAGCAGTAGCCAGAATCAGATTAAAGTGTTGTGATTCAGCTTTTGAAGGCAAGAGTGGCGATATATCTCTGAATAGTCTGATGGAGTCTTTGAAAGCCAGTATGAGAAAATCAGGTACACTGGTTATGCTGATTGAATACACAGGTTATTATGTAAGGCAGAGGGAAGTCTGTGAAGAACTCACAAAAAGGAGTGATGCCACCAAGTAGGGAATTAGAAAGCAGGCAACTGAGCTGCCTTTCCTACGGTGAGATTCTAGTTCATTAGATGCTGATGATTGATTTTCTACTGATTATAAACTGTAGGTACAGAGAATATGTTTTATTCATTTCTGCATTTCCCTCAAAGATGAGCCTGGTGAATAAATACTTGATTAGAGGATGGGTGTGTGGGAGGATGACCTATTGGGGAACATTCTGGGGAAGGATCTGGGCTTTGAGGCCCCCTATTAAAAAGAGTTGGTTTCCTCGCCAAACTCCCACCTGACCTTGGGAAACAGAATCTAGAGTTAGTGTTAGACTATTCTCTCCTCTCTTTGCCTTCAGGAATAAACTACTTTGCAGATTTTCTCAAAGCAAAAGTACCTATTTAAATCATCAGTCACTTAAGCAAGAAGAGGTTTGTGAATATTGACCTAAGGGCCACTTGTTATAACAGACACCTCCACAGAAGGTGAGGCATGGCTGCTGCTCAGGAGCTTTTGCACTGTTCTGGACACACCCTCTGTCATTTCTACATGTGGGTCTGGCTCCAGTATCTAAGAGTATAGATGAGAAAAAGTAGCCAGTGGTCGGGGCTCTGCTGGTAAGGATGTGGCCACTGAGACCCAATATCTCATGTACTAACAGTTGTTTTGGGGGAAAGGGTACAACATCTATAATTTACCTCAAAATATTTTATTGTCAATTATTCTTGTGTGTTACTTTTACACCCTAGAAAAAAGCGCCCAGGTGTAATGGCTCACACCTGTAATCCCAGCACTTTGAGAGGTCGAAGTGGGCAGATCACTGGAGCCCAGGAGTTTGAAATCAGCCTGGGAAACATAGCAAAACCCCATCTCTACAAACAATACAAAAATTAGCTGGGTGTGGTGGGTCACTCCTGTAGTCCCAGCTACTCAGGAGGCTGAGATGGGAGGATCACTTGAGCCTGGGGAGGTTGAAGCTACAGTGAGCCATGATCACACCACTACACTTCAACCTGGGCAACAGAGTGAGATCCTGTCTCAAAAAATATATAAATAAACAAGTACATATTTTTTAAAAGAATATGGGCTAAGTGTGGTGACTCATCCCTGTAATCCCAACACTTTGGGAGGCCAAGGCAGGAGGATCACTTGCACTCAGGACTTTGAGACCAGCCTGGACAACATAGTAAGACCTTGTCTCTACTAAAAAAAATAAAAATTAAAAAAAAGAATATGAACCCAGAGAATGGTGAAGTAATATGTAATCAAAAGTTTATGCTACAAGTCAGCCACTGAAAAATCCTTCAACTATCTTTATCTCTGATAAGTACCAGATGTTTCTTAACTAGAATGTTTAAGACATCTGGCTGGACATCTGGAGATATTGTAGAGACAATCCCCAAACTTATATAAGCAGGATATAAAAAAAGGGATTTCTGCTTTTAATCTTAATGGAGTAATAGGAATGCAATTTGCCCTCTCAACTCAAACAAGTAAAAAATAATGGGCAAAATACATAAAACAACGTGTTTCAGACATTGGGCAACTAGCAGCACTGGGCAATAATTCCTGAGAAAAGGCAAACAAGTGATATGAGACCAACAATTAACCAGCTTACTTTCTAGAGAGACTTTCCAGGTTGTAGTGCTGGCAGGGAAGGGTAGAATCCCAAGCAGCTCAATGGTATCTCTGAGTTGGAGTCAGCTAAGAACCGGAGGAGGCCAAAGTGGCTAGGAGTTTGCACAGGAGACTGCAGAAAAGGAAGGACTTGCCCAGAGAGGAGAGAGCTACATATACAAAGAGTTCCAGAAATGTCTAGAGGGTTCCCTTCAAATCTTTAACTGAGCATTGCTCACCCTCTGCATGTGTAGAAACTAACTGAGGCAGGAGGAAAAAAGGAAACGCTAGAAAGCTTCAGGTGGAATAATGCCAGTGATTATATAGGGCCAGAAACAATTTGTTGTCCCACCAGCCAAACTGGAAAAAACCTTGTAATATATAGGCATCAGAGTATCGCTTCAGTAATGAGGCAAAATTAGACCTGGAATAAAAGTTGTTCTGGTCTCACATTTTACAAAAGCAAATCTTCAAAGGACCAAACTTCACAAGTAATAGAAATGTGACCCAAAGTGCAAGAACCAAGTGCAAGAATATTTAAAGAAATTTTTTAAATATCCAGCATCCAACAAGGTAAAATTTACTGTGTGTCATTCAATAAAAATAATTGCCAGGCATAAAAAGCAGAAAATACAGTTCAAAATAAGGAGAAAAGCCAATCAACAGAAACGGACCCAGAAATGACACTGATAAGCATTAGTAGCTAAAGATATTTTTAGAGTTGTAACAATTTTATTCTATAAGTTTGAGAAAGTAGAAGAGCATGTTGAGGAAAGACATGAGAGATATGAAAAAGACCCAATTCCAAACTTCTAGGGATGAAGAAAACAAAATCTGAGATGAAAACTGCTCTGCTTAATATTACACTGGTATTAACAGTTGATTAGACACTGCAGAAGAAAATACTAGTAAATTTGAAGACATAGAAACTATCCAAAGTGAAATACACAAGGAAAAAGACTGACAAAAAAAACTGCATCAAGGAGCTATGGAACAACTCCAAGAAGCCTAATTTGTATGTAATTGAAGTCCACAAAAGGGTTAAGGGGGAACAAAGACTATTCAGAGAAATAATGGTCAAAATTTTTCAAAAATTGAAGGCTATAAACCCACATATCCAAGAAGTTTAATGAATCTCATGCACAAGAAACAAAGAAAACTACCCCAAAGAGCATCACAATCCAATTGCTCAAAACCAGTGATAAATGGAAAATCTTAAAAGAAGCCAGAAAAATAAGACATATTACATGTAGAACAAAAAAGAAAAATGAAAGAAATTTTCACTTAAAACATTACAAGCCAGTAAACAGTGGAGCAACAGCTCTGAGGTATTAAAAGCAAAAAAAAAAAAAGTTAAAATTCTATAATCAGTAAAGAAAATACTTTCAGACTCTAAGATGAAATACGTTTTCTTGGACACACACAAGTCAAAGTAATTCAAACAAAAACAGACTTACACATACATTGTTGTCTGCACAGAGTACTGCGTCGTGAACCATCTGTGGGTCTCTCAGCCGTGAATACCAGCACCTGTTCCGGTGGAGGTGGCAGGGGAGTGAAATGGACTCTGTGAGGGTCCTTAGTTTTGGTTGTTTAATCCACTATTTTTGTGCTGGTTGCCTACTACTAGGAGGTGGTGCTTTCCAGAAAGCATCGCTGTAGTAGTGTGGAGAGGGACCGGTGGTGGGCGGGGCCCTAGAACTCCCAAGAGTATATGCCCTTTGTTTTCAGTTACCAGGGTGGGTAGGGAAGGGCCATTGGGTGGGGGCAGGGCTAGGCGTGTCTGAGCTCAGACTCTCCTTAGGCTGGTCTTGCTGTGGCCGCTGTGGGGGATGGGGTGAGGGTTCCAGGTCAATGGAGTTATGTTCCTGGGAGGATTATGGCTGCCTCTACTATGTCATGCAGGTTTCCAGATAAGTGGAGGAAAGCCGGCAGTCACAGGTCTCACCCAGCTCCCGTGCAAACTGAAGGGCCTGTCTCACTCCCACCATGCCCCACCTCACTGCTACCGCACCAAATCTGTTTCCAGGCAGTGGGTGAGCAGGGCTGAGAACTTGCCCCAGGCTACCCACCTCTCAGCTGCAAAAGCAAGCATGGCTCTCCTTCTTCCCCAGCCTGCGGAGTCTGTACACTTGATTCATGCCCTCCCCTGAGTTCTGGCCAAGAGGCTTCTCAATCAGTTCAAATTGTTACAAAGTTCAGCTGCAGATTTCCTTTTCCCTGTGGCCTTTTCCCAGTGTCTCGGGCCACCCTCCCAAAGGACCCCTGTGAGGCCAGGCAGAAATGGTTTGCTAAAGGACCCACTGAATTCACAGGGCTTTCCCTGCTGCTTCCTCTACCCCTGTATGTCGCTCTGCTTTCTCAATTGACTCAGCTCCAGGTGAGGTCAGAATCTTCTCCGGTTATCTAGACCTTCAGTTTCAGGTGTGTGTTTGGGGGCAGATGAGCTCCCTTTCCCACTTCCACAGTTTGGGCACTCACAGTATGTGGGGTGTTTCCCAGGTCCTGCAGAAGCAATCTGCTTCCTACAGAGGGTCTGGGGATCCTCTCAGGTTTTCTGATTTATTCCTGCAGTTGTTCTGGAGGAAAAAAAAATCACATTGGGAGCCTCCACATGCTACTCTCTCTGTCTGAGTCCAGGCTGCAATATAGTCCTGCCTCTCATCTGCCATGATCCAGATTTACACATACATTGTTAATTGACTTTAATAAATAGTACCAAGTCAATTCAATGGATGAAATAATCACACCAATAAATGATGCTGGAACAACTGGGTAATTATATACAAAAATTTACCTTGATCTTCAATTCACGCCAAATTCAAATATGAATTTAAAAGGGATTATAAGACTGGCCATGGTGGCTCACACCTAAAATCCCAGCACTTTAGGAGGCCGAGGTGGGCGGATCACCTGAGGTCAGGAGTTCGAGACCAGCATGGTCAACAAGGTGAAATCTCATCTCTACTAAAAATACAAAAATTATCTGGGCATGGTGGAAGGTGCCTATAATACCAGCTACTTGGGAGGCTGAGGCAGGAGAATCGCTTGAACCCAGGAAGCAGAGGTTGCAGTGAGCCAAGATTAAGCCATTGCACTCCAGCCTGGGCAACAAGAGTAAAATTCCATCTCAAAAATAAATAAATAAATATATAAAATAAAA
Source organism: Chlorocebus sabaeus (assembly GCF_047675955.1). Lineage (NCBI taxonomy): Eukaryota > Metazoa > Chordata > Mammalia > Primates > Cercopithecidae > Chlorocebus > Chlorocebus sabaeus. The sequence goes on along the minus strand of NC_132907.1, from coordinate 60,690,507 downwards.
ATAAAAATGGAGGAGAGGGGGAATTATATTTATTTTTCAAGAGAAAGTTAAGAGTTAAATATATGCAACATTAGAATAAACTTTAGCAGAAATTCTGAGTGAACTTGGGTTTGGAAAATATTTTAAAAATATAACCCAAAAGCTTTCATAGTTTCTAAAGATAAGTAAGAAAAATATATATATGCTAAAAGCACAAACTCTAAAAAAAAATAAGTAAATTACTTGGACTTCATCAAATTTAAAAACTTTTGCTCTTGAAAAGACACTGCTATAAAAATGAAAAGTTGACGCCCAGGCATGGTGGTTCACATTTGTAATTCCAGCACTTTGGGAGGCCGAGGTGGGTGGATCATGAGGTCAAGTTTGAGACTGGCCTGACCAACATGGTGAAACCCTGTCTCTACTAAAAGTACAAAAATTAGCCAGGCGTGGTGGTGCATGCCTGTAATCTCAGCTACTCAGGAGACTGAGGCAAGAGAATCACCTGAACCCAGAAGGCGGAGGTTGCAGTGAGTTGAGATTGTGCCACTGCACTCCTGCCTGGGCAATGGAGCAAGACTCCATCTCAAAAAAAAAAAAAAAAAAAAAGGAAAGGGGAGAGGAGGAGAAGAGGGGAGGGAAAAGGTGAATCAAGGACTAGGAAAAACTATTTGCAAAACATGTGTCTTAAAAATTATGTAAATTGTTAATATGTAAAGATCTCTCACTACTAAATGAATAAAACACAACCAATAAAAATGGACAAAATATTTAAATGGACACTTCACCACAAAAGATTTATAGATGCCAAATAAACACATGAAAAGACTGTTAATATCATTAGTCATTAGGGAAATGCAAATTAAAACCACAATGAGATATTGTTATGCAGTGGAAAGGCTAAAATTTAAAAGGCTGACCATACCAAGTATGGATATCTTGATATGTAGGAACTGAACTCTCATACACTGCTTGTAGGAATGTAAATGGTATAACTACTTTTGAAAATAATTTGGCAGTTTCTTGAAAAGCTGCATATACACCTACCATATGACCTAACCATTCTACTCTTTGGTATTTACCAAAGAGAAATGATTGCGTATATCCACACAAAGATTTATATACAAATGTTTATAACAGTTTCATTTGTAGCAGCCCAAAGCTGGCAATAATTCAAACTATCAACAGTTGAAAGAATAAACAAACTGTGATATATCCTTATTGTGGAATAATACTCAACAATAAAAAGGAGTAAACTATGTTGCAGGAAGTCAGGGACCCCAAATGGAGGGACAAGCTGGAGCCATGGCAAAGGAACATAAATTGTGAAGATTTCATGGACATTTATCACTTCCCTAATAATACTCTTATAATTTCTTATGCCTGTCTTACTTTAATCTCTTAATCCTGTTATCTTCGTAAACTGAGGATGTATGTCACCTCAGAACCCTGTGACGATTGCATTAACTGTACTAATTGATTGTAAAACATGTGTGTTTGAACAATATGAAATCAATGCACCTTGAAAATGAACAGAATAACAGTGATTTTAGGGAACAAGGGAAGACAACCATAAGGTCTGACTGCCTGCAGGGTCGGGCAAAAAAGCTGTATTTTCTTCTTGCAGAGAGCCTATAAGCAGATGTGCAAGTAGGAGACATATCACTAAATTCTTTTCCTAGTAAGGAATATTGATCTTTAATACTCTGGGAAAAGAACTGCTTTCCTTAGGGGAGGTCTATAGACAGCTGCTCTGGGAGTGTCTGTCTTATGCGGTTGAGATGAGGACTGAAATATGCCCTGGTCTTCTGCAGTATCCTCAGGCTTATTAGGGTGGGGAAAAAAACACTCCCTGGTAAATTTGATATCAGACCAGTTCTCTGCTCTTGAACCCTGTTTTCTGTTGTTTAAGATGTTTGTCAAGACAATACATGCACAGCTGAATATAGACCCTTATCAGTAATTCTAATTTTGCCTTTTGCCCTTTTATCTTTGCTTTTGTCCTTGCCCTATTTCCTCAGAAGCATGTGATCTTTGTGACCTACTCCCTGTTCGTACATCCCCTCCCCTTTTGAAATCCCTAATAAAAACTTGCTGGTTTTGCGGCTTAGGTGGGCATCACGGACCTACCAATATGTGATGTCACCCCTGGCAGCCCAGCTGTAAAATTCCTCTCTTTGTACTCTTTCTCTTTATTTCTCAGATCAGTCAACAGTTAGGGAAAATAGAAAGAACCTATGTTGAAATATTGGGGGCAGGTACCCCCAATAAAACTACACTCAGTAGCATGGATAAATTGCAAAATAATTATGCTCAGTGAAAAAAAAAAGCTAAATTTTTTCTAAAGCACACAAGGATATATGATTCCATTTATATGAAATTCTAGGTTAAGCAAATTATAGTGACAGAGGCAAATCAGAATGAGTGAGTCTGAAAGAGAGATTACAAAGGGGCAAGAAAAAATTTCAGGTGTGTTAAAATCAAGTGTTTAAAAGCATATGCACTTTATTATGTGTGAATTATATTGCAGTTTTAAACATGTTTTTAGAATCTAGAAAGTAGTCCATCTTTGTAACTGGCACCATTGACCTGATTGATAAATAGATTTATGTCAAGTCTGTGGTTTTAGAATGTTTTTACTGTTTGACTGAAGCTATATCACTAGCCATATCTTGCTGATAAAACATTGTCGCGTTTTCCTGGGGTAAATCCTTGATGCTAGATGCTAGCTAGATTCATCAAGCCTGCAGAAGAATGGTTTTGGTTTGCATTTCCCTAATGATTCATGATATTGAGCATTTTTTCACACACCTGTTGGCCATTTGTATGTCTTCTTTTGAGAAATGTTTATTCAGGTCTCAATTACCATATGATCCAGCAATCTTATTACTGGGTATATATCCAAAGGAAATGGAGTCAGTATGTCGAAGAGATATCTGCACTCCTATGTTTGTTGGAGCACTATTCACGATAGCCAAAATATGGAATCAACCTAAGTGTCTAACAGCAGATAAATGGATAAAGAAAATGTGGTAGATAAACACAATGGAATACTATTTGGCCATAAAAAAAAAAAAATGAAATTCTGTCACTTGGTACAACACGGGTGAACCTGGAGGATATTGTGTTAAATGAAATGAGCCAGACCAAAAAGACAAATATCATATGATCTCATTCATATGTGGAATCTAAAAAAGTTGATCTCATAATAGCAGAGAGTACAATGATGGTTACCAGAGACTAGGGTGGTTAGGGGGAAGAGGGGATGGGAAATGTTGGTCAAAGGATGCATAACTACAGTTAGATAGAAGGAATAAATTTCAAGAGATCTACTGTATGGCAAGGTTTTTATACTTGATGATATACTATATTCTTAAAAGAGAGTAGATGTTATATGCTTTTTCCACAAAAATGATAAAATGAAGTAATACATTTGTTGATTATCTAGATTTAACCATTCCACAATGGATAAATACTTCAAAACATCATATTGTATACAATAAAAGCATAAAATGGTGCCAATTTTTTAAACTTTAAAAAAAAAATACATAATAAAAAGAACTTAGAAGCTATACATAAAAAGTCAGTCTAAGTTAGTTTGCAATGATGGAGGTGGGAAGAGTGTAGGGGCTGGTATTCAAAAGCACTCCTCAATGACTTTGTAGTGGTTAGACCTATGTGCAAATGCTACAGTCGTTCCTCTGATCATTGTAAACAAGTAAGAAAAAGAATGGAAATGTGAGCTCTTGGACTGACTATGAGGCCACTGGAAGCATCTAGGATTGGAGTTCCCAGTCCATCTCTGATTGAGTCACACACAGGCCTAGGAGGTAACAGGAAGTTAAAATTCCTTGTGTCATTCTTAAAAGACAGCAGAGGATTTGGGGTGAAGCTTTTTAACCTCAGCTGCATATTAGAATAACCTGCAAAACTTTGCAAAAATAACATCTGGATCTTAATCCAGACCTACAAAATCCAAATTCCTAGGGGGAGGAACCCAGAGTTTGGAATGTTTTTAAGCTCCTCAAGAGATTCTAAGACAGCTAAGAAAACAATGCATCAACAGTTTATTCTGTGGCAGAATAATCAATTGGAAAAATTTTATTGCATTTTGTTTTTTTCTTTCATGGATATTCATAACCTTAGAAAGGAAAAGCAGCCAAGGCCCACACCTGCTCCCCTCCCCCTAATCCCTCACATCCTTACATCCTTATTGTCTTTTGCCTGAACTTTATTTAAGGGGAAGAGTAATAACTAATTCCTTCCTTCCTTCCTTCCTATATTCCTTCCTTCTTTCTCAATGTGTTTCAGAGTGGGAGTTGGGGAAAGGCTACTTCTTTGTTTTAGAACAGTGATTCTCAAACTTCAATGTATCAAAATCACCTGGTAGTCTTGTGAAAACCTAGATTGTTGGGTCCCAGGTCCAGAGTTTCTGATACAGTAGATATCAGGTATGGCCAGAGTGTGCATGTGTACAAACTCCCAGGTGATGTTGATGCTGCCTGCTGGGAGCACATTTTTACAACCACTGTTTTAGATGGTTTGCCATGATTAGGTTGAATTATTTCTCAACGGTCAAATGGACGAGTTCAATAATTTAAAATGGAAGTGCTAAAATCCAAGAGGTCATGAACTGTAGGGACTGAGATAGGAGAGTGGTTGGAGACTTAGAAGAGTTCAAAGCTTGCCTCCATGCTTTCCTGAGTGAGGAGGCCTACACGGGTGTCAATAGTAAGTGGGCATATGGGATCATCCCGCTGAGACACTCAACAGAGGTGACCAGGGCTGACCTCAACATAAAAAGAAGCTGCCAATGGAGCTGCACAATTTGTTAGGCCATTCAGATGTGACATGCAACAACATCAGCAGGGTGCCTGCGTGGCACCAGAACCAGGGTCCTCTCTCTCTTTCCGACTGCTTGAGCCCTGGGGTACAGCTGAAGAGGAACAGGCTACCAGAGATGATTGGTCTTGATGTCTCTCCAACTTAGTTAGAGGAGCCTTAACCCAGCCGGAATTTAATTTAGAAAAATAATGAAATGTGATAAATGTTGTCCTCTGAACACTATGGAGTAGTCAAGACCTGTTTTAATATCTTCTGCTGAAACAAGGCCCCATTAACTCTTTGACTAGGAAGCATGGTTGTTACCCTGATTACAGAGGCCCCCTCAGCTGGGGCAAAGTTCAGGTGGGATATTGCTTCCCACACACGGAGAATGAAAATTGCCAGGTTGAGAGCGTGCGGAATGTGGAGAGGACCAGAGAAGCATTTGAAACAGAGCTCACAGGTTACTGCAGAGTATTCTAACTGTAAATGCATTATCTGTGTTAAGTGGGTGTTAGTGATTAGGAAAGAAATGGAATTAATGTCTCATTCATAAGTTCAAGCTGCATATGATTTTCTAGGCATATGTCAGGAGCTGGGTATACAAAGGTGGATGAGATATGACTGTAGTTCTCAAGAGGTATTCGGTTTAGAGAAGGGATGGTCATTTATTATTGTGTATGTCTAAGGCAGTAATAGGTACTATAATAAATATTCATGCAAAGTTCAATGGCAGCACAGAAAGAGTAATTCATTGTGTCTAGGGAATATTGGGAATAAGAGAATCCTTCAAAGAAAAAACAATGTGTGAGTTGAATCTTGGAGAACAATTAGTAGTTTACCAGACAACAGGGACAGAAGAAAAATGTCTATCTGAGCAAAAAGAGGGATGGGGCAGGCAAAGAAGAGAGAGAGATTGCTTCAAAATGTAGGGAATGCCCAGTGGGCTAGTGTCAGCACAATTCAGTGTTTCGGTATTGCAGCTGGTGGGGAAAGGTTGACAAGAGGATATAATAGAGGGTGGGACCATATTGAGAAGACCCCGTATTCATATTCCACTGGTATGAGGGAATTTAACAGTATTAGTTTTAAAAAATGTTTATATGTCTTCATACTTACAGGTTAACCGCTGTCCCAAGTGCACTAGGTAACCCCTGCCCCAGGCTGCTCTCATCTTCTCCTGAGATCCCTTTCAAGCATCTATCATCTGGCAACTAGAAGGTTAATACTTGACATTGCAGAAACTCTCCATGTATTACTCTGCTCCTATCTTTAAAATGTTCATACTTCTTTTTTTTCTATGTAAGTAGTTTATTTGTCTTCCTCCAGTATTTTGATTTGGAAGATTAGATGTTTAACCTCTCATCTTTTTAAAAATATGCACATACAACTCTACACTTCCCTCTAAGCACTGCTTTAGTTGCAACCTACCAATATTGATGTTTCACATTTCTATTATGATTTAGTTTAAAATATTTTTTAATTTCTCTTGTTAATTTTTCTTTCACTTATAGGTTGCTTAAATGTGTGGCTTAATTTCAAAACATTTGAAATGTCTAGTTATCCTTCTCTCATTGATTACTAGTTTAATTCTACTGTGCACAAAATACATACTCTGTCTGATTTCAATCCTTTGAAATTTTTTGAAACTTGATTTTGGCCCACCATGTGGTCTCTTTTGATGAATGTGCTATGTATCCTTGAAAAAAGTGTGTATTTTCTGTTTGTTGAGAGTAGGGTGTAGAACTTACCCTTAGGATGTGTTCCTTCTGGAGTTTCAGCCAAAAGCTTAGACAAATTACTTGTGCCCTTCCACTTTACCAGGTTGGAACGTCAATCTCTGTTGCCCCAGCACTGTGTAGTTGTTGAAATATCTGCTTAGATATTTCCCTTCAACTCCTGTTTTCCACAGGTTATCATGATATCCTGCCCTGCTGTGCTACGCAGCGTTTAAGATGTCGCCCGTGACCCAGGCACTCTTGTGTGGCCCTCTTCTCTTTGAGTGTGGACTGGACTTATTTGAGTGTGGCCCCCTCCTCTTTGAGTGTGGACTCTCCTTCAAAGAAGAAGATATGGCAGAAGTATGGGGAGTGTCTGTGCTGATAGGAAGTTATAAGAAGGAGGTTATAAGAAGACTATAGCTTCTTTGCTAAGCACTGTCTCCCTATCACATCACACACTCTGGTGGAAGCCAGTTGCCACGCTGTGAGGCAGCCTGAGGAGAATCCCAGGGGGTGAAAGATGGAGACCTGCCATGTGAGTGAGCTTAGAATTAGTTTCCTCTGCCTATCAGTCAAGGCTTCACATAAAACCATAACCCTAACTGATAGCTCGACTGCAACCTCATGAGAGAGAGACATTGAGCTAATGGCATTATGCTGCACCTGGATTCTTGACTCAGAAATTGTGCAATAATAAATGTTCATTGTTTTAAGCCATAAAGTTTTCATGTAATTTGTTATTATCCAAACAGTAACTGATACAAAGTATTACCAGTGGAAATGGAGAGAAGTAAATAGATTCAAGAAAAAAGAATTTTTTGAGACCATGCTTGCAGAACCTACTAGGTCGGGTTAGATTTGGTATAAAGGAAAATGAGAAATAAAGAATTATTCTTGGGATTTTAGCTTACACAGGTAAGGGAATAGTAATGCCACTAAGCAAGATTGAGAAATCTGAAGGAAAATCAGCAACCATGTGGGAATATGAAGTAGCTATTGAATAGACAACTCTGGAGTTCTGGAGGTAAAGGACTGCAAGTATAGATTTGGGATAATAATGGTATCAGCCTCACTGGTTGTGGTCATTAGGTGAGCTGATGAAGATGAAACCCTTTGCACAGTGTACAGTTGTTACCTGTGGTAGGTAGAATTGTGCTCCCCAAAAAGATATGTTCAAGTCCTAACCCCTGGTATCTATAAATGTGACCTTATTTGAAAATAATGTCTTTGGTAAAGTGGAAGGGCACAAGTAATTTGTCTAAGCTTTTGGCTGAAACTCCAGAAGGAACACATCCTAAGGGTAAGTTCTACACCCTACTCTCAACAAACAGAAAATACACATTTTTTTCAAGGATACGTAGCACATTCATCAAATGTAATTAGTTGAAATAAGGTCATATTGGATTATCATGAGCCCTAATGCAGCTGATGGCCTCATATAAAGAGAAAAGAGAGACACAGAGATACACACAGAAATGACTATGTCATCTGAAGTCAGAGACAGAGATTGGAGTGATGGGATGGTATGACAGTCTGTTTTGTGTTTCCATAAAGGAATACCTGAAGCTGGGTAATATATAAAGAAAAGAGATTTATTTGGCTCACAGTTCTGCAGGTTGTACAAGCATGGCACTAGGATCTGCTTGGCTTCTGCGGTGAAGCCTCAGGAAGCTTGTACCCATGGCCAAAGAAAGGGGGAACAGGCGTGTCACATGGCAAGAGAGGGAGCAAGAGAGATAGGAGGAGGTGCCAGGCTCCTTTAAACAACCAGCTCCCTCATGCATTAACTGATCAAGAGCTCACTTATTACCATGGCTAGGGCACCAAACCATTCGTGAAAGATCCATCCCCATGACCCAAACACCTCTCACCAGGCCCCACCTTAACATTGGAAGTCACATTTCAGCATGAGATTTGGAGGGGACAAACATCCAAACCATATCAGATGAGTTCTCCCTGAGGGCCTCCAGAGGAAATCAACCCTGCCAATGCCTTGCTTTCTGACTGTAGTTTCCAGAACTGTGAGAATAAATTTCCATTGTTTTAAGCCACCCAGTGTGTAGTAACTTGTTACTACAAGGCTATAAAACTAATAAAGTGTCCCAATAAATGTGAATGGTCATCATGGTTTCTATTATTGTCCATATTGTATCATTGTTGTCATTGTTATATGTCCAAACACCTAACACATTACTTTGTGTATATAAGAACTCAATTCACAATTGTAGTCGGATAAAAGATTTGTCACATGTGTAGATTAAAAAGAAGTAATGCAGTGTGAGGGGCAGCCACACATACTCCAAAGGGGTCTTGAAAGAATAGATTCTTTTCCTTCCTATCTGAAAACCTACTTTGCATGTAAAATTTCAGGATCTAGAAGTTCTGATTATATATCTCCTCTTTAACTTGACTGCAGGAGTGATTTTCTGTCCTCTAATCCAGATCCACATAAATTATTCCTCCATACTACAGTCTTCCAAAACAAACTATCCATGTGACTATAGGCTCCTCCAAACCTACATCCTAGCCTTTACTTACACATTACTAACATGTTACATTTTTTGGATTGTAACCTTATATATTTACTCAACTTTTCATGTCACTTTATTTTTTCTCTAATTATAAGTACCTAAAGGTCAGAAGAACAGTCTTTACCTTTAAAAATGCCACAGAGTGCTTTTCTTAGACATAATGGTTATTCCTACATTTTTAACAGACATATCTCCTGATCACATCTTGAAACTATAAGATGAGGACTTTTTGGTATTTTCTTTAATTTCAGTTGGTTTTGGGGGAACAGGTGGTATTTGGTTACATGTATAAGTTCTTTAGTGGTGATTTCTCAGATTTCAGTGCACCCATCACCTTAGCAGTGTGCACTGCACCCAATGTGTAATCTTTTATCCCTCACTCACCTCCCATCCTTTCCCTTGAGTCCCCAAAGTCCACTGCATCATTCTTATGCCTTTATGTCCTTATAGCTTAGCTCCCTCTTATGAGTGAGAACATACACTGTTTGGTTTCCCATTCCTGAGTTACTTCACTTAGAACAATGGTCTCCAACTTCATCCAGATTGCTGCAAATGCTATTATTTCATTCCTTTGTATGGCTGCATAGTATTCCATAGTATAAATGTACCACATTTTCTTTATTCACTAGTTAATTGATGGGCATTTGGGCTGGTTCCATATTTTTGCAATTATGAATTGTGCTGCTACAAACATGCATGTGCAAGTATCTTCTTTGGTAATGACTTCTTTTCCTCTGGGTAGAAACCCAGAAATGGGATTGCTTGATCAAATGGTAGATCTACTTTTAGTTCTTTAAGGAATCTCCACACTGTTTTTCATAGCAGTTGTACTAGTTTATATTCTCACCAGCAAAAATTACCAACAAAAAAAGTCCCTGACCAGATAGAATTCAGCTGTGAATCTATCTGGTCGTGGACTCTTTTTGTCAACAATTTGTTTTACTACCATTTCCATCTCACTGCTTGTTATTGGTCTGTTCAGTTTCTATTTCTTTCTGGTTTAATCTAGGAGGGTTGTATATTTCCAGGAATTTATCCATCTCCTCTAGGTTTTCTTTATTTTAAGTTTTTTGAGATTAGTGTTGTTGTTGTTGTTTTTATTATACTTTAAGTTCTAGGGTACATGTGCAAAACGTGCAGGTTTGTTACATAGGTATACATGTGCCACATCGACTAGTCATTTACATTAGATGTTTCTCCTAATACTATCCCTCCCCCAGGCCCCCACCCCCCCAACAGGCCCCAGTGTGTGATGTTCGCCTCCCTGTGTCCATGTGTTCTCATTGTTCAACTCTCACTTATGAGTGAGAACATCTAGTGTTTGCTTTCTGTCCTTGTGATAGTTTGCTGAGAATTATGATTTCCAGCTTCATCTATGTCCCTGCAAAGGACATGAACTCATCCTTTTTATGGCTGCATAGTATTCCATGGTGTATATGTGCCACATTTTCTTTATCCAGTCTATTATTGACAGACATTTGGGTTGGTTCCAAGTCTTTGCTATTGTGAATAGTGCCACAATATACATACGTGTGCACGTGTCTTTATAGTAGCATGATTTATAATCCTTTGGGTATATACCCAGTAATGGGATTGCTGGGTCAAGTGGTATTTCTAGTTCTAGATCCTTGAGGAATCATCACACTGTCTTCCATAATAGCTGAACTAATTTACACTCCCATGAACAGTGTAAAAGCATTCGTATTTCTCCATATCCTCTCCAGCATCTGTTGTTTCCTGACTTTTTAATGATTGCCATTCTAACGGGCGTGCATCTCCTCTAGGTTTTCTAGTTTGTGCACATAAATCTGTTCATAGTAGCCTTGAATGATCTTTCATATTTCTGTGGTATTGGTTGTAATATCTCTGGTTTCATGTCTAATTTAGCTTATTTGGATCTTTTCTCTTCTTTTTATGGTTAGTCTTGCTAATGGTCTATTGATTTTGTTTATCTTTGCAAAGAACCAGCTTTTTACTTTATTTATCTTTTGTATTGCATTTGTTTTGCTTTTATTTAGTTCTTCTCTGATCTTTGTTATTTTTTTTTTCTTCTGCTGGGTTTGGGTTTGGTTTGTTCTTGTTTCTCTAGTTCCTTGAGGTGTGACCTTAGATTGCCTACTTGTGCTCTTTCAGACTTTTTGATGTAGACATCTAAGGCTATGAACTTTTCTCTTAGCACCACCTGATATAGTTTGGCTGTGTCCCCACTCAAATCTCATCTTGAATTATTGGCTCCCATAATCCCCACGTATCATAGGAGAGACCTGGTGGGAAGTAATTGAATAATCGGGGTGGGTTTTCCCATGCTGTTCTTGTGAAAGTGAATAAGTCTCACAAGATCTGATGGTTTTACAAAGGACAGTTTCCATGCACAAACTCTCTTGCCTGCCACCATGTAACATGTGACTGCTTCTCTTTCACCTTCCACCATGATTGTGAGGCCTCCTCAGTCATGTGGAACTGTGAGTCCATTAAATCTCTTTCTCTTCATAACTTATGCAATCTTGGATATTTTTTCATAGCAGTATGAAAATAGACAAATACAGTAAGTTGGTACTGCAGAGAGTGGGGTGCTGCTATAAAGATACCTAAAAATGTAGAAGCAACTTTGGAACTGAGTAATAGGCAGAGGTTGGAACAGTTTGGAGGGCTCAGAAGAAGATAGGAAAATGTGGGAAAGTTTGGAATTTCCTAGAGATTTGTTGAATGGCTTTGACCAAAATTCTGATACTGATATAAATGATAAAGTCCAGGCTGAGGTGGTCTCAGATGGAGATGAGTAACTTGTTGAGAACTGGACGAAGGGTGATTCTTGCTATGATTTAGCAAAGAGACTGGTGGCATTTTGCCCCTGCCCTAGAGATCTATGGAACTTTGAACTTGAGAAAGATGATGTAGGGCATCTGGCAGAATAATTCCAAGCAGCAAAGTGTTCAAGGGGTGACTTAGGTGCTTCTAAAAATATTGAGTTTTATTCATTCACAAAGATATGGTTTGAAACAGGAACTTGTGTTTAAAAGGGAAACAGAGCATAAAAGTTCAGAAAATTTGCAGCCTGACAATGCGATAGAAAAGAAAAACTCATTTTCTGAGGAGAAATTCAAGGTGGCTGCAGGAATTTGCATGAGTAAGGAGGAGCCAAATGTTAATAGCCAAGACAATGGGGGAAATGTCTCCAGGGCATGCTAGAGGTCGTCTTGGCAGCTCTTCTAATCACAAGCCCGGAGGCCTAGGAGGAAAAAATGGTTTCTTGGGCTGGATCCAGGATCCCACTGCTGTGTGCAGCCAAAGGAACTTGGTGCCCTGTGTCCCAGCTGCTCCAGTTCCAGCTGTGGTTAAAAGGGGTCAAGGTAGAGCTCAGGCCATAGGTTCAGAGGATACAAGCCCCAAGCCTTGGCAACTCCCACATGGTGTCAAGCCTGCAAGTACACAGAATTCAAGAATTGAGGTTTGGGAACCTCCACCTGGATTTCAGAAGATGTATGGAAATGCCTGTATGTCCAGGCAGAAGTTTGCTGCAGGGGTGGGACCCTCATGGAGAACCTTTGCTAGGGCAGTGCGGAAGAGAAATGTGGGGTAGGAGTCCCCACTGGGACACTGCCTAGTGAAGCTGTGAGAAGGGGGCCATTGTCCTCCAGAATGGCACCTGGAAAAGCCACGACACTCAATGCCAGCCTGTGAAAGCAGCCAGGAGGGGGACTATACCCTGCAAAGCCACAGGGTCAGAGCTGCCCAAGGCCATGGGAGCCTGCCTTTTGTATCAGCATGACCTGGATGTGAGACATGGAGTCAAAGGAGATAATTTGGGACTTTAAGGCTTAATGACTGCTGTATTGGATTTCAGACTTATACAGTGCCTGTAGTCCCTAGGTTTTGGCCAATTTCTCCCATTTGGAATGAGTGTATTTATCTAATGCCTGCACCCCCATTGTATCTAGGAAGTAACTAACTTGCTTTTGATTTTACAGGCTCGTAGGCAGAAGGGACTTGCCTTGTCTCAGATAAGACTTTGGACTGCGGACTTTTGAGTTAATGCTGGAATGAGTTAAGGCTTTGGGGGACTGTTGGGAAGAGATCATTTTGAAATCTGAGGACATGAGATTTGGGAGGTGTCACGGGTGGAATGATATGGTTTGGCTGTGTCCCCACCCAAATCTCATCTTGAATTGTAGTTCCCATAATTCCTATGTGTTGTGGGAGGGACCCAGTGGGAGGTAATTGAATTATGGTGGCAAGTTTTTCCCATGCTGTTTCCATGATAGTGAATAAGTCTCACAAGATCTGATGGTTTTATAAAGGGCAGTTCCCCTGCATATGTTCTCTTGCCTGCCTCCATGCAAGATGTGCCTTTGCTCCTCCTTTGCCTCCACCATGATTATGAGGCTTCCCCAGCTATGTGGAACTATGAGTCCATTAAATCTCTTTTTCTTTATAAATTACCCAGTCTTGGGTATTTCTTCCTATTTGTATAAAAATGAACTAATACACTGCCTTTGCTGTATCCCACAGGTTTTGACAGTATATGTCACTATTATTGTTCAGTTCAAAGAACTTTTTAATATTCATCTTGATTTCATTGTTGACCCAATGATCATTCAAGAGCAAGTTATTTAATTTCCATCTATTTGCACCATCATGAGGGTTCTGTTTGGAGTCTATTTTCAATTTTATTCCACTGTCATCTGAGAGAGTATTTGATGTAATTTCAATTTTCTTAAATTTACTGAGACTTGTTTTGTGACCTTTTATATGTTCTATCTTAGAGAATATTCTATGTGTGGATGAATAGACTGTCTATTCTGCAGTTATTGGGTGGAATGTTCTGTAAATACTTGTTAAGTCCGTTTGTTCTAGGGTATAGTTTAAGTCTATTGTTTCTTTATTGACTTTATCTCTATGACTTCTTTAGTGCTGTCAGTGGAGTATTGAGGTCCCCCACTATTATTGTGTTGCTGTCTATCTCATTTCTTAGGTCTAGTAGTAATGTTTTATAAATTTGGGAGCTCGAGTGTTAGGTGTGTATGTCTTTAGGATTGTGATATTTTCCTGTTGGACAAGTCCTTTTATCATTATATAATGTCTCTCTTTGTCTTTTTTAACTGCTGTTGCTTTAAAGTTTGTTTTGTCTGATATAAGAATAGCTACTCCTGCTCGCTTTTCATGTCCATTTGCATGAAATATCTTTTTGCACACCTTTACCTTAAATTTATGTGAGTCCTTATGTGTTCGGTGAGTCTCTTGAAGACAGCAGATACTTGGTCGATGAATTCTTATCCATTCTGCCATTCTGTATCTTTTAAGTGGAGCATTTAGGCCATTTACATTCAATGTTAGTATTGAGATGTGAGGTACTATTTGATTCACTGTGCTAGCTGTTGACTGAATACCTTTGTGTGTGTGTGTGTGTGTGTGTGTGTGTGTGTGTGAGTGTTATTGTTTCATGGGTCCTATGAGATTTATGCTTTAAGGGGGTTCTATTTTGGAGTACTTCAAGGGTTTAATATTTAAAGCTCCTTTTAGCATTTCTTGTAGTGCTGGCTTGGTAGTGGTACATTCTCTCAGCATTTGTTTATCTGAAAAAGACTGTATGTTTCCTTCATTCATGAAGTTTAATTTTTCCTAGATACAAAATTCTTGCCTGATAAAGATAGGACCCTAATTCCTTCCAGCTTGTAGGGCTTCTGCTAATAAATTTGCTGTTAATCTGATAGGTTTTCCTTTACAGGTTTCCTAATGCTTTTGCCTCACAACTCATCATTTTTCTAGGTTCCCAGCCCACATCATGGTTGCCTTACAATCATACAGCAATTAGTATGATCTTTATACAGTTTAAATTGGATTCCACAATATTCCTGCTATCTTAATTTGGACTCTCCCCAAATCAGATCCAGAACCAAAAATTCAAGTGAAAGTAGTTTATTTGGAAGATGACCTCAGATAACACTACAAGTGGAGTGGAGAAGTGAGATAGAGAAGAAATCTAATAAAGGGTATATTGTCAAGCAAGTTTCCACTCCACCAACTAAAGGTTTATCTCTAAACTCTGGGAAACAGAGTAAGCACACATCAGAGTTGCTCTGCCAAAGAAGCAAGGTAGCCAGGATATTTATACATCAATTCCCATCAGTGATTGGTTATAAGCTCCCCTGAGAGTTGAGAGTAGAGGGTTAAATTTCCACCACCTCTAGGCTGCCCCACAACATGCAAGGAAGGTTCTGACTGCCACAGAAAGGCCTTGGGGAAAACAGCCTCCAGAACTGGCACTTGAAATTCAAATTAGCAAACAGGGAAATGGCATGTGCTGAGGTGAGATGTGCAGGGTACAAACAGCATCTACTGCACCTATATATATCCCTCTGGTGGCTTCCTGTTGTGTTGTAAGTGCAATCCAAATTCTCAAGCATGGCCTCCTAGGCTGTTTCCACAGTCTTTTCATATGTCTCTCTCTCTCCCATGCACAGCTGACTTTGGTTCTTTGCTCTTTGCCTGCTAGAAGGATCTGCCTAAATCTATCAGTCAAATGTTCTTTGGAGTTGGAGTAAAAGAACCTTTAATCATTTTCAGGCATATTCACTTGCTCTGTCTTCTTCTTCTTTAAAAAACTGTTCTTCTGCTGGAACCCATGAAGACAAACTTGAATTTAGTAAAATCCCTCTCACTACCTCCAGAACTGACAATGCAGATGACCTACAGAAGAAGCTGGTACCTTTTGCTATAGAGCTGCACATGTGCCTGGCCCGGGACTCAAAAAAAGCTGAAGAAAGAGATATGGTAGAAAGTGGAAGAGCTGAAATCCTAGCTGCTGCCCAATGCCAATAAAGTAGCATGGAGGTTACTTAAAATGTGAGCAAGATACAAAAATGCCTCTTGCCATACACAAAAATGGTTGCCGTTTCATTTCCACCTCTACACCCCTTAAGTCCTTGATGATGACACTAACTTCTGCAGGATTTCTCCAAGTATGTGGTATGACTTATGGTTTACTATTTTGGTGGGGAGAAGCCACTCTACTAGCTTCTACTTGGTCTTTCCTACCACAGTAGCCCTCACTCCATGGACCAGGGAACAAATAGAGGAATTCTACTCATTGTTGAGTAATTCAATTATTCATTCTGTAACTGAGTAAATAACTACAGTGTGGTTTAGGGGACACACTAAGCCCACCATGTGACAAAGCTTAGCCAAAACTTCATTGATCACCTGATGTCCATAAGCTTCTACTCTGATTAGCGGCCCATGATGCAATGTTGAGTCTTTAGGAATTAGTGTCAATTCACAGCCAAAGTCTAGCTATTTCTTCTCCTCTATTCCAAATCACACTGGCAAATGAATGCAAGTTCTTTTGGTGAAAGCTAAAGAGAATGATTACAACACAAATTTGTGGCCATTTTTCACAGTTCTTCCTTGAAGGTACCTGGCCTCCCCTTCATCCAAGGGACTCCACACCTATAAACAGGTTCAAGTCTGGTAATTATTTGAGGGATAACATCTCTGTTACCGTGATTCAAGTTAGGCCTCTGTTCACAAAGTTTAGTGATGTTTTGCTTGTACATATCAAGTAAGACCTTACAAGGTTGTCTCCCTATTTCAGTCCTAGAAACAATGGTCAATTAGCACTGAAGTCATAGGTCAAACCATTCTGATTATTGCTTCCACTTTGCTGCATACTGTCATGCCTTTCCTACTTCATCTTTACTAATTCAGGGCCTCCACTGGGCCCCTGCTACCCTGGAATACCAATATCTCCATTGAATTCGAGGAGTGTAGTTCAATGACAGCAGTTCCCATTTGCATTTCTGGCCTACTGATAACAACTCCACAGAGGTCTTCAAAGATGCCCAGGGTCCCCTCATGAATGTATTTCTTGCTGCCTTTGTTGAAAGAGTACACACAGTTAGGGATGAGTAAGCAGATCTTACATGGTAAATCTACTTTACCATGCCTATCTTCCTAAGCCTCTGGGTAGTGTCCCTTGTAGTGTACTGAGACATTTCTAAAATTTCTGGCATTTCAGTTTTATTTTGTCTAGGATACTTCTAGATCCATGTTTCAGCCAACAAACAAGTATACTGTTAGAGCCACTTCCTATAGCTTGAACTAACATACTAAACCTAGAATCTCTTCATCCTGTACTCATATCAACAAATGTGACCAGACTAACATTATATTTCTTCCACCATAATCCAGCACTCGTAGGATCCATTTCCATAAATGTTTTCAGTTTCCATCAATAACATTGATAAACTTGCAATTATTTTGGTGTATATTATACTTTCTTCATGTGTCACACTAAAGTATTCCCAAACTCCCTGGGGCCTGCCAGGACTTGGTCTGATTAGACAGTGGAGGTAGTCCTTAGGATAACCAAAAGCCCTTTGCAAGGCCCTAACTTCAGGGCAGAACGTCATGGTTCCTTTAGGCAAGGAGAGGCTAACATCCTCAGATAGGGAAGAACCTAATGTTTTTTAAGATATGGAGAAAAGATTTTTCACAGTTCAAAGACAGTTTGAGGATACTTTAGTGATCATTACATTGAACAAACCAGGATAATTGCTAATTTCAATGGAGACAAAACATTGTGCAAGAAAAAAAATTGCTATATACTGTATGGCTCAATCGTTAGTAAAGTCATTACAGCATAAAGGCTGGATATTGATCTTTCAAAAGTACAACAGAACCAAATGGGGAGGTGTTAGAATGTTATTAGAAGTGAAAGAGCAATGTGTGAGAAAAAGGGCTACTCACCTTCCACAGCAGGAAGTGAAAAACAATGCCTAAAATGAAAACATAGAGTAGCAATATAAGCATATCAACTAGAGTTATTGAGCTATATAGCAAAAGAATTGGTTAAAATATCTGAATGTGCCTATGGGCAGAAGAAATATAGAGGACCCAGCCATTGGGGAACTGCAAATTTTCATATTTTACTCTTCCACAAGTGCTTCTGATTTAATTGTTTTAAGATTGGCACTGGGCATCAGTATTTTAAACGGTTTCAATTCACCCTTGCTTTAATGTACAGGTGGCTTTAAGCTAGATGCAGGTATAGGTTAGGCAAAAATAAAATATTTTAAAATGTCAATTCCGCTAGTGTTACACTTGGATATTCTACATGAGTGGATAGTTAGGGGAAACTTGTAAGTTACCTTTTACAGATTTTTGGATTGCCTTCCTAAGAGTATACCACCTGAATGTAAACTCCAATCAACAAGCCTGTTCTGTGCTCACACATGTGAAAGATTTGGGCACAGCACTAAGAGCAAGCAACCACGAAGATGATACATGGCTTGTCCACAAGAGGATGACACCCTTTGAAATGAGATGAGAAATATACCGAAAGAGCCACAGCACTCCTTACATAGGGACGTCTGCCTTAAGAGACATGCTAATAGAGGGTTCTAAGATTGAGAGGGGGAAAAAAATCATGCCTGTTTCTTTTCTTTTCTTTTTTTTTTTTAGATGGGGGTCTCTCTCTGTTGCCCAGGCTGGAGTGCAATGGTGTGATCTTGGCTCATTGCAACCTCCACCTCCTGGGTTCAGGCAATTCTTCCTGCCTCAGCCTCCCAAGTACCTGGGATTACAGGTGCCCGCCACCACACCCAGATAATGTTTGTATTTTTAGTAGAGATGGGGTTTCACCATTTGGCCAGACTGGTCTCTAACTCCTGACTGACTTCAAGTGATCCACCCGCCTTGGCTTCCCAAAATGCTGGGATTACAGGCATGAGCCACTGCCCCCAGTCTACCTGTTTCTTAAGAAATTAGGAAAGGCTTCCCAAAGAAGGTAGCATTTTGCCTCAAAGTACAGGTCAGATTGAAACACACTGAAATGAGGGAAAAGAGAAAACATTCACAGGAATATTTTTAGCAAAGGCACCAAGCTGGGAAAACAGAGATTGACATGTGTGCATCCACAGTGATAAAACTTGACAATCATATTAATGAGTGAGGATGGGGAAGCAAGTGGTGGCTGATTTAAAACCAGACTATCGTGGGCTAGGCGCAGTGGTTCACGCTTGTAATCCCAGCCCTTTGGGAAGCCGAGGCGGGTGGATCTCTAGGTCAGGAGTTCAAGACCAGCCTGGCCAACATGGTGAAACCCCGTCTCTACTAAAAAAACAAAAATTAGCGGGGCATGGTGACAGGCTCCCGTAATCCCAGCTACTTGGGAGGCTCAGGCAGGAGAATCGCTTGAACCCAGGAGCAGAGGTTGCAGTGAGCCAAGATCATGCCACTGCACTCCAGCCTGGGCGACAGAGTAAGACTCTGTCTGAAAAATGACAAAATAAAACAAAACAAAACAAAACAAAACAAAACAAAACCAGACTATGGAGAAAGAAATCTTCTCTTTTTATTTTTCCACAGAGTAGATCCTCCTGAACAATACCATCAAATTATCCACCAGCCTAATTTTTCAGTAGAAATTTATACAGCAAGATTTTGGTAATATTTTAACAGTACACTGACATGGTATTTGACCATGACTGTGATGCCTCACTCCTTGAAATTTTTAGATCCTGTTTGAGTAAACCATGGCCCATACTTTTAAGATAAGTGATCTAAAATATCTTTAAGTGTTTTTGGAAAAGAAGTCATTTGAAAAGGGATTTTTTAGGTTGGGCATGTGGGCACAGTGGCTCATGCCTGTAATCCCAGCACTTTGGGAGGGCTAGGTGGGTGGATCACGAGGTCAGGAGATTAAGACCATCCTGGCTAACAGGGTGAAACCCTGTCTCTACTAAAAATACAAAAAATTAGCCAGGCGTGGTGGCACACACCTGTAGTCCCAGCTACTCGGGAGGCTGAGGCAGGAGAATGACGTGAACCCAGGAGGCTAAGGTTATAGTGAGCCAAGATCATGCCTCTGCACTTCAGTCTGAGTGATAGAGCAAGACTCCATCTCAAAAAAAGGAAAAAGGATTTTTTGGTTCCATAACACAGGCTTAGTTAAGCAATAGTATAAATTCTTGCACATGATCTGTGGTTCATTGTCAAGAACAGATTCAAAAAATCAAGTACATTCAATGTGTGTTAACATTCCAGCAGCAGTCTCCAAGGGTCACACTTGGGAACAGGTTATCCTGGGGTCCTGTAACCACCCAAAGTGTTCACCTTGCCTACCGCCTAGACAGAGCCAATTTATCAAGAAAGGGAAATTGCAATGCAGAGTCATTCACACAGAGCCAGCTCTGCAGCAGACCCAGAGTTTTGTTACTATCCAAATCAGTCTCCCTGAGCATTCAGGGATCAGAGTTTTTAAACATAATTTGGTGGCTGGGGGCTGAGGAAGTGGGGTGTGCTGATTGGTTAGGTTGGAGATAGAATCATAGTGGGGGTCAAAGTGAGATTTGTTTCCTGTCTTCTGTTCCTGGGTGGGATTGCAGAACTGGTTGAGCCAGATTAAGTCTAGGTGGTGTCAGCTGATCCATCAAGTACAGGGTCTGCAAAATATTTCAAACAGTGATCCTAAGTTTTACAATAGTGGTGTTATCCCCATCAGCAACTTCGGGAGATTCAGACTCTTGCAACCAGAAGCTGCATAACCCTTAAACCATAATTTCTACTCTTGTAGCTAATTTGTTAGTCCTACAAAGGCAGACTGGTCCCAAGGCAAGATGGGTTTGTTTTTTTTTTTTTTGGGAAAGGGCTGTTATCAATTTTGTTTCAGAGTCAAATCATAAACTGAATGCCTTCCAGAAGCTAGTTCAGCCTATGCCCAGGAATGAGCAAGGACAGCTTAAAAGTTAGAAGCAAGATGGGGTCAGCTAGGTCTGATCTCTTTCACTGTCATAATTTCCTCAGTTATAATTTTTCAAAGGCAGTATCAGTTTTAGCTTGGGTCTCATGTTGGTTCATATTCATGGCCTGATGTACCTCCAGAGCACGTGACCCTCATAGTCCAACAATGAAGAGATATCACCTGTCGGGCTTCAGTATCCTCTTCTCTGTATCTCTTTTACTTCCAATTGCAGTGTATGATAAACCATCATTGCAGACTAATTCTTTGAGATTTAAAATTTGTTTACATAGTGTGTTAGAACTAGATTAAAAGTTAGTCCAGAGATTCTCAAACTTGAAAAAAATAGTATCACCTGGAAGAATGTTTGAAATGTAGATTCCTGGGCTCCTTTCCAATCCACTGGAATCAGAATCCGGGGTCTGAAGAGCAATGCAACCCATATTTTTTAGCAAGCTCTGGTTGATTCTGATGTCACCGACTCAGTGTCTATCCCAGAATATTCAAGAACCTCAATTCCTTCGTTATACAAATGAGGAATCTGAGACCCAGAAGCATTGTTCCGGGACCAAACTGAGGGTTGGGCTTCTATTTCTCATGGCATAATAATGAGATGCAAATGGACTGGGGAAGAAGAGAGTTTTTATTTCTGTAACCGGTTACAGGGAGAAGGCTTGGAAATTATCACCAGATCAATTCAAAATTACAAAGTTTTCCAGAGCTTATGTATCTTCTAAGCTATATGTCTGCTTGTAAGTGTGCATTCATCTAAAGACATAAGTGATTAACTTCTTTTAATCTATAACTAAAGTCTGAGTCTTGAAGACCTTTCTCTGGAGCCTCAGTAATCTTACTTAATCTAAATGGAGCCAGGTGCTGGGGCGATTACCCTTATCTTGTCTCCCGCTAAATTACAGAGGCTTGAGGAGTTTCTTCAGATCCCCAAACAAACTTATTTGAGGCCTGGGGAGTGTCTTCAGCCCCACGATAAAACTTGTTTAATCCTAAATGGGTCCTGTTAAGAATCCCTTCATTATTTTGTCATGCTTTAAGGCCCAGGAAAGGCCTAGGCAAAACTCTTAATGGGCTTTTGTTACACACCAGCCTTTATATAAGGGCACTAGCTTTTCATTTGAACTTAACCACTCAGTCAGTACTGAAAGAGTTGCTGCGGAGGCCTGTGTTTGGTGAGACTTGGCCTTCTACACTGTCATTTGACTGGGGTATCGTTATCTGGTTACTTGGTGTCAGACCCCAGATTTCTTACTTCCAATTAAGAATGCCCTATCCCTGAGCTTCTCTTTTCAATATTCAAAGTCCCTATTAAATTAGAATGCCTGTTGGAGAAGTCTAATCTGCATCTTAGTTGGGAGACATCTTAGTTGGGAGAACCTTTGAAAACAAAGTTCCAAAGGTACAACGCATGTCTGTTTGTATTTTTCTTGACTTGCAGAATGGGCTCCGGAGGATCAGTCGCACAATGTTCTCAGGCTGTGGAGCAGACCCCTGAGTGCGCCAGAGCCTTCCTTAGCACAGCCGTGATGGAGGCGGCATCCAGCAGCCACAGAACTAAACCGTTCCACTGAGGGTGGACATCAGAACCACCAATGTGCCAAGGTCCGGTTTTCCTGAACTTCTCTTCCATCCAGGCAATGTCAGGGAAGTCTTGGCCATACTGTATGAGCCAGAGCCTCTGAAGTTTCCCAAGGGAGGTTTGCTCATCTATTTGAAAGAAATTAGCAAGCTCTGCTTTAGCTTAACTGAAGAGCATCTAGAGAAAGGATGGGGATTTCTAGTTAAAAGGATGCATTGCACCAATGCTCAGAGGGGTGTGTATGTAGCATAAAAAATATAACATGCTGTTCTGTGTACACACTTCCAACTCCCACCTAAAGGGGAGGTCCCTTGAATTGTTTTCCTAGAAGTGAGAATGGGTTAACGAAAGATTCTTTCACAGTCTCCTGCCATTTCCCTTTCTAACAAATGGCCCATGTTTAGCCCAGTGGTTCGCAACCTTGGGGAAGGATGAGATATTTGCCTCCAGGGTATGTTCGGCAATGTTTGGAGACAGTTTTGGTTGTCTGACAAGACAAAATCTGGGATTATTACTGGTATCTAACAAGTAGAGGCCAGAAATGCATACAATAGAGCCCCTCCCACATAACAATGAATTATATGGCCTAAAATGTCAATAGTTTCAAGGTCGAGAAATTTTAATTTAGACTAAAGTGACTGCTTAGGTTAGCTGTGGTGCCTGAGGACCCCAAAGGCTCAAACTCTTTGATTTGTTAGGCAGTTAATGGACTCAATTAAAGAGTCAATTGACTCAATTAAAGAGTCAGTTAATAAACCAAAGGGTAAAATGTTAGTCAATATCTCTGAATCCCTTTCTAATTCTGTCACTGACTTGCCAGTTGAACTGAGACAAACTTTTGTCTCGCCTGTTGACTCAGTTTCTTTGGTTGCTAGAAATCAATGAGAGTAGCTTTTTAGTTTCATTGGTATCTCCTCTCCCAGTGTCTGCCTCCTGAAATAGTGCCCCAAGGTTTTCAATGGTCTCCATGTCCATAAATCCAATGAACATTTCTCCTTTCTTGCCTTCCTTGGCCTCACATTAGACACAGCATTAGATACAGCCCCTGCTTTTTTCCGCCTACATTTCTTTTATTTCTTGGCTTCTATGTGTGAAAGGAAAGTACCTTGGACACCCAAAGTCACTAAGGAAAACTCAAGCTGGAAACTGCTTAGAGCAAATCTGCCTCCCTTTCTATTCAAAGTCACCCCTCTTCTCACTGAGATAGATGCATACCTGATTTGCCTCCTTTGGAAAGGCTAATCAGAAACTCAAAAGAATGCAACTCTTCGTGTATCACCTGTCTGTGACCTGGAAGCTCCCTCCCCACTTCCAGTCTTCCTGTCTTTGCTTCAAGCTGTCCCACCTTTCCAGAATGAACCAATGTACTTCTTATATACATTGATTGATGTCTCAAGTCTCCCTAAAATGTATATAACCAAGCTGTGCCCCCACCACCTTGGGCACATGTCATCAGGACTTCCTGAGGCTATGTCATGGGCTCGTGTCCTCAACCCTGGCAAAATAAGCTTTCTAAATTAACAGAGACCTGTCTCGGATTTTCAGGGTTCACATGTCACAGGCTCCTAGTTTTCCTCCTTTCTAGCTCTAATTCTCATTGTCGGAAACAGTGAGAATAGTCATTAAATACACATGTAACAATGATCATCAACAGGCTTTCCACTCTTCCAGACAGTCCAGTCTCAGAGTTCCCCCAGGTTTAACAAGAGATTTCTTCTCACTCTACACTTTTTCTCTAGACAGTCTTATCAATGTTAAAGTTTCAATTATAATCTATATGCTGTGGACCCACATATTTTTATCTTCTCTGAGTCACTGATTCACGTATTCAACTGTCTTTTTGACGTCTGAATTTGATTGGGATGTTCACACTCTCCTATGTCCAGTCTGAATGTGTTATCTTCCCCCACCTCACTTGCTCTGCGTATCTACCTACCCACATGCTCAGGGTAAAAACTTGAAAGCTTTTAATTTCTCCTTACCTTCACCCTTTCTTTGTATGCAGCCCACCTCCAAGTACTGTCAAGTCAGTCTCTTAAATGCCTATTTAAATCTTACTCTGCCCCGCATCCCTGTAGACTGAAGTACAATCATCCCTCTCCTGAACTATTGCTATAGCTTCCTAATTGTCTTGATTTATATCAGCTCTGCCCCTTCCAGTCTACTCATCACACTACATCTAGAGTGATGGTTTGATGCAAAACTGATTGCATTGCTCCCCTGCTTAAAATTTTCCAATGTCTTCCATTACTCCAAAGTCATAGATCAAATTTCTGCAGTTGGAAATTTTTTGACACCTGCCCATGTCACCAGACTATCTAGTACTATTTACTTTGTCTCCCTGTGTTGTAGGCACTTCATCTTCTTTCTGTCCTACAAAAGCATCGTGCTCCTTCCCGCCCAGTGCCTTCATTCAGGCTGTTCCTTCTGCCCAGAGTCTTCTTTCTTCCCCTTTCCTTACCCCACCCCACTCCCATTTAACCTTTTGTTTACAGCTTTCTAGAGAAAAAAATATTATTAATTAAATATACATATAGCAATTGGAAATCCATATTGATCTTAAAAATCTCTAATTTGAAAAGACGTGAATCTTATAATTAGATAAATATGCTTGTAAATAGTTGAAAGTTAGTTGCTTGCACATGGTTTTAGAACTTTCTATTTTACTCTGCTTTCCTTCTTATAGTAATTATAATCATAAAATTTATTTGAATTTTTAAAATATTTTTTGATATGGAGTCTTGCTCTGTTGCCCAGGCTGGAGTCCAGAGGTATCATCTCAGCTCACTGCAACCCCCACCTCCTAGGCTCAAGCAAGTATCCTTGCTCATCATCCAGAGTAGCTTGTACTACAGGCATGCGCCCCCACACACAGCTAATTTTTGTATTTTTAGTAGAGACGGGGTTTCACCATGTTGACTAGTCTAGTCTTGAACTCCTGACCTTAAGTGATCTGCCTGCCTCAACACTCCAAAGTGCTGAAATTACAGACATGAGACAGTGTGCCCAACCCAGAATTCAAATTTTTAATATGTGTCTCTCATCTGTTAGAATGTGAGTTCTGGTAGATAGTATTTACCACTAAATCTCTAGTACATGACACAGCATCTAGCACAAAGTTGGTGTTAAGATTAACCAACATGTTCAAATCAGAATTGCTCCATTTCCCATTAGGTAATGTTCAAGCCAGACTTGTGTGCCCACCCTGTGCTAGTTTCCATTGCTATTATAACACATGACCACAAATATCATGGCTTAAAAGAAGGCACATTTATACTCTCACAGTTCTGGAGATCAGAGGTTCAAAATTAGTTTCACTAGAGTAAAGCCAAGATGTCAGAAGAGGTGGTCCCTTTTTGAGGCTTTAGGAGAGAATCCATCTTTTTGCTTAGTTTAGCTTCTAGTGGCTGCAAAGTTCCTTTGGCTGTATAAAATAACATCCAAGGGCTTGGGAAATGGGATGTGGACATATTTGTGTGTTGGAGGGGAGGCATTATTCAGCCTACCACCCACCCCTTTGTCGAAAAACAAAAATGTGGAAGACTTAGATCCAAACTGGGAAATGGAGCATGGATCAAGAGACATCACATAAGAGTCGAGACCATGTTTTAGACCTGGTATGGCTCCTTCCTAGTGGTGAGATCCTTGGTAAACTCCTTCATTTCTTCAAGCCTCCTCTGCAAAATGCTGGACCAAAGCAGGTGATTTCTTCCCTTCTCATGGGCTCCCAGTGGTTACATGCTACAGTATGATTTTATGCTATCCTCATGGCTTCCCATGGCCCACATGGCTTCAGGAACACAAAAGAAGCCCAGGAAAAGGCTTCAGGATCCCATACTCTTCCACTGTGAATGAGAGACAATTTCTTGCTGCTGATTTTCCTCCAGGCCCCCATCACAGCCTGGTTTCAATTTTGGTAAGAAGAGGGACAGAGAAACAGACCACATATGAAACATAACAAGCTCTACACCCTTCCTCCTTTATGGTTTCTTTAAATACCGACATAGAAAACCCCCTCCCAAAACACCTAAAACTGGAATATCCCATAAAAGTATAACTATTTATTACCTACCCACTCCTTAAAAAATATAAAAGGGAAACAGTAAAAGAGCTAAAATTATTGTCCACTCATCTGGCATGAATCATTACATTCTAGATAACTTAGTCATGCACAAAACTAAACAAAAAAATACAGTCTTAGACACTTGTAGATTGCACACTCATCTAGATTAAGAATCCCAGAGAGGATCAAAATAGAGGATTTATGTATTTCAGCCTATCTCAGTGCCTGGCAAGAGTAAGTGGCCAATGAATGTGAGATGAATTGAATCAGGCCCCTATAATTTTTTCACAAAGTATGAATATGTACATGTGATTTGGAGCAGATCAAGTAGATATATTCCTGGATGTGTCTAGAAGCACTGAGAAGCTGTGTATGTGTGGGATGGAGGTCATTGGTGTGAACATACCAAAAACTTAACAGCAGAGAGCTTTCAGGATATGCCCCCAGCTTTTCTTGTGTTTCAGTAGCCCCTTGAAATATTAGAAAAGAGAAACAGAGACAGAGATGAAGAGAGAGATAAATTTTATGGAGAAATAACTAGTTAAAAATAAAGTCAAAACTGAGTGTGAAAGTGAGACTACTAAAATCAGGGTAATAGTCACCCAAAGAAATAACTTGTGCTTCGGGAGGAATCCTCAGGGAAGGAGTCATCTCCAGATAAGAACTGATCAAAGGAGATGGTTTTCGTTTGGTTAGGTTTTTACTAAAGCCCTGACTCCCTCTAGTGGGAAGACAGAGCAGTGCAGCATCCGTAGCAAAGTGTGTGCTCTTTTCAGGGCTAAATGTCCTTTGGAATCAAGATTCTTTTTCTTTCTTTCCTTTCTTTCTTTCTTTCTTTCTTTCTTTCTTTCTTTCTTTCTTTCTTTCTTTCTTTCTTTCTTTCTTTCTTTCTTTCTTTCTTTCTTTCTTTCTTTCTTTCTTTCTTTCTTTCTTTCTTTCTTTCTTTCTTTCTTTTTCTTTCTTTCTTTCTTTCTTCTCTTTCTTTTTCTTTCTTCTTTCTTTCTTTCTTTCTTTCTTTCCTTTTCTTTCTTTTCTTTCCTTTTATTTTCTCTTCTTTTCTTTCTTTTTCTGTTTCTTATCTCCTCAGCTTGAAGGTTGCATCCTCTTTATCTCCTTAAGTAAAGCTGGGAGTTCTGTAGTACTCCAGGAGTGAGGACAATTATGCTTAAGACACTTTGGTTTCAGTTTAGTCCCAGACCAAGGGAAAACATTTCAAAATTTTAAAGTAAATCCTTAAAAGTGTAATTTACATCAGAGCGATTGACCTGGCATTGATGTAGACTGCAGTTTGAGAAGTAATTCAAATGGTTTCCACTCATTCCCTCAGAAGAGTCCTTAGAATGTACTTCCATTGGTCTGAAAAATATCTGAAAAAGAATCCTGATGCTAACAGTACTGGAAATAGGAGGGCTGGTGGTTCACGATCAGCCCGGTGGTATCCTCTATTCTATTTGCATCTAGGTAAAGAGACTGTGGGCAGTATGTGATCAGACAATTTGTTGAAGCGCTTTGGGCCTAGGGCATTTAATTTCTGTGAAGTAGGCTCATCAGTTATTCGCTCTGTTTTTGTGTCACCTCTCAGAATACATTAAAGTAGGGGCAACCCTTGAACCCAGATTTCTGCCATGTGAAGACCCTTTGAAAATCCTTACAAACACAGGCACTGCATAAGTGGTCAGCAAATTAAAGCTGGGAGGTGGAGCTCTCCTTTGTGTATCCAATAAGTACCCATCATCTCATTTGAGCATGAAAAGAGGCCACTGTTATTACTTTAAAGAAGGAAAGTAAGCCGGATAGCTCATATTTTTGGAACCATTTCTCACCAAATGGAATAATTCCAGTGATAAAGTGGGAGTGAGGAAGAAAGAAAAAAAAACTTCTAATCATAATGTTTGGGAATAAGAAAGAGGAAACTCACGTCAAAGTCGACTTTCTCCTGCGGGTGCAAAATAAAGGCTTAAGACTGCTCCTGCTGAAACTTTGGGAAGGAAAACGGGAGCTGGCGGGTGGGCTTTGCCTGCCACTCCGCTCTCCCTCGCGGCGCGGGCGCGGCTGGGTTCAGCACCTCGGAAAGCGCCCCTCGCGGCGCCCCGGGATTACGCATGCTCCTTGGGGCCCGCCGCCTCGGCCGTGCAAGTGCCACTGCAACTGGTGAGCACCGCTGGCAACCCACCCGGAGTTGACAACCGCAGAAAGACGCAGACACCCACTGACCTCCAGGCAACAGAGCGAGGTGGGTGCAACTCTACGATCTCTTTCTCTCCAAGGACGGAAACCTCATCCAAGCAGTCCCAGAGGAAACCGACACAGGTATTTGAAAGGGAGCAAGCGGCCCCAAATCGCAAAATTGAGCGACTGTGGGAGTTATGCGCCAATGCCCCAGTGACCGCGGGACACGGAGAGGGGAAGTCTGCGTTGTACATAAGGACCTAGGGACTCCGAGCTTGGCCTGAGAACCCTTGGACGCCGAGTGCTTCCCTTATGGGCTGCGCTCCTCAACTCTGCTCCAAAGCAGCCGCTGAGCTCAACTTCTGCGTCCAGGGCGGTTCGCTGCGCGGCAGGACGCGCTTAGTACCCAGTTCCTGGGCTCTCTCTTCAGCAGCTACTTTGAAAGCTCCCAAGCACGTCCCGCAGGCTAGCCTGGGAACAACACCGGCGTAAACCGTCCCCAGAACGTGACCTAGAGGTACCTGCGCATGCAGATGGCCGATGCAGCCGCGATAGCCACCATGAATAAGGCAGCAGGCGGGGACAAGCTAGCAGAACTCTTCAGTCTGGTCCCGGACCTTCTGGAGGCGGCCAACACGAGTGGTAACGCGTCGCTGCAGCTTCCGGACTTGTGGTGGGAGCTGGGGCTGGAGTTGCCGGACGGCGCGCCGCCAGGACATCCTCCGGGCAGCGGCGGGGCAGAGAGCGTGGACACCGAGTCCCGGGTGCGGATTCTTATCAGCGTGGTGTACTGGGTGGTGTGCGCCCTGGGGTTGGCGGGCAACCTGCTGGTGCTCTACCTGATGAAGAACATGCAGGGCTGGCGCAAGTCCTCTATCAACCTTTTCGTCACCAACCTGGCACTGACGGACTTTCAGTTTGTGCTCACCCTGCCCTTCTGGGCGGTGGAGAACGCTCTTGACTTCAAATGGCCCTTCGGCAAGGCCATGTGTAAGATCGTGTCCATGGTAACGTCCATGAACATGTACGCCAGCGTCTTCTTCCTCACTGCCATGAGTGTGACACGCTACCACTCGGTGGCCTGGGCTCTGAAGAGCCACCGGACGCGAGGACACGGCCAGGGCGACTGCTGCGGCCGGAGCCTGGGGGACAGCTGCTGCTTCTCGGCCAAGGCGCTGTGTGTGTGCATCTGGGCTTTGGCCACGCTCTCCTCGCTGCCCAATGCCATTTTCTCCACCACGGTCAAGGTGATGGGCGAGGAGCTGTGCCTGGTGCGCTTCCCGGACAAGTTGCTGGGCCGCGACAGGCAGTTCTGGCTGGGCCTCTACCACTTGCAGAAGGTGCTGTTGGGCTTCGTGCTGCCGCTGGGCATCATTAGCCTGTGCTACCTGCTGCTGGTGCGCTTCATCTCCGACCGCCGCGTGGCAGGGCCCGAAGGGGGGGACGCGGTAGCCAGAGTAGGCCCGGTCGGAGCCAGCGCCCGGAGACTGTCGAAGGTGACCAAATCAGTGACCATCGTTGTCCTGTCCTTCTTCTTGTGTTGGCTGCCCAACCAGGCGCTCACCACCTGGAGCATCCTCATCAAGTTCAATGCAGTGCCCTTCAGCCAGGAGTATTTCCTGTGCCAGGTATACGCGTTCCCTGTGAGCGTGTGCCTGGCGCACTCCAACAGCTGCCTCAACCCCATCCTCTACTGCCTGGTGCGCCGCGAGTTCCGCAAGGCGCTCAAGAGCCTGCTGTGGCGCATCGCGTCTCCTTCGCTTACCAGCATGCGCCCCTTCGCCGCCACTACCAAGCCGGAGCCCGAGGATCAGGGGCTGCAGGCCCTGGCGCCACTCCGCGCGGCCACGGAGCCAGACCTGCTCTACTACCCGCCTGGCGTCGTGGTCTACAGCGGGGGGCGCTACGACCTGCTGCCCAGCAGCTCTGCCTACTGACGCGGGCCTCAGGCCCAGGGCACGCCGTCGGGGCAAAGTGGCCTTCCCTGGGCGGTGAAGGAGGGGAACGGATTAAGGAGGATTTGGGGCAGAGTCGGGCGTGGGGGAAGCATTTAAGAAGTAGGTGAGAGGAGGATGGACAGAGCATGGAGGAGGAGCCTGTGGATAGGCCGGAGGACTTTCTCTGGAGAGGGGATGCTTCGAAATCAGGTGGAGAGAGGAAGCTGGCAAAGGGGCAGAGATGAGCCCCACAGGCCAGACCGCCAACCTCCGCTCCGCACCCCACAGCCTCTCCTTACTCTTACCACGCTGGGCAGTGTGAAGGCGCCCAGAAGCGGAGAGAAGCAGCAAAAACGTAGAGAAATTGGCACAGGGAGCGGGGCTTAGCCAAATGATGCGCAGACAATTGTGCCGGTTTATTCCTGCGACTTCTGCGGAGAGTGCAGCCGCCGCCACAAAGTCTCCTTTGCGCCTTGGCTAATGAGATTGCAGCAACCCCAAGGTCCTACTTGCTGCGGGGCTGCCCCAGGAATCTAGAGCTAGGAAGCAAGACACGTTTTTGGAGTTAAGAAAGAGAACTGACCATCCTGATGCGTCCCCAGGAGAAACGGCAAAGGAAAGCCACCTCCCATGGAGTCATTATGACGATTATCATTCTGGACTGGGCCAGCGGGAACACACTGAGCCCGACCTAGCTGCATAGCCCCGGAGCTCAGACGTTAGCAGGGGGATAACACCTGTCACCAGCTTGGGAGAGCGATTCTCTGAGGAGTGGCGTCACTGAGGGAGGGAGCGGACGCAGTGTAATTAGAAGGGCTGGTTAAGGAAATTTATTCAGGTTGCTGCCCCAAAAGGTAAAAGGGGGCTCATATGCTCACGTGGTAGCAGCATTGGAAGTGGAGCGCTGGAGCGTTGCGAGGAGGAAGCCCGGGCGCTCCAGTTCCTCTGAGAGCAGGCTGGGTGCCTGTAGGCACTCTGGTCTGCGTGCTGCCGGTGAGCTGGGCCCAGAGGCATCTTGAAGAGCTCTACTGGGAAGAGTGGGGGCACTTCTGCATTTCCTCCCTTCCCACGCTTTGCGAATCAAGCTGTTCCTTTGATTGAGGCCCTGGACCAGCGAGTAGAGGGATGGTTCAGCAATTTTTTTTTTTTTTTTCCTGGTAGGCTTAGATAGAAGAGCTAGAAATGCTGCAGAAACGTGCAAGGGGAATTGGGGCGGGGGGCAGGGGAAGCGGAGTCTTGGAAACCAAATTCCTAGAAGCTGGGTCGGATCTCTCAAACGGAGGTGTGGGGTAGGAAAGAAAATAGTAAGTTCAGGTACTATGTTCTAAAGGGAACAGAGTACTGGAGAAACTGTTCTGAGGGTATCACCAGAATTTCAGATGTAGGTTTCTTTATTACTTATATTATTGACAAGAGAAGGTAGGAAATAGCAATTCCCATCGGACAAAAGCGTCACCAATTTTCATTTATTCTAAAGAGTGCTTTACATATTGAGCATGCATGACAAATTCTTTTCCCAGCCTCCAGACAGTTTATGGAGCTGTCTTTAAAGATTGCCTCACATGTCTCATGTCGACTCTGTTCTGATCACAGGAGCTTAAGATGTTAAACCTTACAAAGTCCTTTCTTGAGGCTCTTCTGAGAACTGGGATCAAACATCAGTCTACCCACCCATCTGCTGGCTTTGATAGAGGTACTGCTACTCTCTTTGGCAACCTGGTTTGGGGTCAAGAAACCAATGATGCAGGCACCCACTGGGGTGGTTGTTTTAATATAATAAATAGCCATTCATAAAAACAGGTCTGTTTAAAGAGCCTCTTGAACAGTAGAATTGTTTAGTAGTGTTGTGAAAAGTTTTTCTGCAGTATCTGAGATTCAGGGCTCAAAATGTGAGATCTACAACTCCCACTTTCCCTGATCTGCTTTTTGTGATTGCAAAACACACTGAAATGACTAAACATTCATGGCTTCTCACAAAAATAGAAGGTGCCAGTCTGGATTCTGAGCAGTCTTGTGAAGTCAGCTCGTTTAGAAAACTGAACCGTGTGTTTTCTTTTTCACCCTTTGGGAAGAACATTTATTGATATAGACATTGAATAGCAATTGGGCTAACAAAGAGTGAAATGTAAGCTCCACAAAAGTCCCCAAAATACAAAATACATGAAAAAGTAAACACGGGAAAAAACTAACATTTGCATAGTAGGAGATCCTTCTATAACTGGATAATAGACTCTTAATGAGAGATTCTTATCAAAGCAAATTGCCATTTCAATTTTAACAATAGAATAATATGTGGGTAGCTCAGAAGTCTTAGGAAAGGGTGTTGAAGTATGTGCATCTGCCACTAAGAGCACTAGAAAAACAGAAGAGAAGGAGCTGGAGGAATAGAAAAAAAAAAATAACCTCTATAAAAAGGGTCACTTTGTCCAAATCTCAAACACAGGACTTCTGAGAACATGGCAGGAGGGATCATAGATCATGACTTTGATCTACCACAAGGACAAAAGGGTCACCAAGGAAATGGTCAGATCAATTGTAATCAACAATTCGTTTTCGAGTGGCTGTTGTGTGCCAGCCAGTGTGCAGGGTGCTGAGGTGATATGCATGAACCAGACATGTTTCTGACTTCCACATGTAAAAGGACAGACAGCCGTGAGCACAAGCAAGATAAGACAGGCAATGATGAGCTGAATGTCAAAGTAAGGCTGAAAAAAAGAAAGACAAAGGAAGGAAAGGTTGATCCTGCTGGGAGATCAGACTTTGTGGTCAAAATAATATTTGAGATAGGTCTAGATACATGGGCATGGTTTAGGCAGAATGGCAGTGGTGGGTTCGGAGGCAGAGAGGATATTCAACACTAATAAAATGTGGTGACTAAAAGCTTTAATGCTGGAATGTCAGATGCTTGATTGGGAACATCAGAAGCAGGAAACAAAGTAGTAGGTATTCTCTTCTTTTGCAGGATTTCCCAGGATTTCTGTTGAGAGTATGCGTCCCTGTACTAGTTTTATTTGTCTGGGGAAAGGAAATTTCTTTTGCCAGAAAGAATATGTCATTGGTATACTGAGAACAAATACTTAGATTCCCAAATGTGGTTAAAGGCTTTGAAAATTGGATTATATTTATTCATTCAAACCTCAAGGGAGCTGAGTTCAATGAGTATTTGCATATTTGTGTGTGTGTGTGTGTGCGCGCGCGTGCGTGCATGTATGCCCTGTGGTTGGTTAGGGATGACTACATTTGACTTCTTGGGGGTTCAATAAGATGGCCCTCAGCTATGGATCACCTTTCCAGCTGGCCCATCTATTCATTTCAAATCTGCACACATCAGAACAGTTTTTGGAGAAATGGGCAGGAAATAAACACTGAACCCCGTAGAGGATTCCATTTCTAAACCTTGCAGAGGCCAAGTACAAGTAGGGAAAGTAAGAGAGGTGGCTTGTCGCTGTTTCTTTCCTAATGCTGAGAGCTATGTGCTGTGAGGTTCCCTGAGCATTTACTTATCCTCATCCAACACTATGGGGTTGGGAGCAGGCGTTTTCCCTGATGGCCTAAGTGAGTCATGAACTTATTTCTCCAGGATGGATGATGGCGGGGGGATGGGAGGGTGGAGTAAGAAGAAGTGGTAGTTTTGTATATATTCTGTAAAAGGAATGAGATTATTTCATTTGGGAGTGAATGTACTAATATAATACAGGAGGACTTGATTGGGAAGCAAAAAATGAGAAGGGAGCAAGGCTTGGAGGGTGACAAGTAAAAAAGCATGCTCAAGCCAGAGAAGACAGCCTAGTTGGGTCTGGAAAGTACCAGCGATCTGGAGAGAATGGGACAGACACACTGCAGGAGCCTGGATAAGGAAGCCACATGTCCTGCAGGTGACGAAGTTGAGCAGGGGGCAGGAAGAAGTGGCCACTTTAGCATAAACCCCTGCCCTCCATTGTTCTCCCAACATATACCCCAGAAGTGGCCAGATCCACAGGGGTGTTTCAGATGCCTTGCTCCACACCACCAGCACTGCCTCAGTCACAGGTCTAAGAGCCAGGTAGCTGCAGAGAGTGGGTTCTTTAAACACAAAGCAGGCATTGGTAGAATTGCAGCAACAAAGTGGAAGCCCAAGTAGCAGAAAGAGAGAGAGAGTGCGTGTGAAATATCAGGGATGCCACTGCCTTTTGAGAACCTTGGGGAGGCTGGGAAGGAGAAGGAGGCTGCAGCACAGAATGACAACAAATGGCTCTGTGCTCCTAGGCTGGCTGACTTTGGTAGATACTGTCCTTAGACCTGGGCAGCCAGGGCCCCTGGTCTGGGTGTCATCATTAGAGGACCCTGCTCTGCCCCTTCACCTCCCCACATGGCAAGGAACCCATAGGGCCTTCTGGAGTTTGTGCCCCGCCAGTCCGCCCACCTTCTCGATTATGCTTGGGTATCTGAGACCTTGAAATTTCTTGTCCAAATGGCCCTGAGTCTATTTACAAGGAATCCATGGGTTCTTTCTTGAGTCTATCCTCCAGAGGGAATTGCATGCCACTGAGTCTGTCCACCCTTAGGTGGCTAAGGGTTGCCATTTGTAGGAGTGGTAGAGGGTGGCGGCAAGTGGGAAACTGTGGATGTGCTGATGCCAGCATGCACACAAGGACTCTACACTGCCTAGGTAGAGAGAAGAGTGGGGGAAGCAGCGAAGAGGGATGGGCTGTGGATCATGTGTCTCCATTCTTGCTCTTGCCCTGGACCCTGCAGGGGCAGTAAATGTACTAGTATAATACAGGAGGACCTGACTGGGAAGCAGAAAATGAGAAGGGCTCCTTATCCAGGCTCCTGCAGAGTGTCTGTCCCATTCTCTCCAGATCGCTGGTGCTTTCCAGACCCAACTAGGCTGTCTTCTCTGGCTTGAGCATGCTCTTTTACTTATCAGCCTCCAAGCCTTGCTCCCTTCTCATTTTCTGCTTTCCAGTCAGGTCCTCCTGTATTATATTAGTACATTCACTCCCAAATTTTCCCTGTGAGAAGCCGTGTGAAGGAAGACCCAAAGCCCAGCAAAGAAACAACCAGAGCAGGCTTCTCAGGGTGGCTACAAATGAGCTAACACTGCAGGGGCTTGGCCATGCTACTGAATCCACTTATTCTCCTAGGCACGGGACGCACAGAAGCAACACACCAAGTCCCAAATTTCCCATTTCTCAAAAACAGCTCATTTCCCTTCTCCAAATTCCCTTCCAGCACCAAAGATTTTGGTCAGTTACAAGTTGAGCTGAGGCAATGACTACTCTACCAGACCCTAGATCAAGTAGGAAGAGGAACCACACAATTCTCCTAACTTATGAAAACATGTGGGCAGATCTGTATTCTGCACTGGTCAGGTATATCCAGGGTTGTGTAGGCAAATACTTAAGACTGGGGAACAGGACAATGAGCTTTTAACACTAGTGACAATCGCTAGCTCCGATCAAGTGCCAGACACCAGGCTAAGTGTTGTCTATACAGGAAGCAGCAGAACCAAAGTGGCAGGGTTCAAAGCCCAGCTCTGTCACTTAATAATTACGTGGTTTCAGATAAGTTATATCTTTCTGCCTCCATTTCTTTATTTAAAAAATGGAGAGTGGTAACAGCACCCACTCCCACAATTGCCGTGTTAACGTTAAAACATTTAGAATAGTGGTAAAGACTCCATAAATGTCATGGTTTGTGTTTTGATGTTTGTTTTTCTGTTTGTTTCGAGACCAAAACTCACTTTGTCTCCCAGGGTGGAGTGCAGTGACACAATCACAGCTCACTACAGCCTCGATCACCCAGGCTCAAGCAATTCTCCCGCCTCACCTTCCCCAAACTTGGGACTATAGGCATGCAGCACCATGCCCAGCTAATTTTTAAAGTATTTTTTGTAGAGAGAGGGTCTCCCTATGTTTTTCAGGCTGGTCTCAAACTCCTGGCCTCAAGGGATCCCCCTGCCTCGATCTCCTAAAGTGCTGGGATTACAGGTATGAGCCACCATGCCTGAACCAATGTTATGTATTATTAATCATCACAACTCTCAGAGATAGCAATTCTTATCCCAAATGTATAGATGAGCAAGTGTGCCTTGGGGAGATGACATAGTTTGCTGCTGAGTGGCAAAGCCAGGATTCAAAACCAGCTGATTCCAAAACATGATTTTTATTAAACCATGCTGCCTCTCCAGGCCGCTGAAAACCTCATCATGGGGAAAGCAGTGGAAGGGGTATGATTAGAGAAAAACTGCTTAGCTTGGAGAAGAGAAGATCATAGGAGAAACAGGGGGCTGTTTTTTGAAAGACTTTTATATCAAATCCAGAGGACAAAACAAAGGTGCAGACTAGAGAGAAATATTTTTACTGTGTCAATGAAATGAACTACTTTAAAGTGATGAATCCTCCAGCATGGATGTTTGAGTGGACTTGTCAGGGGTATCATAAAGTAATAGGAATTAATTATGATCAAATTAAATATGAATAAATTAATATCAGAGAATAAATCACTAGCAGTATTTTGAATATCTGTGAATTTGATGAAATATATGACTCCCCAATATATATGGACCCTCGGCTAAAAAAAAAATCAAATCACTTCATAGAACACATCCAAGCATCATATGTGGAATTTGTCTGCTTCTCAGGTCTCAGAAAGACCTGCAATGCCCTGTGAAAAGCAGCTCCTGCCTCTCCCCTACCCCTGCACTGAGAGGCAATGAGAAAGGCATGTATAGGCGCTACCACCCACACTTACCCCTGCCGCCAATGCATGGAGGCATAGTCCAGACAAACATTGCCTGAAATATGGGGACTGTTGTGCAGAGGATTGGTTTAAAGTGAGAGGTGGGCAGATTCTATGGCTGAAATCACAATACTGGGCGTCCAATGGGCAGACCCTAAGATTCAGAGCTGCAGAAAATGTTAACTTCCTGCCATGTGCTTCTCTGTGTCTGAGGTTAGGGTCATTGTCTCTTTATTGACCTAATTCACGTATCTAACAAAGAGAGCCACAAAGCAACAGCCTATCAGTGCCACCGCAGATGCTGTGATCACCACAATGACGACGCTCCCGGCTGTGTTGACCAGAAAGCCCAGGCCACCTCCGACTAGGATCTGAGCCAGCTGCACCATGCAGGTGAGGGTGGCGCAGTCCATGCCCTTCCCTCTCACGCTGTTGTCTGGATCCCCTCCTGGAGCCTGCTGCCTCTGCAAAGGAAGCACAGAAACACCATTTGACCTACAAAGAACTGTCATTTAAGGGCACAAGTCGGCAAAACTTTTCTGTGACCAACGAGATAGTAAATACCTTTGACTTTGTGGACTATACAGCCCTGGTTGTAACTACTCAACTCTGCTCTTGTAGTACAAAAGCAGGGGCAATGTGGAGCTAAGTTGCATTTCCAATACAGATTAATGGACATTATTAGCATTTGATTTCATGGAATTTTCATGAATTGGTGATGTGGAACTGAACTGAATATTGATGGCTATTAGCATTTGATTTTACACAATTTTCATGAATTGGTGATGTGGAACTGAACTGAATACTGATGGGTATTAGCATTTCATTTCAAGTAATTTTCACTTGTTACAAGATATTAAGCTTCTTTTGAACGTTTTTTAAATCATTTAAACAATTAAAAGGAATTCTTAGCTCACAGACTGTACAAAAACAAGTGGTGGGCCATAATCAATACAATGTAGTGGATACTTAATAAATATCTCATTCTTTTCCTTTCTTAGTGTTAAAAATTCAAAGATTTTAAGAAGGATGTTGAATTGCTGATGTCCTTAAGAGAAGCAACTTTAAAAGGCATTTCAATCTTTTAAAATATGGTTGCTACTTGATTAATATAATGTTTGGTTAATATTTGATATTTGGTCTGAACTGGTTGATAACTTTGTCATTTGTGGCATATATCTTATGTGCTGGGCCTGGGTTTTTTTTTACTTGTTACTTTATTTCAACCTCAACACCTCCCTAGATGCACATGTTATTATCATTCCCCCCATGGTAACAATTATAATACTAGCTATCATATTTTGAGTCTTTGTCAGGTGCTAGGGGGCACCACGCTAAGCGCATCCACTATCTTGTTTGCTTTTCTCTAAGGTAAATAACATTCTTTCCATTTGCCTCATGAGGAAACTGAGGATCTGCGAGCTTAAATGATGATTTCCTACACTATTAGGCAAAAAAAAAGCATTATGCTGAAAAACTCTCATCTTCGAATAAGAAAGGAAAATAAGAAAACAGATTTACATTTGCTTGGTTTTTATTTTAAAATGCTGGAAAGATTAACAAAAAACCTAGTAAGAGTGGTAACACGTTGGGATTGGAGGGAGATAGTAAATGGTAAAGGGAGCACGCAGTGTGCAGTTTTGTATATCATTGTGAATATATTATCTCACTTAAAAATGAACTCATTCTAAGTGCTACTTAATAAACAAATAAATAACATCTCCAGTGTAACGCAGCTTCCAAGTGAAAGAGGCAGGATTTGAATCCAGGTGTCTCTGAGCTTGAAGCATAGGTTTTCTTCCCCCAGTACCATGTAACACTCTCCTTGGAGGGACAGTTTTTTATGATAACTATCCCATTAGCAGCAACATCCCTGTCATGCACTAAAACCTTGGTGACAATGTTTGCCAGGGGATGAGGAAAGCCACAACTCTCTTTTGAAATGTTTTTACTCCTGGTGTGGCTCTGCCCTGCTGCCAGATCAAATGATGAAAAACATGGTCAGAATTATAGTCTCATGTTTATGTGTTCAGTGTTTTTGCAGTTTCATGCTGAGCTGGATTAAACTTGGAGTTATCTCTGTAGCTTTTATATCATTGCTCCAGTTAAGGAACTATAAGCCTATTTTCAAGGGAAGAAAGTTGCAATTTTGATAAGAAGAGGTGGTAATTTTAGAGTGGAAATACCAACTCTGTTATAGGCATTGCTTAGGTGCTTGTTCACTAGTTGAGTTCCAAGGTTTAAACAGAGCAGTTTCCGCTCAGGGCAGCAAAGTGGAGATTACCACCCATGATTCCAGCTTTCCTTCTCGCACATGGGGTCTGACTTACTAAAATCTGGACTCCATTGCCTAGGACTTTCCTACCCTCAACAAATAATGACGAGAAATTCTACCATGCACCTCTGCAGGTAGGGAGACCCTTATTGTGGGTATCCAGAAATGCTGCAGGTGCACCAGGGAGACCTATGAAGTGGTTATAGAAGACCTGGGTCCCTCTTTTTTGTCTCTGTGTAATTGTGGGCTGGTTTCCCCACCTCACCAAGCCTTCTTTTTCTAATCAGAAAAATGGGAGTAACACTCCTTGCCCTACAGCTCCCTAAGTGAGCAGGGATTGAGAGTAAGGACCAGAGAGCTGGGCTGCCCTGGGCATGCCTGTACCAGATCATGATGGCAGTTGGTTGGGCTTTTGACTGTTGCCATTTCAAGAACCCTTATTTTCCAGTTCTGCTCTACACATTGCTACCAAATCCTCCCCAGCCTTCAGATGAGTCTGAATGTTACCCAAGGCAGAGGTTCAATGACAGCACACCTCCTTTTCTTCCTCGCGGTGGTACTCAGTAATGAGGTTAAAGGGCACGGTGTACAGGGTGCTGGACATCACACCAAACAGGCTGCACAGGGCCAGCGTGGAGTAGACATTGGGGAAGAGCCCAATAAATCCTGTCCCCAGGCCAAACAGCAAATATCCCGTGAAGTAAAGACCCTTTAATCCAATGTAAGATACCAAAAATTTCTGAAAGTCTGTGGGAAGAAGAGAGGGAGAAATTACAGCTGGCAGTGTCTCACAACATTTAACAATTTCAGACAATCCTTTATTCTGAAGATTCACTTTTTTGGACGTCCTTTGATACAGAGCCAGGAACAAAAGAATCCCCTTATCTGTGGGTTGAAAACAGCTGGCTTTTGGAACCATTTTAAAGACCTTTGCATAAAGGACAGCTTGAAATTGCCTTGCTAGGCCGATTTTTTTTTTTCTACAAAGAAGAGTCTGGCACCGTTTAGCAGACAGCTGGATAGCAAAAAGAAGTCAAAAAGGTGGTAGAAAAGCTGACCTAACTATGGGAACCTGGGGCTGCAAGAAAAGTGTGGGTTATTCTGAATCAGTTGGGCTGTGGCCCCATAGGACCAAAATAATAACACAGGCCTATCTTGGCCCTATGACCCAATGTCAGGTTGGGGAAAATTGAAACAACCAAAATTTACTGAATGATCTAAGCCCCCACCTGAATGGACTCTGCACACCTGAGAAGGAGGTAAAGGATGTGCAATTATCTGAAGACACTTTCCCTGACTTGCCAATCCTTCCCAGGCTGGTAAGGGGCTCCCACAGCACCCAGCATCTCCTCATTGCTGGCTCCCTAACTCTTGGTAAGCAAGTTCCTTGACTTCTCAAAACCCCAGTTTCCTCATCTGAAAACTGGGAATAATAAAACCATCTTTTGGAGTTGTTGCCAGGATCAAGTGAGATGAAGTGTCCATGAAATCACCCAGCCTAATGCCTAGCATGTAGAAAACATACAATTAATGTGGCTATTGCTATTGCAACAAAGACAGGCTGAGCTGGAGATAGCTGACTCTTAACTGGATTTCTCTTCTAGCAGGTCAGCTTGGCTTGTTTGTATCAGTATAGTGGTAGAGCTAATTTTTAAAAATGAAAAATTCTGCTTTAAAACATTTTACAAGGTTTTCTACAATGGCAAGAAAAATCCCTAAATTGCTTTTATCTTCCTTTCTTAATCGGTTGTTTTTAATTCACACATTCCTCATCTCTCCCCTGTGCCATTCTCCTGGAACACAAGAATCAGGGGATAAATAACAGATACTTGAAATGTGGCTATTCAAGAATGAAACTTTCCATATCTATTCGTATAATTATTGGACTTACAGCTTGTAGACAAGTAACCTTGTTTGCAGTACATTCAAATCAATTATGAAACTAAACACTGTCTCACATTGATTGAAGACAAAGCTCTGAAAATGACAAGTGGTCAACATTGCTTCCTCTATTAAACTTATACCATGCCTGGAGGACTGTCATTAAGGTTGAGAATAAAAAAATGAGAATAAAGCTAGATAAGTTTCTGCTTGCTTAATAATTATATTTATATAGAAAATGTAATCTAAGGTGTCTCAATACCTAAAAGATACCATCAACACCCATTAGGGAAATGCTCTTATCCAAGTGTGTATGCCAGCAGAGGAGAAGGCAAAGTAGGATAAAGAGGTACTTGGAAACTTAAATAACTTCAATACAAAGACTGAAAGTCTGGCAAAGAATACTTTATTCACAAAGATAATTCAATGAACTTCAGGGCCAAGCTTGCATTGCCCTCTGATGGTTCTGATACCCAGTGGTAGTCATATCATCACACAATGCTTCTCTTCAGGACTGGGGGGAAATTATAGATTTAAGCACCAGCTATGACTAGTAATGTATATTATGGTATGAACAATTGGCCATGTCTTAGTACCTAGTGTTGTTACTCTAATTGGTATACGTGTACCTACTGTCTACAAAAGGAGCTTGGAAACAAGTCCCTATCATCTTTCTCCACCTTAGCA
Organism: Chlorocebus sabaeus; assembly: GCF_047675955.1. Classification (NCBI taxonomy): domain Eukaryota; kingdom Metazoa; phylum Chordata; class Mammalia; order Primates; family Cercopithecidae; genus Chlorocebus; species Chlorocebus sabaeus. The sequence continues at coordinate 60,648,386 of NC_132907.1, read as the reverse complement.
GCCAGATTGTCCTGCCAACCTCCACATGGATAGAAACTGAATCTGCTCCTGATGTTATGTGATGAGTCCAAGATAGAGGGTAATATCATGAGCTCTGGAAGGAGAGGAAAGGATTGATTCTGCCCAGAGCAGGTTGAGGTGCAGGGAGAAGAAAACTTGAATGATTTCACCGAGGAAGTAATATTTAAGTTGGGTTTAAAACCATTATTAGAAGTTGTCTAGTTGGGGAAGTAGGAAGAGCAGTTCAGGTAGAAGAAACTAAAAGCAGCAGCAAATACACAGAAATGAGAAAGTCTGCATAGTGGGTCACTGACGGTAGTTAATTGACATGGGAATGAAAGAGGGCAAAGTATGAACTAGGCCGAACTGTGAAAAGCTCAGGAATTTGACTTTATCCTTTGGGTATGGAGGGCCCCTAAAATCCTTGAGCAGAGCAGAGTTGGCTGGTATTTTATAAATAAAATGTTGATTTGAATTTACAATGGTAGGGATCCAATAGATTTATACATTAATACAACTCTGGAAAACTATTCAACTAATAATTTCTTTTGTAACTAGAAAGCCTTTTAACTAGAAGTGACCTAAAAATAACATGCTTTAAAGTTTCAAATGGCATAAAATGTATGTAGACAAGACTGATGGAATGTAATCTAGTAGGGATTCCTTGAGGAAAAAGAAGTTTAGATTGACACATTTTTTTGTGGGTCAAAAAAAAATTACAAAGATGAAGGTAGGGCTGGATATAGTGCCTCATGCCTGTAATTCCAGCACTTTGGGAGGCTGAGGTGGAGGATCACTGAGTCCAGGATATCGAGACTAGCCTGGGCAATGTAGGGAGACCGTGTCTCTCCAAAAAAAAAAAAAAAAATTAAGTTAATAAGCCAGGCACAGTGGCATGTGCTTGTGGTCCTGGGTACTCAGAGGGCTGGGACTTGCTTGAGCCAAGAAGGTTGAGGCTGCAGTGAGCCATGATCACGCCATACACTCCAGCCCAGGTGGCAGAGTAAGACTTTGTCTTAAAAAAAGAAGAGAAACAGACCAAAAAAAAAAAAAAAAAAGAATGAGGGTAGTAGTAAATAGTCCCCTCAGTCCTTGAAATCATGAAAGACTTAAGATGGAAAATTTACCAAACCCTTTTAGTCTAGCATTCTTTCATTCTATTTTAAGTGCTTGAAATCTTCCTCCTGGAATTTTTCTTAGTTTGTATACTCCAAGAGGAAGAAAAGAGTTTGCTAAATAAATGTAAGCTTTATGCACTACTATTTGAGTATCATAAATTTTAACATAATGAAGGTTGTGGTTATGTGATTACTGGGCTCATCAACTTCTTGCATGTTTATATGAGGTCCCATTTTCCCAATTGTGCTCACTGTTTAAGAGATCTTGAGACAGGTTTCCTGTTGTGCTATGGCTGGGTAAACGGAAGGGGAAGGGGCCTTCACATACATCCGCCCTTTCTCCCCACAAGAAGCAGGCTGACGGTGACAGAGTGAGTCCCCCTGAGAATGGTAACAGGGATTCTCCCCATCTCTTCTCACTTCCTTCACCCAGGCCATATCCCTGCTGTCCCCTGGACCTGTCCAAAGCCCAGAGCCCTGAGTTGGGGGTCAGTTATTCTTACAATCTTGCAGAAGAAGAGCGCTTTATAATTAGGAGAACTGCATATGTTTTTCAGTTCAGACTTTTCACTTAATTCAATGTATACAGAACTTGGAGATATCCACACACAGTAACAAGTACAATGCAGCCTATGAGATGCCGTGGAGTTGTAGCCCAGCCACTTGGACTTATGCAAAGACAGTAGCAGAAATCCCTTTGTTCAGTGTCTTTATAGCTGCAACTTAGGTGAGTGGAGGTTAAGAGGCTCAGAAAAGCTGGCACCTGGGAAGGAAAGCCAGATGTCCCCAATCCTGGTGTGGTGTTCCTATAACCTACCCAGCTACACATCTGAGCTAAGGTCATTTGCATGCTGACTTTGTCACCTGTCATGTTAACATCGCTTCTCTTCTGTGTCATCTACAAATCTGATATGCCTGTCTATGAAATGCCACCAATGATCTTGCTCCAGTAGAACATGAACTTACTGGGACTCATCCATCTAACACTTCATCTTGTAAAGATTCCCTTTTATTTCCCAGAGAAACTTGAAGTGCAAAGTAATCAGTGAGGAAAATGACACCTAGAATTCATGATGATAAAAGGATGCTTCCTATGGTCCTTTCTAAGGTAATAGTTTTCCCTGACGTCCATAGATTTATTAAGAATCTGGTATTTTAAACAGTAGAGAATACACATAGAAATATCAAATCCAAGTTGTGCTAGACCAGAAACTTTTAGAAGACATCCTTAGGAGAGAGAGAGACTTACAAGAATAAAGTGAGGAAAACACGGAGTTGATGCACAAGCCCCAACATCCAACCTCGACTCCTCTTTCGTAGATGAGAAACTCTGTGGAGTTGTGTGCACTATAGGGATCCCCACCATACACAATCTGAAAGAGAGGTTGGAGGCTGTTGAGGTACAAATGCAATGTAGTAAGAACCCATTCTCATGCACTCTGCTTCTCCACCCCTGGGGAGCAAATGTCCCTGCCTGAGGGACCCTTTCTAGAGTACAGAGCTGATGCTGTCATGACCAAGTCGCCCCTTCCATCCTATCACATCTTCATTCAAGGACCTATCAAAAATCTAATGCTTGCTGCATCAGGTCTCAGTAACACTCTCTCGCATCCTTAACATTCCTCCTTCCATCTTACAGCTGGTCCCACCTTACTTAGGTAATCCCACCACTCATCTTCTGCTACAGTCAATCGGCTTCTGACTCACCTTCACATGGGCCATTCCTGTTCCTGCTTGGAATGTTTTCTCCCTCTCTCATACTCCTCTAACTCCTACTAATCCTTCAAGGCCCAGACCATACTGCACTTTTTTATTTGTATTTATTATTATATTTTATTTTTTAAGAGACAGGGTCTTGCTCTGTCACTCACAATGGAGTACAGCAGCACAATCATAGGTCACTGCATGCTTGAACTCCCGACCTCAAATGATTCTTCCACCTTGGACTCTGAAAGTACTGAGATTACAGGCATGATCCACCATGCCCAGCCTGAGCCCTGCCCCTCCTTCTTGAAGCCTGCCATGATTGGTACGGCTCACATCAATTTGCCCTATTTGTTGCATTTGATTAAATACTGGCAGGCTTCGTAGTGTCCTCTAGTTGTCCGGCGTATAGTGGCATGTTTCTAGACCTGTGTGTAAGCCAGCTTCTTGATGGTACTCTTTCCTACATTCTTACTGTGCCAATCTTAAGAGGATAACCCAGAAGAACCTCAACAGGTATTAATGGAGTAAATGATGTGTAACAGTGAGTGTGTGCACAGACACGTTCATTACCTGCCCCATGAAATCTGTGAAGAAGAGCATGTTGGACAGGAAGGCCGTCCATCCAATGAGGTGGCTGATGCAAAGGTAGCGGTAGTGAGAAGGCATGCTCACCAGTGCTCTCAGCAGTGACTTTAATGTCATTTCCCTGCAAGTCTGAAATAAAACATGAAACAGAGGTGTGACCTTCACTGCAGAAACTCAGCCTGCTAAGGGAGCCAGAGCGCACAGCCATATTATGTATTTGTCAGTCAGCCATCACACGAAGTGTCACTTTTCCTGGACATGGAACTAGGTTTCCCTGGAGTAGACTCACAGGAGGTATTCTGTTAACCGTGAGTGACGGCTTAGCAGTTTCAGACCCAGAATGAGGCTTTGGACCAAGGGCAAAGAGAATGAGAATGACGCTAGCTTCAGGCCAAAGTGTAGGAGACATTGAGCATCCTATCTCTGAATGACAGAACTGCTGCACAAGGACAAAGCTCACAGTCATAAGCCAACTCTTAGATGATTATAATTCTTGGGTCTCTTAACTATGAGAGCACAGTAGGCAAATCCAAGATGTCTGTCATGATCTTGGTCCCCTAATGTCATCTCTGTGATTATGTGCTGTTACATGGCAAAGGGATTTGCAGATATATTAATAATTAAGGTAACTAGTCAGCTGACCTTAAGTTAATTGAAAGGGAGATTATCTGGGTGATCCTAACCAAATCCCATGAGCCCTTGAAAAGTACAGAATTTTCTCCAGTTGGTAGTAGAAGGGAAAGTCAGAGCAACTCAAAGCATAAGAAATGCCTGCTTTGAAGGTGGAGGAAGCCACATGAAAAGGACCTGAGAGTGACATTTAGGGGCTGAGAACAACTCCAGGCCAACAGTCCACAAGAAAGCAGGGACCTCAGTCCTAAAACCATAGGGAACTGCATTCTGCCAACATCCTAAATGTGCTTAGAGGCAGGCTTCTCCCACTGAGCTTCCAAATGAGAATACAGCTCTGCTAACACTTTGACTTCACACTTGTAAGACCTTGTGCAGAACACCTAGTGCAGCTCACCCAGGCCTCTGATCTACGGAACTGTGAGATAATAAACAGGTGTTGTTTTAAGCAGCTAAGTTTGTGAAAATTTTTTATTTACTAGAGCATTAATACAGAGAGCCAGTCAGCTCCCTGTTCTTAGCTAGCTGTCTCCACCCAGGTTATTTCTCTGGATTCTAATGATAGCAGAAACGTGTTAATGAGCCCTAATTGAGTTAGAAGTAAGAACAATGTAGAACTCAAATATATATATTTATACACACACACACGCACGAGCGGACACACATACACACACACACGAGGGGTCTTCAATATGTTAACAGAAAATGCATACTATGAAAAAATTATGTATGGATTTCAAAAAAATTTTTGAAGCAAAATAAACTCATACTAACTTGCTATAGTATGTCTGAAGAAGATTTAGTTTGAGGCACCAAGAAGGATAAGACATCAGTTTGAAAACAGCCCCTAACAGAGCCATGTGAATTCTACCAAAATTGAAGCTGGAATAAACATCACTTATGGTGAAGCTTTGGTGGAAGAATGGTGAAATCATATATTTTTTTTCGAAGTTTATGAAGACAATGTCCCAAAGAAATCAGCAGTTTACAAATGGATAACTCATTTTAGGAAGGAACCAGATGGTGTTAAAGATGAAGTCCTCAGGGGCAGACCATCCACATCAATTTGCAAATAAAAAAGTTAATCTTGTTTATGCCCTAATTGAAAAGGACTGACAATTACTGGCAGAAACAATAGTCAACACCATAGACATCTCAGTTGGTTCAGTTTACATAATTGTGACTGAAAAGTTAAGGTTCAGCAAACCTTTCACTCAATGAGTACCAAAAGTATTGTGCCCAGATCAACTTCAGACAAGAGCAGAGCTTTCAATGAAAATTTTAAACATGTAGGATCAAGATCCTGAAACTTTTCTTCAAAAAGTTGTAACAGGAGATGAAACATGGCTTTATCAGTATGATCCTGAAAACAAAGCACAATCAAAGCAATGGCTACCAAGAGATAGAAATGGTCCAGTCAAAGCAAAAGCAGACAGATCAAGAGAAAAGACCATGACAACAGTTTTTTGGGGATGCTCAGGCATTTTGCTTGTTGACTTTCTGAAAGGCCAAAGATTGATACTATCTACTTACTGTGAGAGTGTCTTGAGAAAGTTAGCCAAAGCTTTAGCAGAAAAACACCCATAAAAGCTTCACCAGAAAGTCTTTGTCCACCATAACAATGCTCCTGCTCATTCCTCTCATCAAACAAGGGCAATGTTGTGATAGTTTTGATGGAATGTCTTTAGGCATCAACTCTACAGTCCTGATTTAGCTCCTTCTGACTTCTGTTTCATAATCTTAAAAAATCTATGAAGGGCACCCATGATTTTTCAGTTAATAATGTAAAAAAGACTGCATTGACATGGCTAAATCTCCAGGACCCCCAGTTCTTTAGGGATGGGCTAAATGCCTGGTATCATTGCTTACAAAAGAAAGCAATGAACTCAATGGAGCTTATATTAAGAAGTCAAGTTTATTCTTTTTAAGTTTTATCTTCTCATTTGATTTTTCCATTGACTTTAGGAAGGCCCATCCCACACACATATATGTAAAAAATGAATATACAGGCCCCTGATTATTTAATTTAGATTTAAATTAGGGTAAAACCAGAAGCTATAGTTTTTTTGGTTTCAGAAACATGGAGAGAATGAGAAACTTTAAACTATTGACGCAATTGTTTTGAAATACCAAGAATGATAACAGCCTTTAGCATCTTGTCATATAAGAGAAGAAAGAAACCTTGGGAATATTAAGTGATTAGCTTCCCTGAAGACACTGAGACCATAAACATCAGATGAGATTTGGTAATGGGTCTTTCTTGTCATATTTTTATTGATTCTGAATCATGACATTGAGTACTGGCTAGTTTATAAGACAGTCTACTGAGATTTTCTATTTTAACTGTAACAGCGTATTTTTTATACTTCTTAACCTTATACAATCGCGCATTTTACTTCCTTGTTGTGGAAAATTATATTCACCCGTTTTAGTTCTGTTGTGTAAGTTGATTTTTTCAAATTCATCAGTCTTGCAGTATCTAGCCCACTGACCATAACTATAGTCATTTTCTGATAATAAGTGTTAAACACTACAGGCATGTCCCTGGATTGAAGGAAAATAACTGTTTTTCTGCAAGTAGAATATGGTACCTGTAAAAATAAATGATTATAACAGAAATGAAGTTCAGAATTACTACTTTTTCCTCAACCACAGAAAGAAGCAGCTAACAACACAGCCCAAGAAACAACAGCCTGGTTTTCATGCCTCCAACTAGATGGTTTGTCTTCACTTTCCTTCCTCTCTTTCCAAAAATGCAAAACTGAGAAAGTGAATCTGGCCAACAAGTATTCAGCCTCATTCTAAATATTAATATATGCTTCTGACTTATACATAATTTTCAGCCTGCTTTCATTGTTAGCCTAATTTGTCCTTTCTTCTAAAAATAAATATGAGCTTTCGAAATGTGCCTAGTATTTCCGTAAAAGCTGGGAGTGTAAATATTCAAAGCCCCTTTGTATATTGTAACTCAGAATAAAAACTCAGCTGGCATATTATTCCTGACTCATCAATTCCCTTGTAAAACCTTTTTAATCGTTCTGAAACCTTGGGAGTTGTTTTACTGCATTTATTTTGCACCACTGTCAGCTATAGACTGGGTGGTGATGAATTTACAAGAGAAAAAGGTACAGAGTCTATCAGGGAGAAAGAAAACTTCACAAATGTGCCCTCAAAAGGAGACTATTTAAATGTTAAAGGGAGCAACTGATGGCATGGAGGAATTGGAGATAGATTTTATGAGATCTGGTTTAAACTCATGAAATAATTCAGCCCTCTTGCCATTAAAAAAGAAAAATTTATTCTAAAATTACACAGCCACCCTTATTTTGGAAAGCAATGTCTTTGGCAAGCAATAACAGCCCTGCAGCCTTGGCCCTGACCCTGGAAACGTGCAGATTTCTTTTGCTTAACTGGAGACCTCCCAGGGCATACATTTGGAAGAGAAGTGCGAATCCATGGCTTTGAAAGTAAGATGTATTACTCTGTGCTTTATTCTTACTTTATCTTTTTGTCTTATTTTATTTGCTTATTTATTTATATTTTTAGAGGCGGGGTCTCACTCTGTTGCTCCAATAAGTGTGCAGTGGCATGATCACAGCTCACTGCAGCATCAAACAATTGGGCTCAATGGATCCTCCCACCTCGGCCTCATGAGTTGCTGGGACTACAAGAATGAGCCACTGCACTGGTCTCAATTTGTTTTTTAAACCAAATAACGAAATCATTCAGAGCCTACAAAATGTTTTATGTGGCCCCTACTAGAAAGTTCACTGTATCTGTTGTATTTATTTTTGTATTCGTGTGGGAGTTCCATGCCTTTCAAAAGGCTTCCACTCAGTTGATTTCATTTGATCCTCACAGTAGCCTCTGAGTGGATGAGACAACACCTGTCTATGCAACTCTTGGAGGGGGAGTCCCAGTCTGTCTAAGGGGACATCAAAGAGGCAGATAACCTATCAGGGTGTTATCTGTTATCACGTATATACTTACCTTTAGTAAAACCCCATCTTGTTTTGTTCCCCAAACCACCACATTATTTTAAAATTTTTGCTTTCACATTATTTGATTACTTTTTTCCTTATTTTTTATCTATTATAGAAATTTTGGATGTATTGCAGAATTTAAAAATAGAAAACTAAAGCTTCCTGTGAGCCTATCATCCGGACTTTTCATTTTTGGTATATTTCCTTTCCATTTTTCCTCTATGTATGCAGCTTTGTTTTCTCCCAAAATAAAGATTGTTTTGTATATGTAATGTATATTTTACCTGATATATTTTTATTAAATCTTCAGAAACATACATTTTTAATGACTGCATGAATTTTATCATATAGATATTCCATGATTCTCTGGCTGTCCTGCATAAATGCACAAAGGGCTCCAGTCCAACTAGGAATCTTAGAGTTCTGGTTTGTTGGTGAAGGAGGGGCAAGGAGTATAGGTATTACCCACCAAGCAGCCTGGTGTCGGGAAAAAGGGTTGAGTCTAGGCATTAGGAGACCTAAAATCTCATATTTTCTCTACTTGTGTGATCGAGATAAAATGAAGGCTTTATCCCAATGACCTCATAGTTCCTCCTTGCACTCTTATAGTTATGGAAAACACTGCACTCATCCTAAAATAGGAGCTACTGTTGGAATCAGATGAATAGATTATTCTCTTCAACTGCATTCTCCTATCAAGTGGCATGGGGAGAGGCAGGTTGATGTGCTGTGGCAACTCAACTCCAAGGCAGTCACGGGGATAGAATGAGGCCTTCTTTCAGCAGTTCATACTCAACCATTTTGCCAATTCAAACATAAGCAGTGTCGAAGTTTACTTTTGCATTTATTTTGGAAAAATGCTAAGCAAATGAACAGAGTAAACAATACTGTAGGAAGCGCTTGATCTCAAGGAAAAACTACTTACAGAATTTTATAACTAACAGCTAAGATGTATTGCTTTTATTTATATACATAACTGAATACAAAAAAATGAGATTTTCTACTGACTATACATAGCAAAAGAAAAAAAAAAATCCCTAAAATACCATTAAAATAAAGTACAGTTTTTAGTTTTGTAAACCACTTAGCTAAATGTAATGTGGTATCCTAGATTGGATCAGAAAAAGGATATTACCAGAAATGGGATAGCTGGATCAAATGGTAGTTCTACTTTCAGTTCTTTTTTTTTTTTCTTTTTTTATTGTACTTTAAGTTCTAGGGTACATGTTCACAACGTGCAGGTTTGTTACATATGTATACGTGTGCCATGCTGGTGTGCTGCACCCATTAACTCGACATTTACATTAGGTATATCTCCTAATGCTATCCCTCCCCCAGCACCCCACCCCACAATAGGCCCTGGTGTATGATGTTCCCCTTCCTGTGTCCAAGTGTTCTCATTGTTCAATTCCCAGGTGAGAACATGCAGTGTTTGGTTTTCTGTTCTTGCAATAGTTTGCTGAGAATGATGGTTTCCAGCTTCATCCATGTCCCTACAAAGGACATGAACTCATCCTTTCTTATGACTGCATAGTATTCCATGGTGTATATGTGCCACATTTTCTTTATCCAGGCTATCACTGATGGGCATTTGGGTTGTTCCAAGTCTTTGCTATTGTGGATAGTGCCACAATAAACATACGTGTGCATGTGTTTTTATAGAGCACGATTTGTAATCCTTTGGGTATATCTCCAGTAATGGGATGGCTGGGTCAAATGGTATTTCTAGTTCTAGATCCTTGAGGAAATGCTACACTGTCCTCCACAACGGCTGAACTAGTTTACAGTCCCACCAACAGTGTAAAAGTGTTCCTATTTCTCCATATCCTCTCCAGCACCTGTTGTTTCCTGACTTTTTAATGATTGCCATTCTAACTGATGTGAGATGACCATCAGAGAAATGCAAATCAAAACCACAATGAGATACCTTTCAGTTCTTTAAGGAATCGCCACACTGTTTTCCGTAGTGGTTGTACAAGTTTACATCTCCACCAGCAGTGTAGAAGTGTCCCCTGTTCACTGCATCTAGGCCAACATCTATTTTTTTTATTATTGTCATTCTTGTGACATATATATATGTGTGTGTGTATATATATACACATATATATATATCGCAGTTTTTTATTCACTCTTTGATGGGCATTTAGGTTGGTTCCACGTTTTTGCAATTGCGAACTGTGCTGCTGTAAACATGAGTGTGCAAGTATTTTTTATATATATGATGGAATAGTACTCAGCCATAAAAGGAATGAATTAATGGCATTCACAGTGACCTAGATGAGACTGAAGAATATTATTCTAAGTGAAGTAACTCAGGAATGGAAAACCAAACATTGTATGTTCTTAGTCAAAAGTGGGAGCTAAGCTATGAGGATGCAAAGGCATGAGTGACACAATGGATGTTGGGGACTCAGGGGGTAAGGGTGGAAAGGGGATGAGGGATAAAAGATTACAAATTGGGTGCAGTGTGCCAAAATCTCACAAATCACCACTAAAGAACTTACTCATGTAACCAACCACCACCTGTTCCCCCATAACCTATGGAAATATTTTTTTTAAAAAAAAGGACATTAGTAGAAAAACGGTGAAATTCAAATAAGTCTGCTGTTTACCTAACAGTACTGAAGCAGTGTTAATTTCTTAGTTTTAACAAATGTACATGGTTGTCTATGACGTTAACATAAGAGAGAAGCTGGTAAAGCATAGATAGGAACTCTCTCTACTATCTGCAACTTTTTTGTAAATCTAAAATTATTCAAAAATTAAACTTTGATTAAGAAAACAAAATACCACATAGGCACGCTTTGCTAGGTGACAACTCCATGGGGTAGAACAAGGGCTCTGGTGTTCACTACAGTCTTCTGATGCTCAGCATTGGGTCTGGCAAGGGTAACTAATAACTATTGAATGAATAAAATAATGTACAAGTGAATGAAGCATGCACACAGTGCAACCCATTCCAAGAAATCTTATTGTTCACCCAAATACACCCTCCTCTTTATTCCCTGTAGTCAGTAGTCAGCAGCCAGATTAATAGCAAAAACAAAAAAAGACCAAAAAAAAAAAAAAAAAAAGCTAACATCAGTGAGTCCTCTGCCCCACTAGTTTTGATGGACCTCCATCATCTACCTAATAAGATTTTAGTTATTATGCTGGCATTCAAAAGCATCCAAAATCTGTCTCCAATTTGCTTTCTTAACTTTAGTTCTAAAGTTACAAACTCTATGATCTACAGTACCACTTATACTTTCTGCAAATATGCTTCACGCTTTTAAAATATTTTTTTATATCTGTGGCTTTGCTGATGCTCTTCTGTCAGAATTATTTTTCCCCAAAAATATCTATTCAAATCCTAACTATCATTCAAGGCAGAACTCAGGGGCGATCACCTCCATGACGCCTTTCTCCATTTATTTAGGCACAATCCTTCCCTCTTTAAAACTAAAAGCAACTGTTATTATGCCATTTGTGGCCACCTTGGAAATGTGCCATTTGGGTCACCTACTGGAGAAAACACAGTTGATCGACAGCTCCGAATGCTGCCTTTCTGGATCCATTGCTCCTGTTCCTGCCAAGGAACTCTGTTCCTGTACCTGTTCCTGCCAAGGTCACCCTTTTCCTGGCTGTTCCCAGATAGTGACTAAGCAAGACAGGGGGTATTAGTGCTAGCCTGTTCCTACAAGAGTTGGGACTCCTCTAAGGAGCAACTTTGGCTGGAGGACTCCCATTTGGCCTGGGTGAAGCTTTCTTGGAACTTCACTGCATCTGAGAGTCTTCCTACCCTATCTTCTTTCCTTTCCTTTCTCCTTTCACAGGTGTTTGACTTATATCAAGATAAGAAGACTTTCCCTTCCTATTTCTACTTTCTCCACCTTATCTTTCATGCTGTTTTCTCCAATGAATCTCTTACATGTCAAATCCTACCTTGGTGCCTTTTTAAAAGATCTGAACTGATACATTGTTTCTATAGAATTTACCATGTTCTATCATGGATTATGAGTCATGATATAAATGACTTATGCCACCTGTTTGGCTATAAATTCTTGGGCATATAGACTGGACATTTGTCAGTTTTATGGTCCCCAAATATCTAGTACAGCACTTTGCACATACTCAGTACCCCAAGCTGTTTGTTAAATGAATAATGATTATAATGTGTTGATATACTTACGTGAAGTTTGAAAAAGTGTCTTTGCATGTTTTTTCTTAGTTGAACATCCTAATAATCCTAGAAAATAGACTGGCCAAGCCAACAAGAGAAGCTGACCTCACAGGAAGGTGAGATTTACTGAGCTTGTCTGAAAGTTGTTGGAGTCCAGATTTGTGTCCCCTGTTTGTGTTTAAAGCACTCAGTGTACTGTCAGGGTCATAATAACAAGACCTAAACCCAACAGCTTACTATGTGGTAGCAAACACTGTAAGTAACTTTACATGGATTAGCCCCTGCAACCTGCACAAAACCCTTGTAGGTAGATGGAATCATTTTCTCATTTAACAGAAATGTAAATGCCCAAAGTCATGCAATCCAGAGATGGTATAGCCAGGATTTAAACACTGCACTCTTAATCTTTAGGTTACCCTATAGCAAGTAGTTATTTGTGATTCATTGAATGAATAACACAGGTCAGCAGCTAGAGGAACCAATATTTGAACTTAAGTCTTCTACAACCTTTTGTCAATCAAGGAATCCTTTGTTCTATATCCCTGAGGTTTTAGCATTCAATTTTAGCTTGAAGGAAAATGCAATTACTTCCTCTGTGTTGTCCAATAGAACTTCCTACAATGATGAGAATGTCTTACATCTGCACCATCCTATATTTTAGCTATAAGCCTATGGGGCCTTTGAACATTTGAAACGTAGCTAAAGCAACTGAAGAAATGAAGTTTTAATTTTCTTTTTATTTTAATTTAAATAGTTCCATGGGATTATTAGCTACTATATTGCTTAGCTTCGCTCTCGTCTCTTCTCTGATCATTTCATCTGAACGTGGTCTCATTTCTTTGGCAGTTAGTTGAGTTTTATTTCAGATTTTAAGCTGATGAATTCACTGTGCAGTTCACTGAAAATGAACTAAAATATCCAGTCAACTCATGACAGGTAAATTCAATATGCCCAACTCAGTCACCAACCCAAGGATGCTACCATTTGGAGGAAAAAAATTCTAATTTATGATCCTAATCTAAGAGGCTATTTCTTCTGGCCTAAGGATGATTTTAGCCTTCTCTTGTGGCCTAACCTTTCTCAACTGGCTTCATCTTCCTTGCTTGGATGCTCTGAGAGGAGTAAGAGATAGGATGACCAGAGGAAAATGCAGACATTTTCCTTTGACATGTAAAATTTTAATTCCAAGGGATGATAGCTACTGGGGATTTGGGAATTCAGTTAGACTCCACGAAACTCTTCACATCAAACAAACACACAAAACAAAGAATTTTTTTAAAAAAGAAGAGAACAAAGAGCAAGAATATTTTTCCCATGTAAAGAAAAAAATGTTGCATCTTTACCTGTTCAGCATGATTTTTGTTTTTTGCTCCCTGCATTGCCAGCTCTGGATTTACATAACCATTTTTAACTTTCTCGATAGAACCATACTCGTACATTCCATCTGATGACAATGGAGGGTCCTGAGGGGTTTGCTGTGGGGGAATGCCCTTTGCAACATCTGTAAGTGGGGCTTCAGAGATACTGCACAGATGAACAATAAAACACAAAGTGAGCACCAATGCAGAGAAGAAGAACATGACCTGGAATTCTGTACCCAGCAGTCTTCCCAGTTCCAGATGGGCCCAGTCTATAGCACCCGAAAGGTAACCCAGGGCACCTCCGAAACCTGGAAAGCAAGAAAAGCTGTGTTAGCATATTTAGCAAATTATTGTTCATTTTCCTCATGCATAGACACTCCCCTTCAGTGGGAAAACTCCCTGAAGACAGCAGAGGCAGCCTGGAGATGATTGGAAAAGCAATACAGCAAGAGGCTGAAAAACATGCACCCAGGCAATGTGGATTCAAGTTTTGGCTCTAGCATTTACTTGCTGAGACCTTGGGCTTCCTCACCCAGAACATGGAGGTAATAGTAGAAGAGTAACCTACTCGTAGGGTCATGGTTTGAAAATAGAAAGTGTTCAGGATGGGGCCAGACACATAGCAAGGACTTACTAAGTATTGCTACCATCAGAGATACTGTAACCTTTCCAAAGTGCATTCTCTAGACTGTTTTTGAACTTAAATTTCTCACCAGAAAAAGCCCCAAAGAAAACCAATTTATGGCAGCAATAAAATTAAATGACTTATAGTTTCTCTATTATTAAGCTTCCTGGGATGACGTAAGCTTGCAAAGTTCAAACACCCTCAAAAGCTGTCTTTCTTCCTCTATTAGAAGCTAAAAGTACTTGTTCCCAGTTGATAGCTGGGAACAGGAAATAATGAGAACAAAAGTTTACACATGAATTTTTAAAACTCCTATTCTCATATCACAGGACTCCAACCTGAGGTCTTTTTGGTGCTTGTTTATCTTCTCAGGCTTAAACATAGTGTCACTTTAGGGATACTGAGGAAAGGCTCCTCAAAATCTATCCCACCCTAATTATCTGATATTTAAAATCCAATTATTAGTTATTCCTTTTTTGAGTTTCTGTTTTAAAATACACGTGTTCCTGGTATGGGCAAGAAATTACTCAGCACCAAAGTAGTAACTGTTCCTCAGATGTTCCTTCTGGTGCAGACATTAGTGACTTCTGATAAAGGTGGGAAGATAGCATGGTGGGGGAGGGGACAGTGGACATACTACAGGATGTCAAGGGAATTAAAGAGTTGAGTGCCAGACATATCCTCTACATATGTCACAAACTTATGTAGGGCTGATCCTTCTGTCAAAATTCTTTAAACATCAAACTCCCATCATGCCTACCAACCACAATTTATCTAGTTGAACAGATCAGCTTTCATTTTTGTTTTTGATTTTTTTGTGTGTGTGTATGAGTGAAGTCTCTATTTTATTTCTCAGATAAGTACAATATCTTCACAAGCTAGGGAATCAAGGAAGAAAATAGAACTAAAGGAGTTCCTCTCTAATCCTAAACATCTAAAGTTACATAAACCCTGACCTCAAGAACACAAACCTGAATGCCAAGTACCATGATTCCTAGTTTATTCAAATTAGTGAGAGAGTAGACGATTTTGGTCACTTCATATTCTGGTTAGTTTCAGTTTAACATGGAGACTATTTATGGAGGATCAACAATCTAATCATTGCATTCCAAAAATAAATCATCCTTAGCATGTCCTGAATGTTGACGTATTTTAAGGCAGAATTATAAGAAATTGTGGCCCATGGGGCACAGTGAAGTAAGACATACAGTCTTTGGAAGAAAGAAATTTATGGTCTAGTTATGTGTGATGAGCATATACATAAACAGAAAATTGACAGATGATGGTGAAGTGCCCAGAATTTGAGAGAAAAAGAAGGTCCTGAAACAGCCATACTCTATGACTGATTCAGAAGAATGTTCTGGGATTTGCGGTCCCTCTGGTTATTATTAGACAATGACTATTCAATTGTGGAGATGCAGAAGGTATCAGAAGTCATGCGTCAAGCCAGGCAATCAACCAATAAGAATGTATTAAGTCTGCTCCTCAACCCATTATGACAACAAAAATGTCTCTAGATATTGCCAAATATCTCTGAGGGAAGGAGGTTGAAAAGTGGCCCTTAGTTTAGAACCCCTGACCTAAGTCAACCCTTATGACAGACACATTCTTTTTTTGAAACTATCATTTGTAAACAGATCAAGGGTTTCATATTGCCATTCAATTCTCTTATCTCTTATGCCTCTATCTTTCAAATTTTTGTTCAGCTGAGCATTACTGGTTGCCTCAGTTGGAAGAATATAGAGCAGAAAACCCTGCTCATTTGAAAGAATTGATATGTGAAATAAATCCTCCACTGTGCAATGGAATGGTAGTTTTATTTTATGGGAAAAAAATAAGGATACGCATATAATGATGGATTTATATTAGAGGTTAATTTGGACAATTGAGTCCTACAATTGGGAAGTTTCCTAATGCAGTTGCACGTCTACTGGTTTAGTTTAGTTCAATAAACATGCATCAAGCACTAAATATATGTAAATGACTCTACTAACTTCAGGGGATATAAACATAAACAAGACACAGTTTCCTATTTTTTCCCCAGAAGGTGGTTTCAAGTGGGAGAAGCAGATAATGGGAGAAGCTACTTTCAAAACGGTAATAAATGATAAGCTAGAACTCAGAGCTGCGTACTCAGAGTATAAAGGAGTTTCGAAGAGTCGATTATTGGTGCTAGTTAATGGTATCAAAGTAATGTCGATTATTAGTAAATCTGACAGGATTTCTCTTCATTAGCAATGAAGGTTATAAGAGTTCAATATATCAATGAATTAAAAAATTTTGGAGGTAAGAGGAGATTGGAAGAATTAGATCAGAAAGCTATGAGTTCTAGTGGCTCTGTGATGGAAGACCACACAGAGGGAAGAAGGGATTTGGAATCGTGCCTGATTTCCATTCCCATCTTTGTGCTTTCTAGTCACATGCTCTTGGGCACTTCTCTGAGAAACGAGGGTGGTGCTGCCTCTCCTCATCTGAATTTAGTGAGGATTAATGCAAATAATCCATGTCAAGCCCTAGTACATACCATGGCAGAACCAGGTCCCAAACTGAGCTCCCTGCTGACTTCCTACAGTAACCCTAATTCCAGAGCCTCCCCTAGAAGCAGGAGAAGATACCTACTGCACTGAACTGGCTGAAGACAGCCTGCCTGGAGCTTGCTGAAAAGACTTAGTCATTTTAGGCCCGGTGATTAGAACTAGTGGATCATTCTGAGGGCTGAGACCTGGGCTTACCCCTGACCCTATTGTGGCATGTGGCAAGTATCAAGAAAGTAAAATGTATCTCAAACATGGAAAGTGTAAAAATTGCAACTGCTTGATTTTTAAAATATTCCTCTAGAGCAGCCTTCTTAAACTTTAATGCATCACTCTTTGAGTGGCCAGGTGACAGCAGTTTCCAACTAGTTTCCTTTCTTGAGAAATGGTACTTTGTTGTCACAGGATATTTGACCCACAGTTCATAACTGATAAAGCACAGTGATTTGCAGTCCTGTAAAAGTAAGGTAGTTTGCAGATATGAATAGGGTTTTTGTAGCCTGGTAGGGAAATTACTCCAAAAGTATTACAGAGGAGTTATACTTTTATTGTCTTGTAGAAGGTTAACCAGGTTCATATTTAGTCTAACATTTTTTATTTTGCTAGTCACACACACGCACAAACACACACACACACACATTTCCTGCAAGAACCTGGGGGAACTCTTCTTATATCTTCCCCATTGGTTCCTTTATTAATGTGTTAATTTAAAACTTTGACATATGCTATAACTTAGAGAATTATTAGCACTCTCTTATCTTAGGGAAGGGGGTAAAAAAAAAAATACAGGAAAATCTGTCTTATTTGTCCCAAAGCTACTGTTTTGAAGTACTTGTAGCTGCAAGTTACAATAGTACAACAGGACATGCCAGGAAAACAAAGTGGGCCACTGGGGAATTATCCTAACAGAATATTAAGACAATGGAAAAAAATATTTAAACTTTATCTATTTGCTGCCTCAGATATGATGAGGGCCAGTAGAGGGCTGTAGGAATTCATTAAAGGCCTTTCTTTTGCTGCTTCTGCTTAAGCCAAGGGTTTTAGCTTCAAAGACAATCTCCCCAACAAAACCTAATTGTCTGTGCTATGATAAAGGCTGATAGTTTTACCATTTTACCACCTCCCACACCTACATCCAGAGTGTATTTACCTCTGCTGCCAAAATCAGCCTCTTTGAGGCCCCTGGAATCAATCACCAGGCTATTGGGCAAGCCATAAGCCAGAGCGTTTGGAGGACATCTGCTGTCACATTAGACAACGAGCTTTTACAAAGAAGGGCCAGAAGTCGTCCAGCTGGCTCCTTCCTCACAAAGCCAGTCTGTATTGTCAAACTCAGGAGAATAAATGGCTTTAGAAGACAGATGTCATATTTCATAACTAATGATGCAACTTGAACAATGGCACATCCTGGAAGAAGTCCAAATATATAGAAATATGTAAAAAATGTTCTTTAGTCCACAACTATGATAGGTAAAATGGGAAACTGGGAAACTGTCAGTACCAAGAAATCTAAAGGATGAAAGGAAACTCAAGAGAGTCCATCTAAATCAAACTCTGCACCTACCATCTGCCTGTAACTGCCTGCAGGCATCAGTGTGTGGCTTAGCAAGCTCAGCACCAGGGCTGACACAGCTCAAGTCATGAGAGCTAGTTATGTGCTGTTTGCTACTTTCCTCTGAAGGAGGACAGACTACAGAACTCCCATCTTCCCATGGGGTTCATGAGAAAGTCGTTCTGATTCTTTTCTACATGTTGAAAAAAATAGCAATGAAAGTATCAGATTAGGTTCATGCTTCCTACCTATTCCCAGCAGGTACATACTAAATCCTGGACAGTTAACATAAGTACCAGCTACTCTCTCTCTCTCTCTCTCTCTCTCTCTCTCTCTCTCTCTCTCTCTCTCTCTCTCTGTGTGTGTGTGTGTGTGTGTGTTGTCCTTGACCCATTTGTTTATCAATAGAAATTGTTGGAGCACCTACCTTCACCAGGAACTGTGCTAGACACTTGAGATACATCAATGAGCAAGACAGACATGACCTCTGCCCTCTTGGAGGCTGAGTACAGGAAAATCAGTCAAAATGATACATGTGTTGTGTTCCCAATGAAAAGAAAAAAAAATTAAAACTAAAAAAATTTTAAAATTAAAATTAAAAAAAAAAAATGATACATATGCTCTGGTCAAAGACAAGAGCTTGACCAGACAAGCTGATCTGATATTTCTTTAGGTTTACAAAGCAACTTTTCTCTTCAAAGATGCTAAGATAATATGTTTAAAATATTGTTCACTGTTTCCATCCACCTGCCTCTAAACCTGGTTCCCTTTCTCTCATTGGTCCCTTCCTTCACATTTAAGCTGGGCCAGGATGCCTCATTGCTTTGAGGACAGGATGTAATAGTACAGAGCAGAGAAATAAGAATGGTTTGTCTTGCTTCTGAGTTCCAAAAGTCCTTAGGCTGCAAAGCCATAGAGAGTAGATTCATTAGGAAATGTGCTTTAAGCACCAGGCTTCCCAGGCTAGACAGAGAATTCATGATGGGTGCACACATATTGGTAAATCCCTTAGGCAGTGTTGGTCTTGCTGCCTGCTTGACGGGCCTAGCTAGAGTTGGAGCCTTCCCCTGGAAGGCTTGGGGGATCCAAGAGCAGAGAAGATAGGTCAGACCCCATGGAGGCAGTAAGAACTCCAGGAAGAAAAGGCTGTGCAGGAGGTCAGGCATTAATTGGTCTCGTTCTGGAACCATTTATGGCTGTCTTGAGCTTTCTTAAAGTCTACAGAACTAATATTTCCAGTTCTGAGTTATAATGGCTCAGCACACTGTGAAGTATTTTGCAAAATGCTTTAACTCCTCCTAGTGGTGACCAAGGAGCACGGAGCACAAATGCTAAAATGAAAAAGCTCAGGACTAGAAGTTATCAGTTGAGTCAGACAGCCCCTGTGAGCCACTGCAAATCTTCTCAGTCCCCACCTGACTCCCTTGCTCCAGCAGCTGCTGCGGTGACCAAATCTAAGCCAGCTCTGGCCAGCTTTGCACTGGACAAATGCATCTAGATGGTGCCTAACCTGAGGGAAGACAGAAACAGCTGGGGTTCAGGGCTTACAAAACCCATGGTACCACCCTTAGTCAGTCAGTACAGACTGGATTAATCTTCCCTCATTCAGCCCCTACATGGAGAGTTCTTTGGTGCCCTTCCTAAGCCTCCTCAGAGCCAGCTCTGTAATGCTTATTGTTTGGCTTGTTCCTCTCCACCATTTCCTTACTCTTGCTCTCTAGAATCCCTTCCCAAATAAACCATCTGTATACAAACCTCTGGGGTACAACTTTTAGAGGAATCCAGACTAACTCATGAACCACATCTTTGGTTAGCTGGTTGGTTGGCTGGCTTGTTGGTTGGTTGGTTGGTTGATTTTGCCCCTAGTCTACTACTAACCAGCTGTGTGACCTTGGGTTAGACACTTTACCTCTCAACAACACAGCTTAATCATTGATAAAATGAGAATGTTAAAATTGAATATCCATCCCACCAATAGTTTTTGATCGCCTTCTATATTTCAAGCACTATTCAAGATAATGGTCAATGAACAGGAAACACAATGTTCTTGTACTTGAGGAGCTTATATGATGGTTAGAGAGACAGACAACAAACAGTAAAGAAATGGCGCTTCTCATCATGGCAGACCCTAGAGTTAAGATGTTTCAGGACTACTGCAAGAAGCTGCCGGAGTGCATGGAGATGGACGGCCATCTTGAGGAGCTAAGGGAACAATTCAAAGAATTTACCAAGCCATATGAAAAGTCTGAAAATGATCTGAAGGCCCTAAAAAGTGTTGGGCAGATTGTGAGTAATGTGCTTAAACAATTAACAGAAGAACAATTCATTGTTAAAGCTGTAGAGGGACCAAGACATGTTGAGAGTTGTTGTCGACAGCTTCCCAAAAGTAGCTGAAGCCAGGAACAAGAGTTGCTCTGGATAGGACTACACTAACTATCATGAGATATTTACCAAGAGAGGTGGAGCCACTGATTTATAGCATGTCTCATGAGGATCCTGGGATGTTTCTTATTCTGAGATTGGAGGGCTATCAGAATAGATGCAGGAATTGAGGGGTTACCACTTAAAAACCCAGTTATTCCAGCATGTAGGAATAATACCTTCAAAAGGCTGTTTGTTATGTGGACCACCATAAACAGGAAAAACACTCTTGGCACACAAGCTATTGTTAGCCAGCTGAACTGCAATATTTTTCCTTTTTTTTTTTTTTTTTTGGAGACAGGGTCTCACTTTATTGTCCAGGCTGGAGTGCAGTACCGCAATCTTGGCTCACTGCAACCTCCACCTCCCCAGCTCAAGTGATCCTCCCACCTCAGCCTCCAGAGTGGCTCAGACCACAGGTGTGCACCACCACGCCCAGCTAATTTTTAATTAATTAATTAATTAATTTTTATTTATTTATTTTGAGACGGAGTCTCATCTGTTGCCCAGGCTGGAGTGCAGTGGCATGATCTTGGTTCACTGTAACCTACGCCTTCTGGGTTCAAGTGATTCTCCTGCCTCAGCCTCCTGAGTAGCTGGGATTACAGGCATACACCCCCATGCCTGGCTAATTTTCGTATTTTTAGTACAGACAGAATTTCACCACGTTGGCCAGGCTGGTCTCAAACTCCTGACCTCAGGTAATCCACCCACCTTGGCCTCCCAAAGTGCTGGAATTACAGGTGTGAGCCACCACACCCAGTTTCCCAGCTAATTTTTGTATCTTCTGTAGAGATGGGGTTTCACCATGGTATCCAGGTCCACCTACCTTGGCTTCCCACAGTGTTGGGATTACAGGTGTGAGCCACCACGCCTGGCCAGGACTGCAATTTCTTAAAGGTTGTATCTAGTCCTATTGTAGACAAGTACGCTGGTGAAAGTGCTCATTGGATCAGAGAAATGTTTAATTATGCCAGGGACCATCCACCATGCATCATTTTTATGGATGCAATAGATGCTATTGATGGTTGTCAGTTTTCCAAGGGTACTTCAGCTGACAAAGAGATTCGGATAACTTTTTGGAGTTACTGAATCAAATGGATGGATTTGGTACTCTGCATAGAGTTAAAATAATCATGGCTACCAACAGACCTGGATCTTGCTTTGCTGCATCCAGGAAGATTAGATAGAAAAAAAAAATACATATTGATTTGCCAAACAAACAAGCAAGGTTAGACATATTGAAAATCCATGCAAGTCCCATTACAAAGCATGGTGAAATTGATTATGGAGCAATTGTGAAGTTTTCAGATGACTTTAGTGGAGGAGACCTGAGAAATGTTTGTACTGAAGCAGGTATGTTTGCAATTCATGCTGATCATGGTTTTGCAAAACAGGAAGGCTTCATGAAAGGTTAGAAAGTGGCTGATTCTAAGACGCTAGAGCTTAAATTGGACTATAAACCTGTGTAATTTACTTTTTGATGGCTATATAACAGACGTTGGCTTAATGTGAAAATAAAGTTAAAGAAAATAATATATGTATTGCCAATGATCTCATTAAAAGTGTATGAATAAAAATATGAGTAACATCATACAAGTTAATATAGTAATTCAGTAATCCAACTTTTATGATTGATATGGAAGAAGTTTGTATGTTTGCTAATATCTCATTTATTGCAGCAGAAGTTACAAAAGAAGAATGTGTTGAAGCTTTTCATATTTGCTAGGTGAGCATTTTATAAGACTTTGAAAATGGTTTGAGGTAGTAGGATAAGAAAGCATTTTTTATGACTTATTTTATATCATTTGTTTTCCTCATTCTAAAAAGTTGAATAAGATCTGTTTGATTCAGATCTACAAAAATAAATAAATGAAAAAAAAATACCATGTCAGGTAATGATGGGTACCTCTGTGACGGGAGTCAGGGCTGGGGGTGTGTGTCTGTAATCAGAGTAACAAAGCAAGGAGGCCAAAAGTCAATTGCCGATTGGTACCTGGGAAAGCACTTTCGAGCAGAGGAAAGAGGGAGGACAAAGTCCCCCAGATTCCCGCTTCTCTAATCTGACTTTGAGATTCTTTGAGAGTTGTGTTGATCACATTTGAATGGAAAAGAGATGGCAATTTGGAGACTCAATCACCCTAAATTGCATAAATCACCCTTATTATCCACAAGCTGAAATCCCTGTATCCTTGGTTTCTGCCCTGGCCACATCCTTTCCAAGTTGCCCGAATGAGGAGATGCGAAACTCTACCATGGGTGGAACTTCAAAGGTTTTGTTTGATGAAACAAAACCACTCATCTAGAGATGATTCATAAATGAGAAAAGATTAAAACAGTCTCACACATGAAATGGCTCCTTTTCACTGTGTAAAAGGTTTAGTCAAAGAGTCCCATGTTTCAATTTCATTTTTAAGACTCTTTTCTTAGCCCTTAATCATTTGCTATTTAGAGCATTTGTTGCATGTTCACATTTTTTCTGCATACTTTGAAGTATTAAAAAACAAAAGTTAAAAGAAGCTGATACCTGACAAGTTACCCATTCTTTTCCCAAAGATGTAGTGGGGCAAGTTTCTCACTGAGTCATTACAAATAAAATGTTTGCAGCCATAGTGGGGATAGTGGAAATCAAGTGAATATAAACATTTGGTGTTTCATCTCTTTAGGTTAGATTAAACCTTTTAGAGGGTTCCTTGTGCTGTGCCTGTGACCCTTGCAAGGCAGTTAATAACTAACATGGTGTAGAGATTTGCAAGCCTGTGAATGAACGAAAGTTCAGAAATGCTGAGGCTACTCTGCAGTGAATAGGAGGAACCAGGAACTGAACAGGGCTGGCCTTTCCTGTCATGCCTGATCCCAGCCTCCCGCCAAGCAAGAAAGCCCACTGCTAAGAACAGTAAAGTCTTGGGTTCAAGCAGCAGAAATATGCTTGGTTAGACTCCCTGGGTATAAAAGAATTTCCAGCCTACCCTGGTGAGTACCACTCTGTTAGCTCCCTGGATTCCACAGCCTCAGGGGCACCCAGCAGTGAAGGATCTGTGTGGTGAGAAGTTGCGGGTGGACCCACCAAACCTACCATGGCTACCACATATGCCAGGGACGGAGGAGGGTAGAGTTGCCTTTAAATATGAAAGACAGAAGCTAAAGGAATTAAATGTCTCCCTAGGAGCCAGTACAGTCTTTTCTCTAGAAAATCTCAAAAAATGTCAGAAATATGCTGGGAAATATTTTGGTAATGAACCCTTGGACACTTATTTATGAAGCATTTGGAAATGCTGGGTCAGAACTACAGTCCTGAAACAAACAAAAAGAATTTCAATTTACTGGGATGATTGGATTCCTTGGGTGAATAATATTTTGCTGTTGATGAAAAATCAAA
The DNA here is from genome assembly GCF_047675955.1 of Chlorocebus sabaeus. Lineage (NCBI taxonomy): Eukaryota > Metazoa > Chordata > Mammalia > Primates > Cercopithecidae > Chlorocebus > Chlorocebus sabaeus. The sequence continues at coordinate 60,624,329 of NC_132907.1, read as the reverse complement.
ATGGGTCCTGACACTGAACATGCCTTTGCCAGAAAATGTTTGTTTCAAGCGGAATGCTGTAGTTATCTCTTTGCCAAAGGCATGTAAATTCAGAAAGTTTGGCGTGTATGCAAAGACAGGGCAGAGTGACAAGGCCCTGCTTGTTATTTTCACTCATCTTTTAATGCAGTTTTTCGTTCAGAGTGAGGATATCACAGTGGGGTCACATAGCCTACATTTGACGCATCAGAATTCAACTATTCACACTTTGAACACAGGGAGGAAGAGAGAGATTACAAGAAAGACAAGAGTAACATTTTAAATAGTATGGGTAATTCTATTAATTTCAGGAGTAAACATTAAAGGAGAGATAAATCTGCATATATATATATATATGCGCAGGTTTGTACACACAAAACAAAGCATATTGTATTTTAGGAGTAATCTGAGAGATATTTACGAATAATGTCGACGGTCACTGTCACTGAGTCAGGGACTTTAGAATCAGCCTTAAATAAAGTGAGAGACTCCATGCACTGTCCTACAAGAGGAAGATGTTTTAAGTTGTTTTTCTAGTCGGGGAAAGAAGTTGCTTTGAGCCATCCACACAACCTCAGCTGTTCCCATATGACCAAAGACATGCACTGGCTGAGGTTTGGGCTTCAGTGCTGGTTATGAGACAAAGGAACGTAATTAAATGAGCATATTTGTCTAATTGGTGCAATTTGTCGTGTCATGTAAAACCATTTATTATAAACAGGGTTATGTAACCCTGGGGTCTCCTTTTACACAATTAACATATTTAAGTGCCTGCTAACAGCAAGGCAATGAATTAGAAGCCATGGGAATTTGCAGGTAAACCCTCATGGGGGAGTTTACGAATCTTGTAGGAGGGGGAGATAAATACATTGTAAATTACAGTACAGGGGAGAAAGTGAACAAATGTGCAGATCAGGTAAAACTGTGAGAAGTGAAGTATATCACTTCAAAATATAATTATCCTTTCATTATTTGCTCAGATATGGGACTTTAAAACCTCTGATTCGTTTTCTTATAATAGTCTTGGTCTTTAATTATTCTTATTAAGCTAACATTCAACTGTGTTTGTATTTTATGTGATAGGTACCAGCTTTGACTATTCAATAGTAATTACTCCTTCCTTCTTGCTAATAGAACCTCAATGTGGTTTAGGGAGATACATGACCAACTCCCCACAAAACCCTCACTTTTCAACCTCTTTAGGCCACTGAATGCTCACATAACCCAATTCTGCCTAATGAGAAACAAGCAGAACTGTGGGGGAGGGGAGGTTTCTAGGGCAGATTTGTTTTCTTCATTTAAAGAGCTAATGTAGGCTCTTTCCCCTTCCCCATTCCTTCTCCCTGACCCTCCTCTCCACTCCTCCTGTCTTTAAACGAACAAGAACTATGGACTCGCATCAACTGTCTTGTATCCAGGAGGCAACATATCCATAAAGCAGCCAAGGAAACATGAAATTGTTGGCTCTGACATCTAACAGCTGACTGAAAGCCAGCAGACACCTGCTTCCAGACTTTTTGTTACATAAGAAAAATAAGCCTCTGTCTTTAAGCCACTGTTTTGTTGGCTTTAGTGACTTGCGACCAACTCCTTCCTAATCATTCTATTCCTTAAGCATATACCAAGTGCTGATAGGGAAGGGGGCAAGAACACGGGGAAGGGCTGAAGGAAATCAGCCTGGATTTTAGGGTGGCAGTACCAGTCCCCCCAAAAGATCGTTAAAGTGCACATAACATTGTCTCTCATTCACACATCCCTTATCCTTTCACTCATTCACATGTATGTTACCTCTGGATAGTCCCCCTCCCTCAAGAAGTTTATGGTGTAATGAGCGTGACTAGAAATGTATTCAAATAACTAACATGGAAGGTGGAAAATGGCAAAGGCCAAGAAAGAGACAATAAGAAAGTAGCCCTTTGGAGCTGAGCTGTTTATTTAAGCTGGGAGGTGGTAAAATGTTTTCCTCAGGGTGTGAGCCAAATTTCCCTTTGCCACCAACTGCCCCTCCCTCCAAGGATGGGGTGGAGGTTGGAGGGGTGAGGGAGGTGGGAGAGATTTTCTTCTCCTCCCTGCAGGAAGATCTTAAAAGGAGCATTCTGCATGAGAACCTGAGAACAGCTAGATTGGAACACAATACTCCAGTTCCATAACTGCTCTTATGAACAGAAAAAGACCTTTTGTGCTTTTCTTGTTTATTTCAAAATTCTAGAATATCTTCATTATGCAAAGAAGGAAAAGAAAAGGGATTGGAGAGGAGGGAAGAGAGAGAAAAGCATGTGTGCTCCCTCCACATCCCATCCAAGCTTCAGGAGCTGGACTCAGTGGCAACAAGGGTAAAAGTGAAAGGGCTCAATTATGGACTCAATTGTGTCCCTCTACTGCCCATATTCCTGTGTTGATGCCCTAACCCTCAATGGGACTGTATTTGTAGACCTTTAAAGAGGCCTTTAAAGGGTAATTAAGGTTAAATGAGACCATAAGGGTGGAGCTCTAATTTAAATCCAATAGGACTGGTGTTCACATAAGAATAGGAAGAGACAGTGAGGGTGGAGGTGCACAGAAGAAAGGCCATGGACACAGCAAGAAGGAGGCTGTCTGCCAGCCAGGAAGAGAGGCCTCACCAGAAACCAAGCCTGACAACCTCTTGATCTTGGATTTCCATACTCCAGAACTGTGGGAGAATGAATTTCTGTTGTTTAAGCCACCCAGTCAGTGATATTCTGGCATGGCAGCCCAAACAGACCATAAAGGCCCCAGGAGGAGATGAAAATTCATGATGTATGTTTGATCAACTGCAACCTCAATGGTCTCCTCCTGATGGGGTTATCTACCTCACTAGCACCTTTATGTTCATCTACTCAATAAACTTTTGTGCTTTGATTATTTTGTGGATCTAGTCCCCGACCAAGTTAGAAATTAAGTATACCTGCAATTTAGAAGAGAATGAGGGCCTTTGTTCCTAGAAAATGAGTGAGCATTTCCAAGCAGATCTCCACAGGTAGAAAAGGGGAAAGAAACCTTCAGTGTGAGCAAAGACCCAGAACCTGAAGAAGGAAGGGCTGGCTCCTTCATTTGTCCCACTGGTATTTATTTTGAACACTTACAATATGCCAGGCAGTGGTAGAGGAGTGAGGGATGCAGGAAATAAAACCGACCTGCCTGCTGCTCCTTGGAACATGATGAAAAAGTATTCAGAGCACAGAGAATGTGGAAAGAGTAATGGGAAGTAAAGCTTGGAGAGTAGGATGGGAACAGATTGTGGCAGCTTTGAACCTCTGTCTAGGAAAATATTATTTACCCAGGAGGCACATAAGGAGCCATTGCAACTCATCAAGCAGGAAAGTGTCCTGGTCATGGTTGGCTTTTAAAAATATGAATTTGGAAGCTATCAGTTGGCTCAATTGGAGTGAGAAGAAACTGGAGACTAGAGAACAGTTAAAGGATGAGTACTGCAAACCAATAATAAAATTCTAAGGCCTCCAACTGACTGAGTGGACACCCCTTCTTGGCCAAGGGGATCCCAAAGAAACCTGAAAACCTAGTTCAGGCCGTGATGGGAAGGGAGGTGTTGGACATACCCTGTTATAACCCCTCCCTTTGGAGTTTAGACACAACTAACCAGCATTAACATTAAAACAGAGATCATAAGACTGTCATACAAAATAGACTCTTTGTAGCAATAGGATGCCAAATTCCAACCTGACTCTGGTATACCATCACATGACATATAACAAACCCTAAAGAAAATTAATGTGTTTTACCCAAAATATATTTATTTGATATATTTTTGAATGCCCCTGTAAAGCCATCTTTTGTGGAGGAAATTTTTTTCCTGTAGAGAACCTCCTTCCCTTAATAGTTTTTGTTTGTTTGTTTGTTTGTTTGTTTGTTTTAAGAGAGACTGACACCTTATAAGACTCAAAAAGAGACATTTACCATCTATTCTCTCTGAAACTTGCTATCTGGAGACTCCATCTACATAACAAGAACCTTGGCTTCCACAATCCTCCTTAACTCAAGCATTTCTTTCTGTTGACTTCAACTCTTTAGGCAAAGCTTAACTCTTAGAATCAATTGCCAATTGAAAAAGTTTTGACTCTACCTATGACCTGTGAGCCCCTCTCCTCAAGATGCCCCACTTTTCTGGGCTGAACCAATGTATTCCTTACATTTATAGATTTATATTTTTGCCTGTAACTTCTAGCTCCCTAAAATATATAAAACCAAGCTATAACTCTACCAGCTTGGGCAACTGTTCTGAGGACCTCTTGAGGTTGTGTTCCAAGCCATAGTCATTCATATTTGTCTCAGAATAAACTTCTTCAAATATTTTAATTTTTTTCCATCAACAGTACTGAAGCTCAGATGAGATGTAGTAAGAGCCTGAATGAAGGTAACATTAAAATTATTGATGTTTGCTGGCACCATACCATATACTAATATCAACAGAAAATCTCAAATGTTTATTTTCTTAAACTCATAAAAATACTGTTGATGAAAAGAGTCAAACACTGTAAAATATTTGAAGAGATATATTCTGAGCCAAATATGAAGACCATGGCCTGTGACGCAGCTCCAGGAGATCCTGAAACATGTGCCCAAGGCAGCAGGGCTACAGCTTGCTTGGTTTTATACATTTTATGGAGACATCAGACATCAATCAATACATGTAAGATGTACATTGGTTTGGTCTGGAAAGGTAGGACAAATCAAAGTGGGGACTCCCAGGTCATAGGAAGATTCAAAGATTTCCTGATTGGCAATTGGTTGAAAGAGTTTATCTATAGACTTTGAAGCAATAGAAGTGTCTGGGTTAAAATAAGGGGTTGTGGAGGCCAGGCACGGTGGCTCAATCCTGTAATCCCAGCACTCTGGGAGGCCGAGACAGGCAGATTACGAGGCCAGGAGATCAAGACCATCCTGGCTAACACGGTGAAACCCTGTCTCTACTAAAAATACAAAAAACTAGCTGGGCGAGTTTTACGGGTGCCTGTAGTCCCAGCTACTCGGGAGGCTGAGGCAGGAGAATGGCATAAACCCAGGAGGCAGAGCTTGCAGTGAGCCGAGATAGCACCACTGCACTCCAGCCTGGGCGACAGAGCAAGACTCCGTCTCAAAAAAAAATAATAATAATAAGGGGTTGTGGAAACCAAGGTTCTTATTATACAGATGAAGCCTCCATGTTGCAGGCTTCAGAGAGAATAGATTGTAAATGTTTCTCATTAGACTTAAAAAGGTGTCAGACACTTTAGTTAATTCTATCCTAAATCAGGAAAATAACTGGAAAGGGAAGAGTGAGGAGTACAGAAGGTAGATTTTCCCCACAAGAGACAGCTTTTCAGGGCCGTTTCAAAATATATCAAAGAAATGTACTTTGGGGTGTGGGGAAAAGAAAGAGAGATCAGCCTGTTACTGTGTCTATATAGAAAGAAGTAGACACAAGAGACTCCATTTTGTTCTGTATTTGAGATGCTGTTAATCTGTGACCCTACTCCCAACCTTGTCCTTGCAAGAGACATGTGCTGTGGTGACCCAAGGTTTAAAGGATTTTGGGCTGTGCAGGGTGTGCTTTGTTAAACAAGTGCCTGAAGGCAGCTTGCTGGTTGCGCAATGTTGCTCTTTATGCACTAAAAAGGTTTATGGAGATGTTTGCATATGCATATCAAGGCACAGCACTTTTCCTTAAACTTATTCATGTCACAGAGAACTTTATTCATACGTCTTACTGCTGACTTTCTCCCTATAATGATCCTATTATCCTGCCACTTCCTTTTCTTTAAGATGGTAAAGATAATTATCAATAAATACTAAGGGAACTCAGAGACCGGTGCCGGCGTGGGTCCTCTGTATGCTGAGCGCCGGTCCCCTGGGCCCACTTTTTCTTTCTCTATACTTTGTCTCTGTGTCTCATTTCTTTTCTCAAGTCTCTCGTTCCACCTAACGAGAAACGCCCACAGGTGTGGAGGGGCAGGCCGCCCCTTCATTGGGGTAAAATACTTCTATTTCTTTCAGGGCCCGCTTTGTTGTCATGTTGATACCTAATTGCTACAAACAGTCCGTTTTGTCAGTTTTAAAGTTTCTGCTTTAATGTTAATGCTGATCAACTGTGCTTGAACTCCAAAGGGACAGAGGTACAATGAGGCATGTCCAACCACCCATTCCCATCATGGCCTAAACTAGTATTTCAGATTGATTTTAGGATGCCCTTGGCTGAGAGGAAGGATCTTTCAGTTAGCTGGGGGTTAGAATTTTAATTCTGGTTTACAATACTATCATGTATTGGCCTTGGAAAAGTTTCCCTAACACAGAGTTTTGTTTTCTAATATCGAGGCAACAAAGCATAGGTCTTTTAGCCACATCTAATACAGTTGTAATCTGGGAAGTGGTGGCCACATTGTCCAATGTCCTATAGATCAATAAACTCTTAATATCCAGTTCAGAAGCCAGAAAGGCTCCTATGACTTTGTAATTAATTTCAGCAAATTATAATAAAACAGAAGGCATTGTCAGATTCAGGTTAGGGAAATGAAGTTGGAATCTATTCTGAGATATTCTGGCTATGGACCATGGGCAAGTGACTTAATCACTGAACCTCCTCCCCTACTCCAATTGGTGGACTTTGGGTAAATATTTAACAACTGGCTCTCCAAGAAAAAAAAGCCATGATTTATAGCTTTGCCAATTTCTAGAGTTTTAATACTCCCATCATGGCCAGTTTCAAGCCAGCAATGTGATGTCAACAAGTTCACTGAATTCCTAAAATTTAGCAATTGATTCTCAACAAGCCAGCATGAGCCAGCTCTAGCACACCACTGCTTCCAAGGATCAGCTTCCACATCTGAAAAATGGGAATCACACCACCTCCACATGGCCATTGTCAGGACTGAGATAATGTAAGTGAAAATACCTAATACAGGGTTGTTAGCATACATGGGGTATTTGAAAAATGTTTGTTTAGTATTTACTGAGCACCTACTATGTAGCAGACACTTCCAGGAACTGAAGATTCATCAGAGAACAAAACAAGAGATCTGCTCAGCTAGGAATGATGTTCTAAATGGGAGAGACAACTAGAAAGAAAAAAGAGAAGGAGAGAGAGAGAGACAGATGATAGAGAAAAAATAGCCAGTCAGTTAGTCTGGCAGTGATAAGCACTAGAAAGAAAAATCAAACCTAATAAGGATGAGGAGAAAAAGGAGTGGTATGGTAGGTAGGGTATGTCAGGTATGGTAGCCAAGAAAGACCTCACTGGTGAGAGACATCTGATGAGAAATCCGGTGGAATAAAGGCATGACTATGGGATTATATGGGGAAGGGTGTCCCAGGCAGGGCAAGAGCTCATGCCAAACCCTGGGGGCAGGTATGATGGGCTGGGCCAACTCCAGAGACAGAAGGAGGCCAGTGGGGTGGGAGAACCTGAGTGAGGAGATACAGGTGGAAAGTGCAATGGGAAGGGAAGAAAAGAGCGAAGGTGAGGCGGGGGAAGTCTCAAGCCCTAGCCATGTCTTAGGTGCCTTTAAACATCTGGAGACATAGTGGGCAGGGGCCAGTGGCAGACAGGGCTGCACTCCTGTCCCTCTGCCTTCCCTACACAGAGGAGGATCTACCAACTGTGCTCCAATGGCCTCACTCCTTCATGTATTCAACTACTCAAATGTTTGCTCAAATGACAAATATTGACTCCAATGGCTTCCACGGGCAGGCAGCAGTCTTAGCTCTAGAGACAGAAACTGTGAGCAAAACTTGAGCTCTTGCTTTTCATGGACCTACCTGGCCATGGAAGAAGACAGAATACATCAAAACATAAATAAATGCATTGGCTGGGCTACGAAGACAATCAAACAAGGTGGGCTGACAGAGTCCCCCTCTTAGATATAAAAATCATCTTGGGCCAGGATCCTCCTATCGCCTTATATTTCAATGCCTAGTTCTAGCACAGTACTAACTGGTGCTCTGAGTAGCATTGTTCTAAACAGTTGACGAACAGTAACCAAAGTAGGCTGGCAACAGCCCCAAGAGATCAAGAGAGCCCCCATTTTCCTCCTGGCATGAACCTTTTCAAACCACAAGGTTGAGGAAATGCCAATCCTTTATATAACTAAGAAATCTCTAAGACATGGAACTTTTTGTTTGCTTGGTTTGTTTCTCTTTTTGTTTTTTTAAATGTGGTTCTTAGGACATCTGCCACAAAATCATCTGGGATCTTTATTAAATAAAACACAAATGTCTGGGCCCTGCATCAGACCTACTGAATCAGAATAACTGGAGAAGGAGCCCAGGCAACTGTATTTTCAATGACCTCCTAAGGAATGTGGATGCTACATTGCTGATGCTTGAGATCCACTGCTCTAATGTAAACGCACAATCTACAAGGCTTCTTTTCATTTCAGTTGTAATTGTCTCCACAAAGCATTCTTAAGAAAGCTCTTCTGTAAACTTCCTTTGCAGAAACTGTAGCACCAGTCACAAGCTGACTGTTCAGAGAAATGCACGGGGAGACAGGGCCCGCGTGACGGGAGCAGCCCATCAACTGACCCATTCATTCGAAAAACTCCACGTGTAGGGACACTGGATGGCTTTAGTGGAAGCACCTCATTGTCTGGGGAGCTGAAGGACAGACTTTCTGGAATATTCCCTACCTGTGAAGAGGGCATGGTAGTGGAGACCCTTCTCCTTGTCCTGATGGGAGCAGACATCAAATAAGTAGGCTTTGATGGGCCCATCAATGAAGTCAGCAGCAAAATCAAAGAGAACCACACCTATCATGGTGACACTTACGGCCCAAACCAGCTTCCTCCTTGGGTTAGCAATCAAAGCTAAAAGAAAAATAAACATTGGTCTCCTAAATCCTGTTTTAGAATCATCCGTGTTTTGTAATTTCCACCTAAACTTCTTGCCATGAAATCATCTTCCTTGCTTTTATTTTGCTTTTTTTCCCAAATAAAAATACCTTTATTTTTTTTTCTCAGGTTTTAAAAATTATGCAACGAAAGTCCGTAAAACACAAATCTATGGAAACAGAAAGTAGATTAGTACTTGCCTAGGGCTGGTGCATAGGAGAAAAGCTGACGTGACTGTTGATGGTAATGGGTTTCTTTTTGGGGTGATGAAAATATTCTAGAATTAGAGAGTGGTGATGGTTGCACAACCTTGTGAATATACTAAAAGGCACTGCATTGTACACTTTTAATTAGTGAAATTTCTGGTGTATAAAATATCTCCTTAAATAAAAAAGTATGCATGCTTATTGCAAACAATTCCAATTATATAAAAAAAGCTGAGGGAGATGCTTCCAATCCCAGCCCCACTGAAGGTCAGGCTTTGAGGCCTCCTTTTACTCACTTCTGCACATGCAGACACAGGTGTACAATGGTACTTGAATGCAGTGCTTCTCAAAGTTTGGCATGTTGAACTATCACTTGTACGTCTTGTTAAAATACAGATTGCTGGCCCCATTCCCAAGACTCTGATTCAATTCGTGGGCCTGAAGTGGGCCTGAGAAACTGCATGTCTAACAGCCCCTGCTGATGCTGAGGGCAGGTCAGCGGCCACATCTTTGAACAGCACTGACGCAGTAACCAACTTTCTTCATGTAATTTCAGCTCCTCACAATTTTTAATAGCTGGATTTTCATTCTGTGGATACCCTGTAATTCATTTACCCAGTCTCCTATGAAAGATACATTGTTGTTTCTCTTGTTTCAGGTTGTTTTTCAAACTTAAGAATAGCATAGATTATCTACACGTTTTAAAAATTACAGTATAAAATTAAATGAACAATAAGCCTACCCGCCGCTTCTCACCTCCAGTCCTTTCGTAATCCTCCTTACAGTCAACAGCGCTTGCCAGTTTTTTGTTCATTCTTCCGGAAATAGCCTACATTTGTACATTTACGCATTCTTTGAAGTATGTACAAATGATAATTGATTATCCTGCCTCATAATCATCTATTCTGCTGGCTTGAGAGTTAATGGTCTAAAAATGTGTGCTATTTTTAGCGATCCTTTTTGCAATGCAACTTTATTGTGCTACCATCAACTACTGATTAATTGGTAGTTGATTAATGGCTAGAAAAAATGCCTACCCTCAGGTTTGATTTTGTCCGGAATTCGCAATGCCAGAAAGGTCCTCTTGAGCTGATGGGCTTATGCCCTCTGCCTATTAAAATGCTCCACATAAAACTATGAACAGAATTAACTCATTTGGATACACAGGTGATTTATTGTAAATATTTATGGAGCTATTTGGCAGCTGGTCAATTTGATAAGAGTATTAAATAGAGCATAAGGGGCTCAAAAAGTAACTCAATTGATAAATATGTAAAAATATTCAATTTGATAAAATAGATACAGATTTGATAAAATAGATACAAATTTAATCCTATTTTTAAATCTTCACAACAATGAAAGATATTTATTTAGATATTTCTAGAAGTAAAGGCTCCCCAACCACAGAATCTGGGCCAAATTTGTCAAAGGGGAAGTTCATTGTAACCTAGGAGAGATCGATTGTAACAAATTTCTAGGAAAGGTCAAACAAATTAACATTCTCCTCCTGCAGAGGTACACACTAGGCCACATATCCCTGTCTGCCCACCTTGTGCAGCCGACTTACCTGCTACAACAGTGTCCCCATTGAGGTACAGAGTCATGCCCACGAGCATCATGACTCCCAGGGTGAGGATGTAGGGTCTCCGGCGGCCCCACCTGGACCGGCAGTGGTCGCTGGCCGATCCGACCACCGGCTGCAGCAGGAATCCCAGGATGGGGCTGAGGAACCACACAATGCTGTACAGACTGTTGGGCAGACCCACGCTGAGCAGGACTGGGGTCACATACGCTGCCTCCACTGCGTAGCAGAACTCTCGTCCGAACATGACCATGCTGTGCATAATGAGTCTACTGGTGGGTCTTTTAGGTGGCTCCACAGAGTCAAAGGGGCCATCATCAGCCAGAGATTTATAGATGTGGCCACCAGCCTGCCCACTGTTGCCACCCATGGCCACTGGGAGAGGAACCTTCCTGCGAGCCCACCAACTCCTGTGTGGTGCTAGGGTCTGTGCTTCAAACTGGGTTTGCGGAGCCTGGCCGAGCAACCAACAGAGATGGTCAGGCTGGGGGAGGGGCTCAGATTCTTTCCTGCCTCTAAGATCACAAGTTATGATGAGAGGGAGGGGGTGGTGCTGGAAAGCATGACAGAGATTAGCAGCTGTGAATGAGCCCTCTGGCTCCTTAAGACGTTGGAATATTTTTCTAAAGGGATCCTCCTTTGTACTGTTCCCTCTCTTTCTTTCTCTCTCTCTCACACACACACATACACAATTACACGTGATCACACACGGCTTCTCTCCCTCTCACACACGTTATTACACGTGATCACACACATGGTTATCTCAGACGGTATTACACATAGTCACAAACATGGTTTCTCTCACACGTTATTGCACATGGTCACACACATGGCTTCTTTCAGACGCTATTACACATGATCACACACATGGCCTCTCTCACACACATGCCATTACACATGATCACACACATGGCTTCTCTCTTACACACATGCTATTACACATGATCACACACATGGCCTCTCTCTCACACACATGCTATTACACATGATCACACACATGGCCTCTCTCACACACACATGCTATTACACATGATCACACACATGCCTCTCTCACACACACATGCTATTACACATGATCACACACATGGCTTCTCTCACATACATGCTATTACACATGATCACACACATGGCTTCTCTCACACACATGGCTTCTCTCACACACACATGGCTTCTCTCACACACACATGCTATTACACATGGTCACACACATGGCCTCTCTCACACACAGGTTATTACACATGATCACACTCATGGCTTCTTACACACATGCTATTACACATGATCACAATATGGCTTCTCACACACGTTATTACACATGATCACAGACATGGCTTCTCTCTCACACACATGCTATTACACATGATCACACACATGGCTTCTCTCACACATATGCTATTACACATGATCACACATGACCTCTCTCACACACGTTATTACACATGATCACACACATGACTTCTCACACACATGCTATTACATGATCACACATGGCTTCTCTCACACACATGCTATTACACATGATCACACACGTGGCTTCTCTCACACACACATTATTACACATTATCACACACATGGCTTCTCTCACACACATGCTATTACACATGATCACATGGCTTCTCTCACACATTATTACATATGATCAAACACATGACTTCTCTCTCACACACATGCTATTACACATGATCACACACGGCTTCTCTCACAAACACATGCTATTACACATGATCACACACATGACTTTTCTCACATACACGTCATTACACATGATCAAACACGGCTTCTCGCTCTTGTACACATGTTGTTATACACGATCACACACATGGCTTCTCTCTCACACTATTACACATGATCACACATGAGACCTCATACATTATTACACATGATCAGGCACATGGCTTCTGTCACACACACATGCTATTACACATTATCACACACGGCTTCTCTCTCACACTCATGCTATTACACATGATCAAACACATAGCTTCTCTCTCTCACACCTGTGTTATTACACATCACACAAGGCTTCTCACACACACGTTTTTTTACATGATCACAAACATGGTTTCTCTCACGAACACACAATTACACATCACACATGGCTTCTCTCACACACGTTATTTTACGTGATTACACACGGCTTCTCTCACACATGTTATTACCCATGATTACACACATGGCTTCTCTCACACACACATGCTATTACACATGATCACACACATGGCCGTGAGGTAATAAAGCCTTATTACATAGAGGTTATGTCAAAATGTAAATAAATTGATGTCTTTTTATAAACTTCTTTTTATAAATACAGACATTCTATTTTTTCCTAACTACAAGTTTTCTACACACATAGCTGAGGAGTGAAATAACTAGATTTAAAATGGTGGTGGGTCACACCTTTCTTCAAATCATTAGCTGTCAGATCGCCCTGATATTTCTCCTCATTGTACTTAATACATTCTACAATGAGATAATTCTGAGTTTATTCCACATCCTGTGTTTGTCTTTGATTTCCTCAAGAGCAGAGAACAGGTCTGTTTTGTTCATTATGTCATCCCCAGGAAGTATCATGATACCTGGCACCTAGTAGATCCTCAATAAATATTTTCTAAAGGAATTACTGAGTGTATAAAACATACACACTACATTTTGTGCTGCCTGACTGCTCAGATCTATTTCCTTTGGTGCTCTTTATCTTATGGGGCTACATTTCCAGGGTTCCCTTGTTTTCTGGCTTCTAGGTAGATTTGGCTAATAGGAGGCACTGGTAGGAAGACTAGGGGAGAGAGAGCAGGAAAGAAGCCAGGATATTTCCCTAGATTTCTTTCTTCTCCCTGAGGTATTACTGGCAGTGTCTGTGTCTCCAAGGTGGGTGCAGCAACTTTGGCTTCTGGGTCCAGGTAACACCAGCTTTCCCATCACCCCTGCATTCATAGGAGTGGTCCTGGCTTCCTAGTTTTGTTCATATCAGGGTTGCCTCGATATCTCCTGGGCTTCTCTGCTCTTTAATCACCAGTGGAATTCTTTATATTAAATTTCGTCTGTTTTAAAGACTTCGAGTGGGTTATATTTTCTTTGCTGGACCCTGAGTTCAAATGAAAAGTCTGAGTTGTAGGGAAAGCCATCTTTTTATTATTTATCTATTTATTTATTTAGAGACAGGGTCTTGTTCTGTTGCCTGGGCTAGAGTGCAGTGGCGCAATCCTAATTCACTGTGGCCTCAAACTCCTGGGCTCAAGTGATCCTCCTGTCCCACCCTTAAGTAGCTAGGACTACAGGCACACAGCTCCATACCTGGATAATTTTTAAATTTTTATTTTGTAGAAATGGAGGTCCAGCTATATTCCCCAGGCTAGTCTTGAACTCTTGGCCTCAAGTGATCCTCCATGCCTGGGCTGGAAAACATAACCTTATGGGAAAGTTCCTAAAAATGGTTGACGAACAAGACTGAAGGCCAGAATATGAAAGCTTAAACTCTGATTCTGCCTCTTCCTCGTTGCATATTCCTGAGCAAATAATTTCTAAAACTGTGCCAAGGCACCCAGGGCATTAGAGTGACCTCACAAGAGTATCTCAGAATATTTAAAAATTTGAACACATAAACATAATGAAACTCAACATCTGTCAGACATCACATGAACTATCAATGAGGTAGTTCATGCCTTCAACATAAGATTGCACTATAATCCTTCTAATAACTTCATATTTTTGTGAGACTGGGTTTCCCAGTCAGTCTGATAGAAAAGCAAGTACTATATGGACATTAACATGCAGCAGAAAGTGAGGGCAGCTGTGTCCAGTCTCATTCCGGGTGAGAAGTTCCACACCATCCAATAGGTGCATACATCTCCTTAGTAAGTAGTTGTGATTAACAATGAAACAGAAATGAAAAATATATTTTCTTTTATGTGTATTATATATTTAAACAGCTAATAAGTTGGTAGGACATAAATATTTAATTTGTTGGGACCTAATTATTTATACATCGAATGGTTAGATATTTAATTTGGCCTAAGCCACCATGAAAAAATTACCGAGGCACTAAGAGAAACATGAACTAAGAAACCCTTCTGAATCTCTGGTTTTTCTCATCTATAAAATGAAGAAACCTGCCCCACCTTCCCCCTACAATTGATTGCTGACGAGTTGACATACTGTGTATAATGGACCTTATTGATGGCCTACGCAACATCCATTCTCTACTCCCTCTACTCTGATGGCACCTAGATTAGATTGTGGAATCTTCCCCTTCATCACATGCCTTTAGGAAGTTGAATCCAGGGAAGCTCCGGGAGCAGGCTGGTTTTATGTAAAGACATAAAACTAGGTGCTCATTGTTAGCTTATCTTCTTTTTCAAAGATTGGTATAAGAAAGGCTTATAACTTAACTCGGTCCAAGGAGACACAAGACAACTTGCTGGGGGCTCCCGAGATCTTTATTTCTGGATATTGCTGTGTGTGGGTATAAGATCCAGAACTTGCTACCAGCCTGAGGAGAAATCAAACACATGGAGAATGGAAAGCTGACAACCCAGAGAACCGCAGGGAAACAGGCCCGAGTGACTGGAAACAGGCAACCCTAAAACTGACCATCCCTCTGGACTCTAGGTAGTGAGCCAACACATTTCCTCATTATTTTGGATATTGTTTTTTGCAGTTGAAGGCATTCTGATTCAATATAGGTGAAACTATTTTGCAAATTATATAGTGTGATGCAATTGTTGCTAAAGTTCGAATGTGCTTAGAGGGAGATCATGAACACCAAGACTAAAGGCCTGGATGCAGCCTATCACCCTGTTTCATGTGGCTTTTATTTATCACCATACAGTTTGTGGCATTTCACCATTTCCTACACTGTAGAATCAAGAATGTAAATAAATGTATATCAATGTCTTCAAGAATGTATCATTCTTCTTTCACTTGAATTTGCCACCTTCAATTGCCTGCCTCTCTTCCACTCTCCTTAAAACTTCCTATTTTCCCCTTACCTGTCCCCTTTACTTATTTCTAAATCTACAGCTTGTCAAAAGGTAACTGAAAAATAGAGGTGTAACATTTTTTTGCACAGGGTCTTAGACTCTTCAGAAAAAGGAAAGTATGGGTCACTAACAAAAGCTACTAACCTTGCTTTTATATATTCACCCTTTAAAAGTTCACAACCTACAAAAACCAATTTTTCATTTGAACATTTTGTGTAAAGTCAACTAATTACAGAAATCAATGCTCTAAGCTAGCCTGTTTATTTACAGATTTTTTGCCAACTTGCTTTTATCCTTTCCCTCACTGGTCGATTAAACAGCTATTTTTTTAAGCACCTATTATAAAGTAACCAAGGTAAAAAGATTTGGTTAATATCCATTAGGATAGTGCTACTCAAAGTGCAGTAATTGCACCAGAATCATAATCACCTGGAAGCTTGGTGGAAATGCATATTCACGGTTCTTACCCTAGACCCATTGCTGTAGAATCTCTGGAAAGGGGCTCAGGAATCTGTTTTAACAGTATCTCCAAGTAATTATTTTGCCTGCTAGAGCCATTAATCTGGGAACATATGGCCTAGTGAATAATTTTGTAAAATATAGTAAAGGCAATTACTATCCTTGCAGATGTGTATGAAGTGAGATGGAAACATAGAAAGGGCCTTAACAATACAAGCTAACACTGAACACCTAGGATGTTCACAGGCATTGTCTTAGACATCATAATGATACAGTGAGATTTGAACCCAAGGCCCTTCTGACTCCACAACTCATAATCACTGTACAAAACTACCCTAGGGCTGAGAAGCACAGGAAGTTTCACAAAGAAGGCTGTGTTCCAGCCCAGTCTGAGTTTGCTAGATCAACAGACTGGAGCAAAGGGGTCTTGATAGTCCTGGAAAATAATGGTGCAGTATACAGAAAGGAATGGAAACAAGAGAGACCATAGCATAGTTAGGAATTTCAGGTAGTCCAATGTAAGTCCTGGGGAACAGGAGGACAGGGATGGGCCTGGACAGCTACATAGAAGTCTTATTGTAAGTAAAGGTTTGATATGCTACGTAAACGAGTTTATATTCCACTCTATAGGAAAAAAGACCACCACAAGATTTTTGCCGGACTGTAAATTCAGTGTGGTATCAAAAACATACCCAGTGGAGTAACATGATAATAATAATGAGGCAATGATACTAGAGGTCAAGGCTGATAGGGCAACTGAACTGGAGTCTTGGGAAGAGGTAAGAGGGGCCTGAATGAAAAGTGCAATGGGGGATAGGCAGAGGGAATGGATTCAAGTGCTGTTAAA
The DNA here is from genome assembly GCF_047675955.1 of Chlorocebus sabaeus. Classification (NCBI taxonomy): domain Eukaryota; kingdom Metazoa; phylum Chordata; class Mammalia; order Primates; family Cercopithecidae; genus Chlorocebus; species Chlorocebus sabaeus. The sequence continues at coordinate 60,607,398 of NC_132907.1, read as the reverse complement.
GTAGAATTGACAGCACTTCACTTTTGAGATGTATTCATTTAATACATATTTACTAAGTTTCTGCTATGCACTTGGCACTATTCTAGGAACTAGGGATTTTACAATGAACGAAACATACAAAATCCCTCATAAAGCTCCCATTCTAGTGTGTGTTGGTGGGCTGGCGGGGGTGGGAGGGAGACTGGGGTTAATGAGCATATATGTCAGTAGTGATATATGGTACAAAGAAAAACAACATAGGGAGAGGGGATAGCAAGTGATTAAGTGGCTGCCATTTTAGACAGAGGCTGGGAAAGGACTCTCTGCAGGGGGGCAATTGGGCAGTGGCCTCAGTGAAGTAAGGATAAGCTGAGGACCTATGAGGGCAGAGATAGGCATGGTGGGAATGGAAGCAGGAGACTGGTGAGAGAGAAAGACTTGCCTGGCAGGACGCAGATGATGGCACAATCTGAGAAAAAGAGGCATGTCAGTGAGGCTAACAGGCAGCTGCACAGAGAAGGCCGGCTCTCAGCAGAGAGGGTTAGACAGAGGGGTGGGAGTTATCCGCCAGAAACCCGGAGATCATCTGCCAACATTCCCATTCAAAGACGCTGACTGACTGATTTCCTGTCAAATTAAAATGGTCAGACTTCTCTATTTAAGGACATTCATTTTGGTAAACAATAGAGCCAAAAATATTTCAAAGATACACAAAATGCGATTTAAATGGTATTTAAAGGGTTTTCTTAGAAGCGTTACAAAATCCTATTTAAACGGTATTTAAAGGGTTTTCTTAGCGTTGTACAAACTTAAAAGGACAAGTACACTTTAGGGAAAAAGAAGCTTTATTTCATAAATTACGATATATTAACTCATTCAAAATATAAGTCAAGAATCTTAATATCAACAGATTATATCAAACAAACTGGAAGGCAGAATAACTACCACAGTTTAGTATAAGTACCCAAAGTATTTATAAATCAAAAGCCCTAATGATAACCATTTTTAGAATTCAATCATCACTGTAGAATCAGAGTCTGTAATTCTTTTCTTAATTAGAGTGGTAGGACACTGCAATACTGTTCCTCCATGTTTCCATGCATACAATGTTATGTGTTACTCTACACTGTAAATGCAGTATTCAAATTCACTTGAGCTGTGGGCCTGGAAGTTAGAGACTAGCTTTTACCTTATTACTTTCAATGATTTTATCTGATTTAAGCTGATCAATCTCTTCGCGGCTGAATCCAAATTCGTCAAGTATCTCCTCAGTGTGTTCTCCTACAAAAGGATCCCTTTTGAAAGAAGGGATGGCTGGGGTGTTTGACAGCAGAGGTGCAGGGCGGGGGCTCATGCTCTGCTCCTCATTGGTGATAAACGAGCCCCGTTCCTTGCTGTGATCATGATGAACAACCTCCTCTAAAGTCAGAACCGGAGTCACACAGGCATCTGTGCCATCAAAGATTTGACACCACTCTGCCTTTGTCTTCTTTGCAAATACAGCTGCAAACTTCTTCTTCATTTCTGGCCAATCATCCATGCTCATCTGATTGGGAAGTTCATCAGACTTTAGTCCAAGTCCTGAGGAAAAATACAATTTCTTAAATTATCATGCTTTGAACAGAGCTATTATAATCAATAAAAATGAATGCTGAGCCCACCGTACTATGCAAAATAAAATGTTCTATAAGGGCTTCTCAAATGAGTCAAGAGAAAAAAATGTAAAGTCAGTTTAAGGTTGGAGTCAAAGGCTGGAGAGGGCAGAGGTAGTCAGACTTGCCACCACCAAGATTTTATTATTCATATTTCATCAAAAGTGGTCTGTTCTCAATGGTCTGGTTTCCAGAAATTGATTTCCTACCTCTGAGTAGATTTTGAAAAAAAATTTCCCCAGGATGTTATTAGCCAGTTATACTGAGTTAAAATAACTCCCTATTCTCTATAATGTATTCAAACCTTATAAAAAAATATGAACAATTTTATACATGACCATCTCAGTTTCCAAGGAAGAAGCCTGAAGACAAATTATTTAATTCAGGATTGCAATTTTATAAATACATTCATTTATCTTTATTTTGTTAAAATAAAAGAGCTAGAATGGCCAGGAGTGATGGCATGAGTATAGTGCAAGCTACTCAAGAGGCTGAGGCTGGAGGATTGCTTGAGCCCAGGAGTTCAAGGCCCGGCCTGGGCAACACAGCAAGACCCCCATCATCCATCATCCATCCACCAATCCATCCATCCATCCATACATACATACATACATACATACATATATACACACATACATTTTTAAAATAAAAGAACCCCAAAGGGCTTTCTACTAGGATAAAGGACTTGTAAGGTAACCAAAGACTCATGCAAATTGTTCCTATAGCAAACAAAACAGAAACTTATTAGCCAGCCAGTCAACAGTGGGGCATGCAGACTCCTCTCCGGCATGAAAGGAACTTGAAGGGCCCATCAAGACTACAGTGCAGAGATCATGACAGCAGCTACCTGGGGATTTAACAGGAAAAGTAGCCTCTCTAGCTCTTGACCCCATCTGTGTTTCCTTTACTGACTATGTGGGCCTACCCCTGCAGACATGCCCAGACTCCAGTGCTGATTAAATTATACCCAAAGAGCAGGGCCACTTTACAATAGTTGATGCAAATGTCCCTTTTCTTCTATAAGCAGGTTTTTAAAAGTGCATGGCTAAGTGTCAAATGATAACGAAAGGCCCTTTCTTTATGCATAATACTGTGTGTAAGTTTAGCCAAGTTAATTGAATAATCCTCACTTATAGAATACCTTCCTTCTCTAGCATGTTGACAATCAAGGCTAATTTTAAGTTGCTCTGAAGATGGTAAAGTCCCTATAGAGGTAAGAAGACATAAATACTGAAGCCTCTTCTTAAGGTTTTGAGGACTATGAGGAAATAAGAAGAACTAACACAGTTCCAGATTTTTGTAAGCAGTCTCCTGTGGAATATATAAGTACATTTTCTTCTGTAACCACCAGTCCCATTCAAATACCAGGATGGATAGGAGGCCATAGTTTCAGGTTATCACTATAATCTACAGGATATCTTTCACTTGATGTTCTTTCTCGATTGCCCTGAACTCTGTGAGTGAAAGGCACATAAAATGAGCAACGAGCAAAAAGTAGTGATCTTCACATGCTTTTAAAACAGTTGCTTTTTATCAGACTGTGATCAGAATCATAACACTGAGTAAAGCTGCAGCCAATATGTTCTCTCTTTAACTTTATAGTTGAGACTACACAGGTCATAGTTTGTATGCTAGAAAAATACTAGAAATCAAAAGTCCCCAGATACTACCCTACCTCTAACACCCCAATTCTCCCATTGTCTACCATGGCTTCGCAGCCCACCATCTCCCATCCTGCCCATGACCCTGACCAAGGCCACAGGATTGAACACCAGTGGTTTAAGGTGAGCTGTTTGCTGTGCTCCTGACACTCCAATATGGAACTTGGAATCCAGTCCCAAGTCTCAGAATCCATAATTGTATAAATACAGTTATAGATTGTGGCTAGTTGTTATGGTAAAATCACTATGAAATTTCTGGTATTTTAAGTCAAATAGATTTTCAGGAACTAGCCTGGGAAATCAGATACCATTTAAAACTTGGGAAAGCATGTTTTGATTTCAAAAAAACTACCCCCCCGCCCCCGACACACGACTACAAAAAATGCTTATTCTTTTAAGTACATGCCATAAACTTTACTGCTTTATAATATTAAGTATGTAGTAAGCAGTCAAATTTCATGTTGTAAGTATTCAATGATATATGCCCAGGATGGCAATTGTAAACATTATTTTATTATTATTATTATTTTTGAGACGGAGTCTCACTCTGTCACCCAGGCTGGAGTGCAGTGGCACGATCTCCGGTTACTCGAAGCTCCGCCTCCCGCATTCACGTCATTCTCCCACCTCAGCCTCCCTATTATTTATTTATTTAAGACGGAGTCTCCCACTATTGCCCGGGCTGGAGTGCAATGGCACGATCTCGGCTCACTGCAATCTCTGCCTCCCGGGTTCAAGCGATTCTCCTGCCTCAGCCTCCCAAGTAGCTGGGATTGCAGGTGCCTGTCACCATGCCTGGCTAATTTTTTTGTATTTTTTAGTAGAGATGGGGTTTCACTATGTTGGCCAGACTGGTCTCAAACTCCTGACCTCGGCCTGCCTCGGCCTCCCAGAGTGTTGGGATTACAGGCGTGAGCCACTGCATCCAGCCATAAACATTATTTTTATAACGAAAATTTGGAAAAAATGTAAATGAACTTGCATAGGGAATTGGTTATATAAATTTTAGTACAGGCAGATAAAAAATATGATATGGCTGCTATATAAAATGGGTGAGGGTAAAGATCTTTTGTACTGACATGAAAGAACGTCTTTGCTATATTGTTGTATAAAAAGCTATAAACTATAAATTTATATTATTTTATATATATAAATTATAAATTGTAAAACAGAAAATAATTGCTGGGTGTTGTGGCTCATGCCTGTAATCCCAGCACTTTGGAAGGCTGAGGCAGGAAGATCACTTGAGCCCAGGAGTTCAAGACCAACCTGGGCAACACAGTAAGACCCTGTCTCTACAAAAAAATCAAAAAGTTAGCCAGGCATGGTGGTCGTAGCTACACGGGAGGCTGAAGCAGGAGGATTGCTTAAGCCCAGGAGGTCAAGACTGCAGTGTGCCATGTTTGTGCCACTGCACTCAAGCCTAGGCAACAGTGTAAGAGCCTGTCTCAAAAAATAAAATAGAATAGAATAATTGTGCATTTGTATATGTACAATAAAAATTCTTGAAGGCCACATCCCAAATTTTCCCAAAGTGGAAGAACAAAGGAAAATTTTCCCTTCTTACTTTTTAAAATCTGTATTGCTTATTTTTTTCCTAGCAAATATATAATTTTAAATTTTTATTTCATTTTTGAAAATTGTGATAAAATATACATAAAGTTTACCATTTCAGCCATTTTTTGGTGCACAGTACTAGGGCATTAAGTATACTCATACTGCTTTACAGCTATCACCACCGTCCATCTGTACCACACAACTCCTGAACTTTTTCATCTTTTCAAACAGAAACTTTGAACCTATTAAACATTAACTCCCGCTCCTACCTCCCCACAGCCCCTGGCAACCACCATTCATTCTACTTCCTGTCTCTATGAATTTGACCACTTTAGATAGTTCACATAGTGGAATCACATAGTATTTGCCCTTTGGTGACTGACTTATTTCACTCAGCATAATGTCTTCAAGATTCATCTCTGTCGTAACGTGTTGAAATTTTCTTGTTTTTTTCAGGCTGAAACACATTCCATTTTATGTCTGTACCACATTTTATTCACCCATTCATCTGTTGATGGACACTTGAGTTGCTCCTACCTCTTGGCTATTGTGAATAATGTCACTATGAACACAGATATACAAATATCTGTTTGAGTCACTGCCTCCAATTCTTTTGGTTATATACTTAGAAGTGGAATTGCTAGATCATACAATTCTATGTATAATTTTCTGAGGAAATGCCATGCTGTTTTTGACAGCGGCTACACCACTTTACATTCTCATTGGTAGTACACAAGTGTTTCGTTTCCTCACACCCTTGCCAACAATTGTTATTTTGTATTTTTTAGAAATAATAATTTGAAGGCCAGGAGTGGTGGCTCACACCTCTAATCCCAGCACTATGGGAAGCTAAGGGGGAGCAGATCACTTGAGGTCAGGAGTTCAAGACCAGCCTGGTCAACATGGTGAAACTCCATCTCTACTAAAAATACAAAAATTAGCCAGGCATGGTGATGGGCACCTGTAATTCCAGTTACTCAGGAGGCTGAGGCAGGAGAATCACTTGAACCCAGGAGGCAGAGGTTGCAGCGAGCCGAGATCACGCCACTGCACTCCAGCCTGGGTGACAGAGATCACCCAGCTTTTGAAAACTATCTCCTGGCCGGGCGCGGTGGCTCAAGCCTGTAATCCCAGCACTTTGGGAGGCCGAGACGGGCGGATCACGAGGTCAGGAGATCGAGACCATCCTGGCTAACACGGTGAAACCCCGTCTCTACTAAAAAGTACAAAAAAACTAGCCGGGCGAGGTGGCGGGTGCCTGTAGTCCCAGCTACTCCGGAGGCTGAGGCAGGAGAATGGCGTAAACCCGGGAGGCGGAGCTTGCGGTGAGCAGAGATCCGGCCACTGCACTCCAGCCTGGGTGACAGAGCCACACTCCGTCTCAAAAAAAAAAAAATAAAAGAAAACTATCTCCTGATAAAACAGCTTTTGAAAATTATCTATTGCTTACCTGATTGTACTATAAGAACTTTGCTATCTCAAAATGTCATAAAATTCTCAGTGTTTTCCGATTTTTTTGTCCTAGAAAATAGCAGGGATGCAGCAGAGTATGTACTTTAAAAAGACTTTGCATACTTATGTTCAGAAACTGAAGATACAAATTAAAGTATGGTCTCAAAGATCTAAAACACAAAGGGAAGTAAATTAGGTATGTAATTAGTACTACCTCAAAAATTATTATTATTATTGTTGTTGTTGTTCTGATACACAGTCTCGCTCTGTCACCCAGGCTGGAGGGCAGTGATGCGACCTCAGTGCACTGCAACCTCCGCCTCCCAGGTTCAAGTGATTCTCGTGCCTCAGCCTCCCGAGCAGCTGGGATTACAGACATATGCCACCATACCTGGCTAATTTTTGTATTTCTAGTAAAGACGGGGTTTCACCATGTTGCCCAGGCTGATCTTGAACTCCTGACCTCAAGTGATCCACCTGCCTCAGCCTCCAAAAGTGCTGGAATTACAGGCATAGCCATCGCACCTGGCCCTCAAAAAATTATTACAGATGTGGGGGTTTGTCCAGTAGGACTTGAGAGAGAAGAAATGCATATGTGATTAGTAAAAGTAGTATTTTTGTAAATAAATCTTATAGAAGAGAGATAATGCTGAGGCATTTTGGCATGGACTAGGTAGATAAAGTGCAGGGTGATTTAACATGCTATCTCCTAGAGCACAAGCCATCTGTCAGCTAAGGATCCTACGTAAACTTTGAAGGGAGATGAGGGTTAAGGATACCATAAAAGGCTATGGATGCAAAAAGAGGGGGCTGTAAAAAAATCAGGGGAGTTACAAAGTTTAAACTCAGCAGAAGACCCAGGAGAAGGTGATCAGGAGTTAAGGCGTTGGCACGATGACCTTGCTAGAAAACTGTTGTCTTGTTTCATTTTCAGTGTTTCCAGAAAGGCTTATTCATTGAGGTGAAGTGTGGATGTGAAAAACGAGTCTGCTCCACACATACAGCAGTCCTTCTTCATCTGAGGTTTGGCTTTCTGTGGTTTCAGTTACCCACAGTCAACCGTGGTCTGAAAACATTGAATGAAAAATTCCAGAAAGAAACAATTCATAAATTTAAACTGCATGCTGTTCTGAGCAGCATGATGCATGATGAAACCTCGCAGCATCCTGCTCCGTCCTGACCTGGACATGAATCGTGTCCATCCTATCCACACTGTGGGGCTACCAACCCATTAGTCACTTAGTAGCCAACTAGGTTATCAGGTTGACTGCTGCAATATTGCAGTGCTTGTGTTCAGGTAACCCTTATTTCACTTCCTAAGGCCCGCAAAGGTTGTAGGTGAAGGTGATGCTGGCAATGTGGATATGCCAAAGAGAAGCCTAAAGTGCTTCCCTTAGATGAAAAGGTGAAAGCTCTCAGCTTAGGGGAAGAATAAAACTCATAAGCTAAGGTTGCTAAAATCGATGGTTAAGAATGAATCTTATATTCATGAGATTATGAAGAAGGGGAGAAGGAAAAATAAATTCATGCTAGTTTTGCTGTCACAACTCAAACTGAAAAGTTATAACTATAGTACATGGTAAGTGCTTAATACAGATGGAAAATGCATTAATTTTGTGGGTGGAAGACGTAAATAGAAACATCTTCCAATTGACAGCAATCAGGTTCAGTACTATCTGCAGTTTCAGGCATCCACTGGGGGTCTTGCAAAGCATCCCCCAAAGATAAGAGAGGACTACCGTATATGTTTTAAAATAATAGGATACATCAAGGAAGGGAGTTAACTTCCAGAGTGGCAGAATGAGAGCCTTCAAAAACCTGTGTTAAAGCAATGAGAACACTAACAACAACTGTCAGAATTAACTTTTTCATAATTCTGGAAATCAAAAGCTTGCAGCATTCCAAGGAGCATTTATTCAAGAAAAACAGCTGAATCTCAGTAAGACCAGTGAGCTTTGTGGTGTTAGAATTTGTGCTAATTTCATCCCTCTCCCTGTGGTAGCCTTGAAAAACAACTTCCCCTCAACTCTGGTCAGTTCTGAAAACCAGCAGGAGAACAGACCCGAGAGGAGGAAAATAAGTTTGGAGCTTCCCCCAAAAACCCCATCCCCAGAGAACTGTCATTATTTAGCCTGTCGGGCAGGTCCCTGAAAGGCTCCATTCTCAGGGCTTGTCTTTCTGTGATCTAACTCAGAGCTCACTTTGCTCTAGTCCTAAAATGCTGATTTAAAAAAAAAAAAAAAAAAAAAGGCAATATTTTATTGCAGCTGTCTTAGGTGGTGGTACTTATTGCAGCTAATGAGATGCTGACCAAAAAACTTAAAAGAAAAAAACTGGGAAATGGTATATCCATAGGGGGCTTTGAAAAGCTCCAACATATTCCTGAGAAATTTTTTACACCTCCTGAGAAGGCCATACACACACACATGTGCAGGACAGTGCGAATGCCCGGGAGAGATCTGAAAAGGCCCTCCTCTCTCACCTCTGGCTGACCTTGAGGCTCTTCACAAGCAAGAAGTTAAGGCATGTAGCGCTTCAGAAAAAGACAGGAGATTTATTGGGTCAAGGCATTTAAGGGCCACAGTGGCTCATGCCTGAAATCCCAGTACTTTGGGAGGCTGAGGCAGGAGGATCGCTTGAGATCAGGAGTTCAAGATCAGCCTGAGCAAAATAGCAAGATTCTGTTTCTACAAAAAATAAAAAATTAGCCAGGTGTGGTCGTACGTGCCTGTAGTCCCAGCTACTTGGGAGACTGAAGCAGGAGGATCGCTTGCACCCCAGAGTTCAAGGCTGCAGTTGGCTGTGATCACACCACTGCACTCCAGCCTGGGCAACAAAGCGAGATCCTGTCCCCCAGATTAAAACAAACAAGCAAACAAAAAAAAAGGCATTTAAGGACATTTCTGTCCAATGATTAGCTGAAGCTAACACAGTTGACTTCGGTGGCTGCACATGCCAAAGAATACAGATTTAATTTAAGAAAATCATTAAACAAACAGCAACAATAACAAGTCCAGGACTGAGGTCCTGAGGAGTCCTGGGAGGTTGTCACATTGAATTATTTAAAATGTCCAGTACTGTTTTAAAATTTTACACGTTTATTTTCATTAAAACTTATTTAAGTCACTTTGGACCCAGCATGTCCTTAGGTTTTAACCATTCATCCAACTGCTCTGCTGTGAGACAGCTAAGTTCAACGGCAGTTTCCTTTAAGGTCGATCCATTTTGGGGTGTTGTCTTAGCAATCTCTGCTGCTTTGTCATACTCTATATGAGGGTTGAGAGCTGTCACCAACATTAGCGACTTCTTCATTAGCTTCTTGATCCTTTCTGTATTGGTTTGGATTCCCTCTATGCAGTTTTCTGTGAAGGAAACTGAGGCATCCCCCAGCAGCCTGAGTGTAACACTAAAGTTTTAATCATCATTGGCTTGAAAACATCCAACTCAACATGGCCATTGCTACCTCTAACAGTTACAGCCACACCGTACCCCATGACTTGGGCTGCAACGATGGTCATCGCTTCACACTGAGTAGGGTTTGCCTTGCCTGGCACGATACTGCTTCCTGTTGCATTTTCAGCAAGGTCAGTTCTCCCAGACCTGGGCAAGGACCAGAACTCAGAAAATGAATATCATTTGCTATCTTCGTCAGACTGCAGTTGGTAGTGTTCATGGCTCCACAGAGCTCCGCCAGAGCATCACGAGCAGCCAGAGCTTCCAATTTATTTGGAGCAGTGACGAAAGGCAAGCTTTTTAATTTCTGGACAGAGAGGTACCCTTTTTGATCTAGATAAACCATTCTGTTCTTCTATAGTTTTTCCAACTATATTTGAATAGGTGAAGTTAGTATGTTTAATCATAAAATGCTTTCAGTTGCTTGCAAACGCAATTATTCCATCAGATGAGAACACATCAAAAATTTGAAAAATTAAAAAAAAATCATTCCTGCTATATGCAAATAACTTTTAGTATACGCATCTGAAAAGCTACCAAACATAACAATGAAACCTGAAACTTGTAGTAGAAAGGTAAATGCACTGTGATCAGCTTTCACACCACTTCAGAGTATATTCTGAAACTTCTTAGGTTCTACATTATTTATAGAGCGAATTTTAAATTCAAACATTTCTCAGGAACAAAATGACTCCCATCCAATTACTTAATTAGGGAAGAAGAGATCCCAAATTTTCTTGCTAATTTATGGCAACTTGCCAAGAAGGCAAGACTCTGCAAGACAGGTAATCTGCAAAGGCATAGTGATATAGTAACATATTCTAACAGAATCTCTTTTGCCAAAATCTTTCCATGCTCTGCTGACTTCTGACATTGAAGTGCCATAAGGGACATCTACCAAGGAATAATAGCTGGTAGAATACTGAATGGAAAGCGACCAATGTGGACAGATCATTTCTAGGGAAGAGTAAGATCTGGGCACACAGGGGCAAGATTATCAACACAAGGAGTGAAATTAAAGCACTGAACATCCTACAAAAGGGGTTATTATTTTTAAAACCCTCAGCTATTTTATAGACTAGTAAGACTGCTGGTCAATTTAAAAGCCATGGAAAATGTCCCACATCATACTGATGGCTATAATTAGGTTTTAGAAAGTGGCTATATAATAAAAGACATCATAGATTCCAAAAGTCTTTAAAATAGAACCAAAGAACATCTACAGCAAAAGGGGAGCTGAGGGAGACACATGAAGTTTACTTACCTTTGATCAGCAGCTCGTAGAACTGGGGTTCTATTGCTCCAACAGCCATGAATTCCCCATCTGCTGTCCTGTAAGTCGTATAGAAAGGTGCTCCACCATCCAATATGTTCTGTCCTCGAGGTGCTTCCCACAGACTTGATTTCTGAGTTTTCCACAGAAAAGAACTTAAATATGCTGTTCCTTCCACCTTTGAGAAAACAGAATACAAAACAAATCCAGATAACTCAAGTGTCAAAGCATGAACAATTTCTCCTATTCAAGTTAAAAAAAGTATTTGCATAAAAATTCTTATCTTAGAGTATACGAAGATTCTACTTAATTATACAACTTCTCTGGTATTTCCAGAAAGTGAGTTAGAGCAGTTTGTATTAGAATAGCAATTGGCTGCACTATTCAGTTCTGAAAATACTGTAAGACTTAGAAGGAATGACTTTTGTTCTCCATTTCTAATAAGATTGGCAAAATGCTGGTAATTTTTAGCTAGGTGAAGGTACATGGAAGATCACTGTACTATTCTCTCTACTTTTTACAATGTTAAAAACTGCCAAGACAAAAAGTTAAAAATTAAAAGAGCTTTTTAAAATGCATCTCCTGATCTCCATACCTATAAACACACACAGATGTAAGAACCATAGCACATTTTAAAGGTAAATCTCATAACAGTAAAATTTGGCTTGTTCTAGCTCGATTCCAATCCCAAGAAAACTGTATTTGAGTATTTAATATATGTTATATTTTGTAATCACTAGAAAGTTATAAAATAAACTGACAATACGGATGGTAGGTATGTGCATTTTCTGAGTCCAGGTAAACCGGTTTGGGAATGCCACCTTCCCATTGAGTCCTGAAGCAATTACACGATAAAGTACAATTACCACAAGGCTCAAACTCAAAGGCTGGAGGCACTGGTCTATTTGAAGAGGACCATGTTCTGATCTTTATGTCTTTTATAAGCCTACTGTCTCCAGCATCCAAGGGAGAAGGCCCTCAAAACATCCTTGTCTCCAAAGTTACCAATAGAGGAGACCTCGTTCCAGCTGCTAGCAATTTCTGAGTTACTGGCTGTGAAACAACCACAAAATGTATCTTTGGATGTATCCAATTTTCCCTTTTAACTTGAAACTTCATACACAACTGAATTTATGACTATGACACTTATTATCACCAAATAGCAGAGTTCATGTAAGTGGCCTACGGCAGTGCCTTTTTTTGAGGCTGGATTACAGAGATGTTAGAGTTCCACATTTATACACATACACACACACACATATATACACACATATGCATATATATGTGCACTATTTTAAATATATTTTATGTTTATGTTATTTAAGCACATATTTAAATGTATCCTATACCAAATTCTGACTCATCAGAGCCTCAACTCATTAACATTTGTTGCTAGACTTTAAAATACAGCTTTTCCTTCCAATTTTGCATAAATGTTACCTTGTATTTGAAACACTATTAAGGAAAACTTTTGCTCTGCATGGTTCTCCTCCCCTCTTAATTTGTGCTGACTCATACAAAACCAACAAGTTAGCACCTTCAACAAGCAAGTGCCTGCTTTCCGCTCAAGCTTTGTTTCTCTCAGAGCCTAATGCCAAATCAATAGGGCAATAACAGATGAACTGGAAGCGGACTAGCTTGTCATACAGTGCAAGAGAGAGTTTCAGCAGAGAGTTCTGAATACTGTTTATTTGACTTTCATGTTCAGGCCAAAGAATGTGAGAAGATTTTAGACACTGTAGTGAGTTGACCTGGAAAGAAAACGTTTTTGTTTTGCTTCATCATAAATGAAATGCAATCTGAAATTTTAAGCAAGTTTTTAAAAATATAGGGTTTTTTTTTTTGTTTTTTAAATGGAGTGTTGCTCTTTTGCCCAGACTGGAGTGCAGTGACACAATCTCAGCTCACTGCAACCTCCGCCTCCAGGGTTCAAGCGATTCTCCTGCCTCAGACTCCTGGTCAAAACGAAATGCAGTAATAAACTGAATACTGAAAGTGATGAGACAATCACCCATAAACTCTAACTTCCAGTGTTCGTGTTCAGAACAGCTTCACTGGTCTGACAAAATAATAAATAAATATTGAGTATGTAAACATAAAATGTTTTATGCTAATAAAATACCCCTTTAATCTCTTTTATATGTTGAATGTCCTAATGAGATTGCTAAAAAATAGACGTGTTAACAGTTACAGGTGCAGTTGGGCCCACTCAGGACAAAAACAAGCTCTGGTCCAATCCTTAGCATCAGAGAGGAGTACAGGCCAAGAAATACAGCAGGAACCCTCCTTGTCTAAGGCCTGGCAGTGGCTACCCTGGCACACAGCTTCTCTTGCCCCATTACTCATACACCATGCAGGCCACAGTCGAGAGCCCCCTGACACAGGGAAACTGCAGCCTCAATTTGCCACCAACCTTTGATACTGTTAAAAGAAAGACTTTAGACAAATTAATTTAAGACTTTGAGCAAAGAATGACTGACGAATTGGGCAGTCTGTGAAACCAGACTAGGTTCAGAGTGACTAGTGTAGTCCTGTGGCCAGAGAGGACTTATGGACAGAAAATGGAAAGCGATGTATAGAAAACAGAAGTGAGGTACAGAAACAGCCAGCCAGACTGGTTACAACTGGGCCTTTGCCTTGTTTGAACACGGTTTCAACAGCTGGTCGCCTGTGATTGGTTGACGTACGGCAGCTGTGATTGGCTGAGACTTGCTGCTTATTACAAAAGTAGGTTACAGTCTGTTTACACATCCAGTTAGGTCACAGCTCACTATGTAAGAGAAACCTTTAGGTGGAACTTAAAATACATAAGGGGGCAGCTTTACGCTACAGTTAATTTAACAACAGTGTGCTCATTATGTGGGCCCAGATTGACTGTAAATACAGCAAAACACACTCCATATTCCAGAGTTATCTTAACCACAGTTTCCAAGGAAGCAGCACTACAATAAGGCAGACTCCAGCTCTTCACAGGCAGGCCCAGGTCTGGAATTGTGCTGCTAAACAATGTGAAAACTTTCGGCCCATTAGAAGGTATCTGCCTCCCCCTAATCAGCTTCTACAATTGCCTGTGCCACAAGGGTTCCTAGTGATGAAGTAATGACTATGATTTACTGATTCTTTTAGCCTTAAGTAATTAGCAAATACTTACTATCCCCTAATGGAAATATGAGCCCAGAAGAAAGATGACAACATTTTCACATACCCTAAAACCTTACTAACTTCTTTATATTAGTTATTTATTTTGAGACAGGGTCTTGCTCTGTTACCCAGGCTGGAGTGCAGTGATGTGATCTCAGCTCACTGCAACCTCTGCCTCCTGGGTTCAAGCAATTCTCATGCCTCAGCCTTCCAGGTAGTGGGACTACAGATGCGTACCACCAAGCCCAGCTAATTTTTTGTATTTTAATAGAGATGGGGTTTCACCATGTTGGCCAGGCTGGTCTCAAACTCCTGGCCTCAGGTGATCTGCCCACCTCGGCCTCCCAAAGTGCTGGGATTACAGGTGTGAGCCACCATGCCCAGCCAACCTTACCATCTTCTAATCATTATATAATTCTGATTAGCTACAGTCTGCTGAAAGCAGCAATCACCTTTTATTTATATTTGATGATACTCAATTGCATCTCTTCAGTAAATTATTCAAATTATTACTAGAGAAGTATCTAGCCTGAAATTATCCTTAACACTCCCAAGGTTCCATTTTTGCTCTTAGTTCATTCCTTTTGGACTCCAGGGACCATGCCCATGGGGCAGCAGGGGAAGTTGTTGAAAGCAGTGGCTTTAGGGTCCAACTGCCTCGGGCAGTGCTTTGGACCCTTTCCCATCATCTGCTTTAGAGGAAGGCAGTTAACCTCTCCAAGCTTTCAAGTCTTCAATGCCAATGACAGTAGCACGTTTCCCTCAGGAAGTTGTGTGGATCACAGAAGCCCTGTGGAAGGCACCGGTCTTGAGTTTGGTGGGTACTGGTATAAAGCCGGTGCTGCTATCTCATGCAGCGACTAGACCATGACTATGCCAAGAGCTGGCCCACAAGAGATAAACCACACTCCCCTGCCGCTGGTACACACTTCAGAGAGGACACACTGGAAAGTGTGAGATGTGCCCTGATGACAGTGTCCCAGAGGTACACATTCAGTACAGGGTGGGTCATGATTCACCATGAAGAGAAGGAAGCACAGGCTGAAGCTTTGGAGATGAGGGGTTTCTGGTAGAAAATGGATTTTGTGAAGATCAAGGACCCAATCCAGTTGACACTCTCAGTCTCTAAACTCTTGAGGTATCCACCAACATTTGACCCTCTGACCATTCCTTTCTTTGGTTTCCATGACAACACTCCATTCTGCTTCTCTCCTTAGCTGTCCTCAGCCCTTGCTTCTCTTCTCTGCCCATGCATTCCTTAAATGCCAGTGTTCTGTCCCCTTTCCTAGTGGATCACATAGTCTCATATGGCTCCCAAATGACTCTGAAATCTGTTTCCAGTTCCTAACCTCAAGTATCCCACCTGGATATCTCAAAGGCACTTCAAAATTGAAATGACCAAAACTGAGTTCCTTTTCTTCTAGTAAAAATAATCACAATGACAAACTTTAACAGAGGGCCCACTGTACGCCAAGCACTGTTCTCACACTGAACAATGGATGAACTCATTGAATTCTCATAGCATCTAACAATGCTATGAGGAGGATGTAATTATTATCTCTATTTTACAAAGGAAACTACAGCACAGAGAGGTTAAATAACTTGCCCAAGATCACAGAGCTAGTAAATGGCAGAGCTAGGATGGAGGTAGTCAGCTGCCACTCTATGCTCTGACCACTGTGTCCAGCAGTCCTCCTTCAGGACACTAGCAGGTCATCCAAGCCAGAAACCTGGGAGCCAGCCTTAACTTCTCCCTCTTCGCTCCCTGTCAGTCCACTATCAATTCCCAGCAATTTTACATCTCAAATGTCCCTTCAATGCAAACCAACTCTACTATTAATTGCTTTAGTACTTACCCTGATCTCTTCAGCAATAACTCAGTAATTGGTCTCTCTACCTCCAGTCTTGTCTCCTCAAATCTATTCTCCATCCTACCTCCAAATGTCTGTGAAAATGCAAACACGCAGTGGTGGTGCTGGAGTGGGCTCTCTTACCCACTAGCTGTGAGATCTTGAGCAAATGGCTATGCTTCCATTCCCTCCTCTTTAAAACAACAATGCATTACAAATGCAGTTTTGAGAATAAGAAGAAATCACACAGGGAATGTGCTCAGCAGAACATGAGGCAAGCATTCAGTGGATGACAGTGAACAAACAGAAGCGTTATGATATCAGAGCATCCCCTACAAAACACAGCAGGAAGGTTTAGACAGGGAGGTCCATTTCACCTCAGCATCCCCAAGAATTTTCTCTACCTGCTGAGGGAGACTTCTTGAACTTTGTTTGAATGATGACTGCTTGAAAATGATATACTAAGCACAAGAGATACTTGGGGAAAATTGCTGAAATATTTAGGTTGGCAAATACTTGGCAAAACCTGCAAGTACTTTTGCACCAACCTAAAACAACATAGGAATCAGATGAGTCGCAGAAAGTTTACAGAACTGACTCCAAGAACAGATGATCAAAATATGACATTCTAACAGATACATAAAGGACATGAGGCTATTTTAAAAAGAAAAGGATATCTTGGTAACTTGGATTGAAACTTCAAATGTCATTTATCTCTTGTCTTCTTTAAAAAGAAATGATTTTAAGCATCCATATCTTAAACTTAGGGACAAGTGGCAGGCATCTACCCCAATTAATACTTACCATATTTGCATCAATGACCTGACCCTTGCCAGAGCGTGTGCGTTCAAAGAGAGCCATCACGATGCCCAACACGCACATAAGACCACCACCAGCAAAATCAGCCAGGAGATTCAGCGGGGCATACGGATTCTCACCATTTCTGCCAATTTTTGAGAGAACACCTACATCATTAAAAACAAATTGAATGTCTCTTTTAAATTTAATCTCTTCTTAAAATAAATATGTGAGCATCTTAGAGGAATAATCAATCTCTCCAGTAGATAATCTAAGTGAAAGCTAGTATACATCACTTTTCCAAGAGCATAGTCAGTAAACTTATAAACAGGCTTTCCCTCAAGATGGGATCCTTGTTTTGTTGTTTTCCTTTCTAAAACCTATTCCAACCAAAATTTTCAAATATTGCTAAGTTTTTACTCACTCACTTTTGGAAAAGAAAATGCTTATTTATTTTGTGGTTTTAAACCAGTAAATGCACTTTCATTCTTATTGGAAAGAAATGCAAGAAAATACTTGTACACAAGAAAAGGAATTTAATTTTTAAATAGATGTGAAAAGCCAATTCTATTACCCATTTCTTTCCTCAACTTTTAAATGTGTACCCACAGAAAGTCTGAAACGTCCTGTAGTCAACAACACACAGTTCTTAGAATTCTGGAATCAGGCCTATCTCACATGTTGTCATAGGCAAAAACACTAATAAAGTAATACTAGGACCTGAAAACCATGGGCTTTTTCTAGCACTCATAGAAGTCTGAAACAATGACTCAGGCAATGATTCTCAAAATGGTGGGTAGAGATTTTGGGGTGGGGCGAAGTAGCTGTCAGAATTGCACTATGTCAACACTTTCAAACTACAGAGCAACCATCCCTAGTACCCAGTAAGCCTCTTAATTCCTAGCCGGGGCTTGTCTAAGAATTGACTCAACAAATGTAGTAAATAAATGATGGCAGCGGGCATGTATTATCCTTCGAACGTGTTAAGGGGTGGCGTGAGGGAAGGTTGAGAATGATTGTTTCAAGACCCAAACCAATCCATTTTAAATACCCATGCTCTCCTGATTCTGATAAACATTTAAAGCTTCACTTTTAAGAATTATTGTTAATCAACATACCTGTAGATCTTGATGGAATAAAAGTATAGACTAAATTTTTTTTCAACATACCTGACAAAGCCAAATAGTTGATATCATGGCCAGCTAACCGAGAGAAGCTTCCTGACTGGCCAAATCCAGTCAGCCTGGCATAAATAAGCCTTGGATTATCCCGCTGCAGAATCTCTGGGCCGAGTTGGAGTTTCTCCATGACACCTTAACAGAAAAGTAACAATCTTCTTAAGAGAGTATGAATTGAGGATGGAGATAATCCCTTCTCTAAGACAAACAAAATAGCACTATTGCAAGTAATATTAATAACATTTGCTGTGGGCTAATGGCATGTTTACAGCAGTTAAGGCCCCAAAGACTGAAGCCACCATTAATGGAATGTGTGGCTTCTTTCCAGGATGTAATTTCTCCTGGTACATCCCTGTTTCCCTCTAGGTTTATCCAAGCCTATTTATTCAGTCCCCAGAGCAGGGTCTCATGCCTTCAGTAAATCCCTTTTCTCTCTTTCTATACCACATCAGTGTTTACCACATCCCACCTCAGCTGCACTTGCTTGTACATCCACACACTTATCTTCCCTATCAGCTCATGAGCTCCTCCTGCAGAATTCACACCTGATCTGTTTCCACAGGCGCTAAAGTTCCTAGCATTAGTACCTTCACGAAAAAGTTTAGCACCCATCTGTAGAAAGAGAGGTTAGTGACAATAAGACCTGAGAGTTTTTAAGCTATCAAGTATAATATTTATAGCACAAACCCGGGGTAATCTGCACCTGAAGTTTCCTGGAATTAAAAGTAATCAAAATTACATAATAAACTCACTGTCTTTACCTTCCTAAGGCTAAAATAAATCACAGAAAACCTCTGGTCATCTACCTAGATAAACACCAGTCACAATCCCTCACCCAGAGGCTATATCCATAGTCCCAGCCAACCTTCCTCCTAATAACAAGACCTTGGACAAACCTCCTTCATCTTGAATGGAGCATTCTTAAATTATTACATAATCTTAATTATTAAATCATTATTGTTACAAGCCTCAAATATGGCTATGAGGGTTAAATGAGTTAACGCATTTAAATAAGCCTGGTGTCCCGTATGTCAAGGCAGTTGCAGCAGGGATGGAGAGAAATAGTCCGAGTGGGCTAAAGAGCAAAATGACTGTATAGATAATCATTGAAATTGGATGTGGTGAAAGGAAAACTGGAGTCCATGATGAAGTACAAGTTTCGGATTCAGGCATTCAGTGAAATAAATAATACAGAAGGTGGAGATGCTGTTTTAGAAGGAAGAACGAAAGGCTCAGTTTGGGATTTGTAGAAGCTGCCTGGCGGACAGCCTTGAGGACGATGCCCAGGACCTGTGTATGCCAGCGTCTGCGGTTCTGAAAGGGAAAGTCTACAAAAAGGTGAAAATGATGGAATGGGTAACGGAGCTCCAGGGAGCAGATGCTGCGACTTAGAACACCAGCGTTTCAGGCAGGGAGCGTAAGCCTGGGTCCGTGGAAGGCTTGAGGGTACAGCACTCCAAAACTGTAGCCGAATAACCGCCTATATGCAGTTTTCCAGGAGGGGAATCCTATGGCTTTCATTAGATTCTTCCAGGGTTCAAGACCCTCAATTAATTAAGAAAGGCAAATACAGAGCGTTTCTTAGGAAAAAAAAAAAAAAGAGGAACTTGGGAAGGAGTCAGAGAGGCCAAAGGAGAAACCGGGCAACAGCAGTATCTCAGAACTCAAGTTTTGAACAATCAAGTTTGGGATGAATGATCACTAACAATACCCTAGGAGGCAAAAACATCTAGAAGGCTGGGGCCGAAAAGGGTTCTGGCGGCAACAGGGCAAAGGTGTGGCGGGTGCAGCCTGGCTCGAATGGCCAGGCCCCCTCCCCTCCGCGGGCACTTCCACAGAGCAGCCCGCGGGGCCCGGGCTCACCGCTGCGGAAGGGCTCCAGCAGCACGTCCGACCGCGCGCACAGACGCCGCAGCACGGCGGCTCCCCGCGGCTGCTTCAGGTCCAGCGCCAGCGAGCGCTTGCCCCGGCCCAAGCGGCTCACGTCGTAATGGGAGCCCGGCCGCTCCACGCGCACCACCCGCGCCCCGAAGTCCGCCAGGACCATAGCACAGAACGGGCCCGGGGCCAGGCCGGCCAGTTCCACGACCAAGATGCCCTGCAGTGCCATGGCGCTCCTCAGTACGCCCTGAATGAGACCCAGCAGCCCCTTGCCCCCGCCCAGCAGCCTACAGGAAGCCCTCCCCAGGCCGGGCGCCCCGCCCCCAGCCCCGGCGCCGCGCCCCAAATGCACCACCCCTGCCCCTCTTTTGTGCGCCTGTGCGAGCCCGCGGAGTCTGCGCACTGGCGCGCTTCCCGACCGGTCTCCAGGTACTGCCAGTGGCAAATTTGCTAGGTTGCTTTTTCTTTTCTGCAACCTAAATTGCTGAGTCCTAAGTTGCAGGGACTGACGTTTGGAGCTCCTGCCTGTTACCGTCCTCTCTGGATGCTTTTATTGCCACCATGGCGATCACCAGCGGTTGTACCATTTGATCCCCAAGTCCTGCCGTACTCTAGGGAAATAAAATAACGTAAACAGTTAAGAACAAGGCAAAAGCGTTTTCTTCCGTAGCCTGCAGATTGTCTTTTTCACCGCCCCTGCTTAGCTAGCTAGCTAGCTGGCAATTTAATCCAGAAACGGCTTGCGATCCCTCGTAGATGCACTCATTTTGAGTTACAAACTCTGGATTACGTGTCTTTTTTAAAAAGTTTAGACTACACTAGGAAAATTATTTTAGTATCAGAAGAACATCAGAAGAACATCTTGGGGTGTGGTGCTCATCAGAGCTAAATGAGAACGCTTTAAAAATGTTAGTTTGTCTTCTGCCATTTCTACAGAAAGCTGCAATTGCAGGTTTTCAACCCAATACGTGATATTTAAGAAAAAAAAAAAGCAATTGCAAATAGCCCCACTGCTTTCACAAATCATTTTCTCTCTTCTAGATACAGCCTGTCAGGTGGCCTAACGTAATTTTTGACATCTCTAGGAATTTGAATAGAACCAGAAATAGGTGCCAGAGACATGCCTGCACTAATCTTGAGTGTGGGTTTATGTATTTCTCAAGCAAGTGATTAAATCAAAAGCAAAACTTGGCACGATTGTAATCAAGATCTTTTAGGCAAGAAAGTCATGATGAGTTTCAGAATTATTTTAGGACTCGGTGGCTTTCTCTTCATAGAAATATAAAAAAAAAAAAATCCTGAAATTTGTATAAAACCACAAACGATCCTCAATAGCCAAAGCAACACTGAACAAAAAGAACAGAGCAGGAAGCAACACACTACCAGAATTTAAATTATGCTACCAAGGTGTAGTAAGCAAAACAGCATACTATTGACATAAAACAGATGCAAAGACCAATGGAACAGAATAAAGAACCCCAACGTGTATTTACAGCCAGCTGATTATCAGTAAAAACACCAAGAACATACACTAAGGAAAGGGCGTTCTATTCAATAAGCAGTGCTGGAAAAACTGGAAATCCGTATGCAGAAGAATGAAACTAGACCCCTATCCCGCACCATATACAAAAATCAACTCAGAATGGATTAAAAGACTTAGATGTACAACCCAAAACTATAAAAACTACTATAAGAAAACAGATAAAACACTTCAGGACATTGACCTAGGCACAGATTTCATGACTAAGATTTCAAAAGCATAGGCAACAAAAACAAAAAATAGACAAATGGGACTATGTTAAAACAAAAAGTTTCTGCACAACAGAGGAAACAACAGAATAAAGAAGCAACTTATTGAATAGGAGAAAATATTTTGCAAATTATTCATCAAACAAGTGACTAATATGCAGAATATACAAGAAACTCAAACAACTCAACAGCAAAAAATCAAATAATCTCATTAAAAAGTGGGCAAAGGATCTGAACAGACATTTCTCAAAAGACATACAAATGGCCAACAAGTATATGAAAAAATACTCAACATCACTTATCATCAGGGAAATGAACATCAAAACCACAATGAGATATCATCTTACTTCAGTTAGACTGGCTATTATCGAAAAGACAAAAAATAACAAATGCTGGCAAAGATGCAGAGAAGAGGAGCTTACATACACTGTTGGTGGGAATGTAAATTAGTTTAGCTATTATGGAAAACACTGTGGAGGTTTGTGAGAAAACTAAAAATAGAACTACTATATGATCCAGCAATCCCACTACTGGATATATGTCCAAAAGTATCAGGGGAACCTGCCCCCAATATTTCAACATAGGTTCTTTTTAGTTTCCCTAAGTGTCAGCCAGTCTGAGAAATAAAAGGAAAGAGTACAAAGAGAGGAATTTTACAACTGGGCCACCGGAGGTGACATCACATATCGGTAGGTCCGTGATGTCCACCTGAGCCGCAAGACCAGCAAGTTTTTATTAAGGATTTCAAAAGGGGTGGGGGGTGTAAGAACAGGGAGTAGGTCACAAAGATCACATGCTTCAAAGGGCAAAAAAGAAGAACAAAGATCACATGTTTCTGAGGCCAATAAAGATCACAAGGCAAAGGGCAAAGCAAAGATCACAAGGCAAAAGGCAAAATCAAAAACTCCTGGTAAGGGTCTATGTTCGGCTGTGCATGTATTGTCTTGATAAACATCTTAACAGAAAACAGGATTCAAGAGCAGAGAACCGGTCTGATAAAAATTTACCAGGCTGGAATTTCCTAATCCTAGTAAGCCTGAGGGTACTGCAGGAGACCAGGGCCTATCAGTCCTTATCTCAACTGCATAACATGAACACTCCCAGAACGGCCATTTATAGACCTCCCCCGAGGAATGCATTCCTTTCCCAGGGTCTTAATTATTAATATTCCTTGCTAGGAAAAGAATTCAGCGATATCTTCCCTACTTGCATGTCCGTTTATAGGCTGTCTGCAAGAAGAAAAATATGGCTCTCTTCTGCTTGACCCCACGGGCAGTCAGACCTTATGGTTGTCTTCCCTTGTTCTCTGAAAATCGCTGTTATTCTGTTCTTTTTCAAGGTGCACTGATTTCATATTGTTCAAACACACGTTTTACAATCAATTTGTACAATAGTGGTCCTCAGGTGCCATACATTCTCAGCTTATGAAGATAACAGGATTAAGAGGTTAAAGTAAAGACAGCATAAGAAATTATGAGTATTATTTGGGAACTGATAAATGTCCATGAAATCTTCACAATTTACATTCAGAGATTGCAGTAAAGACAGACGTAAGAAATTATAAAAGTGTTAATTTTGGGAACAAATAAATGTCCACGAAATCTTCACAATTTATGTTCCTCTGCTGCGGCTCCAGCCAGTCCCTCCATTCAGGGTCCCTCACTTCCCGCAACACAAAAGAAATGAAATCAGTATGTCAAAGGAACACCTGTACCCACATGTTTATTGCAGCACTATTCGCAATAACCAAAATATGGAATCAACTTGAGTATCCATTACTGGATGAAGGGACAAAGAAAATGTGTACATATACACAATAAAATACTGTTTGGTCATAAAAAAAGGATGAAATCCTGTCATCTGTAGCAACATGGATGGAACTTGAGGTCATTATGTCAAGTGAAATGAACTAGACACAGAAAGAAAAGTATCACATGTTCTCACTCAGATGTGGGAGCTAAAAATTTGGTCTCATAAAGAGTAGAATGATAGGGGGCAGAAATGAAGAGAGATTGGGTATGAACATGTAGTTAGATAGAAGGAATAAATAATAGCTAAATAATAGTATTTGATAGCACAGTTGGGTGACTATAGTTAACAGCACTATATCGTGTATTTCAAAATAGTGGCCAGATGCAGTGACTCACACCTGTGATTCCAGCACTTTGTGGGGTTGATGCAGCAGGATCACTTGAGGCCAGAAGTTCGAAACCATCCTGGACAACATAGTGAGACCCCATCTCTACAAAAACTTGAAAAATTGGTGAAACCCCGTCTCTACTGAAAATACAAAAATTGGCCAAGCATGGTGGCATGCATCTGTAATCCCAGCTACCAGGGAGGCTGAGACAGGAGAATCACTTGAACTGGGAAGGCGGAGGTTGCAGTGAGCTGAGCTCGCACCACTGCACTCCAGCCTGGGAGACAGAGCAAGACTCTGTCTTGGAAAAAAAAAAAAAAAAAAAAATTTGAAAAATTATCTGGATGTGGTGTACACCTATAAATCTACATACCCATGAGGTTGAGGTTGAGGTCTGAGGATCACTTGGGCCCATGAGTTTGAGGCTTCAGTGAGCTATAATCACACCACTGCATTCTAGCTTGGGAGACAGAGTGAGATCCTATTCCAAAACAAAAACAAAACAAAACCAAAACCAAAAACAAACAAAAAGCTAGAAGAGAAGATTTGAAATGTTTCCAACACAAAACAATCATAAATGTTCTGGGTGATGAATATCCTAAAAACCCTAATTTGATCATTACACATTGTATGCATGTATCAAAATATCACATGTACTCCATAAATATGTACAAATATTATAAATTAATAATAAATCAATAAAAATTTATATGTTGAAGCCCTAACTGTCAGTACCTCAGAATGTGACTGTATTTGGAGATAGGGCCAAAATGAAATCATATGGGCAAGCCCTTATCCAATATGACTAATATTCAATCCTGGTATCCGTAGAAGAGGAGATTAGGACCAATAAAACACAGATCTAGGGGAACCATGTGAGGACACAGTGAGATCAAGTGAGGACACTTGCTGTCTTCAAGCCAAGGAGAGAGGCTTCAGAAGAAACTAAACCTGCCAACATCTTGATCTTGCACTTTTATCCTCCAGAACTGTGATAAATTAAACTATTGTTTAAGCCAACCAGTCAGCGGTATTTCGTCATGGCAGCCTTAGTAAACAAATACACCCTCTGCCCCACGATTACAGATGAAGTCTGTAACCAGGGTCTTAGGTCACCCAATAGACTTCATTTTATAACTCAGATAATTGCTTAGCTATGGAATCATGCTTCCTAGATTATGGGTTTATTTACCATAAATAATCCTTTGGCCAGGGATATCTTGTAAGTGCATTCAGTCTTTCAATTCTCTTCCTCCTAGACAGTATCATGCATCTATTTACACAAAATCCAGTTAATATGGAGATTAATTTGCCTTTTTCTTTCTCCTACAGGGCAACCCTGTAGTAAGGGGGTAAATGCATCATAATGCAAGCTGCTTTTAACTCCTTCCATAGCTAAAGTCTTTAACTTTCACCTGTTGCTAGATTTCTTTGCCTTCCCACCATAGCATTCAAGAGATAAACACAGCCAGGTACGGTGCCTCATGCCTGTAATCCCAGTAATGTGGATGGCCGAGGTGAGTGGATCACTTAAGGTCAGGAGCTTGAGACCAGCCTGGCCAACACGGTGGAACCCCATCTCTACTAAAAATACAAAAATTAGCTGGGCATGGTGGCCCCTGTAATCTACCCCAGAGGCTGAGGCAGGAGAATTGCTTGAAACCAGAACGTGGAGGTTGCAGTGAGCTGAGATCATGCCACTGTACTCCAGCCTAGGGTGACAGAGTGAGACTCAGTTTTTAAAAAAAAAAAAAGATGGAGACAAACACTCCCATGATTTTGATGTCCTACAGTCCATTATATCTATCTGCAGACATAACTGTACTATTTATATACTATATTTTGTTTTGTCAAAATATTATTTTGTTTTTTGTTTGATAAAGTATATTATATTGCATTTATTTTTCTGAACTACCTTACCACTCAATTTTATGTTAACTGGCTTCCCATTTCTACTACTTCCTCTTAGATCCATCAGGATTCTTGGCTTAAATACAAAAAAAAAGTTCACTGGAAGGATACCAAGTAGCTCATATAATTGTTGGGAAAGCTAGAATTCAGGCAACTGGCAGGGCACAGAATAGTCTGGGCTGCTAGAGTCACATTCAAGCTTGCAGCATTAATGTCTGGTTAGGATAGATAGTCTGCACAGAGACTCCACTCACCCCTGCCCTGCCGAACTCCTGCCTGCTGTGCAGGATTGACACCAGCCTAAATCTGATCCAAAAGGACAGAGGGACTAACTTGAAGGGCCTCCCCCTGACAATTAAGATGGAGCCGTTAAGCTGGAATAATGACTGTGGTGGATTAAAACACATCAAATATTATGAACATTCATGAGTTCACAATAATGGTTTTTAAAGCCTTCATTAATCCCTGTTGGAGGTTGTTAGGGCACCAACTTTTTACTGTAAAAGTTGAATATTTGTCTTGCCCTCCATATGAATGGTATTTCAGGATAACCAAATAGCTAATGAAAGACTATCTGTCTTTAAAACTTTCACTATTTTGCAACCCCAAATGAAATAACAGATTTAAGCTATAATCCTAAGTGGCTGCTGAAAACCTTGGGCAAAAAGCTAAAAGGGGAAATGTCTCAGTCTCTTCAGCTACTGTAACAAATCCCCATAGACTGGGTGACTTAAACAGACATTGATTTCTAACAGTTCTGGAGGCTGGAAAGTCCAAAATCGAAGTGCTGGCAGAGTCAGTTCTTGGTGAGGGCACTCTTTGTGGCTTCTCATTTTGTTCTCACAGGGTGGAGAGTGGAGGGAGAGAAAGAGAGAGGCAAGCTCTCTCTCATGTCCCATGAGAACACTAATCCCCTCATAAGAGCCCCACCCTCCTGACGTATCACCTCCTGTGTTAGTCTATTCTCACAGTGCGATGAAGAAATATCTGAGACTGTGTAATTTATAAAGGAAAGAGGTTTGACTCACAGTTCAGCATGGCTGGGGAGGCCTCAAGAAACTATCATGGCCCAAGGTGAAAGGCAATCAAGGCATCTTCTTCACAAGGCAGCAGGAAGGATAAAAGCTAGCAGATCTTGTCAGAACTCTCTCACTATCATGAGAACAGCATGGGGAAAACTGCCCCTGTGACCCAATTACTTCCCACTGGGTCACTCTCACAACATATGCAGATTACAGGAACTACGATTCAAGATGAGATTTGGGTGGGGACACAGCCAAACCACATCACCTCCCAAAGGTCCCATCACCAAATACCATCACACTAGAGATTAGGATTTCAATATGTGAATTTTGGGGGAATACAAAGATTCAGTCCATATCAGGGAACTTTATAATGTATAAATTTGGCTTTGACATCCTGAATCCACTGATCAACTTTACAGGAGGTACTATGTACCTCACTGTATGATGCAATGGACAGAACCACCTATGAAGTTTTTCTGCAAAAATCTGAAGCCTAAATTTAAACAAGCATCTTATTTATCTACTTATAGGAAATATAGAGGATAGAGGATAAACCAAAGGATATAATTGGCAAAATCCACAATGTTAGAAAGTAAATGATAAAAAAGCAAGAAATTATTGCACATTTAAAAAGACTTAGATACATCAATCGAATGTAATATACAAATATTGTTTGAAATCCTGATTTAACCAAACATACAGTAGGAAGATATTTGTAAGACAATTGGGATATTGTTAAACACTGACTGGATACTTGATAATATTAAGATTTTTTTTCCTTTTGAGATTATCATTTTTCTTTTTGTGGTTATCATATCTTTTCTTTTGTTTTTTAAATAGAGTCAGCCAGTCTCAAATTCCTAGACTCAAGTGATCCACCTACCTTAGCCTCCCAAAGTGCTGGGATGACAGGCATGAGTCACCTCGCCCTGCCCGTGTTTTCTTTTTATGGTTGTTTTTTTAAACTAATCTCTCTGAGATACATGCTGAAGTGTTATAGGCCTTGAAAGCTAATGAAGGAACTTATAATTTCTGACTAACTGGGTTTAAGAATTGCTATGAATCTTTGGTCTTTGTCACTCTCATTCCCTTCTTTTGTGAATAGAAACTTTTATACCTGTTATATGTATTTTCCTGTCCTACTATTTTATTAGATGTGGGGGGCCAATAACTTTTCTTTTTGGTTTCACAGGTTAGCAGATCAAAAGGAACTGTTCTCAAGGAGCTGAACTGAAGAATTACTTCCAAAAAGCCTTGTCCATATCTGGACATGATGCAGAGGATGAAATTCTAGACTTTGAGATGATGCTATGATGATGATATGAGATCTCTGAGGACCTTGCAAGAAAATGACTGTATTTTGCATGTGGGAAGTATTTGGGTCGTTAGGGGCTGGAGGTCAATCTTAGGTTGACTCTAAGATGGCCCAGTTGATCCCCTCCTCCTGGAATTCATGCCCTTGTGAAACTCCCTCCCTTTGACTTTGGGTTGGCCTGGTGACTTGCTTCCAGCCAATAGAATACCACAAGGTGATGGAATGTCACTTCCATGATTAAGTTCTAATCTGTTGTGGCTTTTATCTTGCTAGCAGACTTTCTGCATTGTATTCTCAGTTTCCAGCTTTGATGAAGTTAGCAGTTCATTGGACAAGCCCATATCATAATGAGCTGAGAGTGGCTTCCAGACAACAGCTAGCAAAGAACTGAGGCCCTCAGCCCAACACCCTCAACAAATGGAGTTTTGCCAGCAATCTTAGCGAACATGGAAGCAGAGCCTTCTCCAACTGAGCTTTCAGATGACCCAGCCCTCGTCTATGACGGTAGCCCTGTGAGAGCTTCTGAAGCAAAGAGTCTGGCTGAGCCATGGCTTGACTCTTGACCCACACAAAGCATAAAATAATGAATGTGTGCTATTTTAAGCTGTTAGTTTGTGGTCATTATGTATCAGTAAATAATTAAAACATGCAGTAACTAATTATCTTTTAACAATTCTTTGAGGTACATGCTAATAGACAACCCAAGTTTACAAATGGGGAAACTCAGGCACAGACATTGAGTAACTTGCCCAAAGTAACTCATTTATGCCAAGAGGGGAGAAACTTCTTTCTTATTCCACAATATTGCTGTGAAACTAGAGAGTCAAGATGAGTGACAGTGGGTGTGTTTTGTGGGGTTGCTGCAAGGGAGATAAGGGTAAAGAGTAGTTTTAAGCCATTCTGCAAAGCATGGTGTTGCTACGTCCATTCCACTGGATTAGCACTTACCATCCAAACAGGGGTTGAGCCTCCTTACCTTGCACTATCCAATAAACATTTGGAGAAGACATGGTGCGGGGGTGGTGGGGAGGGGGTGGGATGTATGGTCAGCATTAGCTAGCCGTGAAAGTTGCAGACACCACGATGAAATCACTTTCATCAGACTCAGACAAAATAGAGCTGGTAAAGTCCAAAAAAGAGGATGCTCATGCTTATATGTCTGGCATAAGAACTGTTTCCAAGAACTTTCTAAAAACCCTTTGGTTTATGACTAGACATTCTCCTGGACTGCAATAATTCAGATAAGATATTCTCAAGAACACTTGCCCACTAACAGTGTCTCCATCAATAAACTGCTAACAACTCTGGCTTTCAACTTCTAGAACCAACAAACTCTATTTCTAAGCACCTTATGTAAACCTTTTTTTGCTAACAAAAGTTCCCCTTGCCCTTCCCTCACCAAAGGTACTCGTGGTTTACCATTCCATGCATTCAGATTATAATACTTACTTCTATTACCAAGTAAACCCAACATATTTAATTCTTTTTCTAGTGTCTTTTTTTGTAAGGTTGACATAATCAATGCTTGTCCTTAAAAGAAAAAAAAAATGTGAGCACCTCAAAGCCTCCCATTTTCAGTAGATTGATTTTCCTAAAACTTTGCCCTGGTTACCTCAAAACATTGATCACAGTTTAACAGTAATTCTTTAGCTGCTAATTTAAGTACAGATCACACCTTGGCATTGAAAGCCTATGGCATTTCTTCTGTCTCCCTTTCTATCTGTACCTGCTTTAATGTATTGCTGATGTACGCTGCATCAGCAATTCATTCCAGGCTGACTGCACACTACACAGTTGCATACAAAGAGCTTGCAGTTTCCTTGCCTCCTTTTTACCAAACTATTTTTCATTGCATAGAACACTTTGTTGCCCATCCTCATGAATCACAACCTTACCTATCTGCAGCATTTCTGGCATTCTCAAATATTGCTAGTAGGAGTGCAGATTTCTTGGAGGACAATTTGACAATATTTATTGGCAATGTTGAACCTTACCTGAGCCCTGTGTTCTTGGAAAGGCACTTTAAAAATCCTCCTTCCCTTTTGTTCTGGGAAATGGCTTGCTGCAGGGAATCATGCTTGCTCTTATGACTTAAAACTTTTTTGTTTACGTGGGACATGACCAGGCACAGACCCTCTGAATTCCCACTTTTTTTTTGTCTTATAAATGTTACCTGAAGTGTTTGTTGAACTGTTCAATCTGGGCAAAATGCAAAGTAACTTAACTTGACCAAAGTTTAGTAAAGCTTTTCCCCTTTGCCCAGGCACCTAAACTTTGGCCCACTTTGGGCAATGGAACATGGAACCATGTTAAAGTCAGAGGTCCCTCCTCCAGGGAACTGGCTGAACTCAGGAAAAAGTGTTCCCTGGTCAATGTCCCATCATACCTATCACTCGTCCCATCTCCTGCACCCAGTTCTTGTTTAATTCTCTCCATAAAAGAAAGCCTATTTGTGTCTGACCTTTGAGCTACAGATCTCATAGATCTCAAAGCCTTCTCCCTATTGTCGTAGTCACCTTCCCCTTATGGCAATAATCCTATTGAATAAAGTCCCTCCTTACATAAGTTTAAGCTGTTTTTTTTAAAAAAATTTGACATTACTAACAGCTTTTAAAAATATCTAGGCTTTTTGATCAAATAATCCCACTTCTAGGAAATTAATCAAAGGAAATAGTGATAAAGCACACATAGTTTATCTTCTTTTTAAAAGCAAATGCTCATGACATATTATTTGTAATAGAAAAAAATACTAGAAAAGCAAAAATATTTTCCCAAACAGGAAAGTTAAATAAATTATGTAGCCATTAAAAATATGTTTTCAAATTGTCCCTAGTAGCATTTGAGAGTGTTCTTAATGTGTTAGTCCAAACCATTAGAGCAAGATATAAAAATATATAAAAAGCTAATTTCAAATTGTTTGTCTTATTACTATGTTGAAAAATAAAGGCCATAAATACATGCAGGAAAAGACTGAAATAAACACTTTAAAATATTAATATTATTTAATATTTGATGGGGTGATTGATTTTATACTAAATATTTTGGGGAATTTTACAAATTTTCTATAGTGAGTATTTTTTTGTAATCAAAATATTTTTTATATATATATATATATATTTAAATATAACACTTCAAACATACCAAAGCAAGAAATTGTCTCTGGCTATCAAATATTATCTTTTCTACAAGCTTTTCTTATCAAAATATTATATATATATATATATATTTAAATATAACACTTCAAACATCCAAAGCAAGAAATTGTCTCTGGCCATCAAATATTATCTTTTCTACAAGCTTTTCTTATCAAAATATTATATATGTGTGTGTGTGTATATATACATATATATATAAATATATAAATATAACACTTCAAACATACCAAAGCAATAAATTGTCTCTGGCCATCAAATATTATCTTTTCTACAAGTTTTTCTTATGCTCTCAGCTAGTTACTGTTTCTCTCTCTCCTGTGGATTCCTAGCCCTTTGCCTTCTATGGATGTAAAAGCATTCTACTTTATGTTATATTATCCATGTACTTATTCCCTTTAGCCTATTGTCCTCTACTAGGTTGAAAAATTAGGGAAGGTAAGAATTGTATTTTAAATGCCATAGGAGTGCCTAGAATAGCACAGTATCTTTCATAAAGTAAATGTTTATTAATTCCAGCCACATCGTTTAGAGTTTACATTTGCATATTCCATCCTCTGAATTATTTTTTTTATATTTTGACTTCAGCTTTTATTCATGATACATTCAATAAAATTCCTTCAGTATAATCTCTTTGTTGTCCAAGGGTCAAATATACTGTTTTCTACCCTGGAAAATTATGAAAACTGATCATTATGTGAAACAGTTCTACACCGTATTACATCCCTGAAGCAAGCAGAAACTCATGTGCTTTGTTTGCAGAGTTGCTTTAAGATTTAGAATTTGCCGCCAGGCGCGGTGGCTCACGCCTGTAATCCCAGCACTTTGGAAAACTGAGGCAGGCAGATCACCTGAGGTCAGGAGTTGCAGACCAGCCTGGTCAACATAGTGAAACCCCATCTCTATTAAAAATATAAAAAATTAGCTGGTCCTGGTGGCGGGTGCCTGTAGTCCCAGCTACTCAGGAGGCTGAGGTAGGAGAGTCACTTCAACCCAGGAGACGGAGGCTGCGGTGAGCTGAAATCATGCCACTGCACTCCAGTCTGGGCAGCAGAGTGAAACTCTGTCTCAAAAAAAAAAAAAAAAGAAAAAGAAAAAGATTTAGAATTTGCAGACACCTACCTACTGTTTCCTTTTTAGCATCTCAGTTTTGGGACACTTGTGAAATTAATCTTCCAAGTATAATTCTGGTCATAGGTAAATGGTGAAGGCATTGGAAATTGTCTGCACCTTTTCCCATCTCTGTTGTAAATTAATTTCCCACACACCTGGGACTTGTTGCCTACAACCAAACCTTGTGTGTCACTAAGGTGAAAACTTAGAATTTAAGCATGAACATTACAAAGACTTCAGGTATGCGATAAAAAACCTCTTTCCTCAGAGAAATTCAGATTTTATTAGTGAGCCATCTAAACATCAATGTCTTAAAGCGTTGAAATTATAACATTGGAATAACTGAAAAGCGAAGTTTTCTGGAGTCATGTGACCCTGCTGTGTGCCCAAGTCATCTATTCATATGGCTGTTCACGTCACCTGCATGAAAATATTTTCACTTTGTGTTAACCATAGTGATTTACAATTGTATGACTATTAAACTTTATTAAAAACAAGTTTAGAAAGT
This sequence comes from Chlorocebus sabaeus, assembly GCF_047675955.1. Lineage (NCBI taxonomy): Eukaryota > Metazoa > Chordata > Mammalia > Primates > Cercopithecidae > Chlorocebus > Chlorocebus sabaeus. The sequence continues at coordinate 60,574,610 of NC_132907.1, read as the reverse complement.
ATCTTTAACAAAGGTGTGTTTATTTCCATATATTGCCCATTACATTTTTCTTGCCATAGTTTTATCTAAAGCCAAGTCAAAATTTTTCTCTAAGGTATTTATTTGTAGTGTGTGTTCTTCAGATATAAAATCCCTCTGGTCAACATGCAACATTTGAGTATCTATTGGTACTGTATCTCTATGAAATATTTATGACATTTGTTAATAGCAAACCTCAACCTCCTGACCCCACATCCGAAGTTGGGGGCGATGTAGGGGAACATAGACAAAATTACCAAAACATTACTGGTCAAGCACGTTGCAGCTAAAATCTATTGACTTTAAAATAGTATTGTATGTGAATTCAGAGTTTTAACATATTTGTGGATCAAAAGGAAAGGATCAAAGGCTAAGCTGAACACAGAGGGCACTAAATTAGCTAATAAGGCAGCTAGTGTCCCTGTTCTTGCCCCAGCCCTGTCATATCACTGCATCTTATTCTCTCAAATGTTATAAAGAATGATGAACTTAAAACTTCAGGGGTTCCTGAAAATTGGTATTAAATTAAAAGCAGAGCAGCCAGAATTCTTTGCAAATGACTTCTCTGATAGAAAAAAAATATTTCCAACCTGCTTCAGAGGAGAATCCTCTTTTAGGTGCCAAGGAAAGAGTGATAAAGATGCTGAGTGTATTAGTCAAGGTCATCTGAGAAGACTACTTTGTGGTTGATTCTTCTGAGCCCCTGAGTTGTCCAACATTATTGGTGTACCTGTAGCATGAATAGCATTGCAACCAATAACTTTTTGAATACAGCATGTAAAACCCTAACTTGAATGTTCATCAGATCATAACAATATCAGCTCAGCTACAAGTCTTCCCCAAAGTGGAGCTATTCTAGTCATATATTTACTTAGTTTCAAAGAGCAGGAATCCTGCAAAGGTGGAGAAGCGTTGGTGGTCGCCATGGAGAGCGCCATTGCCCATTCGCAGCCAAACTTCATCCCCTTTGGCTAGCTTCAGCACAGCATGGTTGCTGGATGTATCTGATTTGCCCTTCATTTCATAGCTGGAAAGAAAAAGAGGATCAAACTACTTAGTCTTTGCCATGAACAACCAGCTCTTCACCAAAGTCTGTGCTCCCCTTTTCCCCTTCCCACAGGTATAATCCTGTGGCTAAGTTCTCTAAACAGCCTGTGAGCACAAATGACCTAAGGCTGGCGAGTAACACTCTCACAAAACCCCTCCCTGCTCCTTCTTATGACCGTCTGGAATGTTCATGACAATGACCAGAATGATCTTAGAAGCCATATGTTGAGTACTGGGTTCTTGGAGACTGTGTGGAAAACAGCTCTCTCTCTTCCCTGCTCCAACCCACAACAACCCTGGACTGTTTCATGAGAAGGAAAGAAAGTTATAATATGTTTGAGCTATTCCACTGGGTTTTTGTTACAGCAATTTACCTTCCCCTAACTAGCTAGAATTTGGTACAAAAGGAGACTGCTCCATAATGCAAACAAAAATAGGCTTGCACTGGCTCATGGTCAGGCAAGGAGCAATGGGGAAACAAATATCACGGTCTGGGAAAGCAGAAGATCCATGTTACACTGTGCAAAAACATTTGGGAAAACATATTAACTTGGAAGATAGATCTAATGCCTATAGGCTAAGAAAGGGAAGTGACTGGAAAAAGCCAAAATACTCTGCTGCTTTTAGAAAGATGTTGCTACAGAAGATGAGCTTAGGCAAAAACTAACTTGTTTGAAGAAGAAGAAGAAAATAGGGTCTATATGGTTGGGGCCTAACAAGGTTAAAAAAGCCGGATGTTTTTATACCTGGAAGAGCAGTAATAAAGTTGATGTTTTCTCCTTAAGACTGCTCATTTAGCAGCCATGAAAAAGAATGAGTTCATGTCCTTTGTAGGGACATGCATGAAGCTGGAAGTCATCATTCTCAGCAAACTAACACACACAGGAACAGAAAACCAAACACTGCATATTCTCACTCATAAGTGGGAGTTGAATAATGAGAACACATAGACACAGGGAGAGGAACATCACACACCAGGGCCTGTGGCGGGGTCGGGGGAAAGGGGAGGGAGAGCAAAGGGGAGAGAGAGCATTAGGAGAAATACCTAATGCATGCAGGGTTTAAAACCTAGATGATGAGTTCATAGGTGCAGCAAATCACCATGGCACATATATACCTATGTAACAAATCTGCACATTCTGCACACGTATCCCGGAACTTAAAGTAAAATTAAAAAGAAGAAAACTAAAAGACTACTCATTCAGTCAAATAGACACAGCTGTGGCACAATCTGATGGATTAAAAATATTGCCTTTCTACCCAAATCTATTGCTTTAGAAGGCCTCAGGGTAATTCCATTACATTGAGAGAAAGCCACGAAGACAAGGAATAGCAGGCTGAAAACTGTCAAGAAAAGTACATGGAGTGTGGTTTAATAACACATGTAACTGACTTGACTTAATCTCTTTAACAAACGAAGTAAAAGCCAGCTAAGTAAATAGAGTAAATAGAGTAAAAAATAGAGTAAAAGCCTGCTAAGTAAGTTTCTGAGGAAATGGGTTTACCAGAGACCCAAAACTGGACTCAAGAGGCTTGGGATGTTTGACTCAGCCTTCAAATTCGCACCAGCAGGAAGTGGGCTGTGAGAGAGCCCTGAGGAGGGCCTGCTCACCTTTCAGATGTGCTACAGAGAAAAGCAGACAGAGAAGACCCTCCTAGAGGACAGAAGCAGCAGCCAAAGAGAAAAATAGCCAACAAACCAATTTGATGAAAAGGACTACTCATTGACTAACTCAGGGCTTTGAGCTGGATGCGTTATCTGTGCTTTACAGGCTGTCTCCCATAGGGTCAGAGCGATGGGGAGACATGTATTCTAAGTGTAGGAAGAAGAGTTCAGCAGATATTTGGAAGCCAGAGGGCAGAGAAGGCTAGCTGTTCACCAGAATCCCCTTTCCTTTCTTCCATTGGCCCTACAATTCCATGTCACCCTTGCATTTGTTGGGTGGAAAACAATGTGACTAAGTTCTCTGAAGAGAATTCCTGATTCATAAACATTTCCACAAGCTTGCAACAGGAACCTTTTTTCCTTCTGGCTCTGGCAATGACAATGACCAGAGAGAATTTCAAAGTCAGGTTTTTTTGTTGTTGTTTGTTGTTTTTTGTTGTTGTAATTGTTTTTGAGATGGAGTCTCACTCTGTTGCCCAGGCTGGAGTGTAGTGGTGCCATCTCAGCTCACTGCAAGCTCCGCCTCCTGGGTTCACGCCATTCTCCTGCCTCAGCCTCCAGAGTAGCTGGGACTACAGGCGCCCACCACCACGCCCGGTGACTTTTTTGTAATTTTTTTTTTTTTTAAGTAGAGACAGGGTTTCACCATGTTAGCCAGGATGGTCTCGATCCCCTGACCTTGTGATCTGCCTGCCTTGGCCCCTCAAAGTGCTGGGATTACAGGCGTGAGCCACTGCACCCGGCTCAAAGTCAGTTTTATAGATAGCAGAGCTGCTTTCATCAGCCTGGCTTCCTCAAAAAACAGGAAGAATAAACCCATTCCCAACCCGCACCCCTCCTACAACCCCTCATTCTTTCCCAACCTGAAACTCTTCCCTGGACTGGTCAAGAAAAATCAACTTCTAGTGTGTTAGAGCTACTGGATCTCTTAGTTGCAACAATTTCACCTACCCTGACTCATCTTTCTGTCTTTTGGCATTTCAAATATATCTTCCCACTCAGCTTAGGCTCCAGAAGTAAACACAGCAATTATCACACATCATCAAAAATAACAGAGAAATGCTAACAGCCACAAAATATTTCATAGATAACTCATGGCCCATTTAATTGTAAGAAAGGTGTTGGCTCTCTGCGTCTCTGCCACATTCCAAGCTAACATCAGAGGGTGTGGGAGAATGGGAAAGCAGAAAAAGGGACAGAGAGAGAGGAGAAAAATAATGATTTATAAAAATAATCCAAATGATTGGTTATGGGGAGTGCTGCTAGTAATAAATGCAAGGCCTCTTATCAACCTTTTGATGCTCAAGTTCATCAGATTTATTTCTTCCCAAACAATAATGATGATAATGTGGCCACATTGGTGCATGAGGGCTCGTATTGAGGACAGGGCCATGCCAGGCTCTATTGACCCCTATACCCTTCCCTGTCATTGGGTGTTCCTTGAACAAACAACGGCAGCATGAATGAGACCCGTGATAGAAAAGACAACTCACCTGTACATGCTGAAGACTGTATTGCCATTGTGCATAAGGTACACATACACTTCCTCAACATCTTCATGCTTCATCATGCTGAAGGTGAAGAAATACACACCTGAAAAAAGCAGGTATTTATCCATGTTGATATTAACATATTATACACTGAGGACCTGGAGATACCTGGAGATTTGCCAAATGCCTTCGCATGTCTTTTATTGATATTCTTTGTAGTAGGGTGCTTCTCCTTGGCCTTAATCTGCAGGAATGTCCCTTTATCTACTCCCCTTCCAAGTGCTTTCAAGTGTTTTGAGACTTTCTCAATGTGTACACTGTGTATCCCGAATAAGACTTGAAAGTCTTTAAGGGAAGAGGCCTACCTCATTTTAGCTATATCTCACCACCTTGTGCCCTGATAAAGTGCTTAGGGCAAAGTAGGTGTTGTTCCTGGGCATAGGTTAGCTATCATCCGCATCTACCACAGAACTCGTGTTACCAAGGTACAGAGAGGTTTGTGGTTGAACAACGATGCTCCGTAGCTTAAGAAAATGAGCAACTATAACAATACAACAGATGATTATACTCACCAAAGGGGTTAGCCAAAGATAAGGAAATCCTGGAGCACAGAATAAATGTTTATGAGTTATAAAGAAATGGTTCTGGTAATTTCTTATGCTATTCCTTGTATGTCGGTGAAATTATATACAATAAACAGAAAGACCCAACTTAGACTCAGTGACAGGACCTTGTCACTAAAAGTCTGTATCCTCTTCATTTGAAAAAGACCAACATATATTTTTGAAGATTTGAGTTATTTAATAAGAGCCTGGGGCTCCTAATTGAAAGCAGTATAATATGACCTAATATACTCTAAATGCCAGCACACAGGATACTTTACTGAATGATTAAGAAGAATCCAATAGCACACAGACAAAACAAAAGGAAAATTTTTCAAACTCTAAATGATCTGGGATTTTGGTGTGCATTTTGGAAAGGTGAATGAACATAAGTCATCAAGCTCTTACTGATTTCCATGTTACATTTTAAACACATGGCCCTTCAAGACAGTAACCCAGAAATAGCTTTAATAAAAGATAGTTCTATTTCTTTCTCAAAGGTGCAATCAAGTAAGATGAAAGTTGTAAGGGTGCCGTGTCAATTCACCTGATTCCAAGTCAAATTAAATGAAGAAGTATGATGATGTTTTGTCTAGTACCGAGAATGCATACTCAACGTTCTGGGAACAAAGGAAATGGCCTAAAAGTTTATCATGCCTATTCATATGCCTAGAGATTGGCCCACAGAAGAAAAGTAAAGGCAGATAAAAATTAAAAGCCTCAAGGAAAATAGTTTATATGTGTTTAGTTTTTCACCTTTTACAAAATTTCATATTAGATACATACACATACATAATTTTCAATACCTCAAGAAGATAAAGCTGAAATCAAAATGACAGGAAAATATATTAGTTTTTCTTACAAAATCATGACGACTGTTAAAAATAGATTGCAAAAACATGTTAGAAAGAGTAGACTAAAACACCAGATGGTGAATAAATGAAATGCCTGGAGTTGGAAATACCGAAGTTAGTAGGTATTATACCCACATGTGACTTTCCTGCAAGGGAAGCTACTGAAACCAGAGGAGACACACTTGCACTACAGTTTGGTGGTCTTTGTGTTGCTGTAATTTCAAAAACCAGCCTTCTCTGTCTCTTCACTCCCAAAGCTGAAAAGGATAAAATGGTCTTTTTGCAATCTATTGCAAAAATGGAGACTAAAACAGAAAACTGTGAGGGTCAAATGACAGTGGTATCGCTAGAAGCTGAACGTCTGGCAAGAGAGCTCTAAAAAACTAAATTCTTACTTAGGCTTCAATTAAAAAGCCACTTAATTCCATGGAAATGTGTACTAGGTATTTCTAGTCACTAATATAATCTGTGGCACAGATAGCATTTAACGGAATAGTTATAAGAAAATTACCACGTAAACCTTCAGAGCAGAAAATCACATAAGAACATTTAAAGATGATTTTCATGACATTAAGGTGTGATGAGAGATTGCTTCTATCATTTCATATCTCAGTTCATTTCTGACTTAAGTTGAGAAGAGAAATAAATCAAGGTGCAATTAAAAGCATTTGTGAGCATCTGACAGGGCCACTGCCTCCATCAGAAGTTTCTTCCTTTTAATTCTGGATACCATATAGAGAAATGAAAAGAACTGGAAAACAAAAACCAAATAAGTATCCACATTCTGCAACACTAAGAGACTGGAAGAAAATCAATGAACTTCAAAAATACCTGTAAGTGCTGCCAAATGCCCCTGAGGGTGGACAGAGTCACTTGGAGATAACACAAGGTTGGGCTGGGCTCCGAGGAGGCCAGGTGACAGCAGGTGTCACACAGTGCCAGGAGAAATGCACTCTCTGATAGTGAGGGCCATGTGGAAGTGCAATGCTGAAAACAAGCCGCTGTGAACAGGGCCGAGCGGAAGCAAAGGCTGTGTTTGGGGTGATGGTTGCTAGATACAGTGTAGGATGTGGAAAGAGGATCTGCAGTGAGTGGCCAATCTCAAAATTTGCCAGCAAAAAATAAATAAATAAATAAAATTTAAAAAAAATTTAAAAAAAGAAAGAGAAAAGAAAGAAAGAAAGAAAGAAGAAAGGACTCCTGAAGGCAAGGGAACCAGGAAGTATAAGATTGGCTTCAGAAGCTTTCATGGACCCAGTGCAGTCTGGAGCGGCAGTGGAAGAGTGACCAAGGAAAACACACATCAGGGCCGTACTTAAAAGAATCTGTTAGTCCCCTGGCAGCAGGGGAGGGAGCCTTTGAGTTATCCAGTCTAGAAACTGCCCTGGTCTTTTCTTCACCAAGAAACTAGAGCATATAGCTGGTCTAGGAAAATCCAACTCATTCAATCATCACTTAATTTTTTTAAGTAGAAAAGAAAAGCAAAAATGACCCTAATGTATTAACTATACTCTCCAAGAAAAAATGTTGTCATGTAGTGGATGAAAAATGTAGCCATGAATTTATACTAATAAAGCAAATACCTCTATGAAAGAACATTATAGAATAAAAGGTGTGAACCCATGGTAGAAATGGCCAGACAATAAAAGGAATTAAAAGTTGGGGGCATCAGAAAAACCTGGTGAGATCTGAATAAAGTCCATAATTTAGTCATAGTATTGTACCTAGATTCATTTCTTTATTTTAATAATTGCACTTTGGTTATTTAAAACATTAATAGTAGGGGAAGATGGTTAAAGAAAATATGAGAACTTTGTATAATATTTTTATAACTCTCTCCTATAAGTCTAAAATTAATTCAAAGTAAAATGTTTGTAAAATGGGATTTTCTATTGATCGACTATCCAGAAACTTGAAAGCACATTTTGTTGATAAGGCTATCAGGAAATAAGTGCTTTCATATCTTAACAATTTAAGTATATTGGTATAACCCTTACAGGGAGCAATTTAGCAAAATTGATAAAAATTATGGATATGTTTATACTGATAACATTCCTAAAACTTTAGCCTACAGATGCACCTGTAAGTGATCAATTACAAAGTGGTATATTCTTGCCGGCATGGTGGCTCACACCTGTAATTCCAGCACTTTGGGAGGCTGGGGCAGGCGGATCACTTCAGGCCAGGAATTTCAGACCAGCCTGGCCAACATGGTAAAACACGGTAGTCTCTACTAAAACTACAAAAATTAGCCAAGTATGGTGGCCTGGGTCTGTAGTTCCAGCTACTTGGGAGGCTAAGTGGGGAGGATCGCTTAAGCTTGGGAGGCAAAGGTGGCAGAGGTTGCAGTGGGCCGAGATGGCACCACTGTACTCCAGGCTGGGCTACAGAGTGAGACCCTCCCTAGAAAAAAAAAAAAAAAAAATCCACCACCACCACCAAAAAAAACCAAACTGGAAACAACCCAAATGTCCAGCAATAAGGGAATCATTAAATATACTTTGGTACATCCAGCTATAAGAAAGAAGATGAAGTAATGATGTGAAAAGATTTCTAAAATATATTGTTAGTTTTTTAAAAAAGCAAAACACAATCAGAATGTAGACTGTCCTAGCTGTTATATAGAAATGTGAAAAGATATATTTGTATTCATTTGCATAAACAAACTCTTTTAACTTTTTAAATAAGTAAATGTATTACCTGCTCAATTTCTTTTAATTAAAAAAATAGGATCAGGCACTCCTTGAGGTGGTGGCAAGGGGAGGAAACAGTTATGACACATTTAAACTGAGAATTATGTTTTAAGGACTTTTAAAGTCTGAGGTAACTATGTCCTCTTAAGAATTATTTAGCTCAGTCTAGATCAGAGTTAATAATATTAATGACTGTGGCCATATTTTAAAAACTATTTTTATGTTTTCAGATTCTAATTTGTTTACTTTGAAATCCAATAGAAATCTATATGAGCTGTTTGGTTTAACTTGAATGAGAAAAAAATAACTACCTTAATGTCTTCCTTTATTTCATATTCCCTTCCTCCTTCTTTTCCTCCCTCCCTTTCTCCATCCCTCCCTCTCTTCTTTCCTTCCTTCCTTGTCTTTATTATTACATTGATTAACTCAATCTTTATCCAATGTTTCCATCTCACCTGATACTGGGGCCCCAAATCTACCAGTCATGACATCAAAGAAGTTTCCAATGTTGGTCTCAACACTGCTGAAGATAATCCCACTGTTCTGATTGCTGAAGTGTGTTGCCAGAGAAGCCATGAATGCAATCTAAGGAAAGAATTATTGGTCAATAAATAGGCAATTTATCTTAAAGAAGTCAAGTTTTTATGCAGATTAGTTTGTTAAACATTATACATAACAGCAAGATTGGGAATAAACATCAATCTATGGAGAAAGAAATAAATAAATTATGGTAATTCCTAACACTTGAATGCTATGCAGCCGTTAGACTGACAATGTCTGAACATAGGTTTCAAAGATTATTTGTCTTTCAAATGATTTTTGAAATATTAAAATTCTGTTATCAAATAATACCAGAAAAATTTAGATGAGATTTTCCACTTACAGCCGTGAAATGCACATTAGCAAATTCAAGGATGTGAGAAACCCTATAGCCAAACATTTTAATTTTGGTAACCCTGCATTATTTTTTCCCCAAGAGATACCTATTAATTTATTGTTTTTCTTTATATAGACAAGTTCTTACTACGTTGCCAAGGCTGGTCTCAAACTCCTAGGCTCAAGAGATCCACATTCCCTGGCCTCCCAAAGTACTAGGATTATAGGTGGGAGCCATGGTGCCCAGCCTATCAATTTCTAATGAAATTAATTCTTTGAATACACTTTGAGAATTCTTGATGCTGATCTAAATGTGCATCTATATAAAATGAGAAAATATCTTCAATACACTGTTTACTCAAAAAGTAGACAACACAAGATCATTATTGTCTGATACCAGACTTTATTAACTGTGTCTGTGTGGATGGAGTTATTGTGTGGGCAAATTCAGAAAAATATCTGCAAGAATATTCTTGAAATTATTAATAGCAGGTCTTTCTTGGTAGAAGTTTCATGGGAAAGTTTTCCTTTCTTCATTACACTTATAATTTTCAAGTTAGCACGTATTAATTTTATATTCAGAAAAAAAGATACAAATTTTAAAAATACAGAATTTTACTTATTTACATGAACAGACATTTAGGATAGATTGTCATTCATGAAATAAAGTAATGATATGTATATATGTTCCCATCATATTTAAAAGTAACATGTATATAAGTACGCATAAATCTGAAAAGTTATGTAACTGTATGTTAATAGTAATCATTTCTGGGCATGTTTTATTATTTTTGGCCCAGAAGTTTTCTAATTTTTTTAATGATGAAAAGATATTACATGAATAACCTTGAAAAGGTAAAAAGGAGTGTTTGCGGTTATCTAAAATACAGAAAAATGGTTTACTAAAATTAACAATCTTTTTGAATATTAGAACAGCAAAAATTTTTCGGCATGATTTTGGATGAAAAAATGTAATATTGGAACTGCAAAGTTTAGAGATGGGGAATCTGAGAAGTCATTTAATGGTCAACACCCATTTCTGGGAATGGTTACAAATACTTTATGTGTAATCTTTTAAGGGACTTTGAAAGCCTCTGCTCAATCGGTAAAAGATCAGCAAAGAGAATTAACTTAAGAAACCAGCTCGTGTTGGCAACCAAGATGCTCTATGAGTTTGGATATAAAGCTGTCTACTTGGGCCCAAAGATATGAGATTAAGGCCCACCTCTCTTAATTCTGTCACTTGGCAAGTCACTGAGTAATTGAGCCTCAAATTTCTATATCCCTTAAGTGGAGAATGGGGCACTACTCTTCCTCCTCCTGCCACCACTACTACTATTGTTACCACCTCTATACTACTAATGTCCAAAGACAGGGTTGAAGTTCAAAATACAAAATGTTAACAATAATTGTAAAAGCCTTGAGACAATTCCACCTGTCAAGAAAAGCTTTTGTCACTATTCACAATAGCAAAGACATGGAATCAATATAAACTACCATTGATGATAGACTGGATAAAAAAAATGTGGTACATATACACCCATGGAATACTACGCAGCCATGAAAAAGAGTGAGTGTCCCTTGCAGGAACATGGATGGAGTGGGAGGCCGTTATCCTTAGCAAACTAATGCAGGAACAGAAAATCAAACACCGCATGTTCTCATGTATATGTGGGAGATAAATGATAAGAATACGTGGACATATAGAGCGGAACAACACACACTGGGGCCTGTGGGAGGATGGAAGGTGGGAGGAGGGGGAGGATCAGGAAAAATAACCAATGGGTACTAGTCTTAATACCTGGTGATAAAATAATCTGTACAATAAATCCCCATGACACAGGTTTACCTATGTAAAAAACCTGCACATGTACCCCTGAGTTTAAAATAGAAGTTTTTTTAAAAAAGAAAAGCTTCTGCTTAAACTCACCATTGAAGAATGACTTGTGAAAGTCAAAGTCAAAAAACAAAACAAAACAAAAAAACAATATACCCTAGAGATCACTTACTGTATAGAGATAATCCCCATTTTACACTGCAGTGTATCATTATGTGCAGAAAAAAAAAAAAAAAAAAAAGTCAAAGTCAATCCTTCATCCAAATGAGTCATTGAAACTGAGTGTAAGTTAGATTAATAAATTCTTTAACTTGCTGGGACCTTCAAAGAATGTGAAGTTCCCTCCTTCACAATCTGCCCATAAGACCCAAATGATTGGACTGTGATTTTAGGGTAAAATAACTGATGGGGCAAATTTAATAATTGCCCAGAATGTTCTCTATCAAACTGGCTACTCTAGGGCCCCTTCTCCATGGTTTACCATTCATAGGTTCTGGGTTAGAGTGTCTAGCTTTGAGATGTGTATCTTCTGTCTTATTAAATACCTTAACTTGGCTGAGTGACATCTCTAGCCTTTTTGTTTGTAAATTTATACTGGCACATGGATCCCAGGTTGCTAAAATTATTAAACAGTATTTGGCTAGGCACGGTGGCTCACACCTGTAATCCCAGCACTTTGGGAGGCTGAGGCAGGTGAATCACTGGAGGCCAGGAGTTCGAGACCAGCCTGGCCAACATAGCGAAATGCCGTCTCTACTAAAAAGACAAAAAAATTAGCCGGGCATGGTGTTGCGCACCTGTAATCCCAGCTACTCCAGAAGCTGAGGCAAGAGAATCGCTTGAACCCTGGTGGAGGCTGCAGTGAGCCAAGATCACACCACTGCCCTCCAGCCTGTGCACACACACACAAAACAAAACAAAAACAGCATTCATTTAAAAGTTGCAAAACCCACAAAAAGGAGTGAGAGTAACACACTAACTATTCAAGTTATTTTAAACTTGAAAAACCAAGGCCCAGAAAAATGATGGAACTTATACAGGGTCAAACAACCACCATACACGCACAAATAAAAGACAGTTTCCCCCTAATTGATCCTTCAGGCAAGAATCGCTTTATAGTGTAGTTCTTCAAAAATCTCTCATGTTGCAGCATTTTATCTCAGTTACTTTATTTTTATCCACAAGTTACTTTTTTTGGGAAGACACTAGCCAGAAAGAAACTTAATTTTTTAAAAATGCTAGTTTTCAATGCTGATAGCAATCCCCTGGAGGGGATCCATTTCAAAATGTTAGCCCTCCTCCACCTTCCAGAAATAACCCAAAATTAGTAATTTTTCTTGTGACCTAACCTCACATTTACAAGTTTAAGATGTTGTTGGCAATAAGAACTTTAACGGTCATTTTAAAAAGAGATAAAGAATAGATGGGTACTTGAGCTTGGGATAAAATGTACACTTTTAACCTCATAAATTGATTTTTTAAACTTTATGCTGAAATGAATGTAATCTGGTCTGGAACACTGAGTGGAGGACTCAGAATTGAAATCTTCCGTTGATAAAGAAGATTCTGACAAGAAAAACTCAAGTAAAATTTATACCGCAAGGTCAAGCGTGTGGCTCAAGCCTGTAATACCAGAACTTTTTTGGGAGGCCAAGGCAGGCAGATCACTTCAGGCCAGGAATTTGAGACCAGCCTGGCCAACATGGCAAAAACCTGTCTCTATTAGAAATACAAAAATTAGCCAGATGTGGTGACGGATGCCTATAATTCCAGCTACTAGGGAGGCTGAGGCAGGGAATTGCTCAAACCCACGAGGCAGAGGTTGCAGTGTGCCGAGATTGTGCCACTGCACTCCAGCCTGGGCAACAGAGAAAGACTCTGTTTCAATAAATAAATAAATACAAATTATACCACAACATCTGAGTTGAGAGAAAACAATATATATCAATATTTACGTATGCATTAGTATATGTAAATATAACAACATTAATAAATAAAATATTGTAACCAGACTTTCACCATTCCATTTATATATTTAAATGTTTATATATTTGAGTTGGCCCAAACTCTTATTACATCTTATTACATTCTTAAAAAACATCTCATTTCAGAAAATAGGAGATTAATTTATATTCAGGGTTGTCTTGGATTTGGTCCTATGTGGGTCTTAGATTTCACTCTTCATAAATGTCTCCCTAAGAATAATATCAAAGTCCTCCTTTTGGACAGCATGGGCCTTATGCAAACATCCTGTGATGTAGAAGAATAAACTGAGACTCAGATTTACTCAGGATTGGGGAAGACTTGAGGAAGCACTCGAACATCCTGATTCCTGGCCCCTTGTGGTCAGGGAGGTTGGAAAGCCACCAGGAGATGTACCGAGGATGGTTTACCTGAAGTTCTGGTGGAATCCCTGGGTAGCCCTTCTCTCCTTTGGGGCCATGCTGCCCCCGCTCCCCTCGAGGCCCCAGGTCACCTTTGTCGCCCTTCTCACCTTTGGCTCCTTCATGGCCAGTGGCTCCATTGTTGCCATTGTTTCCATGGTTTCCTTAAACAACCAGATATCATCACATGAGAAAACCCAGTCGCTCATACTTACCCTCTATTTCTAGAAAAACTGTCCAAACTCACTTATGAAAGGGGCCCATTCGAAACAATCCCAACTATAACCAAGGGATATCATCATCTAAATAGGGCACCAGGCTCTGAAAGAAGCCTTAGATACCCTAAAGCTCCAAAGCCTGTTCATCCTTTGAAGCAAGGCTTAGAGGAAAAATTGTGTAGAATTCTAATTATGACATTATCATTTAAAATAGCCAAGACTGGAAACCACCTATATAATCACCAATACTAGGACGGCATGACGTATTCTAGAAACTATGTTATATAGTCATAAAAAAGAAGGTGGAAGAAAAACATTTAATGATACAGTGATATTTATGATATTTTTAGATTTTAAAGTTAGAAGTGGCCAGGTACCGTGGCTCACACCTGTAACCTCAACACTCTGGGAAGCCATGGTGGGAGGATCACTTGAGCCCTAGAGTTTGAGACAAGCTTGAGCTATATGGCGAGATCCCATCTTTACAAAAATGGAAATTAAAAAATTAGCCAGGTGTAGTGGTGCGCACCTGTAGTCCCAGGTATTTGGGAGGCTGAGGCAGGATGACTTCTTGAGCGTAAGAGGCCAAGGCTACAGGGAGCCTGGATCATGCCACTTCATGCCAGCCTGGACAAAAGAGCCAGACTTTGTTTCAGGAAAAAAAAAAAGTGATGAGTAAATAGAGATAACATGATACTCTCTTTGTTTGGAAAAAGATGTATTTATGTATTATATCCATAGGGAAAAAAAGACAAGGATAAGTTACAGAAAAATATTCACAGCCGGGCGCGATGGCTCAAGCCTGTAATCCCAGCACTTTGGGAGGCCGAGACGGGCGGATCACGAGGTCAGGAGATCGAGACCATCCTGGCTACCCCAGTGAAACCCCGTCTCTACTAAAAATACAAAAAACTAGCCGGGCATAGTGGCGGGCGCCTGTCGTCCCAGCTACTCAGGAGGCTGAGGCAGGAGAATGGCGTAAAGCTGGGAGGCGGAGCTTGCAGTGAGCTGAGATCCAGCCACTGCACTCCACCCTGGGCGACAGAGCAAGACTCCGTCTCAAAAAAGAAAAAAAAAAATATTCACGGAGATTCTTTTCTAAATGTGGAACATGAGTAATTTTCATGTCATTCTGTATATTTTTCTGTCTCTTTGAAGTTTTCTACAAAAAACACATATCACTTTTACAACTGAGGAAAAGGTAAACTCATTCATTAAACAAATTACAGCAATGATTTTGAAAGCAAGAGTTGGAAATAATTTTAACTTTTCCCTTTGCCACCAAGAGACAATTTCTACACCTCTTCTTTATTTTTAATATTTGTTAAATTTCAGGCTTTTTGCTGTTTATTTTACATGCTATCCTTGGCCAGTTATCATACCAGGCTTACAACCCTTCCAAATGCTCAATACTAAATTGAGCTAATTAACATATGCATGAATTTTGACTGTGTTTACAAATTAATGTGTTCAGTGACAAAGCCATTTCCTGGTTAGAAAACATTTAACCAAGGCCAGCCTTATGTGTAACCTCAGAAGAGTTAAGACCTGAGAAGATTTTACAAGGGTCGAAATAGTCCCTACCCTACATCATTGCACCTGCTGGCTGCTGTCCTTGATGACCAATGACATAGATTCCAAGCCAGTAAATGTAGTTTAAAGTTTAACATAAGATTTTCTTGCTGTAAATTTGTTTTTGTGCAAGAAGCTACTCAAAAGTAGAAAAAAATTTGAACCACATTTGATCAATATTAACATCAATGAGAGTAAGTCACAGAAGAGCCAGTGGACTTTGGCCAGACCCTGAGATTAGGTCCTACCCTAGGGATTAACCTGAGGATGAAGACAATAAAACCCAAGATAGGCTTGAGAGCCCCAAATTGAGGGGACCCGGGCTACCCTTTCCTGGACTGACCCAGGTACCAGCAGGCCTGTGGCACCCCCCTGTGCCTGGTGGCACTGGTATAGTACAGATGGCTGAACTGTTGGTCTAGTGGGGTCTGATGTAGCTCCAGAGCATTCCCCATGCCACTACATGGTGCTGGAGCCTAAAAATGTTTCCATGAGGCCAAGAGTGGCATGAGAGTCAACTGAGAGATGACTGAACATGGAGAGACCCTGAGACTGGAGGAAGAAGCGCTTAGCTGGACCTAGAGTCACACAGAAGGATGCACAGCTCAGTGACTGGCATTGAGATGGCTGTAGCCCAGACCAGTAAGCTTTCGGCTATACTCTGCCCTTCATAAAGTGCGCTGTGGCAGATATACTGGAAAGAAGACTATGACCTGATCGTTTCAGACTCAATGCTGGTGAGGAGCCTCCCAGCCTATGAACATGGTACTCCAGGATGCCATGAGTCTAGCGGATCCTTTGGATCACACCGAAGTGATCCCAAATTATTTAGGTTTGCCCTTTCCTCCTACTTTAGCTCAGGCTGCAATTAGATTGACAGCGTGTCTTGCTTGTCCTTACCTGGAATGCCAGGAGGGCCCGGTGGCCCAGGGGGGCCTTGGTAGCCTCGAAAGCTGTAGTCTCCATGACAACACTTACTGCAGTCTGGGGGTAGTCCTCCGGTTTGTGGAGACTAAAAAGACAGAAAGAGAAGCTTCAGAACAAAAGGTACTTGTGAGCAGTTAGGATTTCTAAATTTTCACTAACCTTGACCCTTAGGCAAGCTTAACTCCAATCAAGATCAGAAGAGATGGGATGCGGTGGAGATATCAATGGCAAAGGGTCAAGGAGTAGCTAAGGTCAGTTGATGATCAAAGGAAAAGGCAACAAGAAAGTCAATAGAGGAAGATGCTCTTTGAAAAGGTGTGTGGGTGGAAGTGGGAAGTTGGGTCCTATTTCTGGAAAGTGCCTTCCTGCTGCCACTGTAACAGCAAAGGAAGAAACTCCTTCAGAAGTGGACTTGGAAGCCTTTTTTCTTTTCCAACTGCCATAGCCCCAGATGTAGCTAAATTGAGTAGATGGTCCTCAAATTACAAGAATTATCCACTTCAAACACTGTTTTTAAATGCTTACTATATCCATGATACTAAGTTAAGAGCTAGATTAAGATTTCCTGGAAATTCTGAATAGTAACACTAGTTTTTCAAACAGCCATAGCATACTTAAATTGTCTTAGAAAACGAAAGAAATAAAGTATTCTTTAGTCCAATACATTTATTTATTTGTTTAACTGACAACTAGAAATTACATGTATATTTATCATGTATAACATGTTGTTGTAAACCAATTACACAGTGTAAAATACTAAATTGAGCTAATTAACATATACATTGTCTCATATACTGTTTTTGTAGAGAGAGCACTTAAAATCTACTCTCAACAATCTTCAAGAATATAATACATTGCTATTAACCATAAGTCCAATACATTTTTATTAATAATCTACATCTTGAAACAACTTTAACTTTATAAGTAAATCAACTATTTAACATGATTTCTATTTCCCACATTCCACTTTAAAATGTGAAATGATTAGGCCAGGCATGGTGGCTCACGCCTGTAATCCCAGCACTTTTGGAGGCCGAGGCAGGTGGATCACCTGAGGTTAGGAGTTGGAGACTAGCCTGGCCAACATGGTGAAACTCCATCTCTACTAAAAATACAAAAATTAGCCAGGCATGGTGGTGCATGCTTGTAATCCCAGCTACTTGGGAGGCTGAGGCAGGAGAATCACTTGAACCCAGGAGGCAGAGGTTGCAGTGAGCTGAGACAGCACCATTGTACTCCAGCCTGGGTGACAAGAGCAAGACTCAGTCTCAAAAAAAAACCAAAACAAAACAAAACAAAAAAACCTGTGAAATGATTATCCCACTCTTTGAACCAATATTTTATAAGCATTTAATGGGTACTAAATATGCTCAAGTATGATGCCGAGTGAAATGCTTATTTAAACAAAGATAAATTTCTAAAATATATGCTGTCTAAGAGCTAAAGACTTAGTGGAAGTTGATTGGCAGAAAAGTTAAAGTTGCTTATGAAATTTGAACTCTCATCTAAATTGGCAACTTGCCTTTTAATTATGTCATACAAAATACTCATGGGAATGTTCCTAGACATCAATTATAATTCAATGGTCTTTTGAAAACAGCATGTTGTTGCTAAGAGATTCATGAAAAAAACGAAGTAAAGGAGGGAAAAAGGAGGACAGGGAAGAAGAGAAAGAAAAAGGAGACACAGAGGGAGGAAAAAAGAATTTAAAATTCAAGTTGCATTTATCACTAAAAATTTAAGCAGAAAACTGGGTCAAAACTTCACACCGTTAAACATTTAGACCTTACTTTCTTTTCTTTCTAAAAATGGGCTTGGATTTTGTTCTTACTCTCTCACTGCTTTTTCCTAAAACTTTCCACAAAGCTATTCAGGGAAAACACTGAACAGTATCTGTAGCACAAGCATTCTCCTGCAACAGCTCAGAACCCAAGTCTTGCTGATCAGGAGCTATAACTTAGAGCTAACTCCTAGTCTTGTCTTCAGTCTACCAGGCTGAAACCTGGACAAGAACTAACTAGAGAGTATGAAAACCTTCTGTCAAATTGGTAGGGGAAGAAAAAATCAACTAAAGCCGTTGGTTTGAGGTGAGGGATTTCATCTCAGTGATTTTGTCTGAGAGATTTCAGGACACTTGGAAAGTCAAAGACACCACGGCATGCCCCACTTTCTAATCCAAAATTGTAATCTGAGAAGGAAGGATTCCATATTTCCTGTTATGGTTTTGCTAATGTGAAATTCAGCTTTTTAAACCTCAGAAAATCCAGGGCTCTGCCAATGATGAATTTTAAGGATGGAAAAGGGAGGAGAAGGAGGGAAAATCCTCAAGTGGATGTAGGAATGGAATGGAAATACTGAAATGCTTAGGAATGTTGAAACACCCACTGGACTGAAACTAGAATTTCCATCATGGTGCTGCGTGACCTTAGAGAAGTCACTGTTCTCCAGACTTCTTTTTTGTTTGTTTTGTTTTTGGCTATTCAATTGGAGGATTGGATGAGGTGGTGTTGGTGCACAGAAAATGACTCTTTAAAATACGTGCTTCAACGTGTTGAGTGCTTTGGAAATGGAAGGCTTCAGAAATAAGCCATGAAGATAAGGTGAGCACAGGGAGGATGGAAGGCTCTGTGGAGCAGGACAAAAGCTCGCTTGACCTTGATTTTCAGTATGAATGCAGATCATGAGAGAGGGGCCTCATGATCCTTCTGACCTTTAGTGTTTTAATAAAGAGGTGTTGGAAGAGCCATCATAGGGAAAATTGGCTTGTGGCAAATCTCTTATTAAAAAAAAAGAAGAGAAAAGAAAGAAAGAAGCCTCAGATCCAAGGTCTCTCTCTGACCTTTCCCTGCCTCCCAGTCTCTCTGATCCTCTTTCCAGAAGTGCCGGGAGGGACTCTGTCTGGAATTTCTTTATTTGACTAAGGAAGTGTCTTTCCAAAAGAAATGCAATTGTCTTAAGACCCCCTCCTTAGGAATCTCATCAAATAGCCAGGAAAGATCAACCACTGGAGAAGCAAAGATACTGGGAGTCATCACAAGGCTCAGACAGGCTTTTCTTCTATTTCCTGAGGGCAGCTAGAAGCCATAATCTGGGAAGCTTTAAGACAACCTCTGTTCACAGTAAATTTCTCTCCCTTCCCTTCTTGACACTGTTACAGTAGGTAGCTACTCAGACACGAGCAGGGTAGGGGAGGGTTCTACCTGACCAGGAATTTCAGGTGATCATCAGGTGATGATCAAGTGGCTTTTAACTGTCTCTAAAATAATAATTGGTTGCAGCCAGTGCCAGGGAAAGGCAGTCTTCGTAAAGATAGAAAAAACCTGAAACTGGTTATCAGCAGCTTCCCAATAAGATCTCAGGAGGTAGGCAAGTGGGCTCAAGCATGTGCACTAAGAGGCAAAATGGCAGTTTCAGTGGCAAATGACCTCCTAGGAGCATTTGGCTAGTAAGGGAAGAATACCTCAAGTGAGCATGCTTACAACTCCAGTAAACACACTGTGCATGCTCACCTCCCAAGTAAGTGCTGGCAGGCCACTGCACATGTAGACAACCCACCCCAAGGGAAGAATCAAGGCAGAAGTAATACAAGACCCCATGAGTATGCCAACGTAAAAAACCCCAAGTCAAAACGTCAAACCGTGCACTTGTCTTTCAAGTTGCCCATTTGGCCCTCTTCCAAGTATACCTGCCTTCCTGTTGTTCCTGCTCTAAAGCTTTTTAATAAACTTTCATTCCTGCTCTAAAACTTGCCTTGGTCTCTCCTTCTGCCTTATGACCCTCAATGAAATTGAGGAGCCAAGAATTGAGGTTGCTGCAGACCCACATGGATTCACTGCTGGTAACAACACCTCCCCCAGGGCTCAGAGGAACTTTGTAATTTACTTCTACATTCCCCAACTCCCCGCTACCCTACATGGAAGGGTGTGTAAGCATGCATACTGCATTGGGCTATTGGGAAATCATCCCCATGTGATTCCCGTGTGCTATGCACATTAAGTAAATCTGTATGTGTTTTTCTCCTATTGATCTGCCTTTGGACAGTTCATTTTCAGAGAATCTTCAGAGGATGAAACAGGAGATTTCCCACTTTTTCCCTACAATTGTCTTGCATTTTTTTCCAGCTCTACAATGCAAAGATACTAAAGTATTTTCCAAAGCTTCAAATAATAATTTAGAAACATTTTGTTTTTAAAGTCTAGTATCTAGGCACAAGAATTCAGCTGCAGGAGATGAGGTTGTTCAATGCTAAAGTCAACTAGGATTGGAAGTGCAAGACCAGGCTATTTGAGGGCGCTTTAATTGCACAGAGCTGCCACCAGAACAGTGGGAGACTTCTGGTTGCTACTAATCAGGCGCCTCATGAGAACCCTTCGGCAACATTGCATTACAGGTTCCTTCCTCTGGACTTGTCTTTCAAAGTTCAGTCGAATGGAACAATGCTCGTGAGCCTTTTGCTGGAGCTCTTAGAACAAGTTGGACAGGATGTGTTAATTCAGAAGTTTTCTCCTAGGTAAGGGAAAATTACATGTAGGTAGTTGCTATTTATGATCTCCTTAAGTTTATCATCCCCTTTCCCAAAAGCGGGTCAAATTTGTATGCAGAAGGCCTGTAAATCTGCAGCATGGGAGAAAGAGTTTCTCTCTAAGACACGCTCCATCAATTTTGTAGATGGAGGCCTAGGGGTAATGATGCAGAATGGAGCTCTACTACTAGTAAGTGACTTCTAGGAAGGAGAGTCATAGCTCCTTTTTTTAAACCTCCTGCCCCAAAAAAGGGGAAAGAAAGAAGAGGAAGTGAAGTGGGAAGAGGGAGAAATGGGTATCCAGGAGAAGGAGGGGAGATTGATAAAGGTGAATGACAAAGAGGCTGCAGAGAAGAAAATACCAGGAAAAGAGAGCCCAGGTCTGCCCACCCCAGATCTCTGGCCATTGTACTCTACCATGAACCCACAGCCAGAGCATCTTTCCAGACCATATATCTGATTACCTCACTGTCCTGCTATGAACAAACAAAACCTAGCTAGCAAAGCAAAATCTAAGCTCCTAAACCAGCTAGCAGAATCCTCCTTGGCACTAACATCGTGTAACACCCCGTCCCCACCAGTCCCCACCCCTGCATCCCTAACCCAGGAGCTTCAGCCACAGCCAATCCCTCACAGGCTTTCTAGTCTCTGTTGCAGCACTTTTTTTTTTTAAATCTGCTGTGGATAGTCATTCTTTTAATCTCATCTTTTGAGACCCAACTCAAAGACTATCAGTACTTTGACACTTTTGCCCAACTGCCTTTTATGTACTGACTTTATTTAACACATGGCATTTAATTAAACTTAATTTAATTAACAAAAATTTGTCTCTACTATAGCACTTTAGGATTGTTTGGACATGGGAGCTCAGGCAAATTTATCTTTATATATCCCTGGCCCCCCTTTTAAAGTTTGGTACAAAGTAGAAACACAAGAAATGCTTGGGAACTGAATGAATAAGAGGAAAAGTAAATTGTGATCAAAGAAGAGGGACAGGGGAAGTAGGGAAAGAAGGAAGAACGTAGCACAATCCTAAATTCAATCTGTGGTCTCCACAGCCATTGGTAGAGGAGTTGTATTGAAAACTTCCAGAATATCAGTAACTCTAAATATCCTCAATATCTCCTGTTGGTGGTTTGTTTGAAAATACTTCAGGAACCTAGAAGCTAGAGTGAAGGAGAAATGTGATTTGGATTTCAGTGGCCTGCTGGCTGTCGGTTTTCAGGACATAATGACCAAAGACAACCTTTAACTTCCTTCTGCTTCCTCTGGGGGAATCACACTGCCATGGTCAGGAAGGATACCATCTGTAAAATGGAAAGTCCAGATCAAGTCTTGGACGGAAGTGAAAATATCTTCACCACAAAACAAAAACAAAAACCCACACACAAATCAGTGTTAATCATTACCCTTCAGCCAAAAGATTGTCAGATGCACAGACAATCTCTAAAAGTGGCTTTCAAAAGATAGGATCATATTTAGAGATTATCACTTCTTCTATGGCTCCTTAAAGAAGCAATTTTCTCTGGATACATCCCCCACAGAATGGCTTGGACAACTGCATTGTGTGGTCAAGTTAAAAGTTCTGGGTTAGTTTCAGATCGGCAACTGATTCTGTGTATGATCTTGATCTGATCATATAACCAAACAACCAACTCAAACTTCTGAATCTATGGTAGGAAGGATTTAGATTTCAATTACATGAAATTCTTCAGGTCCTATTTAATGCATTAAAGTAATCAAATCTTATAGTAAAAACCTATGTGTTCAAATATCGTATAACTCAAAGTAACTCTTCTTGCTCCCTCCATCAGTTTTCAGCACACTACATGCCTAGAGGGTAATTCAAAATATGTCTCGTCATGTACTTAGTATTTTAAATTACATTGAGTTTCACCAATTTGCAATTCACTCTACTGAAATCTTAACTCACTCTTGTACTACCAAGATTTAAAGATATTTCCTTAGAGCTGAATTTATAACCTGAGAAATAGATCAAGTCCTCTGTGATTATCAGGCATCAAATCATGCTATAAGGTTTGCATTTCGAACAGTTTATTTTTTATTTAACTCTTTAATTCTTTTTAAAACAGGCTGAACAGAGAAGCTTAACAATCTAGAATGCTATAAATCAAATAAACAACATTGCCATTAAATGTGACAGCACACTCACAAATCAAAGTAAAAAAACTTTGATTGCTTTTGACAAACTCAAAGGGCAGCTTCTCCCTGCTGGAAGGGGTTAAGAAAGTCCAATTCTCTTAAGAACAACAAATGATTGTCTACAGTGACCCATCTATCTGCATGGGTCAGCACTCCTTTCCGGACCAACAGAGCAAGAAAGAAATCAAGTCCCAGCACAGCAGGAAGCTGGCTGGCCGGGTTCCCCTTTCTGATGGGGTGATGCTACGACCACTATCCCATCACATCATTGCTGCCTCTGCTGATTTTCTAACAGAGACCGACAGTCTCTCTTGTACCGGAGAGCAATCCAGAAAGAGATTCACAAGCAGCTTAGCGAACTTCTCGGAAGCATTCGCTGATTCTAAGAATCTTAGCCAAAAAAAAAAAAAGAAAAACAACAACAACAACAGCAGCAGCAACAGAACTCATTAAGCTTTCACAGATATCCTTAGAAGAGAATTCTGAGTACCTGGCCCCAGAATGGGGTGATCTGGGCTAGGTCATCTACCTCGGGGTGCGGTAGCTCATCTGGTCTCAGGGATTTTAGGTCTGTAGAAGTGTTATTATCCACAGTCCCAGTTTTAGGATGGCTCCGCTCTCTCACTTTCTCCCTCCTGGAGCCGCTACGGCCAGTCTGCTGGTGGCTTTGCACTATTCTTGCCACCACTTTATTAGTTCTTCCGCTCACCTCCATGTATTCATCTTGACACAGGCAAAAAGGGAGGAAAAACAAAGCCAGCAATTGCCAATAGACGAGCTGCCTCCAAAGCATGATTCTCAATAGAGCCTCAGAGCCTCCCTGAGAAGACAGCAGGGCTCCAGGAGCGTGGTCTCCTCGGGCAGATGCCAGGACTGGAGCTGAGAGCTGCAGTGGCGGAGTGGTTTTATACTTTGGTGTGTAATAAATAAGGCTGTAGGCATGCCAGAGTGACAGCAGCCCTCCTCCCCAGGCAGAACAGCCCCCATTCATCATTTTCCCACACCACAGGCAAGAACGATTTGTGTGCACAGTTCCCAGTTGGCGAAATTCATAAATGTCACACCTTGGCACGTTTCTGTTGAAGTGTGAAGAAAACATACACAACCAGCTGGGAACAGAGAGCATGTGTCCAGCGGTTTGCTTTTGTGATTAGACATGGAAAGGCTGTGTATTTGCAGTCTAAAAAGCCTTTTGGAAAAACCTACCCTTGCGCTTGCCAGGAAATTCAGGCTTAACTGCATCAGTTTCGTCTGAAATGGCAGTGGGAACCCGTTCAGGGCTTTCACGACAGCTCTTGCTTTCTAGTTGTACTGTTAGTATTTCCCCACTTTGGCCCACTTAAGATAACTCATTTCCCCTTCCAGAAACCGGTGGCAGAAGGCAGTTAGTTGCCTACAAAACACCGAGCAGGATTCAGGTGCAGTGCCTCTGGGTTTAGCAAAGGTATTTCACTATCCTCAGCTTTACTTCTTTTCCCCATGACTTCCCGAAAGCCAAAATTAAATCAAAGTTAACCAAGTCACTTATTGTCAGATGAAGATATAACACCCTGCTTTGTGTTAAGAGAAGGCTGTCTCTGGCTCCTCTTTCTTTTGACATATTCTTAATTAAAATAGAAACGGCGCCAGGCACAATGGCTCATGCCTATAATCCCAGCACCTTGAGAGCCCAAGACAGGAAGATCCCTTGAGCCCAGAAATGTGAGGCCAGCCTGGGCAACTTAGCGAGACCCTGTCTCTACTTAAAAAATAAATAAATAATAAAATTGAAGAAGTGGAAAGCACCAAACACATTATTTCGAACACAGCATATCCAGAGCAAGAGGATTCTCATGTTCTTTGCTTTAGTTGCTATACTTTTATTAATTCAGCCAAAAAGCTAATGGACATTCCTAATTGCTTCAGGATAATAAATTAAGAGAATTTAAACAGTTTTGTCGTCAAAAATTGCTTCTATTTACACATGATTTTATTTATATTACTCATTCACTGCCTTAAGAAAATGTCACTGGCCTTCTCTCGTGAAAACTGGAGAGACCCAGGACCATAAAGAGCACGGGTGGCAAGCGTCTGATGAGAAGGGGGCGACGTGGCACTGTGGGAAACTGAGGCTTGGAGAAGCTCAGCCTGCTGATGAAGAGTCAGAGCAGGTGGGAAAAGGGGAGAGAAGAGAGAGCTGCTGACAGCTGCCCCCATCACTCAGCCAAGGGCCTGAGAACCAAGAGCCATCTCTAGAAGTGGCCAGAACTGTCGAAAGCTAGCCTGGCTCCTCCTGCAGCTACCAGAACAGCCGCTTCCAGAGTCCACACTTATACATGGAAAGGGTTTGGTGCTGGGGACGGAGGGAGAGAGTTACTCTGTGAACTAAAAGCTCTCCAGGCCACAGTTCGGGGCCTTGGAAGTCATGTTCGGTCCGGGCAGTCAGTTCCCACCTAGTAGCGCATAAAAAACTCAGCCATCTCCATGGTACAAGTCTACCCTTGAACATCTAAACCTTCCTCACTGGCGGCTTCCTTGAGTTCTATTATGTCCACCGTTAAAAGGTAGATGTCCCTGGGAAGGGAAGTGCGTCAAACTGTTATTCTTAGTAACTGAGGATTTTCTTCCCAGACCTGGAGCTGGAGCTGGAGAGAGGATGGTGCCCGTGTTTGGAGGGTGAGCAAGTGGATGGGCTTTTGCTGTGGGAAGGAAAGCCCAGAGCAGTGTCTCAGTGGGGGAATGTTCCCTCATCAGGGAGGCCCAGAGAAAATGTCACAAGGAGACCACAAAGCAAGCAGTGGCTCTGAAATCTAGGTCACCCAATTCACAGGTTTTCCAAGAGCTGTCTCTGTCTCTCATCATCACGTATCCCCCACGACGTGGGCCATCTTGCTAAGTAACTACAAATCAGCCTCTGACTTTCCACTGCATTGAGACTTTCCATTCGTGTTTTCAATCCTGTCATCTATTCTAGTGGTTCTCAACCCTGGCTGCATATTAAACCAAGGAGCTTCTAAAAATATTAGTGCCTGGACTTCATCCCAGACCAATTGAGTCAGAATCTGTATTGGGACCTGGGCAGTTTTTAAAAGCTTCCCTCAGATGATTCTAAGGTGCATGCAGGGTTAGGAATCACTGACCCATCCTCTCCTTGACTCAAAAGGAATAAATAATAATATCCATAATTTGTTAAGCACTTATCATGTGCTAGCCAAGTACTACTTTGCTTTATCTCACTGACTTCTGTCAGCAAACCTATGATCCCATCTTATAGATGAGGTAACAGAAGCTTACAGAGGTAAAGTGACTTGTCTTGTGTTACACAGCTGGAAAGAATTGGGCTCCATCTGTCTTTCCAGAGTGAGTTCTCCTGCCTTCCTGTAGAGAAGGATCTACAGAGAAGGATTCTGCAAAGAAGGATCTCTCCTTCTCTCTGCCATTGGCCCATTATTGATATCTTCCAAGAAATCAATAATGGGTCAATGACAGAGAGAAGGAGGTCAGTCTGAGAGCTGCCAGGGAGCCTGCCCTCAAGTCAAGCATTGGGGTCAGAAAGTATTATGGGTTGGTTATGTCCCCCCAAAAGAAATTGAAGTCTTAATCCCTAGTACCTGTAAGTATGACCTATTTAAAAATAGGGATTGTTAAAGTAAATGAAAACAGAGACCAGGCCTGTTAAATCTTACTTGGTTATCATTTCATATATGCTCCAGAATGTTCCTTATGTCTAGTTTTCAAAAATGTGAATAACAATTGGGCATAACTTTTTACCTATGGGTTGAATATTACAAACATGTAACCAATCTACTATTTTACTTGCTTTATACCTGTGTTTGTCCTGTAAAAGCCTCCCCACCCCTTGTGTTCCCTTGGTAGAGCTCCTGAACCTCTTCTGGTTTAGACTCATGCCTGAGTCATGAATTGCTGTTTGCTCAAACTCTTTAAAACTGTATTGTGCCTCAGTTTACTTTTGAATAGGTCTTTACAGGTGATCAACTTAAGATGAAGTCAGTGGGGTGGGCCCTGACCCAATATGAATGTGTCCTTATTAAAAGAGAAAACTTAGACACAGAGGCAGACATGCATACAGGAGAACACCATGTGAAACTGAAAGCGGGGATGAGGGTAATGCATTTACAAACCAAGGAATACCAAAGTTGCAGCAGACCACCAGAAAGTAAGTGAGAGGCATGGAACAGATCTTTCTCTCACAACCCTTAGGAGGAACCAACACTGCTAACATCTTGACCTCAGACGTTGAGACTCCGAAACCGTGACACAATAGATTTCCCCATTTAAGTCATCTCATTTGTAGCATTTTGCTATGTCAGTCTTAGCAAACAAATACAGAGAACATGTATGAAAACTTTTAAAAACAACAAAACACTGGAGTCTAGAGTCTATGCATGTATGATCTTGCACATGCAGAGATGGCAGTCTGAAAAGGTTTAGTAAATTGCTCAAGTTCATGGGTAGTAAGTAGAAAACTGGACCAGAGAGAAGAGTCCCTTGTCTTTCAATATAGGTTTCTTTTACTTCCCTCCAGTAATTTCTAATTAAATGCATTTTAAACATTGGTTTATTAATAAATCTTACTTGGTTATCATTTCATATATGCTCCAGAATGTTCCTTATGTCTAGTTTTCAAAAATGTGAATAACAGTTGGGCATAACTTTTTACCTATGGGTTGAATATTAAAAACATTTAGAATCTGCTCCAGGCAACCTCCATTTAGGTGATGAAGTCCCAGTTCTGCACAGTTGTCTCTGGCTGTGAAAGTTCACAAAGGACACCTGAGGACATCGGGCTCCTGGATACACTGGGACTGTCACGGCATCCTGCCTGCCCTGGGCCCAAGAGCCCAGTTAGGATGCTGGCACAGCCAGTAGTGTGAGCAGTAGAGCTGCAGATGCATATGAATATATGTGTAAAAGCCAGATCTGTGACTCAGCTTTGCAAGGCAGAAGCAACTTTGCAAGGCAGAAGCAAATATTTGTTTAGCTTTACAAAGGAGGCCGTTATAAGATGTGTAGGTACCCCATGGCCTCCCCCATGGTGCTTTGCTGTGGCCTAAGCCAAAAGGAGATCAGTTATGATCTGGCCAAGGGACAGTCAAGAACTGTGTTGAACTGAACGTGTCTTTGTATCAGTGCCAACTTAAAGAGCAGCTAAAGGAGGCAACTGTTTGCATGATTTTCAAGAGCAGTGGAAATGTGACCCACCTCTCTCCTGCCTCTTCCCAATGAAAAATACTCCCTGTACTAAGCACAGTGAATTCTGAGATTCTAAAATCAAGGCTTAGTCTCTTTGATTTAAACCAGTTAGAGATTTATTAATATACAAATAAAATTAAAATACACCTGGAGATGAGGTAGTTTAGCTGTATTGGCTATTTATGTCTTCATGTTAAGGGCTTTTTCAGATGCTCTCCAGAGAAATTCTACTGAAGAATAAGTTTTAAAAAGAATCAGAGTGTGTTCAGAAAGGGAACATTGCCTCTAAAAATTAGGTATTTCCATTTGAAGAAAAATGGGTTCACGCTTTCCACCAGTACAGGGCAAAATCAGGAATGAAGTAACATGAGAGGAAGTTGGTCAGCTGGTCAGGATGTTACAATTTTGGTGGAATTACATGTTTAGAGTCATTATTCAAGTGCAGGAAACTCATTGTCAGTGTCCCAGGAATGGATCTGTCTCCATAACAAGAATAAGGCTTTCAGAGACTCATGTACAAAAACTAGCATCTTAATGTATTCATTTATAATGAAAAACATGTATAACTCTCAAGTTGGCTACATGTATTACAGATGTTTACTGAAAAACAAATTCTCCTGGTAGGCAAAGCTATGTGAGAAGACAAATACTAATCAGAGATGTGTGTGTTAAGCATGGTGGTTGTGTGTGTGTGTGAGAGAGAGAGAGAGAGAGAGAGAGAGATAATTTGTTGGATAATGTTAATGGCTGGTGTCATGGAGCATTTGTGTCCATCAGGCTACAAATAGAAAAACAGAAACCACACTAGATACTTTAACACAGAGAATTTACTATAAGAAATTATACAACACAGAGAAGTAACCATCTTGTAAGGTTGGGGGAACCAAGAGGAGAGGCTGGTGTCATCTGGATTTAGAAGCTAGAAGAAGGGACCCTGCAGGCTTCTGAATAGGGGGCACTGCCCACCTCAAACTGATACCTTTGGCAGGGTACAATGAGAATTCTGGGAATATAGAAAGAAGTTTACCTGCAACCAACTATAGCTACCAGGGTTAAGGGCCATTGCTCAGATGACACAAAAACAGCGAGCCAAAAAAAAGAGCAAGTGTCTTCTACAGCCATCCAGGACCCTCTTCTGTCACCCAATATGGGTTGACAAAGGAGAAAAGTAATTTGAAGAATCTGAGTTCCAACATCCCAGGGCAGAGTTTTGAAGGGTGAGTTGGAGCTGAGAGACAACAATGTAAAACCTAATGCACCAATCTCCTAGGAATGTTCCTGCCACAAGGAACAGACATTCAAGCTCCTGGGGCAGAGCTGGAAACACATCATCCAGGTTGGTCTGAATTTTCCTTTTGTAAATTTTATTCAGATTACCTCCATTTTTCCTAATCATTTCTTTCTTCAGACAGAGGACAATATAATTCCTTATACAAAAGCTTTCTTTTTTCTCCTGGTGTTTGCATCCAGTGTACTTGGATTGGATTTAGGGTATTCACAGACAATCTTTTGAGTCTTTCTCATTAAGATGACCTGCTAACTTTGTATTGGACACTGGTGGCTGTAGCTGGTTCCAGGTCAGCTTCTTTCTATATTCCCAGAATTAGCCTCATTGTACCCTGGCAAGGGTATCAGTTTTAGTTGGGCAGTGCACCCCCTCAGAAGCCTGAGTCTCAGCCCTGTAGGGTCCCTTCTTCCAGCTTCTAAATCTAGATAACACCAACCTCTTCCCTTGGTTCCCCCAGCCTTAGGACACAGTGACCTTCCCCAAGGCTAGCCTGCCCAGCCCTATTTTGCTACTTGAGAAACCAAGGTGGACTTCTGTAGATGGAGGTCAAACAAGCTTGATCCAGATCATGAAGAAGCCTGAAGCAGAGGCAGCTCTGACACTTCGGAACCCAGTTTCCCAGCGGGACCATGCTATACTGGCCTCCTAGTCATTTGACAAGGCAAACTGCGTTCACACAATGAAGGCAAGATGAGGGTTTTCTTGAAGATCTTGCTTGG
This sequence comes from Chlorocebus sabaeus, assembly GCF_047675955.1. Lineage (NCBI taxonomy): Eukaryota > Metazoa > Chordata > Mammalia > Primates > Cercopithecidae > Chlorocebus > Chlorocebus sabaeus. The sequence goes on along the minus strand of NC_132907.1, from coordinate 60,544,541 downwards.
CTACAGTGGGATCTTGAAAGATCCAAGCAAATTCCTCAAAATGGGACACTGATTTTCAGGAATTGCTTAATGTGATCGTGAGAGCTGGCAAGTCTGAAACTCACAGGGCAGGCCAGTAGGCTTTAAATTCCTAGTCGATGTTGCAGTCTTGAGTTTAAAGGCAGTCTGGAGGCAGAACTGTTTTCTCTTTAGGGTCCCTCAGTCTGTTCTTTTAAGGCCTTCAGCTGATTGGATGAGACCCGTCCACATTATGGCGGGTAATATAATTCATTCAAAGTCTACTGATTTAAATATTAATCACCTCTAAAGAATACCTTTACAGCAACATCTAGACTGGTGTTAGACCAAACAATAGGGAACCATAAGCTAGCCAAGTTGACACAAAAAATTCACACTATAAAAAGTAAATAAACATCCCAGGAGAGTTGAGAACATTTGATAATCATGAAAAATAATCCAATGATACTTGAGAGACTGGAAGATAACTTTCTCATTCTGAAATATTCCAGAGAAGATGTGATAAGACTTTTTGAATGAACCTGCAGAGATCACCTCATTGTCCATATCCCCTAAGTTCCTCTAAGCTCAGCCTTCTTTAGGGTTCCATAAACCTCTCCACCCTAGTTAGCCAGTTACTTCCATTGCTCATCAATCCTTCTCATGTGATCCTCTCTCCTAGTCATTGTCTCTTTGCCTTAAAAGTCCTCCTATTTTACTCCCTCTTCATGAAGTTTATCTAGGCTCATTCAGATAATACCACAAAGGGTTCTCGTTGTTACGGTACATATCCGAGCTACTCAGCGCTTGGCATCATCTCTATGGCAGACACTGTTTGTTGTTATTTTCTTTTTTTCTTTTGTGGAGGCTACAGCAACTCCACCCTGAATGCTAATCTTCCATGTTGACTTCTGATTAACACCTGTCCTGGGAAGGCCTCTAACATTTCCAGTATATTTATTGCTCCTTGGGTAAGATCACATACTTACTGTAAATCCTGCCCTTTGGTTAAAACAACCTGGATGTTATCATACTTCACTTGTCCTACACACCCCATCTGAATCACACATACCCCTTCCTCATGATATATAAGTTCCTGCTCTGGGGAGTAATGGTGCAGGGATCCATCATCTCCTTTCAGCACTACTTGAGATACAGACATGGCTTCTGTTTCTAAATTCCTACTAAATGTTTCTTTCAGAGAAACTGCGTATGTCAGCTTCTGTCTTCGACCTCTCAGCTTCCTTGGACTTTGGGGTAGGCTTGCATAGACCTGTCCAGTATGGAACACCTTGTAACAGAGTCTTAATTTTGTTCTTCTGTCTTTCAGGTAAAGTGAGTTCTAGTCGCAGGAAATAAAATATGACTAGATTCATCTTTTGGCCAGTGACTATTTTAGTCATGGACTTGACATTATACGATATGAAGAGAATCTGCTGGGGAATTTTGGGAAGGACTCCTTACTCCTGAAAAGGGACATATAGAAAGGAAATGTACCTTTTCTCTCTCTTCTTCCACTGAATACAGTCATGTTTACATACAAAGTGGGACATTACAGCAAATCCTAGGATGGCAGAGCAGAAAGATGGAAATAACCTTGTCCTGGATGGCATTTGTGAGCCACCAAATTACCTAATTACCTAGTCTTCAAACCACTCAACTATCTTCTATGCGAGATAATAAATTTTCTGTTGTTTACACCTTTGAAGTGGTTCAAAATTATCTTTATTGTGTTATTACTTAATACTCTACGTATCTGTCTTATTTTCCCAACTAGATCAAACATCCTTGAATGAAACAACAATACCATGATTATCTTTGTATATAGCCTGTTCTGCAACTCATACATAGTAAATACTCCATAAATGCCTGTCCTTGGTAGAATAAGTAAGTGGAAAATATAAACCAAATTAATGGATTAAGTATGTACTGTACTGGCTAGTTAAACACTGCCTGAGCTCAAATAAGGCAATTGTAAGGGAGTTGAAGGATTTAGAGAGCTGGAAATCCTCCACTTATTTGGTTGTCCCAAGATACTTCCTGAGGAGGCAGGGTACTTCCTCTACATGTCCAGTCCTTCTTCTGGGAGGTCTTTCCTGATTTCTTACAACAGAAACAATGCCACGTCCTAGACATTTTTCTAGTTAAATTGGCGCCTGCTGACTGGGTTCTGGCCAATGGGTGTGAGTGAGGCAAGCTGTTCCTCAGCTTAGCCTTTGAAAACATTCAGTGAGATCATTCTACTCTTCGTCTCCTCCTTCACTTACTTTGGTGGCCATGTGTTCTACGTAGTGGAGCTATGATGGCAGAGTCTCTGTCAGCCTGGGTCCCTGAGTGACTGGGTGGAGGAGAACTCTCTGTTGACCCTTATAAAACATGTACTCATGGTGCCAGGCACCTGTAATCCCAGCTACTCAGGAGGCTGAGGCAGGAGAATCACTTTAACCCGGGAAGTGAAGGTTGCAGTGAGCCAAGGTCATGCCACTACACTCCAGCCTGGGTGACAGAGCAAGACTGCGTCTCAAAAAAAAAAAAAAAAAATGTACTCCAAGTTGTGAATAAACTTTATGGTGTTAAGCCACTGTGCTTTCAGAATTAATTTGTTACTACAGATAGTCTATGTACTCTATGTACTGTCCCACTCAATAGACATCCTTAACTAGATATGTTCTCTCCCATATGATCTTAGAGCACTAAAATGTCTTCTTTGCAGTATTTTCCAAATTAAAATTTATATTTATCTATTGTATTCTTTTATTAATGCGGTTCTCTTCTCATTAGACCATCTATACCATGATGAGATCCTTGTTTTCTTACTACTGTACTTTTAATGCCTAATATAGTGCCAGCCACGTGATAGATGGCAATAAATATCTGCTAATGAATGGACAGATAGATGGATGAATAGATGGCTGCATATCGTCTTTAGCTACAGACCCACCTGAGTTTTGAGTTCTATCTCCTTGACTTTCTAGCTGTTACTTTGTCCTTTCTAAGTCTCAATTTCCTCATTAGTAAAATGAGGCTCATGTTATCTATCTTACACGGTTGTTGTGAAGATTAAAAGAGACATTGATGCAGCAAAGCACTTTCTTCCTAGCACAGTGCCTGGCACCCACTCACTGTCAAATGTTGGCCATTATTATAGCTCAGGGATTGGAGAAAGGGGTAGAACTAAAGAAAATTACTAGAAAGAAAACATCAAGTCGGCATAAATTGTTTTGTATTTCCTGCTAGTGATTAAACAATTAAAAACAGGATTTGAATCATTAAACCTATTAAGAGGTTATAGATCACTAAAAACAATTTCTTTCTTTTAATAATTGACTGGGAAAAATTATGCCTCCATTGAATTGAGCTCCAGATACTACAGGGTGTTGGTGTTAAGTTTGGGAGGCTTCTGCATGCAATTTTGAAGATATTTCCTTAATTTCTTCGATTTTTCCAAAGATGAATTTGAAAACATAAGGTCAGATTTCTATATAGAAACAGAGATAAACATCTTAAAGGAATAAAGCTGTATAAATTTATGAATAATCCTTATAAAATCTTGAGTCTGCCTTGAAAATTAATCACTGGATTCAGCAAATAATGGAGCTTCTCTGTCTTGCCTGCTTTCATGGTTTGCCACAGGCTGTTCCAGGACTCTGAAAGTATTAAGGAGCAAAATGTTTCCACATGAGTAATGCTGATTTCAGACACTCCACCCGAACCACAAAGGGAGCAGATCTGGGGTTGGCATCCCAAATACATTTCTTTATTCTGAGCCTTAAACTAGGCAGTAAAGAAAAAGCATTTTTGGATTCTAAACCAGGAGTCCACCGAACCATCTCCCATTGGTTCCTGTCTGCTTGTGTGACATGGGGCTCTCATCTTTCAGAGCCATTTGCCTCTGTCTGCATGCCTTCCTACAAATCCACTCAAATGCTCATGCTCCATAACTGCATCATTGGATGGCCCCATTTAAGATAGACTTTGGCACATAATTATCCAGTTTTTATGCACCTAACCGACATGTGTATCTCTGGAAAGGACGCCTGTGTGATGAGCAATAACAGTACAACAGGATTTTAAGAAAAGCAGAGCCAGCTGCAGCCCAATTAACTCATTGCCTCACCCTGTTATATTTGATGAATAATAGCCCAGAAAAGAGAAGTAACATGCCCAAGGCAATGCAGCTAGTTAGTGGCAGCTCCAGAACCAAAGCAAAAGTCTGCTGACTGTTAGTCCAGGGATCTTCATGCTTCATTATGGGTGATATGTTGTGTATCTAGTACAATAAGATGTTGCTCCTCAGTATTTAATGTACTGAAAAGAGATGAATTAATAATTTTTGTTTGCTGGCTAGATTATCACTCTGGTTTCTAAGCTAAACTCAAATGCCACTAATCCTATTAAGACTTCCCTGATGAGGCAGAGTGACGAGTAGAGAAACGGGCCGAGTATGGAAAGACTTGGCATTGGGTCTCAGCTGTTATAATTAGCAGTGCGACGTTGAGTCCTTTGCTTCTGCACATTGTCCAGAAGCATGGCTTTCAGACTTCCCCAGAACTGGGCCCCCAGACAGGGAATCCAAAAGGATTAAAGAGAATTGAGCTGTTTCCATCTCTTCTTCCTTGTTTGTTCCTATCCTCTGGGAAAATGGATTTTAGCCATCTGAAAAAGAGAAGACTTCTTGGATTAATCCTCCACATTGGGAAACTATAGCTGGGAAAGGAGGATAACTAGGAGAGGCATGAAAGATAAGAAAAACACAGTTCTGTACCTCGGTTCCCAGAGATTCAGATGCTCTATCCAGGGACGAGTAGACTTTTCTGTAAAGGGCTGTGTAATAAATATTTTAGGCTCTATGGACCATAGAATTTCTGTCTCAACTACTCAAGTCTGCCACTGCAGCTTGAAAGCTGCTATGAACAATTCAGAAATGAATGAGCAGGGTTGTGTTCCAACAAAACTTTATTTATAAAAACAAATGGCAGCCCACAGGCCATAATTTGCAGACCACTGGTCTACTCTAAGCCTGATCACTCCAGGATCTTCTTGACTGAATCATGAGAGAGATTGTCAGGGGAGTCACTGTGGTTCCATAACTCAAGAAAAACTATCAACACATGGAAAATAGAATTTTTAAAAGGGCAATAAGTGGTGCTTCTAAACCAACTGTAGGAATCTGAATTTTTTTTTACCTTCCTATCTGTCTCCTTTTTGGTTTTGTCTGTATCTTCTGTATCTGTCCATATTTTTATCAGCTCCTCTATCTCCCCCTTTTCTCTCTCCTTTTCCTTTTGGATTATCATCATCACTATTCTCTGCCATATGTAGACCAAAAAACATGTGTATCAATTAGGGATTTGAATATTAGCAACAGAAATCATCACATGATGTCTTAGGCAGAAAAGTTTTGCATCAAAAAGTTACAAGAAGCTCATAGAATTGACTGGCACCTAGAGGACCAGGCTTGGAAAAATGCAGGACAAACTGTATAGAGGGTCCCACGTGGGAAACTAATCAGTGATTTTTCAGCATGAACAGTTTGGCTGTAATGTCACTGTTGGTGGAGTCAGACTTTGTATCCTCCTGGACATCCATAAACCATTATAACTAATTCTTAACTGACCCTTTGTTCTTTGTCTTTTATTCCAAATTCCTGGGTGGGAGTTATCCAATTATCTGATTGGCTGATTCTAAACTACATGCCCATGCTATAGCTACCGTATTGTAGAAAGAAGGGGAAAACTCCAAACTTAAGTTCTACACTGGACAGCAGGACATTGAATCCCACTATTATCACACAAAAGGAGGGATTCTCACCGTATGAAAAGTATATAGATATTGCACAACCAACACTTTGACAACAGTCAGTCAGCACAGATGAGGCATTCAAAGCCAAAGGTGACCTCTGTGTGAAACATCCAATTAACATCTGAGGACTGACATACAAGGGGTTGATTCTAAATTGACTACAGTATTATTACTGTATTCTGCCTATGGGTTCAGACATGGGAGGGAGATATAAATTGTCAACCTAATCAAATTTATATTCCCTGGCTGTAGAAGGATTTTCAATTCATAACAGGAAGTGTAAGACTACAGATTAATCACTGACATGGATTAGGTGCTGGGTGACCCACATCTGCTTTCTAAGTCCATGGGGAATTTAACAATAAATCAAAACTCCGGGGACAGTCTCAACGTCCTGGCAGTTATGCCCATGAAAATCTAATATTTTCCAATATGCAGTGAGAAATCTGCACACATCTGTCTTCAGCTCCGAAACACAGAGCAGCTGGGAGGCAGCTGCTCAGCCTCGGGGAAATAGGGTCAATCGTCCTGTGACACTCACCCCATCAAAATCTGGACCCTCTCTTGAAATGGCTGCAGTTCCTGGTATCAACCTACTTTAAGATGCATCACCTACCTTAGTCATTGTCACTGGAATTTCAGAAACCTCCCTTCTCCAATTTAGAAATGGCATCCATCAGTTTTATTCTGAAATGCATGATTCTACACTTGCTCCAGAAAAATCTCATTACTTTCGCAGAAAATGTCCTCTGTTTTGATTGAAAATTATGCAAGGTTTTGATGAGTTCCAAGTCATTATTTTATGGTTTCACAATAGACAAGGCATCAGGGAAGGGAAAGAAGAGGGAGTGAGGGAACACAGAGTCAATGTGTGCAATCCTATATGTTCATCATGGTACAGCACTTTTGTCTTTTCTCTTACTCATGCTTGTGCCTATTTTAGTTCACCTTTTATTTTTGACATCATTTTGTCTCTAATGCTTTTACTTATTGACTTTTATCATGATAGATATATATATACACATATATATATATAGAGAGAGAGAGAGAGAGAGAAAGAAAGAAAGAGACAGGGTGTCAGCCTGTTGCCTAGGCTGGAACGCAGTGGTATGATCACGGCTCCCTGCAGCCTTGACCTCCCGGGCTCAAGTGATCCTCCCACCTCAGCTTCCCGAGTAGCTGAGACTACAGGCACATGCTACCATGCCTGGCTAATTTTTTCTTTTGGTAAAGGTGAAGTCTCACTATGTTGCCCAGGCTAGTCTCAAACTCCTGGGCTCAAGCGATCCTCCCACCTTGGCCTCCAAAAGTGCTGGGATTATAGATGTGAGCCTCACACCCAGCCATGACTTTTACATTCTAATGAACCAGTCCAGGTAGTTGAAACATTTTCTTGAATTGGAAATACAGTGCAGACAGAAAAAATAACAAGAAAAAATGTAATTTTAACAAGCACAAATAGTAACCTACTAATGCCATCAGCAGAACCACGTCCTTACTGGAATGTGAGCAGAGGTCAGCTGACCAATGCAAACCTTGGGTTCCCTTAAAAAGTAGAACACTTACAATAACGTTCAGGAATCTGTGAGATAATACTTAATCTTTCATTTCAAAAATTTCCAACTGTACATCCATCAACGTATTTTCCTCTGAAACGAGATTAAACCACCTGCTAACCACTTCATTGACATGCGACGAACAGCGATCCAAAGACCACACTTTGAAAAGGACTCAGCCTTCATGTCAAGTGTCAAGTGATAAGTAGAACAGATGGTGTGGGGATGTTTGGAACCCTAGAATCACTGGTTTTTTAGTTGAAAGGAACTATAAGAATAATCTAGAACAATGCTGAAAATTGTGGGCTGTGTGACTCAGAGTCACTTAGGATGAACGTGTGAAACTGAGTCAAGCAGAGGAGAAAGGTGACTATGAAATAGTAATAATGATAATTTTAAATGTCACTGGCTTTGTTAATCAAGAAATAGATTGAGGACAGACAATGCATTGGGACATTCATCATCCCACATGTCATGAAGACCAAGTGTCTGGCTATCTCTAAGACATTTCTTCCCAAAGAAATTGTTTTTCCAGTTTTTTTCTCTACAATTCTCATTCCTATAACCAGTTCTCCAAAAAGATGGACCCTTCACCAGTTCTAGAACATTTAGTGTAATTTCTAATTATCTTAGCAAAAACCCTTTATTAGAGGACTCTTTTTGGTGACTAGGGTAAGTTTCTCTGAATCAAGGAAATCTGATTTTATGGCAGTGAAGAAGGCTGGAAGCCAGGAGCTTATGGTCAAAGTTGGACAACTTTATTAAAGGGTGATGAGGCATCCTGGCCTGTGAAGTAGGCCAGGAGGTGCCGAAGTTTTTGATCCCACAGTTCCTCCAGCAGATCCAGGTAAACATGTTTCTTACCACTGTAAACAGGCCAGTGTTCGTGCCATGTTTACCATGCCATTAACCAGTAAAAGGGACTTTGATTGTTTTACGGGGCAAAAGACCCGCCTCCCTGCCTTGGCTTCCCTCACTCCAGTCCTGGACCATCCTTGACAGGAAAGAAGAAGTTTGTACTGTTCTGTGAGAGGGCTCCATCTGCAGAAGCACATGTTTACCACACTTGCGGACACTCTGCTGTTACAGCATGAAGAACAGCAGCAAATGAGTCTTCTGGGATGTTTCAATAAGATTTATTTCTCCATCCTATTTATTTCCTCTCTGTGGATATCATGTGAGGCTTTTCAGATCCAATTCCCTACCCCACCCCCTTACCTTTGCTCATTTTCTTTGAAGTACTCTGAAGACCACATGCCCTTGAATTCTGGTTCTGTCACCATTACTTGAAAGTTGCTGATTTAGGGTGAAGAGCGGAGGAGCAGAGCAAAGGTGTGGGAGAGAGAGAAAGGGAAGAGGAGCAAGGAGCAAGACGGAGACTTTTTTCATCACTTTTCTGTCATATTTCCTGCCAAGGTCAATATGTTTAACCATGCTTTGCTTTCCTGGCTCATTGGGCAGTCACTCAGTATACAGACACCCAGGGGTCCCAGAGAAATGTCATTCTCCTCAAAATGTAATAGCCTTCAGCCCAGACAAAAGCCTGAGTCAGACAAATGATAGGCTGGTAAGAGACTTGGCTGGCTCTCAGAGCAGACTGGAGCAAGGAGGAGGCAGAAATGTTACCTGGCAGGCAAGCTCTGAGTTTTTTCCCTTTCTCTAGGAGTGGGTCTAGGTCACAGGCCTAGTCAATGTGTTAGGTTGCACAAAGTAGACTTTCAAATGCCACTATTGGCATCACAAATACCCTGACATGCTGTTTGTCATTCTGCATAATGCACAGCCAACTGGCCTGTCTATTTCTATGGGTAAATCCGAGAAGACACCCTTTACAGCACATGCAGGAGTCCTCTCCAACTCTCTTTGAGGTGGAAGATGGGCACAATTCACTCTCTTTCCCTGTCTGGTCACAGCCATTTGTTCTATCCATAATAGCATTATCATATTGCTTTCATTGAATATCACAAGTTTGGACTGCACAGGTCCATTTATAGGTGAATCTTTTTCAAAAATACAGCTGTCTCTCCATATCCCCAAGTTCCCCATTGACAATTAACATGGGTTGAAAATACAGTATTCAAGGGATGCTAAACCCACAAATATGCTGGATCAACTTTTTGTGTATGTGGGTTCTGCAGGGTAGACTGTGGGATTTGAGGATACACTGATTTTCACATCCTTAGGAGTCCTGTAACCAATCCCTCAAGAATATGGAGGTATGGCCATATTTACTCCTCTGAGTTCAAAAGTTCTTTTAGGTCAGAAACTTAGGCTAGGTATTTTGTTTTCCTAGAATCTAGTGCTGTGCCCAGCACAAAACCAGCTTTCAATGAATATACTTTTAATGACTGCAAAAAGGAATTAGTAATTATCTTCAGCAAGACAGTCACAAAGATGTCCAATTATAGCTCCTCCAAGTCTTCACAATGGAATCAAAGAGTTAGGTGTTGAAAATAGAAGTTGACCAAAACATAGTCCCTCCACTCCAGGGACTTAAGGTCAAGAGGAAGAGGTCAAGATGAGAAACAGAGAATTACAGCCACATGAAAAGTTATGGTGAAGGTTTGAACTGCATGCAGGAGAGCAGATGCAAGCTGAAGATGCCAAACAGGTTTCCTCCCCCTTTAACAATTGTGTTTGTTTACTAAGGCTGCTGTAACAAAGTATGACAGACTGGGAAGCTTAGAGAGCAGACATTTATTTTCTCACAGTTTTGGAGGCTGGGAGCCCAGGATCAAGGTGTACAGAGTGTGTGTCTCCTTGGCTTGCAGATGACCATCATCTTGCTGAGTCTCTATAAGGTTGTCCGTGTGTGCACATATCTGGTGTCTCTCCGTGTCTCTAAATGCCTTCTTCTTATAAGGATACCAGTCAGATTGGATTATGGCCCACCCTAACAGCCTCATTTTAACTTAATTAACTTACCTCTTAGTTCCTTCAGGCTATTATAGCAAACTGCCAAATACTAGATGGGTTAAACAACAAGTATTTATTTCTCACAGTTTTGGAGGCTGGATAGTCCAAGATCAAGGCACCATCAGATTCAGTATCTGTCGAAGGCCTGCTTCCTGGTCTATAGACAGCTGTCTTCTCTGTGCCTTCACATGGCAATAGGGGCTGAGGAGTTCTCTGAGGTCTCTTTTATAGGGGCACTAATCCCATTCATGAGGGCTTTGCCCTCATGACCTAATCACCTCCTAAGGGACCTCTTGCTAACACCATCAGCTTGGGAGTTTAGAGCTCAACTTATGAATTTGGGGAAATACAAACATTCAGTCCATAACACCTTTTAAAGACTTTATCTCCAAATACAGTCATATGCTGAGGTACTAGGGGTTAGGGCTTCAACATATAAATTGGGGTGGAGGGTTGGGACACAGTTCAGCCCATAATAATAGCAATGACCCATAAAGATCCTGGATGCACCTCAGGCCTTAGCATACCTGGCTCTACCATGTGCTGAGTCTGCTACAACCACCACTGCTTGGGCCCAGGCACTGTTGTCTCCCCAAGAATAGGCAGGCCTCTGAGGGTCATTGTTAAATCATGGGAAGTGGCCACCTTGCTCAGGACTTGACTGCAGATTTACTCAGGCCATTAAATTATAGCCTTCTAAGACACAATCAGTGCATAGAATGTTACTACAGTGTTACTACCAGCTTTCTCAAAGAGACCTTTCATGCAAATACTTCCTAATTTAAATGACATCACTTCCTGATTCTGTAAGGCTGGCCTTGAGCAAAATAATAGACCAAACAAAGTAGTCATGCATTGCTTAATGATGGGAATGCATTCTGAGAAATGCTTCGTGAGGTGATTTTGTCGTTGTGCAAACACCTTAGAGTGTGCTCACACAAACCTAGATGGTATAGCCTACTGCACACCTAGGCTGTATACCATAGCCTATTGCTTCCAGGCTGCAAACCTGTAGCAGGTTACTGTAGTGAGGGTCATAGGCAATTGTAACACAATGGTATTTATGTATCTAAACGTGTCTAAACACAGAAAAGGCAGAGTAAAAATTTGCTATTAAAAATTAAAAATGGTACGCCTGTGTATTAGTCTGTTTTCATGCTGTTAATAAAGACATACCCAAGAATGGGGGCAATTTACAAAAGAAAGAGGTTTAATTGGACTCACAGTTCCACCTGGCTGGGGAGGCCTCACAATCATGGCAGAAGGCAAGGAGAAGAATGTCACGTCTTACGTGGATGGTAGCAAACAGAGGGCTTAGGCAGAGAAACTTCCACTTTTAAAACTATCAGATCGCTTGAGACTCATTCACTATCACAAGAATGGCATGCGAAAAATCTGCCTCCATGATTCAATTACCTCCCACTGGGTCCCTTCCACAACATGTGGGAATCCAAGATGAGATTTGGGTGGGAACACAGCCAGCTCATATCATTCCATCACGGCCCCTCCCAAATCTTATGTCCTTACATTTCAAAACCAATCATGCCTTGCCAACAGTCTCCCAAAGTCTTAACTTATTTCAGCATTAACTCAAAAATCCACAGTCCAAAGTCTCATCCAAGACAAGGCAAGTCCCTTCTGCCTATGAGCCTGTGAAATCAAAAGCAAGTTAGTTACTTCCTAGATACAATGGGAGTACAGACATTGGGTAAATATAGCCATTCCAAATGGGAGAAATTGGCCAAAACAACAAGGCTACAGGCCCCATGCAAGTCCAAAATCTAGTGGGGCAGTCAAATCTTAAAGCTCCAAAACAATCTCTTTTGATTCCATGTCTCATATCCAGGTCATGCTGATGCAAGAGATGTGTTCCCATGGCACTGGGCAGCTCAGTCCCTGTGACTTTGCAGGGTACAGCCTCCTTCACAGCTGCTTTCATGGGCTGGCACTGAATATCTGTGGCTTTTCCAGGTGCACCGTGCAAGCTGTCAGTGGATCTACCATTCTGAGGTCTGGAGAACAGTGACCTTTGTCTTGCAGCTTTACTAAGCAGTGCACCAGTAGAGAGTCTGTGTGAGTACTCTGATCCCACATTTCCCTTCCACACTGTCCAAGCATAGGTTCTCCATAAGGGCCCCACCCCTGCAGCAAACTTCTGCCTTGACATCCAGATATTTCCATGTATCTTTTGAAATCTAGGTGGAGGTTCCCAAACCCCAATTCTTGACCTCAGTGCATTCTCAGGCTCAGCACCATATGGAAGATGCAAAGTTTGAGGCTTGCCCCCTCTGAAGCCATGGCCCCAGCTCTATGTCAGCACCTTTCAGCCATGGCTGGAGCACCTGAGACACAGAGCTCTAAGTCCCCTGGCTGCACATAGCACAAGGACCCTGGGCCCAGCCCATGAAACTACTTTTTCCTCCTAGGCCTCTGGGCCTGTGATGGGAGCGGCTTCTGTGAAGACCTCTGATGTGCCCTGGAAACATTTTCCCCATGGTCTTGGGGATTAACATTTGGCTCCTCGCTACTTATGAAAATTTTTTGCAGTTGGCTTGGATATCTCCTCAGAAAATGGAATCCTGTTTATCCTGTGTGCCTTTTTCCTACAAGAAGGAGAGCGAGGAGAAAAAGATGGGCTTGCCGGCTTTGTAAGTACTTTAAGGCTTGACTGAGTGCAAACAGCTCACATGTTTGAGCAGACCAATTATTAGGCAATTATCTTAACTCTACTTCCACAAGAGTCTCTCTCTCTTCCCCCTCTCTCTCTTTCCCTCTCTTCTCTCTCTCACTTCTCTCTCTCTCCCTTTTCTCTCTTTCTCTCTCCTCTCTGTCACTACTCTCTCCTCTCTGTCTCTTTCTCTCTCCTTGACTTACTCAATTCACTTTCATCCTGATCTATTATGTGTTGTAGACCCAGTTCTAGTTGTTAAAGTACTGGATCATCAGTCTAAGGCCCTGGCCAGGGAGCTGAGGCTCAAAGATTGTATGGTGGGGAGCCAAGGGGAAGTTGGGTAGAAACTGGGGGAGGAGAGCATCTTACACAATGGGAGAGCAAATTTTTCTAGCCATTTACAAACTTGGGGTCCTAACAAGGGTGGTGGGGAATAGGCCCCACATAACTGCCCATGTCGAGAGCTGTATACCTAAATTGGGAGGGACACCAGTGACAAGACCCCCAGGGTTCATAACCTAGATGCCTAAGGATGCAGCATAGAACTTCCTTAGATCCCTTTGGAGATACAACTTGCTAGAGGAAATGAAAGTCTGAACCATTAGTACCTAGGAGGCAGGGATCAGAGGAAGTAGATTCAGAGGTAAGGAGAATTTTGGGGCTACACTTTCAAGAAAGTCATGGTCGGGACCCAGGAGGTATGGGTCAGAAGGACAGGTAGGGGCACACACATGGGCGACTGTTGAGTAGAGACTTCTGACTGTGCCACGATCTCAACCGGGTAATGCCGGGAGTTCAGGACGACAGCTTTCTGTCTCTAGTTGGCCCTCGGCTTCCCCAGGAAAATGGAAAGTGGAAGCTGGTTCCAGGCAGACCAACACTCCCAACCCAGAAGGGTTGGGGGTTGTTAGAAAGCCCTTCCCCAAACAGCCTCACACCTGAGTCTTAAGTCCAGTGGCCACGCTAATCGTTTTTAACCAGCCAACAGGTGTCCAGTATTTTCCTCCAATTCTAAGGAAGGATAGGACAGAATAGCAAGTGAAAGGGATCCAATATTACTCACTGCTTTGAAGAATCCCAGTATGGGCAACCAGATGTTACAGGATGGTCTTTGTTCTTAGAGCTCCCGAGATGTGGTGGGCAGCTCCCAAGATGGGGGCAGGCCACTCCCAAGATGGCAGCAAGCCTTTTGTTCTCTGTCCTGGGGTTCTTGATCTCACAGATTCCAAGGATTGGAACATTGAGCCAAGCAGTGAGTGTTATATCTCTATTAGAAGCCATGGGTCATGGAAGAGAACCATGGAACCCAGCAACTAGTGTTCAGCTCAATTAGGACGACCCTGGACACTTAGCCACCCAGGATCAAAGGCGAGACTTTAGCCTGACCAGGAGCAACAATGGGCGCCTCACTGGATCAGGAGTGCAGGGGACACTCTGCTGGATCCAGAGGGGTGGAAGTCAATGGCAGGTCTGGGATGGTGGTGAACAGCAGCAAAAGCTCAGCTCAAACTATAACAAACACAGACCAGAAAAGTGTGCAGTTGCAAGATTTAATAGAGTAAAAACAGAGCTCCCATACAAGGGGAGGGGACCCAAAGGGGGTTGCCTAGTCTTTTCTCTTGAGGCCTTCAACTGATTAGATAAGGCCCATCTACATTGTGGTATGTGAAATCATTCATTCCAAGTCTACTGATTTAAATGTTAATCACATCAAGGATTTAAATGTAAGACTCCACATTGTGAAAAACCTAGGATATACCCTTCTTGAATTGGTCTTGGCAAAGAATTTTTGGCTAAGTCTCCAAAAGCAATTGCAACAAAAATAAAAATTGACAAGTAGGGCCTAATTAAAAAACTTCTGCACAGCAAAAGAAACTATCAACAGAGTAAACAGACAACCTATGGACTGGGAAAAAGTATTCACAAACCACACCCAATGAAGGACTAATATCTAGAATCCATAAGGAATTTAAGCAAATCAACCAGCAAAAAACAGATAACCCCATTTTAAAATGAACAAAGGACATGAACAGACACTAAAGACATACAAGCAGCCAACAAACATGAAAAAATGCTTATTACAAATCATAAGAAAAATGCAAAGCAAAACCACAATAACATAGCATCTCACACCAGTCAGAATGGCTATTAAAAAGTCAAAAAACAGGCTGTGCACAGTGGCTCACACCTGTAATCCCAGCACTTTGGGAGGCCAAGGTGGGCAGATGACCTGAGGTCAAGAGTTTGAAACCAGCCTTGACCAATATGGTGAACCCCTGTCTCTACTAAAAATACAAAAATTAGCTGGGCATCTTGGCATCAGCCTGTAATCCCAGCTACTAGGGAGACTGATGCAGGAGAATCACTTGAAACTGGGAGGCAGAGGTTGCAGTTACCTGAGATCGTACCATTGCACCTCAACCTGGGCAACAAGAGGGAAACTCCATCTCAAAAAAAAAAAAAGTCAAAAAATGACGGATGCTGGTGAGGCTGCAGAGAAAAAGGAACACTTATTCACTGTTGGTGGGAATGCAAATAGTTCAAACACTGAGGAAAGCAGTTTGGAGATTTCTCAGAGAACTTAAAACAGAGCTACCATTTGACCTAGCAATCCCATTACTGAGTATGGAAAACAGATCGTTACACCAAAAAGACACTTGGACTTATATGTTCATTGTTGTGCTATTCACAATGGCAAAGACATGGAATCAACCTAGGTGCCCATCAGTGATGGACTGAATAAAGAATATGTGATACATATATACCACGGAATACTATTCAGCCATAATAAAGAATGAAATCATATCCTTTGCAGCAATGTGAATGGAACTGGAGGCCATAATTCTAAGCAAATTAATGCAAGAACAGAATACCAAATACTACATGTTCTCATTCAAAAGTAGGAGCTAAACATTGAGCATGCATGGATATAAACATGGGAACAATAGACACTACAGACTAGTAGATGGTGAGGGAGGGGTCCATGGGTTGAAAAACTACCTATTGGTAGTTTTGCTCACTACCTGGGTGCAATACACTCATATAACAAACTTGCATATATACCTCCTGTAATAAAAGATGAAAATTTTAAAAATAATAATTAAATAAATGTTAATCACATCTAAAAAATACCTTCACAGCAACATCAGACTAGTGTTTGTCTAAACATCTGGGCACCATAGCCTAGCCCAACTGACACATAAAATTAACAATCACACCTACTTAAATGCCTCCAGAAGTTTCCCCTTCTAAACACATGTTCCATGACCTGTTGATCTGCTTGCATTTCAGCCTCAGCATGAAGTGCTTCCACCTCATCTTCCACTTCAGTAAGGCTGACCCACCAGCAACTTTCCTTTTAAGAGCTTTCATTTATTCAACCAATTTAATGAACAAATACTTGCTGAGCACCTCCAAGGTACAAGGCACTCTCTGGGCACTGGAGACAACAAAGTTGACAAAGGCACACACTCCTTTTCTTAGAGCACTTACATCTCTCAGTATTGTTGCACTCACCACATCCACAGAAATGGCTGCATCTACATGTTTCCCTCACCAGGCAAATCCTATGCATCTGTCTGTACCCTCCACTGCGCCAATAAGCACACATGTATGTCTATAGTGTACAAATTTTTCAAAGTCACAAAGCTAATCTGCAAAATCTCAATTTCTTAATTTGTTCTAATCCTAAACTAAATTTGTATTTTGAGTTGTTGTTACCCTTGGAACTGGGAACAATAGTGCCAATAGATGACATTTTTGGAAATTGAGTAATAATTCAATCATTTCAAAAATGAAATTTTTCAGTTTCAGGAGGCTACCTTTTCCCATTCTTTTTCCCAGTGTGACAACTAAGTTCTTGAGAGAAAGTTTATACCTGAAGGTTATAGCTAAGGTATGACCTTAGAGGGGGTGTAGAAAACTAAGGTGGTCTTCTGTGCCCCTCTGGGCCTAGGAGGGGCTCAGGGACTCTATTGGGCCTTAACTGCCTGCATACCTGGAAGCCACATTTAATTTTCTGCTGCAGCTTCTTCTCTTTTAATTTGCTGCTTCCTGTGCTTCACCCTAAGAGTGAAACACAGATTTTCTCTGCTTTCAGAAGGAGTAAGGGAAACAAGGTTGAATGTGGAAGTTTGAGACTGCAGTACAGTTCTAGGGATGTTTGGCAAGGCTGATGGGGAGTCCTCTCATCAAAGTCACTCATCTCAGAAATGGGCCTGCCTGCTATCTCTTCCACACTCAGCCATAGTTGAGGAGCAGCCTGTGGAGAGGCTAGTCTCTGCAGGAACCCAGTGATGAATTTCTAAGCACAGCAGCAGGGGCTGTTGGTCACGTATGAGATAAATAACAAGATCCAAAATATTTTCAAAGCATTGCATCATCCAAATTGAGAGGTCAGGAATTTTTGGGAAAGCCATTTGTAGCTAACGTATGGTAACTAGATGGAAATAGAGTAAATTTGGTTGCTGGAAATTCTTCATTGGTTCATTTGGTCAGTCATTCCCATTTTCCAGGTTCCAGTTGACTTTATCCCTACACTCAAGAAGTTTACACTTTAATGGGGAGACAGATATTCATTATTAGCAAATGCATAATTACAAATATATTTATGTATGTACATATATGCATACACATTTTTAAGATAATTGAGGCAGTGTATTAGTCACTTTCTATACATTCTTATATTGAATTATTTAATGTAGTGGATTTCTGCTTCTGTAACTAAGAGGTTTGGAAATGATGACAACAAATGTTCCTGTAGCTGTGGAAATTATTTAAAATGCATCTAATGCAGAGCCCAGGTATTGGTTTTCTTGTGATGCCCACCTGTAAGGTGCGAGTAAATGGCTGAGTCCCATGATAATTCAATATAGCTCAATAAAGGTGAAAATCAGCACAGAATAAGGAAGGGCAAAGGGTAGGCTACATCTAAGAAAGGGAGTGTCCATCTGTACCCATATCACCTGTGAGAAGAGGGAGTTTTGCTGTGCAGAGATCTAATGGCTATTTGCAAATTGCCTTTCTTAAAGAGACTCTTTTTGACAGTTGAATGAGTCTCTTAAAAAGACTCTTTTTGACACCCTAAAATGTAGTGTTGGTGTTGGTTGAACCTTTGGTTTACATGAGGCTTATTGAAGAAAAGAGTCAAACTCTGAAAAAATATGTGAAGAGATTTATTCTGAGGCAAATATGAGTGACCAATGGTCTGTGACACAGTCCTTAGGAAATCTTGAGAACATGAGCCCAAGGTGGTCAGGGCACAGCCTAGTTTTATACAATTTAGGGAGACATGAGACATCAATCAAATACATGTAAGATTTATATTGGTTTGATCCGGAAGGGTGGGACAACTTGAAGTGGAATGAGAGGCTTCCAGGTCATTCCAGATAGATTTAAAAATTTTCTGACTGGCAATTGGTTGAAAGAATTATTATCAATAGAAAGGAATGTCTGAGTTACAAAAAGGGTTGTGGAGGCAAAGGTTTTATCACGCAGATGAAGTCTCCAAGTAGCAAGTTTAGAAAGAATAGATTGTAAATGTTTTTTATCAGACTTAAGATTTGTGTTGAGGTTCAAGCTGGTCAGCTTTTCCTGAATTCCAAAAGAGAAGAAGGCATTCCAACTCCCCATTCCCATCATGGCCTGAACAAGTTTTTCAGGTTACCTTTGGAATACCCTTGGCTGAGAGAAGGGCCCATTCAGATGGGGGGAGCCTTAGAATTTTTTTGGTTTACAGGCTAGAATCCTGGGGTTGGTCCAACCACACCACTGTGAAAAAAAGTGGTAGCTGATTGGTTGGCTTCAACATTTCTCTGTCAGTGTTTTGGCAAAATGGGTCTGCCATGAATTGTACAAACTCAGTATCTGCCTGTTTCTACTTATTAAGGTAATGAACTTTCCCCAAGACACTATGAACCAATATTTTTTTTTTATTTTCCCTAAGCACATCCTGTGGTGAGGACTAATATTTGAATAATAGGCTTTTTATTTGTCTTGTTCCTTTTCCTGGAGTTTCATGGGTAGAGGTCTGCCTTCTTCATCTCTCAGCACCTAGCTTGGTGACTCCAGAGTATTGGCCCATTGTCCACCACCACCCAAGACGATCAGAGAAAACCAAAAACCTGAGCTTCCCACAACTTTATGTCAAAGAGATGCTCTTATCTAAGCCCCCTTTGTCCCAAGCCTTGTAATCGGGGGGGGGGGGGGGGGGGGAGGGGACAGTCATAGAAGTTTGTGAAGGGAGGCTCTATACAAATGGGCCTTCTGGCACTCAAATTACAGTCATAAAGTCAATTCCCAAATAGGATTCCCAGCTGCTCCCTCTGACTTAACCACAGGCCACATGGCAACTGGCTAGCCCCATAGTGCAGCCAAACCACTCTCAGCAGCTCATCAGTGAATCTTATTCCCCTGGTATTATAGGAACATCTGCAAGATTCATTTTGTCCTGCAGAGTAAGGAAAAGAAAAATGCCACATACTGACTTGCTTGTTAGAAATAAAAGACTTTCCGTTGAGCTGAGCCATTTGCTTCTGAATAGCAATGTAAATAAAGTCATTCTGCAGCTGGAGTTCCTGCAGCCTAAGAGGCCCAGGATGGAGACAGGGCTGTCTGGGGCATGTGTCATCTTGGCAGATGGGAGAATGTAAGGGCAAGCATGCTGAGCAATTGTCTGTTAGAAACCTCTGAACATGAGAAGATGGGAGAGAGATGGATTATGAAGAAGTTCTAGACTGAAAGCATTGCACAACTCTGAAATAGGTATTTAATACCAAGTATGAAAGGAAAATAAAAACCTGGGACCCCAATTCACTCTGCCAAAAGAAAAAAATTAAACTGAAAGCTGAGTCAAGCAAGAAGCTACCTTTCCTTTTGTTCCTAAGCAGACAGTTATAGATAAAAGGTTAAATATCTCCACAGGGAGCTACTGTATATTCACCGTATCTCATGTAAATTGCCAGTTTACTGAGCTCCGGACAAATATATAATGGACTATTCCCCTACCTACTTCTTTTCTCTTGCAACACGTGGATTCAGTAATGTGACCACACCTTCCCTCTTTTCCTTCCAGCCTGCTCTTCTCCTTTGAATATTGAAGCCCTCCAGATCATATTTGGAGAAAGGCACAGACATGTCTCCCAAGTGCACTTTCTTAACCTTGGCAAAATAAATTTCTAAATTGATTGAGACCTGTCTCAGAGACTTTTTGGTTTACAAATTGGCAACCAATGGAAGGGATTCTGAGTGGAGGTGGTCCTGACCTTTGACAAACCTCCTATTGGTGCTTGATAGCAGCTTGAGCTCTTTTTATTGCTCAGACCAACAGGATAATTTGCCAAGGTCCAGGGACTCCCCCTCCAGAAAAATCTCTAATTTCCCAAAATGTGGTTACTTTGCTGTATAATTCCTTTTCTGGAGTTTTACTTCCAACAGGGAAGGCCAGATTTCCTGCTTCCTTTGTGATGGAGAGTAGGCAATTCCTTTCTGCAGTTTCAGTTCACTTCTGTAAATCACAAAGTATCTGAAGATAGGTCTCAACTGATTTAGAAGGTTATTTTGCCAAGGTTATGGACAACACCTGGAAGACAGATCTGTGCCTTTCTCCAAAGATGATTTTGAGGGCTTCAGTATTTAAAGGGGAAAAGGCAGATACTAGGGAAAGAAAAAGAAATTTTGAAAAGATGTGGGTAGATAAGAGGCAAGCCAGTTGCATTCTTTTGAGGCTTTGATCAGCCATTCACACTTGAGGAGGTTAGAGGAATCATCACTTCTGCATTCATCTAGCTCAGTGAATCTGCATTTTTATATGAGATAAAATAAACATAGGGCAGAGGAAACAATCAGATATGCATTTATCTCAGATTAGCAGAGGGATGACCTTGAGTCCTGTCCTTTGTCCCATACTTGGGAAGATAAGCTTTCAATTTACATTGTCAGGGTGAAATTCAACAGAGCTGTTTCAGGGTAAAAATCTTGGGGGCCACAAGGAATTTCCTAGCGGGTAAATTATGGGGATTGTAGCTTTAAAAAAAAAAATCTTTGTAGCTGTCTTTTTTAGAAATGAAATGGGAGACAGGTTTGCCTGATGCCGTTCTCAGCTTGACTTTTCCCTTTGGCTTAGTGATTCTGGGGCCCCTAGATTTATTTTCCTTTCACACTTCCAACAGGGAAGGCAAGTTTGA
Source organism: Chlorocebus sabaeus (assembly GCF_047675955.1). Taxonomy (NCBI): domain Eukaryota; kingdom Metazoa; phylum Chordata; class Mammalia; order Primates; family Cercopithecidae; genus Chlorocebus; species Chlorocebus sabaeus. The sequence goes on along the minus strand of NC_132907.1, from coordinate 60,523,416 downwards.
GTTTTCGTTTGCTTCTAATGTGGTAGAGAACAGTCTTAAATTTAAAACTGCCTGTCTAAATACAATTGGTCTCCTTATACATATTATGAAAATTATTTAAAAAAAAGAAAACTGTAATAGTCATCATTTAGTTATTTGGTAGATTACCATATTTGGTAGAATATATTAGATTTCTATAATTTTATGTGTGACTTGGCATCTATTTTTAATCTCTCTCTATAACACCAGACTCTCTCTTCGTACTTTAAGTAAATTTCATTATCTGATTTTCACCTCAGAGTTGTTCCTTTGGTAGGCAAATTTAGTACTCTCTAGCTGACAATTGCCTAGGGTAATGAAAAAGATTATCAAGAAATTGGAGGCCTATAATAAGAGCTAAAAAAAAAAAAGTGGTCTTATGAATCTATAAGATCTACTCCATATCTACATATCTAATATGTCTATGTATTTATGTATCATGTATATAATGTTTCACTACCAAAAATATATAAAAGAGCTCTGATTAACTGGCTTAAAGAAAAAAAGCTCTTAAATGAAATACTGTACCAGTAAAATAGACAGTTCAAACCCAAAGGTTTTCTCAAGGTCACATGACTTAAGAAAATCCTTAATAAATAAGTTGGTTTAAAAATTATTGGTAAAGGCCAGGCACAGTGGCTCACACCTGTAATCCCAGCACTTTGGGAGACTGAAGTGGGTGGATCACCTAAGATTAGGAATTTGAGACCAGCCTGACCAACATGGGGAAACCCTGTCTCTACTAAAAATACAAAATTAACTGCATGGTGGTGCATGTCTGCAATCCCAGCTACTTGGGAGGCTGATACAGGAGAACTGCTTGAACCTGGGAGGCAGAGGATGCAGTGAACTGAGATCATGTCATTGCACTCCAGCCTAGGCAACAAGAGTGAAACTCCACATCAAAAAGAATACATATATACACATATATGTAAAACAAAATTAAAAATGTTTTCGGAATTGTCAACATACATTATTGTTTAGATTTATTGGTCAAGCAGTTTGATATTTATCTCTGCTAGACACTATAGGCTGTCAAAATTTGGCATGAGAGTTATACAGCTTGCAGCCCAAAAGAGAATTATGTTTGTGTGATTTTTTAACAAATAAGGCATTTAATATTGTTGGTTTAATGAAAATAGCTAAATCCTGAGTTACTGAACAAAACACTCATTTGGTTAACCTTGTTTCTTACTTACGTAAACACCTGAAGTGTTTCACAGGCTACAAAAATGATTGACAGAGAAATAACTTTAAATAATTACTATCACAGTTTTCATAGGTAATTTAGGTAAACTATTTTTTAAATTAATTAACTAGGTAAATATAATGAAATAAATGCTTGTAAAAGGAAAATACCTCGAGCCTCAACATCAATAAGCTAAAGGAAAATTCAAGCTGGCAACTGCTCAGGGCAAATCTGCCTCCCACTCTATTCAAAGTCATCCCTCTTCTCACTGAGACAGATGTACATTCTGATTGCCTTCTTTGGAAAGACTTACCAGAAACTCATTAGAATGTAACCATTTGTCTCTCACCTACCTGTGACCTGGAAGCCCCCCTCCCTGCTTCAAGTTGTTCCCACCTTTCTGGATGTAACCAATGTACTTCTTACACATATTAATTGATGTCTCATGTCTCCCTAAAATGTATAAATCCAAGCTGTGCCCTGATCACCGTGGGCGCATGTCATCAGGACTTCCTGAGGCTGTGTCATGGGAACGTCCTCAACCTTGGCAAAACAAACTTTCAAATTAATGGAGACATGCCTCAAATTTTGGGGCTTCACATTTTGGTAATCACTAACGGGTTCTGAGTGGAGATGCCCCTGACCTTGGACAAATCTCATATTGGTACTTGGTACCAGCATGAGCTAACTTCATGACAAAAACCAATAGGACAATTTGCTGAGGTCTGAGAACACCCCATCCAGAGAATTCTTAATCTCCCAAAATTTAGTCAAGATCTAAAGCTTATTTTGCTGTACAAACTCCTTTTTTTTTTTTTTTTTTTTTTTTTTAGTTTTACTTGCTTGCAACACAAGGAAGGCAAGTTTTTCCTGCTTCCATGATGATGGAAGGAAGGTAACTCCTTTATGAAGTTTGAGTTCACTTCTAACATGGAAGATGAGGGTTTTTTTTTTCTGCTTCTAGGATGGTAGAGAGCAGTCTTTAGCCTGAGACCCATCCCTAGGGAAGTAATTGAATTGGGATTTGTCTTGGCTAAAGTTAGATTAACAGCCAGCTGGTCTTAATTTCTCCTTACCATTAAAGCACTCTGTGATCTTACTGTTGGAGTTTCTTTGTTGTTTGTTCTGGACTGAAGTTGTTGTTTAAGGATCCTAATTCTACTTTGAAGACGCATTCTAAATAGTCTTCTCCATTGCCTTTTCTCCCAAATTTAATCTTAATTTGGTTTGTCAGTGTGCATTTTCATGAGGCGCTGAACTGTTGTTTTCACACGTTAATGAGAGACTGAGCTTTCTCAGCTCCAAAGAGGAAGGGCATTTGTTCCTTCCAGCCAAAACGTGTCCCTGGGTGACTGGGGGCCCCATGGGAGTGTCTGGGGCATTAATCCCCCATGCCGTGACATGTAGTGGCCCTTCTGGAAAACCCCCAACAAAAATTAATTTTTAAAATGGCTCATCCAGGAAATACATATAAGGGCTGATCACCCAGCATGTTTAGTCCTCTCTGAGGTCATAGACCTCCGGAGCAAGAAACTGAGAGGATGAAACTCTAAAGAGAGAAATGTAAGAGCGTGGACATGACTCAGTGGTGACACATTGTGGAGTCCTGACCAAAAGCAGCATATATCAACCCAACACACAAAAGCCTTAGGCAAGAGCTCGGTTCTTCCTTTTAAGAGAAAAAAAAAAAAAAAAAAAGGTGGGAAAAAAATAATCTAGGAGTGAGGAGAAAACAAGGAAAATGACCCCCTTTTGAGGACTCCATAGGTTTCATGATGCAACTACTTGCCAAAGTTTATGTAAAATGAAAATAATATGGTGTTTGTAAACAATTACCTTAAGGAAAAAGAGCTTTTTTTTTCTGCAGGTCAACCTGCAAACTATAGAGTTCCTAAGTCCTCTTCTTCTCTATTTTTTCTTTTCTGCCTGCTCTAAATATGCTGTTATTTTTCTATTAAGAAAAAAACCAATGTTTAGATTCAACAAGTCCTTTTTGCAAGCCAATGATTTCATGTTTATCTCATGGCTAAACGTGCTGAAGGAAAAGCTATGGGATCTTTGTGTGTGTATATATATGTGTATGTACATATTTAAAAAGTAAAAGCTATAGCATCTTTGTGTGTGTGTGTATATATATGTGTGTGTACATATTTAAAAGGACTTTATAATTTCTATAATTTTATGTTTAATTGGCAATTAAAACGATTTAGTTTCCCTCCAGCACACCAAATTTTTCTCTCTGCACATTATAATATAAATTTTGCTCTTTGACTTTCACCTGAGTTGCTTTCTTTAATATGAAATTTAAGGCTATTTAGCTGACAACAGCTCAAGGTTGTAAAACAGGTTATCAAGAATCTGAAAGTCTAAGATAGGAAAAAAAAGGTTTTTGTGAATCTATAAAATGTACTTCTATCAGCATGCCTAATGCATATATGTATTTATGTGTTGTGTACACAATATTTTACTACTAAAAATATATAAAAGATTTCTAATTAATTGGCTTAAAAGTAAAATCAAAGTGCTTAAATTAGATATAAAAAAGGAAAAGACTAGTCAAATGTTTTTTCAAGTTTATGTAACTTAAGTAAAATCTTTAGTAGATAAACTAGCTTTAAAATTATTGGCAAAGTAATATTTAAAATGTCTTAAGAATTGCCAGCATACATTGTTTGCATTTATTAATCAAGAAATTTCACACATATCCCTGCCAAATACAATAAGGTGTCAAAATTTGGCACAGAGTTTACAAAACTATAAATCCAGCCCAAGACAGAATGATCTTTGCTTGTGTAATCTTTAATGAATAAGACACTCATATTGGTTTAATGAAAATAGCTACATCTTGAATTGTTTAGTAAAAATTACCATAACTTCTAACCTTGTGTCTTTAGGCAGCCTAGTCCACAGGCAGTAAGGAGGTTTGTAATGGGAAAGGACTGTTATCATCTTTATTTCAAAGTTAAAGTATAAGCTAAGTTCCTCCCAAAGTCTAGTAATGAACAACGACAGCTTAGAGGTTAGAAGCCAGATGGAGTCAGTTAGGTTATCTCTTTTTCACTATCTCAGCTATAATTTTACAATAGTTTCATAACTTTAAATCATGACTATTGTAGTTTTCATAAATAATCTAGGGAAATAATTAAAATAATTAGGGAAATGTAATGGAATAAATACTTATAGACAAACTCAGCATAATTTAGACTCTTAAGTTATATTAAATTAAATAATAGATATTTCATTATTTGGGTATTTTCCAATAAATATTATTGTAGGAAAACATTCTTTTTTTTTTTTTTTGAGATAGAGTCTTGCTGTGTTGCCCAGGCTGCAGTACAGTGATGTGATCTCAGCTCACTGCAACCTCCACCTCCCAGGTTCAAGTGACTTTCCTGCCTCAGCCTCCTGAGTAGTTGGGATTATAGGTGTGCACCACCACACCCGGATAATATCTGTATCTTTAGTAGAGATGGGGTTTCACCATGTTGATCAGGCTGGTCTCAAACTCCTGACCCCGTGATCTGCTTGCCTTGGCCTCCCAAAGTGCTGGGATTACAGGCGTGAGCCACCATGCCCGGCTGGAAAGCATTCTTACTTTAAAAAAAAAAAAGGGATGGTGTTCTTTTTTAAAAAAAGGTGAATAAGTTTTATCTCATTCCAAGCTTATTTAAAGGTTATGTATAAAACAAGGTAAATGGTACCAGGAAATAAGACAGATGTAAATAAAGTCATAAAAATAAAGAGATAATACTTTTGTGGTAAGAAAGCTGAAAGATAAATAATTGTATGTGAGAAAGAATCATGTATGGTAAATTTAGTCCTAAAATAAAATGACTGGTTGTTAAAGAAAGAGGGATATTCAGGACAAACCAGAAAGTCCAGGTATGTCATGAACAGTTGGTTTAAGTAACAATAAGAGAATTTATTTGAAAAAAAAAAAAACACTTTCATATGATCAGGTTGTCATATTCTTATTAAGTTTTGGTTTGCTTAGGAATAAAAACTGAAATTTAAAAAAAATTTTGGATTAAGGTTATTACATCCGTATTATCTTCCTCTATGTGTTTTTAAAGTCTTGTGACATTTAGGACTTTGACTCCTGGGTCTTAAAAGGACACCAAATCTTGCTAAATCTTAAACACTGACAGCAATTAAAGCCTCACTGTTACACCCCATAGAAGATTCCAATAAAAATAAACTGCATTTCTGAGACATGGGGCCAGAAATTAAAGCTATTCAACTCCTCAAGGCCCAGGGACTAACATGCAAGATGCAGGCACATGAGATTGTAAGGGCCAGTTTTGAAAGACAAAATTAAGTTCAGTTTCTCTATAAAGTAATCATTAATGTCAGAGGTGCACTGATGCAATATCAGCATATGGGCCCCTGTGTCAGATTAACAAGGTTTTTTGAAGTATTAACCAACTCCCTAATAAAGGTTATAAAGGTTATAAAAGGGTTATGGAAGCAATAACTTATGGTCAAGATTACAATTTTATAGATTGTTTATAAAATTTTGGAAAACAAATTTAATTGGCTTCATGTTGTTTTCATTAGGGCTATTGCTTGGAAAATTAAGTCTCCTCTCTCAAAGAATAAAGGTTTTGCCTTTTAAAAAGTAATCCTTGCTTTATCACTTTGGTTAAATGAATGACTTACTTTGCAATGACATGGGATCCTATTTTGTGATATCAAGTGTTTTAAACCTTTGATATTTGACAAACTTTCCAAAATCAAGTTAGAAATTATGTTTTCTTCTGACCTAATTAAATCTTTAAGATACTAGTTTCCCTAAAGTACAAAAATGACATAATTTGGCTTATTTGCTACAAAAAAATTATACAGGAAGTATTGTCAAATATGAAATGGTGTTTCATTTTCTTTAGACTGTATTTATATAAATATGTTATTGGTATGTGTTCCAAAATTATGGGAAACTCCTACATTTCTGATATAACAGTGTGCATTATCAGTAATAATTATAATTGTTATGTTAAATTGTTGTGTGCCACAGAGGTAACAAATTTCCTTGCCAATTGTGTCTTTGACTATGACTGCCCTAAAACCTTTTGTCATCCACAGACAAGCCTTGTTTTTGTCCTCTTTAGAAGGTGGTTCTATAATCAGCTATGGAACTCTAACAGGTGTTCTTAAATGCAGGTTTCTGATAACTTTGGACATTGTGACATCATAATAGAGGGAAAAAATTTCAGGACTCTCATGGAGAGCTGAAATGTTCATGAACATCAGGCAGAACGAGAGTTAACCGAGTAAACTGAACTGATAGAAGACTAAAGCAATCTTTTTAACTTTTGCTTTAATCATTGCTAATCCTTCGTGGGGTATTTTTTAGTCTTGAAACTTTTCTTTTGAGCTATTGAGAGCTTTTAATGTTTTAGTATACTCCTATGAACAAAATTTGGAGCATATTTGTTTCTGTCTACCTGATTTCCCCAGAATTTGGAAACTATTGGTGAGTGTTCTTAACTATGGCAATACAGTCATTTGCATAAGTTCAGTAAGAATCTAGGCCAGGCATGGTGGCTCATGCCTGTAATCCCAGCACTTTGGGAGGCCAAGGCAGGTGGATCATGAGGTCAGGAGATCAAAACTATCCTGGCTAACATGGTGAAACCCCATCTCTACTAAAAATACAAAAACAAAATTAGCCAGGTGTGCTGGTGGGCACCTGTAGTCCCAGCTACTCGGGAGGCTAAGGCAGGAGAATGGTGTAAACCTGGGAGGCGGAGCTTGCAGTAAACCAAGATTGCACCACCGCACTCCAGGCTTGGCGACAGAGTGAGACTCTGAGACTCCATCTCAAAAAAAAAAAAAAAAAGTATCTGTTTTCATTTGTAACTGGAAACAATTAGAGAAACTAGTTATTTTACTAAGGCTTTGACTGGAATGGTGTGCTTTCCTTTAAGGAATCAAACTTGGCTTATGAAGCCAATAAAGCCCTTGGAAAAACTGGCCTTATGTTTTATGCACACAATCCCTGTACAGGATTTCCTAAGTAAAGTATGTCATTTTCTGACAGGCCCAGAAGCCCCACGTTTATCTTGCAACTGCAAGAGGAGAGGAAACTCACCTAACTCATAGTTATTTAATGGCACAGATCCATGGCTGGGCTCAGCTTTAAGAAAGTCTTATCTGGATCACACCTGTAATCCCAGCACTTTGGGAGGTCAAGGTGGGCAAATCACTTGAGGTCAGGAGTTAGAGACCAACCTGGCCAACATGGTGAAACCCCATCTCTACTAAAAACACAAAAATTAGCCAGGAGTGGTGGTGGGTGCGTGTAATCCCAGCTACTTGGGAGGCTGAGACGGGAGAATCATTTGAACCTGGGAGGCAGAGGTTGCAGTGAGCCAAGACCATGCCACTGCACTCCAGCCTGGGTGACAGAGCAAGACTTCATCTCAGAAAAAAAAATAAAATAAAAAAGGTCTTATCTGAGATTTCTCCTATGGAACAAAATTCCATCAAAGCCAATTTAAAAGCCTATGTAAAAAATAATTATTCTTGCTGCACTGTATACAAATAATTAGGCCAAGTATAATAAAGCAAACTAGTCCTACCATGATTTGTCTTTAGTAAAAATAGGAAATGAGAGAGAGAAAAATTATGTTTCAAAACTATACATCTGTTGTTAGATTCTAGTCTTGCCTAATGATTATCTTCTACGGTTTGGACCAATTCTAGTTTTTCCTGGCTGCAAGTCTTCAAAATAATGTTTTCAATTTTTTTCCTTCTTTTTTTCTTATTTTTCTGAATTTGGAGTCACTGAAAACTAAGCTATGTTTTCTTAAAGTCCTATGAACTTCGAATCCAGACAACTTAAACTTCAGAAGAAAATAACAACAACCTATTCACATGCATAAGCCACTTTCATACCTGTCTACTAAGGTCTGGACTTCAGAGTAATGTGACCTATATCAATTTTTCCAGGATTCTTCTTTTGTTTGTTGTTGTTTTTCTCCCTTTCTCCCCCTATTTTCTCTTCGCAGGGCATGAGACTTCACAGCCTGTTAAAAATGAGATTTCGGGACCTAACCCTTCTAGGAATAAACTACCCTAGCCATGAGAGATCAGATAAAACCTGAAACCAGAGACTCATTTTCTTCTAAAATGCTCTCTCCAAAATATTTTTAAAAAGAAGATGGGGAAAATGTGAAAGGAAGATATCTCGGGCTCCCAAAATTACTAAGCTAAGCTAAAGGGAGAATTCAAGCTGAGAACTTCTCAGGGAAATTCTGCCTCCCATTGTATTCAAAGTCATCCCTCTGCTCACTTAGATAGATGCACATTCTGATTGCCTCCTTTGGAAAGGCTTATCAGAAACTCAAAAGAATGCAACCATTTTTCTCTCACCTACCTGTGACCTGGAAGCCCCTCTCCCTGCTTGAAGTTGTCCCCCACTTTCTGGACAGAACAAATGTACTTCTTACACATATTGATAAATGTCTCATGACTCCCTAAAATGTATAAAATAAAGCTGTGCCCTAACTACCTTGGGCATATGTCGTCAGGACTTTCTGAGGTTGTATGCACATCCTCAACCTTGGCAAAATAAACTTTCTAAATTAAGCAAGACCTGTCTCAAATTTGGGGGGGTTCACATGCTTGTTAATAAACATGTCACATAATTTAGAATCTGAAGTCATATTGAACTAAATAATAATATTCATTAAATGTCTGGGTCATTTTCAATTTAAAAAATAATATATTGTAGGTAAATATTTTTCTTGCAAAATGCATTATTATTTAAAGGAAAATGATTTTTGTCTAATTCAAAGGTTATTTATAAAGCAAGGTAAAAAGAATCAGTAAATAAGAAAGATACAAAGAAAGTTACAAAGAGATTTTTTTGGTAAGAAAGGGCACGTGATATTGTAAGGGCCAATTTTGAGAAATAAAATTCATTCTGAGTTTCTCTATAAATTAAACATTAATATCAAAGGGACACTGATGCAAGACCAGTATCTGGGCCCCTGTGTCAGATTAACAGGGTTTTCATGAAGCATTAACCCACTTTTTATTTTTTAAAAAGTATAAAAAGGTGTATGGAAACAATATCTTATGGTCAAGATGATTAAAATTTAATAGATTTGTTTATAAGATTGGAGAAACAGATTTAATTAGCTTCATGCTGTCTTTATTAAGGCTTGTGGTTTAGGAAAGTAAGTATCCTCACTCAAAGAATAAGGATTTTCTCTCTTTAAAAAAAAAATTGAGTTGTCACTTTGTCTAAATGAATGACTTCTTTTACAATGACCTGTGATCCTATTTTGTGATGTCAAGTGTTTTAAACTTTTGATATTTGACAAGGTTTCCAAAATCAAATTCTATATTCAGTCCTTTTGACCTTATTTACTTTTTTTGACATTAGGTTCCCTAAGTCCAAAAGAGACATATTCAGCTTATTTGGTATAATAAAATCATGCAGGAAGTATTGTCAAATGTGAAATGGTATTTTGCCTTCTTTGGATTATATTTATCTAAATATGTTATTAGTATTTGTTCCAAAATTGTATGAGATTCCTGTGATTCTGATATGCCTTTGCATGTATTATCAGTAGTAATTATAATTATTGTGTAAAATTGTTGTATGCCACAGAAGTAACCAAATTTCCTTGTCAAGTGTCTCTTCAACCATGGCTATTCTAAGACTTTTGTCATCAGCAATTGTTATTTTACTTTGATTCTTTCATAGAGAAGTTTGTAATCAGCTATGGAGCTCTGAGGAGTACTCTTAAATATAGGTTTTGTATAAATTTAGAGATTCTGCCATGGGAATAGAGAGAAAAATTTCCAAGACTCTCCTGGAGAGTTGATGTATTCATAAAGACTGTTGATCCAATATCAAGCAGAACAGGAGTTAGTTACGTGGACTGAACTAACAGAATACTGAGATAATCTTTTACAACTTGTTCAAAACATTTGTTGACACTTTTTGTTTTGTTTTTCAGAGTCAAGAAAAGTTTCTCTTCTTTTAAGCTATTTATAGCTTTTAACAATTGAGTAAATGATACTCTTATGAGCAAAATTTGAAATGTAATCCCTTTCTCACAACCTAATTTCTTTAAAATTTGAAAACTTTTGTGAGCATTCTTAATTTATGACAATATAGTTATCTGCATAAGTTCAATGAGAATCTGTTTTCTTTTCTAACAGGGCATAATTGGAGACACTGGTTATTTCACCAAGGTTTTGAGTGGAGTGATATTTTCAGATTGCCTTTAGAAAATGAGGCTGACCTATAGAGCTGATAGAAGCCCCTTAGAAAAACGGACTTTTTACCTTGTCTTTTACAGGGTGCCAACCTGTGGCAAGTTAAGAACGTCATTTTTTATCAGGCCCAGAAACACAAAGTTTTCTTAGAACCTTGAAAAGAGAGGAATTCATCCAGTTCACACAGGTAGCTGCAAGCACAGAAAAATCCTTGGCTGCACTCAAGACTTTTAAAAAGGTCTAATCTTAGATTTCTTATAAAAAAGGTTCTGGCAGAGCCAATTAAAAAAAGACAGAATGCCTATATGGCAAATAATTATTTTTGCTGCACTTTATGCAAATAACCAGGCAAAGTGTAATAGGACTAGAACTTATTTTACAAATAAATTGGTACTATTATGATTCTGTCTTTCATAAAATTGAGGAATTGAAGAGAGAAAAAGTATGTTTCAAAATAAAATATAGGGCCAGACACAGTGGCTATGCCTGTAATCCCAGGACTTTGGGGGTCTGAGGCAGGTGGACCACATGAGCCCAGGAGTTTGAGACCAGTTTGGGCAACACAGTGAGACCCTGTCTCCACAAAAAGAAATTAAAAATTAGTCAGGCGCTGTGGCTCAATCAAGAGTCCCAGATACTTGAGGATCTGAGGTAGAAAGATCACTTGAGCCTGGAAGGTTGAGGCTGCAGTGAACTGTGACCAACCCACTGTACTTGAGCCTGAGAGACATAGCAAGACCTTGTCTCCAAAAATAAATAAATAAATAACTGCAGTATACCTGTTATTAGATTCTAGTCTTGCCTAATGTTTTTCCATTTGTATTATTTTCTAAATAATAAAATTTTTATTTGCACTGAATTCTAAAATTTTTCCTGGACACAAGCTGGAATGTTTTCATTTGTTTCCTTCTTCTTTTCCTTTTTTCCATCCATTTTGTTCTAATTTGAAATCACTAAAAATTATGCTTTGCTTTTGTTAAAGCCCTGTAAACTGAAGCTAGGCAACTTAAACATCACAAGAAAGTAACAGCAACCTATTTATATACATAAACTACTTTCATACCTGCCTATTGATGTATGGACTTCAGAATAATGCAGCCTATATCAGCTTTCCAGGATTGTTCTCCTTTTTTTTATTTGTTTATTGTTTTCTTTTTCTCTTCCTTCCCCTACTTTTTCTTGATGGGATAGGGGACTTTAAAATCTGTTTTAAAAAATGAGCTTTCCTAACAACGTGTGACCTATGTGTCTCGGAATAAACTGTCCTACCCATGAGAGATCAAACAAAACCCAAGACTAGAGATTCATTTTCTTCTAAAATGTTTCCTCTGAAAGCTTTAACAAAAAACAGGGAGAGAAATGTGAAAGGAAAATAAAAACTTGGGACCCCAATTCATTACACCAAAAAAAAAAAAAAAAAAAAAGAAAAAAGAAGCTGAAAGCTGAGTCATGCAAAAAACTGCCTTTCCTTTTGTCCCTAAGCAAATAGCTACAGATAAAAAGATTCCACAGGTAGCTACTCTACGTTCACCTTATCTTATGTAAAGTGCCACTTTACTGAGCTCAAGACTCAAGATGAATACATAATTGACTATTCCCCTATCTGCTCCTTTTCTCTTGCAACAAGTATGTATTTATCCATTTTCAAACTGCTATAACTACCTGAGACTGAGTAATTTATAGAGGCAAGAGGTTTAATTGACTCACAGTTCTACATGGCTGGGGAGGCCTCAGGAAATTTACAAACATGGCAGAAGGTGAAGGGTAAGCAAGGCATGTCTTACATGGCAGCAGGAGAGAGAGAGTAGGGGAACTGCCAAACACTTAAAGCATCAGATTTCATGAGAACTCACTATCATGAGAACAGCATGGGGGAAACCACTCCCATGATCCAATCATCTCCCACCAGGTCCCTCCCTTGACATATGGGGATTACAATTTGAGAAGAGATTTGGGTGGGGACACAGAGTCAAACCATATTATTCCACTCCTGGCCCATCCCAAACCTCATGTCCTCACATTTCAAAACACAATCATGCTTTCCTGACAGTTCCCCAAAGCCTTAACTCATTTCAGCATTAACTCAAAAATTCAAGTCCAAAGTCTCATCTGAGACAAGGCAAGTTCCTTCTGCTTATGAGTCTGTAAAATCAAAAACTAGTGAGTTACTTCCAAGATACAATGGGAGTACAGGCATTGGGTAAATGCTCCCTTTCAAAAAAGGAGAAATCAACCAATACAAAGGGGCTACAGGCCCCATGCCAGTCCAAAATCCAGCAGGGTAGCCATTTAAATCTTAAAGCTCCAAAAGAATCTCCTTTGACTCTATGTCTCACATCCATGGCATACTGATGCAAGGGGTGGCCTTCCACAGTCTTGGGCAGATCTGCTTCTGTGGCTCTGCAGTTTATAGCCCCCATGGCTGCTTTCACAGACTGGCATTGAATGCCTATGGCTTTTCCAGGTACAAGGTGCAAGCTGTTGGTGGATCTACCATTCTGGGGTCTGGAGGATGGTGGCCCTCTTCTCACAGTTCCACTAGGCAGTGCCCCAGTGGGGACTCTGTGCGGGGGCTCCAACCCTACGTTTCCACTCTGCATTTCGCTGTTAGAGATTCTCCATGAGAACTCTACTCCAGCAGCCGACTTCTGCCTGGACATCCAGGCATTTCCATACATCTTCCGAAATTTAGGCAGAGGCTCCCAAAGCTCAATTTTTGTCTTCTGTGCACCTGCAAGCCCAATACCATGTGGAAGCTGCCAAGGCTTGAGGCTTGCACCCTCTGAAGCCATGGCCCAAGCTGTAGCTTGGCCCCTTTCAGCCATGGGTGGAGCTGGAGTGGCTGGTACGCAGTGCACCAAAACCTCAAAAGTAGGGAATCCAGCAATGCAGCCTTCGGTCTGTGATCAAAGGCCCATAAGCCCCTAGCAAACCACTGGTGTAAGTCGGAGAGTCCAAAAGTTGAAGAACTTGGATTCGGATGTTCAAAGGCAGGAAGCATCCAGCACAGGAGAAAGATGAAGACTGGAAGACTCAGCAAGTCTTCTCATTCCATTTTTTTCTGCCTGCTTTTTCTAGCTGTGCTGGCAGCCAATTGGATGGTGCCCACTCAGATAAAGGCTGGGTCTGCCTCTCCCAGATTAACTGACTCAAATGTTAATCTTCTGCAGCAACACCCTTATAGACATACCCAGAAACGATACTTTGCATCCTTCAATCCAATCAAGTTGACAATATTAACTATCACAGTATAACAACCATAATAAACCAAGTTTAAAATCTCCAGAGCTGGAATTAATCCATGGAAAATTATCCCAGTAATCACATGGATAAAATTCTGAGTGGATAATTCAGTTCTCAATGATGCAAGGTCAGAAGTGAAGGCTCTATCCTGGTACATACTGAATAATGCATCATATTGAGGACTAAATTCTGACCTTTTTTTCTTCTCTTGCCCAAATTCTTATCTAAGGGGCCTGGGAAGTCACATCCTACAAACCATAAAGTCTTATCAGAGGAATTTTATTTAACCCTATATAATGTGGCCTACTTTCCAAACTGACTCTGGCATAACATCACAACAGATAAGAAAGGAAATCATAATATTTTAACCTCAAGTATGTATCTCGGATATATCTTGAAATAGCCCTGCAAAGTGATCTGTTTTGGGGAAAAATCTACATTCTGTTAAAAATCGCCTTTCCCTTTTCCAGGTCTTTTTCCTGATCCAGGAGAGAATCAACTAAGAGTCTGACACCTTTTTTTTTTTTTTTTTTTTTTTTTGAGATGGAGTCTCGCTCTGTCGCCCAGGCTGGAGCGCAGTGGCACGATCTCGGCTCACTGCAAGCTCCGCCTCCCGGGTTCACGGCATTCTCCTGCCTCAGCCTCCAGAATAGCTGGGACTATAGGCGCACACCGCCATGTCCAGCTAATTTTTTGTATTTTTAGTAGAGACGGGGTTTCACCATGTTAGCCAGGATGGACTCAATCTCCTGACCTCGTGATCCACCCACCTTGGCCTCCCAAAGTGCTGGGATTACAGGCGTGAGCCACCGCACTTGGCCGAGTCTGACACCTTTTTAAGTCTGATAAGTAAAATTTACAATCTATTCTATCTGTAGCCTGCTACCTGGAGGCTTTATCTCATAATAAGAACCTTGGTCTCTACAATCTCTTATCTTTTATTATTATTATACTTTAAGTTCTAGGGTACATGTGCACAACGTGCAGGTTTGTTACATATGTATACATGTGCCATGTTGGTTTGATGCACCCATTAACTCGTCATTTACATTAGGTATATCTCCTAATGCTGTCCCTCCCCCATCCCCCACCTCACAATAGGCCGGGTGTGTGATGTTCCCCGCCCTGTGTCTGAGTGTTCTCATTGTTCAATTTCCAACTATGAGTGAGAACATGCGATGTGTGGTTTTCTGTCCTTGTGATAGTTTGCTCAGAATGATGTTTCCAGCTTCATCCATGTCTCTACAAAGGACATGAACTCATCCGTTTTATGGCTGCATAGTATTCCATGGTGTATATGTGCCAGTCTATCACTGATGGACATTTGGGTTTGTTCCAAGTCTTTGCTATTGTGAATAGTGCCACGGTAAACATATGTGTTCACGTATTTTAAGAGCAGCATGATTTATAATCCTTTGGGTATATACCCAGTAATGGGATGGCTGGGTCAACTGCTATTTCTAGTTCTAGATCCTTGAGGAATTGCCACACTGTCTTCCACAATAGTTGAACTAGTTTACACTCCCACCAACAGTGTAAAAACGTTCCTATTTCTCCACATCCTCACCAGCACGTGTTGTTTCCTGACTTTTTAGTAATTGCCATTCTAACTGGTGTGAGATGGTATCTCATTGTGGTTTTGATTTGCATGTTTCTGATGACCAGGGATGATGAGCATTTTTTCACATGTCTGTTGGCTGAATAAATGTCTTTGTTTGAAAAGTGTTGGTGCATATCCTTTGCCCACTTTTTGATGGGGTTTGATTTTTTTCTTGTAAATTTGTTTGAGTTCTTTGTAGGTTCTGGATATTAGCCCTTTGTCAGATGGGTAGATTGCAACAATTTTCTCCCATTCTGTAGGTTGCCTGTTCACTCTGATGGTAGTTTATTTTGCTTTAGCTTAATTAGATGCCATTTGTCTATTTTGGCTTTAGTTGTCATTGCTTTTGTTGTTTTAGTCATGAAGTCCTTGGCCATGCCTACGTCCTGAATGGTACTGCCTAGGTGTTCTTCCAGGGTTTTTGTGGGTTTAGATCTAACATTTAAGTCTTTAATCCATCTTGAATTAATGTTTCTGAAAGGTGTAAGGAAGGGATCCAGTTTCAATTTTCTACATATGGCTAGCCAGTTTTCCAAGCACCATTTATTAAATAGGGAATCTTTTCACCATTTCTTGTTTTTGTCAGTTTTGTCAAGGATCAGATTATTGTAGATGTGTGGTATTATCTCTGAGGCCTCTGTTCTGTTCCATTGGTCTATATCTCTGTTTTGGTACCAGTACCATGCTGTTTTGATTACTGTAGCCTTGTAGTATAGTTTGAAGTCAGGTAGCCTCCAGTTTTGTTCTTTTTGCTTAGCATTGTCTTGGCAATGTGGGCTCTTTTTCAGTTCCATATGAACTTTAAAGTAGTTTTTTTCCAATTCTGTGAAGAAAGTCATTGGTAGTTTCATGGGGATGGCATTGAATCTATAAATTACCTTAGGCAGTATGGTCATTTTCATGATATTGATTCTTCCTATCCATCAGCATAGAATGTTCCTCCATTTGTTTGTGTCCTCTTTTATTTCATTGAGAAGTGGTTTGTAGTTCTCCTTGAAGAGGTCCTTCACATCCCTTGTAAGTTGGATTCCTAGGTATATTATTCTCTTTGTAGCAATTGCAAATGGGAGTTCACTCATGATTTGCCTCTCTGTTTGTCTGTTATTGGTGTATAAGAATGCTTGTGATTTTTGCACATTGATTTTGTATCCTGAGACTTTGCTGAAGTTGCTTATCAGCTTAAGGAGATTTTGGACTGAGAAGATGGGATTTTCTATATATAGAATCATGTCACCTGCAAACAGGGACAATTTGACTTCCTCTTTTCCTAATTGAATCTTATTTCTTTCTCTTGCCTGATTGCTGTGGCCAGAACTTCCAATACTATGATGAATAGGAGTGGTGAGAGAGGGCATCCCTATCTTGTGTGAGTTTTCAAAGGGAATGCTTCCAGTTTTTGCCCATTCAGTATGATACTGGCTGTGGGTTTGTCATAAATAGCTCTTTTATTATTTGAGATCCATCCCATCAATACCTAGTTTATTGAGAGTTTTTAGCATGAAGTGTTGTTGAATTTTGTTGAAGGCCTTTTCTGCATCTTTTGAGATAAGCATGTGGTTTTTGTCTTTGGTTCTGTTTTTGTGATGGATTACATTTATTGATTTGCATATGTTGAACCAGCCTTGCATCCCAGTGATTAAGCCAACTTGATCTTGGTGGATGAGCTTTTTGGTGTGCTGCTGGATTTGGTTTGCCAGTATTATATCAAGGATTTTTGCATTAATGTTCATCAGGGATATTGATCTATAATTTTCTTTTTTGTTGTGTCTCTGCCAGACTTTTGCATCAGGATGATGCTGGCCTCATAAAATGAGTTAGGGAGGATTCCCTCTTTTTCTATTGTTTGGAATAGTTTCAGAAGGAATGGTACCAGCTCCTCTTTGTACCTCTGGTAGAATTCGGCTGTGAGTCTGTCTGGTCCTGGACTTTTTTTGGTTGGCAGGCTATTAATTATTGCCTCAATTTCAGAACTTGTTATTGGTCTATTCAGCAATTCAACTTCTTCCTGGTTTAATCTTGGGAGGTGTATGTGTCTAGGAATTTATCCATTTCTTCTAGATTTTCTAGTTTATTTGCACAGAGGTGTTTATAGTGTTCTCTGATGGTAGTTCATATTTCTGTGGGATTGGTGGTGATATCCCTTTTATCATTTTTTATTGCATCTATTTGATTCTTTTCTCTTTTCTTCTTTATTAGTCTTGCTAGCAGTCTATCAATTTTGTTGATCTTTTCAAAAAGCCAGCTCCTGGATTCATTTATTTTTTTGAAGGGTTTGTGTGTGTGTGTGTGTGTGTGTGTGTGCACGTGTGTGTGTGTCTATGTCCTTCAGTTCTACTGTGATCTTAGTTGTTTCTTGCCTTCTGCTACCTGTTGAATTTGTTTGCTCTTGCTTCTCTAGTTTTTTTAATTGTGATGTTAGGGTGTTGATTTTAGATCTTTCTTACTATCTGTTGTGGGCATTTAGTGCTATAAATTTCCCTCTACACACTGCTTTAAATGTGTCCCAGAGATTCTGGTCCATTGTGTCTTTGTTCTCATTGGTTTCACAGAACATCTTTATTTCTGCCTTCATTTCATTATTTACCCAGTAGTCATTCGGGAGCCGGTTGTTCAGTTTCCATGTAGTTGTGCGGTTTTGAGTGAGTTTATTTATCCTGAGTTCTAATTTGATTGCACTGTGGTCTGAGAGACAGTTTGTTGTGATTTCTCTTCTTTTACATTTGCTGAGGAGTGCTTTACTTCCAATTATGTGGTCAATTTTGGAATAAATGCAATGTAGTGCTGAGAAGAATGTATATTATGTTGATTTGGGATGGAGAGTTCTGTAGATGTCTATTAGTTCTGCTTGGTGCAGAGGTGAATTCAAATCCTGGATATTCTCGTTGACCTTCTGTCTTGTTGATCTAATGTTGACAGTGGGGTGTTAAAGTCTCCCATTATTATTGTGTGGGAGTCTAAGTCTCTTTGTAGGTCTCTAAGAACTTGCTTTATGAATCTGGGTGCCCCTGTATTGGATGCATATATATTTAGGATAGTTAGCTTTTCTTGTTGAATTAATCCCTTTGCCATTGTGTAATGGCCTTTTTGTCCCTTTTGATCTTTGTTGGTTTAAAGTCTATTTTATAAGATGCTAGGATTGCAACCACTGCTTTTTGTTGTTGTTTTCCATTTGCTTGGTAGATCTTCCTCCATCCCTTAATTTTGTGTGTGTCTCTGCATGTGAGATGGGTCTCCTGAATACAACACACTGATGGATCTTGACTATCCAATTTGCCAGTCTGTGCCTTTTAATTGGGGCATTTAGCCCATTTACATTTAAGGTTAACATTGTTATGTGTGAATTTGATCCTGTGATTATGATGTTAGCTGGTTATTTTGCTCATTAGTTGCTGCAGTTTCTTCCTAGCATTGATGGTCTTTACAATTTGGCATGTTTTTGCAGTGACTGGTGCTGGTAGTTCCTTTCCATGTTTAGTGCTTCCTTCAGGAGCTCTTGTAAGGCAGGCCTGGTGGTGACAAAATCTCAAAGCATTTGCTTGTCTGTAAAGGATTTTATTTCTCCTTCACTTATGAAACTTAGTTTGGCTAGATATGAATTTCTGGGTTGAAAATTCTTTTCTTTAACAATGTTGAATATTGGTCCTCACTCTCTTCTGGCCTGTAGAGTTTCTGCAGAGAGATCCACTGTTAGTTTGATGGGCTTCCCTTTGTGAGTAACCTGACCTTTCTCTCTGGGTGACTTTGGCATTTTTTCTTTCATTTCATCCTTGGTGAATCTGACGATTATGTGTCTTGGGGTTGCTCTTCTCGAGAAGTATCTTTGTGGTGTTCTCTGTATTTCCTGAATTTGAATGTTGGCTTGCCTTGCTAGGTTGGGGAATTTCTCCTGGATAATATCCCGAAGAGTGTTTTCCAACTTGTTTCCATTCTCCCTGTCACTTTCAGGTACACCAGTCAAATGTAGGTTTGGTCCTTTCACATAGTCCCATATTTCTTGGAGGATTTGTTCATCTCTTTTTACTCTTTTTTCTCTAAACTTCTCTTCTTGCTTCATTTCATTAATTTGATCTTCCATCACTGATACTCTTTCTTCCACTTGATCAAATTGGCTACTGAAGCTTGTTCATGTATCATGTAGTTCTCGTGCCATGGTTTTCAGCTCCATCAGGTCAATTAAGGTCTTCCCTACATTGTTTATCCTAGTTAGTCATTCATCTAATCTTTTTTCAAGGTTTTTAGCTTCCTTGCAATGGGTTCGAACATCCTCCTTTAGCTCAGAGAAGTTTGTTATTACTGACCTACTTCTGCCAACTCATCAAAGTCATTCTCTGTCCAGCTTTGTTTCACTGCTGGCAAGCAGCTGCCATCCTTTGGAGGAGAAGAGGTGCTCTAGTTTTTAGAATTTTCAGCTTTTCTGCTCTGGTTTCTCCTCATCTTTGTGGTTTTATTTACCTTTGGTCTTTGATCATGGTGACCTACAGATGGGGTTTTGCTGTGGATGTCCTTTTTGTTGATGTTGATGTTATTCCTTTCTGTTTGTTAGTTTTCCTTCTAACAGTCAGTTCCCTCAGCTGCAGGTCTGTTGGAGTTTGCTGGAGTTCCACTCCAGACCCTGTTTGCCTGAGTATCACCAGCAGAGGCTGCAGAGCAGCAAATATTGCAGAAGAGCAACTATTGCTGCCTGACCCTTCCTCCGGAAGCTGCATCTCAGAGGGGCATCTGGCTTTATGAGGTGTCTGTCAGCCCCTACTAGGAGCTGTCTCCCAGTTAGGCTATATGGGGCTCAGGGACCCACTTGAGGAGGCAGTCTGTCCATTCTCAGAGCTCAAACACCATGCTGGGAGAACCACTGCTCTCTTCAGAGCTATCAGACAGAGATGTTTAAGTCTGCAGAAGTTTCTGCTGCCTTTTGTTCAGCTATGCCCTGCCCCCAGTGGTGGAGTCTACAGATTCAGTGGGCCTTTTTGAGCTGCAGTGGGTTCCACCCAGTTCTAGCTTCCTGGCCGCTTTGTTTACCTACTCAAGCCTCAGCAATGGCGGACACCCCTCCCCTAGCCAGGCTGTCTCCTAGCAGTTCAATCTCAGACTGCTGCGCTAACAGTGAGCCAGGCTCTGTGGTCATGGGACCCGCTGAGCCAGGCATGGGATATATTCTCCTGGTGTGCCATTTGCTAAGACAGTTAGAAAAGCACAGTATTTAGGTGCCAGTGTCCCAATTTTCCCGGTAGAGCCTGTCATGGCTTCCCTTGGCTAGGAAAGGGAAATCCCCAGACCTCTTGCACTCCCCAGGTGAGGCAATGTCCTGCCTTGCTTCGGCTCACCCTCCATGGGCTGCACCCACTGTCCAACCAGTCCCAGTGACATGAACCAGGTACCTCAGTTGGAAATGCAGAAATCACCTATCTTCTGCATTGAGCATGTTGGGAACTACAGACCAGAGCTGTTCCTATTCAGCCATCTTGGAATGGACCCCCTACAATCTCTTATCTTAACCCAGACATTTCCTTTCTATTGATTGCAGGTCTTTAGATAAACTCTTTCAACCAACTGCCAATCAGAAAACCTTTGAATCTGCTTATAATAACCTGGAAGCCCCACCACTTCCAGTCATCCTGCCTTTATGGACCAAACCAACGTACATTTTACATGTATTAATTGATATCATACGTCCTCCTATAATGGATAAAACCTAGTTGTGGCCCAACCATGGGCGCATGTTCTCAGGGTCTCCTTAGGGCTGTGTTATGGGCTATGGTCCCTCATATATGGTTCAGAATAAATCTCTTCAAATAATATTTTACAGAGTTTGACTCCTTTTTTTCTTTATTTCTTTCTTTTGAGATGGAGTCTTGCTTTGTCATCCAGGCTGGAGTGCAGTGGCACAGTCTCGACTCACTGTAACCTCTGCTTCCTGAGTTTAAGTGATTCTCCTGTCACCATGTTGGCCAGTCTGGTCTCCAACTCCTAACCTCAAGTAATCCACCTGCCTCAGCCTCCCAAAGCACTGGGATTACAGGTGCGAGCCATCGTGCCCAGCCTAAAGTTTGACTCTTTTCATTGATAATATACAGGTGTAAATGCTTTTGAATTATGTTTCCCAAAAGGATAGGTTGAAGTCCTAACCTCCAGTACCCATTCATGTGACCTTATTTGGAAATTGGGTCTTTGGAGATATAATTAAGATATAAAAAATGATGAGGTCATACTGGAGGAGGACAGGTCCTGATCCAGTGACTGGTAGCCTTATAAGTAGTGGGAAATTTGGCCACAAACAGACATGAAGAACCCTATGTGATGATAGAGGCCAAGATAGAAAGGATGCAGCTGCAAGCCAAGGAATACCAAGAAGGAATGGCAAGGCCAGAAGCCAGAAAAAGGTGAGGAAGGATTATACCCATACCTAGGGTGTCAGAGGGAGCATGACCCTGCCAACTCCTTGATTTTGGACTTCTAACCCCAAGATGTGTGAAAGAATAAAATTTTGTTGTTTCAAGCCCCTCAATTTGTGATGCTTCATTATAGCAGCCCTAGGAAACTGATAAAACATCTTACTTTCCCCTCATTTTTTGATTGAAGTCACATGAAATAGAATTTATCCAAATTTCTATTTTTTAGGGCTCAAACCTATAGCAGCAAGTACCATAATGAGTAAATGTATGGAATTACATATTGCATGCATCCCAACTACACATCATAATATGCACATTTAAATCAATCATGTTGAGTAAATATCAAATTTCTATTGTTTCTATAGAAAATGAAATTACAAAATTATTGGATGAAGAGGCAAAGCACATGCAGCCAAAAATTATAAGAAAAAGTATTCAGAAATTATAAGAAAAAGTATTTCAGAAAAAATAAAAATGTTTGCTGAATGTGGTGACTCACACCTGTAATCCCAGCACTTTGGGAGACTGAGGCAGGTGGATTGCTTGAGCCCAGGAGTTTAAGACCAGCCTGGGCAATACGGTGAAACCCATCTCTACAAAAAACACAAAAATTAGCCAGGCATGATGACACGTGCCTGTAGTCCCAGCTACCTGGGAGGCTGACGTGCGATGATTGCTTGAGCCTGAGAGGCAGAGGTTGCAGTGAGCCAAGATCATGCCACTGCACTCCTGCCTGTATGACAGAGTGAGAACCTGTCTGGAAATAAATAAATAAATAAATAAATAAATAAATAAATAAATAACCTAAAACGTTTTGTCATTTTCCTGACATTTATGATGCTAGTGGTTTTAAAAGATAAACTTAGGCATGTTAATATTCTAAACAGTTTATATGAGCAGGCAGTCATTCATGAATCAGGCAGCACCAAACCACAAGCGGTTCAGTACTCCACCAAGGGAACTCAAGGGGAAACTTTCAAAAACTGTTGTCAGTAGCAGGACAAGAAACATATGTTTGATTGGCTAACATGCAGAGTCCCCAGTTAGAGGTTAGTTGTCAGTTTTTGATTGATGAGTTCTCTAATTAGTGGTTAGTTAGCAGTTTCTAATTGGTTAAGTTTAAATTTCATTTTACTGTTTAAATTGAGTTGGATTTCAGTTTGTTTACATAGGAACTCAAGGCCCTGGAGGCCATCTCAGCTGAATGGACTCTCAATTCATTTTTTTTTTTTTTTAACAGTGGTATTTATCAGTGTAGTGTGTTGAATGGTGACCTCCCAAAAGATGTATCCAAGTCCTAATCCTTGGAAATGGTGAATGTTATCTTATTTGCCAAAAGGGACTTTGCAGTGTAATTAAGGATCTGGAGATGAGATCATCCCAGATCATCCATCCAGGAGGGCCCTAAATCCAATGATAACTGTCCTTATAATAGACACACAAGGAGATACACAGACCAAGAGGAGGTAATTTGACCACAGAGGCAGAGATTGGAGTAATGCAGCCACAAGCCAAGGCATGCCAAGGCATGCTGGGGAAGCACCTAGAAGCTGGAAGAAGCAAAGAAAGGTTGTCTCCTACAGCCTTTGGAGGGAGTGCAGCCCTTCCAACAACAACTTGATTTTGGCTGGACACGATGGCTCAAGTCTGTAATCCCAGCACTTTGGGAGGCAGAGGTGGGCAGATCACTGAGGTCAGGAGTTCAAGACCAGAGTGGCCAACATGGTGAAACCATGTCTCTACAAAACTACAAAAAAAAAAAATTAGCTGGGCATGATGACATGTGCCTGTATTCCCAGCTACTCTGGAGGCTGAGGCAGGAGAATCATTCGAACTCAGGAGGTAGAGGTCTTAGAGAGCCAAGATCGTGCCACTGCAATCCAGCCTGTATGACAGAGCAAGACTCCATATGAAAAAGAAAAAAAAAAAAAACAACTTGATCTCAGTCTTCTGGCCTCCAGAACTGAAAATAATAAATTTCTGGTGTTTAAGCCACCAAGTTAGTCATAGTTTGTTACAGTAGCCACAGGAAGCTAATACAGTCAAATTTTTAAAATTTTTATCATTTTATTGTGATTTCTGCTCTTACTCTGAATAATCACTTCGATGCCTAACTGTGTATCTACAGCCATATATTATTTTTCTTAAAGAAGGCCCTCCAAGTTTCACAAGCCTCAGACTCCATAAAAACTGTAATTGTGTGTTCTCAATATTTCAGGTATGAATTTAGTCTTAGAACACTAAAGCGAAAGTCAGTATCATATTTCCTTATTTGTTTAAAGGTAGTGGAAAAAGTAACCACAGTCATATTTTAGGAATCCTTTCCCCTTCCTAGGACCATACAAGAATCCAAAGAACTTGCAGTTAGAAAACAGAAACCCTGGACACATTTCCTTCCTGGTCACTACTGGGGTGCTCCTGCTTATGGTCTCCATTTAAAATCAGAAAAGTCAGGCGACTTCATTTTCACTTCATTTTCAGCCAAACAAATAAGTAGGAATGTTTTGCCTCAGTCTCCAGGGCCACTGCTCTTAGCTTTCTTCTGCTGCTTCCACACTTGACTCCTTCAGAAATCTCATCACTTGTCTTAGCAGGCTGTGTGGCAGCAGGGCACAGGCCTCCACCATTTTTAGAAAGGCATCTGCAGTGGCTCATGCCTGTAATCCCAGCACTTTAGGGCACGGTGGTTCACACCTGTAATCCCAGCACTTTGGGAGGCTGAGGCGGGTGGATCACAAGGTCAGGAGATCGAGACCATCCTGGCTAACACGGTGAAACCCCGTCTCTACTAAAAATACAAAAAAAAAAAAAAAATTAGCTGGACATGGTGGTGGGCACCTGTAGTCCCAGCTACTCAGGAGGCTGAGGCAGGAGAATGGCGTGAACCTGGGAGACGGAGCTTGCAGTGAGCCGAGATCGCACCACTGCACTCCAGCCTGGGTGACAGTGCAAGATTCTGTCTCAAACAAAACAGAGCAAAAAAAGAAAAAAAGAAAGACTGAGGCAGGTGGATCACCTGAGGTCAGGAGTTCAAGACCAGCCTGGCCAACATAGTGAAACTCTGTCTCTACCAAAAAAAAAAAATAGCTGGATGTGATGGTGGGTACCTGTAATCCCAGCTACTCGAGAGGCTGAGGCAGGAGAATCACTTGAATCCAGGAGGCAGAGGTTGCAGTCAGCCAAGATCATGCCATTGCACTCCAGCCTATGTGACAAGAGCAAAACATCATCTGAAAGAAAGAAAGAAAGAAAGAAAGAAAGAAAGAAAGAAAGAAAGAAAGAAAGAAAGAAAGAAAGAAAGAAAGAAAGAAAGAAGAGGAGGGAGGGAGGGAGGGAGGGAGGGAAAGAAAGAAGGAAGGAAGGAAGGAAGGAAGGAAGGAAGGAAGGAAGGAAAGAAAGAAAGAAAGAAAGAAAGAAAGAAAGAAAGAAAGAAAGAAAGAAAGAAAGAAAGAAAGAAAGAGAGAGAGAGAGAGAAAGAAAGAAAGAAAGAGAAAGAAAGAAAGAAAGAGGAAGGAAGGAAGGAAGGAAGGAAGGAAGGAAGGAAGGAAGGAAGGAAGGAAGGAAGGAAGGAAGGAAGGAAGGAAAGAAAGGAAGGAAGGAAAGAAAGGCCTCAAAAGCCAAGTGCCCTCAGAAGTGCCGGGGAGACCTGTCTCTTCTCCCCTGGGCCCAGCCACCTGCTTCTCCCTCTACTTCTAGCACCAGCCCCCTCCCACTCAGTGGGCCACTTGCCTCCAACAGAAGTCTTTCTGGGAGCTGTTCTCATGCCCCAAAATCTCCATCTTCAGTTATAAAACACAAGCAACTCTGGGAGTCTTCAACCCCAAAGAGAAAGGCTGGCTACTCTCTTAGGATGGGGTGAGAAAAAACACCTCTTGGTCTTTCTCATCTCTTACAATGCAAGCAAAAACCCAAAGCAAACCATGCACACAAAAATCAAAATCTCAATCACTTCGCTTGCCACGTTATTATTACTCTTTTAGTTGATAACGCTGAGCTTCTTGGGGTTAAATAGCTGCTATCCGATAAGAACTAAGCTGCTTAAGCCTTTCTCTGAGTGAGTAGAGCTCTGTATCTCAGAGCAGGGGCTTGGGCCAGTCCCTTGGGAACCTTAATGAGGGCTCCAGCCCTGTTGCCATCTAACCTTTAACCTTTAAGAGGAGAAGCCTACACCCCCTTCCTTTTCTAGACAAATCTTCCCTTCCTAAATGATAGAAAACATTGCAGCTGCTACCTCTCCCAGACTCTTCCTACCATCCAGGGCTTAGTCTGAAAGGACACAGGGAAGGAAATGACATTTGCCAGCCACATAGACTGTCTTGGGACATTGGGACACGTTGTCTTCCACTGGCTCTTGCCTGGGTGTTTTGAGGAAAAACGTTCATCAGAGGAAAAATACACGCACACGCATGACTGGAGGAGTAGTGAATGGCAAGCTGTCTGCCTCGCTACAATATCCTTCCTTTCCCGAGGAGACAGAAGCAGTACCTGAGCAAAGCCACAGTTTCCAAGAAGCTTGTGGAAGTCACAGGTTAATTCCTTTTGCTCATTTTAAAAAATAGTCTCTTGCTAATTCTACTGGCGTTTCTGTTATTTCACATAGGTGAATAAACAAAAGCCGGCTGAGTGTGGTGACTCACACCTGTAATCCCAGCACTCTGGGAGGTGGAGGCAGGAGGGTCCCTTGAGCCCAGGAGATCAAGGCTGCAGTAAGCCATGGTAGCACCATGGCACTCCAGCCTAGATGACAAAGCAAAACCTTGTCTCAAAAAAAAAAAAAAAAAAAAAAAGCTTTTCAAAATATCTGTTAATCCCTTGCACCTCTTCAGAGCCATTTCTGCAGCTTTACTTTAGACCTCTAGGGCCTCAGTCCACGTGTCCACTACTATTTCTAAATACATTCCACATCTCCTCTCTCCCTGCTGCAATCCACATTCCAGGTGATCCCAGAAGGCTTTATTCCTACACCTCCACTTTCAAAAAGGCTGTCACTGCTCAGGTGGAGGACAAAGGGCTTATGGTTAGGCCTCTAACAGGTTAAACAGAAATTTAATCATGAGGGCATTAGGCTGAGATAGCTCTCCCACCTTGGCTTCCTACCGAAGCAGAATAAATCCCAATGCAAATGGGAAAATAAAACTTAAGCTTAACCCATCAGAAACCACCCACTAACCTCTAACTAGGGACTGGGCACTTTAGCTCATCAAATACGTTTGCTTTGTGTTGCTCTTTTGAACACCTTATCAAAGTAGTCCTCTCCCCTCCCCCTCCAGGGGGAGCACTGATACCTGTGGTTTGGAGCTGGCGGATCTGTGAATCTCCGTCTGCTTAAATAAACTCTTCAGAAGTTTAATGTGCCTAAGTTTATCTTTTAATGACATGCTGGCCAAATGAGGTTGTGTGTTGCTTGATGAAACACGCTGGATTCAAGTAAGAAGACTACGTCTTTAACTTATCCTGACCTATTATGCCTACACCCACTCTGCACTGAGTTAATAATGATTTAGGAATGATTTAGTTATGAAATTAACAGCACAACTTTGTTGCATTGCACTTTTCCTATTACAAGCACTTCATTCGTAAAAGGTAAATACTTAAACTGCAGCATTGTGTTAATAACCTCATTTTTGCATTTCTCTCTATTTCTAATATACTTATATATATATATATTTTGTAGTATTATAAGTTCTGGGATACATGTGCAGAACATGCAGTTTTCTTACATAGGTATACACGTGCCATGGTGGTTTGCTGCACCCATCAATTTGTCACCTACATTATGTATTTCTCCTAATGTTATCCCTCTCCTAGCCGCCTACCCCCCAACAGGCCCTGGTGTGTGATGTTCCCTTCCCTATGTCCATGTGTTTTCATTGTTCAGCTCCCACTTACGAGTGAGAACATGCGGTTTTTGGTTTTCTGTTCTTGTGATAGTTTGCTGAGAATTATGCTTTCCAGCTTCATCCATGTTCCTGCAAAAGACATGAACTCAACATTTTTAATGGCTGCATAGGATTCCATGGTGTATATGTGACACATTTTCTTTATCCAGTCTATCATTGATGGGCATTTGGGTTTGTTCCAAGTCTTTCCTATTGTGAACAGTGCTGGAATAAACATATGAGTGCATGTGTCTTTATAGTAGTATATACCCAGTAATGGGATTGCTGGGTCAAATGTTATTTCTGGTTCTACATCCTTGAGGAATCACCACACTGTCTTCCACAATGGTTGAACTAATTTACACT
Organism: Chlorocebus sabaeus; assembly: GCF_047675955.1. Taxonomy (NCBI): domain Eukaryota; kingdom Metazoa; phylum Chordata; class Mammalia; order Primates; family Cercopithecidae; genus Chlorocebus; species Chlorocebus sabaeus. The sequence goes on along the minus strand of NC_132907.1, from coordinate 60,495,498 downwards.
CCCACCAAAAGTGTAAAGTGTTCCTATTTCTCCACATCTTCTCTAGTATCTGTTCTTTCCTGACTTTTTAATGATCGCCATTCTAACTGGTGTGAGATGGTATCTCATTGTGGCTTGATTTGCATTTCTTTAATGACCAGTGATGATGAGCATTTGTTCATGTGTCTGTTGGCTGCATAAATGTCTTCTTTTGAGAAGTGTCTGTTCATATCCTTGGCCCACTTTTTCATGGGGTTGTTTTTTTCTTGTAAATTTATTTAAGTTCTTTGTAGATTCTGTATATTAGCCCTTTGTCAGATGGATAGATTGCAAAAATTTTCTCCCATTCTGTAGGTTGCCTGTTCACTCTGATAACAGTTTCTTTTGCTGTGCAGAAGCTCTTTAGTTTAGTTAGATCCCATTTGTCAACTTTGGCTTTTGTTGCCATTGTTTTTGGTGTTTTAGACATGAAGTCTTCACCCATACCTATGTCTTGAATGGTATGGCCCAGGTTTTCTTCTAGGATTTTTATGGTCCTAGGTCTTATGTTTAAGTCGTCAATCCATCTTGAGTTGATTTTTGTATAAGGTGTAAGGAAGGGATCCAGTTTCAGTTTTCCGCATACGGTTAGCCAGTTTTCCCAACAAAATTTATTAAATAAGGAATATTTTCCCCATGGCTTGTTTGTGTCAGGTTTGTCAAAGATCAGATGGTTGTAGATGTGTGGTGTTATTTCTGAGGCCTCTGTTCTGTTCCATTGGTCTATATATCTGTTTTGGTACCAGTACCAGTAGCTGTTTTGGTTACTATAGCCTTGTAGTATAGTTTGAAGTCAGGTAGTGTGATGCCTCCAGCTTTGTTCTTCTTGCCCAGGATTGTCTTGGCTATATGGGCTGTTTTTTGGTTCCATATTAAGTTTAAAGTAGCTTTTTTCCAATTTTGTGAGGGAAGTCAGTGGTAGCTTGATGGGGATAGCTTTGAATGTATAAATTACTTTGGGCAGTATGACCATTTTCACGATATTGATTCTTCCTATCCATGAGCATGGAATGTTTTTCCATTTGTTTGTGTCCTCTCTTATTTCCTTGAGCAGTGGTTTGTAGTTCTCCTTGAAGAAGTCCTTCACATCCCTTGTAACTTGTATTCATAGGTATTTTATTCTCTTAGTAGCGATTGTGAATGGGAGTTCACTCATGATTTGGCTATTTGTCTGTTATTGGTGTATAGGAATGCTTGTGATTTTTGCACATTGATTTTGTATCCTGAGACTTTGCTGAAGTTGCTTATCAGCTTAAGGAGATTTTGGGCTGAGACGATGGGGTTTCTTAAATACACAAGCATGTCATCTGTAAACAGAGACAATTTGACTTCCTATCTTCCTGTATGAATACTCTTTATTTCTTTCTCTTGCCTGATTGCCCTGGCCAGAACTTCCAACACTATGTTGACTAGGAGTGGTGAGAGAGGGCATCCTTGTCTTGTGCTGATTTTCAAAGGGAATACTTCCAGTTTTTGCCTATTCAGTATGATATTGGCTGTGGGTTTGTCATGAATGGCTCTTATCATTTTGAGATACGTTCCATTGATACCCAGTTTATTGAGAGTTTTTAGCACGAAGGGGTGTTGAATTTTGTTGAAGGCCTTTTCTGTATCTATTGAGATAATCATGTGGTTTTTGTCATTGGTTCTGTTTATGTGATGGATTATGTTTATTGATTCATGTATGTTGAACCAGCCTTGCATCCCAGAGATGAAGCCAACTTGATTGTGGTGGATAACCTTTTGATGTGCTGCTGGATTTGGTTTGCCAGTATTTTATTGAGGATTTTTGCATTGATGTTCATCAGGGATATTGGCCTGAAATTTTCTTTTTTTGTTGTGTCTCTGCCCGGTTTTGGTATCAGGGTGATACTGACCTCATAAAATGAGTTAGGGAGGATTCCCTCTTTTTCTATTGTTTGGAATAGTTTCAGAAGGAATTATACCAGCTCCTCTTTGTACCTCTGGTAGAATTAGGCTGTGAGTCTGTCCGGTCCTCGACTTTTTTTGGTTGGTAGGCTATTAATTACTGCCTCAATTTCAGCACTTGTTATTGGTTTATCCAGGGATTCAACTTCTTCCTGGGTTAGACTTGGGAGGGTGTATGTGTCCAAGAATGTATCCATTTCTTCTAGATTTTCTAGTTTTTTAGCATAGAGGTGTTTATAGTATTTTCTGATTGTAGTTTGTATTTCTGTAGGATCAGTGGTGATATCCCCTATATCATTTTTTTATTGTGTCTATTCGATTCTTCTCTCTTTTCTTCTTTATTAGTCTTGCTAGTGGTCTATCAATTTTGCTGATCTTTTCAAAAAACCAGCTCCTGGATTCATTGATTTTTTGAAGGGTTTTCCATGTCTCTGTCTTCTTCAGTTCTGCTCTGATCTTTGTTATTTCCTGTCTTCTGCTAGATTTTGAATTTGTTTGCTGTTGCTTCTCTAGTTCTTCCAGTTTTGATGTTAGAGTGTCAATTTTAGATCTTTCCTGCTTTCTATTATGGGTATTTAGTGCTATAAATTTTCCTCTACACACTGCTTTAAAAATGTCCCAGAGATTCTGGTCCATTATGTCTTTGTTCTCATTGGTTTCAAAGAACATCTTTATTTCTGCCTTCATTTCATTATTTACCCAGTAGTCATTCAGGAGCAGGTTTTTCAGTTTCCATGTAGTTGTGTGGTTTTAACTAAGTTTCTTAATCCTGAGTTCTAGCTTGATTGCACTGTGGTCTGAGAGACTGTTTGTTATGATTTTCATTCTTTTGAATTTGCTAAGCAGTGTTTTACTTCCAATTATGTGGTCAATATTAGAATAAGTGTGATGAGGTACTGAGAAGAATGTACATTCTGTTGATTTGGGGTAGAAACTTCTGTAGATGTCTATGTGGTCTGCTTGGTCCAGAGCTGAGTTCAAGTTCCGAATATCCTTGTTAATTTTCTGTCTCATTGATCTGTCTAATATTGACAGTGGGGTGTTAAAGTCTCCCACTCTTATTGTGTGGGAGTCTAAGTCTCTTTGTAGGTCTCTAAGAACTTGCTATATGAATCTGGGTGCTCTTGTATTGGGCGCATATATATTTAGGACAGTTCTTGCTGCATTGATCCCTTTACCATTATGTAATGCCCTTCTTTGTCTCTTTTGATCTTTGTTGGTTTAAGGTCTGTTTTATCAGAGATTAGGATAGTAACTCCTGCTTTGTTTGTTTGTTTGTTTGTTTTTGCTTTCCATTTGCTTAGTAAATATTCCTCTATCCCTTTATTTTGAGCCTATGTGTGTCTTTGCACATGAGATGGGTCTCCTGAATACAGCTCACTGATTGGTCTTGACTTTGTATTCAATTTGCCAGTCTGTGTCTTTTAATTGGGGCATTTAGCCCATTTACATTTAAGGTTAATATAGTTACGTGTGAATGTGATCCTGTCATTATGACGTTAGCTGGTTGTTTTGCCCATTACTTGATGCAGTTTCTTCATAGTGTTGATGGTCCTTATAATTTGGCATGTTTTTGCAGTGACTGGTGCTGGTAGTTCCTTTCCATGTTTAGTGCTTCCTTCAGGAGCTCTTGTAAAGCAGGACTGGTGGTGACAACATCTCTCAGCATTTGGTTATCTGTAAAGGATTTTATTTCTCCTTCACTTATGAAGCTTAATTTGGTTGGATATGAAATTCTGGGTTGAAAATTCTTTTCTTTAAGAATATTGAATACTGGCCCTCACTCTCTTCTGCCTTCTAGGGTTTCTGCAGAAAGATCTGCTGTTAGTCTGATGGGCTTCCCTTTGTGGGTAACCTGATGTTTCTCTCTTGCTCCCCTTAATATTTTTTCCTTCATTTCAACCTTGGTGAATCTGATGATTATGTGTCCTGAGGTTGCCTTCTCGAGAAGTATCTTTGTGGTGTTCTCTGTATTTCCTGAATTTGAATGTTGGCCTGCCTTGCTAGGTTGGGGAAGTTCTCCTGGATAGTATCCTGAAGACTGTTTTCCAGCTTGGTTCCGTTCTCCTCGTCACTTTCAGGTACACTAATCAAACGTAGATTTGGTTTTTCCACACAGTCCCATATTTCTTGGAGGATTTTTTGGTTCCTTTTTATTCTTTTTTCTCTAATCTTGTCTTCATGCTTTATTTCATTAAGTTGATTTTCAGTCTCACTGATATCCTTTCTTCCACTTGATCAGTTCAGCTGTTGATACTCGTGTATCCTTCATGAAGTTCTTGTGCTGTGTTTTTCAGCTCCGTCAGGTCATTTATGTTCTCCTCTAAACTGGTTATTGTAGTTAGCAATTCTTCTAACCTTTTCTTCAAGGTTCTTAACTTCCTTGCATTGGGTTAGGACATGTTCCTTTAGCTCAGAGGAGTTTGTTTTTACCCACCTTGTGAACCCTACTTCTGTCAATTCATCAAACTCATTCTCTGTCCTGTTTTGTTCCCTTGCTGGCAAGGAGTTGTGATCCTTTGGAGGAGAAGAGGCATTCTGGTTTTTGGAATTTTCAGCCTTTTTGCACTGGTTTCTCCCCATCTTTGTGGATTTATCTGCCTTTGATCTTTGATGTTGGTGACTTCAGGTGGAGTCTTTGAGTGGGTGTGCTATTCCTTTCTGTTTGTTAGTATTCCTTCTGACAATCAGGCCCCTCTGCTGTTGGTCTGCTGGAGTTTGCTGGAGGTCCACTCCCAACCCTGTTTGCCCGGATATTACCAGCAGAGCCTGCAGAACAGCAAAGATTTCTGCCTGATCATTCCTCTGGAAGCTTTGTCCCAGAGGGGTACCTGCCAGATGCCAGCCAGAGCTCTCCTGTATAAGGTTTCTATTGGCCTCTACTGGGAGGTGTCTCTCAGTCAAGATACACAGGGGTCAGGGACCCATTTGAGGAAGCAGTCTGTCCCTTAGCAGAGCTCGAATGCTGTGCTGGGAGGTCCACTGCTCTCTTCAGAGCCATCAGGTAGGGACGTTTAGGTCTTCTGAAGCTGTGCCCACAGTCACCCCTTTCCCCAGGTGCTCTGTCCCAGGGAGATGGGGGTTTTATCTATAAGTCCTTGACTGGAGGTGCTGCCTTTTCTTCAGAGATGCCCTACCCAGAGAAGGGAAATCTGGCAGTCTGCCCACAGCAGCCTTGCTGAGCTGCAGTGGGCTCCACCCAGTTCAAACTTCCCAGCGGCTCTGTTTACACTGTGAGCACACTGTGAGTGTAAAACCCCCTAATCAAGCCTCAGCAATGGCGGATGCCCCTCCCCCCACCAAGCTCCAGCATCCCAGGTCAATGTCAGACTGCTGCTGTGCTGGCAGCCAGAATTTCAAGCCAGTGGATCTTACTTTGCTGAGCCCCATAGGGGTGGGACCCGCTGAGCCAGAACACTTGGCTCCCTGGCTTCAGCACCCCTTTCCAGGGGAGTGAACAGTTCTGTCACCTTGGCGTTCCAGGCACCATCGGGGTAAGGAATAAAAGAACTCTTGCAGCTAGTTCGATGTCTGCCCAAATGGCCGCCCAGTTTTGTGCTTGAAACCCAGGGCCCTGGTCAGGTAGGCACCGAAGGGAATCTCCTGGTTTGCAGGTTGCAAAAACCATGGGACAAGTGCAATATCTATGCCAGAGTTGCTCAGGCTCAGTCCTTCATGGCTTCCCTTGGGTAGGGGAGAAAATTCCCCCACTTGCACTTCCCAGGTGAGGTGATACTTCACCCTGCTTCGGCTCGCCCTCCATGGGCTGCACCCACTGTCCAAGCTGTCCCAGTGAGATGAACCGGGTACCTCAGTTGGAAATGCAGAAATCGCCTGCCTTCTGCGTCGATCTCACTAGGAGCTGCAGACCAGAGCTCTTCCTATTTAGCCATCTTGCCCTCTCTCTCTAATATACCCATTTTTAAAATTAATTAATTAATTATTATTATTATTATTATTTTTGAGACAGGGTCTCGCTCTGTCACCTAGGCTGGAGTGCAGTGGCTTAATCTCAGCTCACTGCAACTTCACCTCCCATGTTCAAGCAATTTTCATGCCTCCACCTCCAAAGTAGCTGGGATTACAGGTGCCTGCCACAAGTCCCAGCTAATTTTTGTATTTTTAGTAGAGACAAGGTTTCACCATGTTGTCCAGGCTGGTCTCAAACTCCTGGCCTCAAGAGATCTGCCTGCCCTGGCCTCCCAAAGTGCTGGATTACAGGCATGAGCCAACACACCTGGCCAGAATGTATAATTTTGTAATTGATCATTTACAGGTATATCAGTAGGTTAAAGTATTAGAAATAGTATCAGAGTAAACATATCCATACTTTTGATCAGTTTTGCCTAATTGCCCGGCTGTATGCAAGCTTCTCATAACTCCTAAGATACCCTGCCCAAAGTGCTCAGAAGTGCACAGATTTAAAGGCCTGATTTGTAATGGCACTCAATGCTATTTTGTCAAACTAGAGAGGTTGAGAAATCTCCACTTGCCTCCTCCTCCTCCCCGTGTCAGTGGGGAGCTATGCTGGCCACAGTCAGGGGCCTTGGTTCAGGAATTTTCTGGCTGGATCTGAGGCAGTCCTGCCTCTGTGGGCAGCTGGCATTAATCTTGCTTGTTTTCTCCACTTTTGGTCCTTCTTCACTTTCACTTTGGTATCACCCTTGGCAGTCTGCAAAGTGCTTGCAGAGCTCTTCCCCCTTTTTTTATTCTAGAAACAGCCCTGAAAAGGCTGAAACTGACACTCAGGGAAATTAACTGACTTACTCGGGTTCCCATCAGTGGTAAGCCGCAAAGCAGATTGGAATCCAGCATCCTAGCTCCAAGCTCAGTGCTCAGTTACTAATAACAATGGCAATTATTTGTTGAGTACAGTCATGTATCTCCTAACAACGGAGATACCACCTGAGAAATGTGCTGTTTGCCACAGAGCACTTACACAAACCTAGATGCTACAGCGACTACACACCCAGGCTATGTGATATAGCCTATTGCTCCCAGGCTGCAAACCTGTACAGCATGTGATGTGGTGGAACACTGAACTGAATACTGTAGGCAGTTGTAACACAATGGTATGTATTTGTGTATCTAAACATTCTAAACAGAGAAAGGTATAGTAAGAATATGGTATTATAACCTTATGGGACTATCATTTTATATGTGGTTTGTCAACCAGAATGTAGTTATATAGTACAGGACTGTACTTATGATGTGCCAAGCACAGCTCTCAGCACTAACTCCTTTAATCTTCATATCAACCCTAGAAGGTAAGTTCTCAGGTTATTGTGGGTTCCCCAGGAGAGGACCTTGAGACAAGGGTCCAAGTGCAAGTTGTTTCTTAGGAACACAATCTTAGAAAGCCTCCTAGAGAGTGGGGAAGTGAGAGAGGGAAGGGGGAGCTGACAGGTGGTGCCAGTTACCCCCCACGGTCATCAGAGAACTTATCTCTGCTGAGAAAACTCTAGAACCAGTGTAGAAAACACACCTCAGATTTACTCGCCAGAGGCACTGGACAGCCAGGGCTCTTACACATCAGCCCCATCCAGCATTGTTTGCGGGGAGGCACTGTGGTGTTAAAGGGGTGTAGTGAGGGCAGTTGGACAGCCGGCTTTCACACCAGGAGAGCTTTGAACCCAGAAGTTGGGCAGGAGTGGCAGAAGGGATTAAGGCACCAAATGCAGGTGGTTGCTGATTATGTCTACTACAGCGTTACTATAAGACCTGTATTATTTTTAGAAATGAAGAAACAGGGACTAGACAGTTTATGCCTCTTGCCCATGGTCATGCAGGTAATAAGTGGCAGAGCTGACTTAAGCAGTCTCATCGAGAGCCTGTGCTCCTGGCCACCATGCTGCACCACCCTGGCCCTCACTACCTGACATTGCCTCTTCTTACACCCCAGGCATCCTATGTGATTTTTGTTTCCCACCCTGAAGCTCCTCCCTGAGCCAACTCCTCTGGACTTGGGTGCACCAAGCTCCACGTGGTCCTCAATATATTGGCACCCCCTCGTCCCACTACACAATTCCACTAAACCAGTGGCTTCGTTTTGCATGCATCAGAATCCCCTGGGGGTCTGCTAAATCAGACTGCTGGGACCCTGCCGAAGTGTCTGTCTCACAAAACAAGACACACTGGTTACCAGCCCCAGGGGAGAACTCCAAACACTTTTGCCTATTGACCTTGGCGTCAGAGTCACCAAGGAAAACAGTGCTGTCAAGCACTGAAAGGGATGATGCTTTGCTTAGGTAGAGAAGACACAGAATAAGACCAGCTCCAATAGTGTGGTCAGCATAGACAGGGTAATTCACCTATACACACTCCTCTTGCCCTCTAGAGGAATAACCCAACATTTCTCTCTCGAGTCTGAAATACTGAAGGCCGGGGGGTGTCTAGGGCCCTTGAGACACATCCATTGAGTCTGGAAGCTCTCCCTACGCAATGCATGAGGTGATAGGCATGGAACAGGCTGTGTGGCTCTTTCTCTGTAAGGAAGTACGCAAGGCCCCTTCTCATGCAGCCCCACGTGGGTGGAAAGACTATGCTGCTGAGATTTCCTTTTCCCCTTTCCCGACAGTTTATCTTTCCTTTCTCTCTCTCCCTTCCTTCCTTCCTTCCCTCCTTCCTTCCTTCTTTTCTTCCTTTCTTTTTTTTCTTTCTTTTTTCCATGTTTTTTAGAGGTTGACTCACACTATGTTTTCTAGGCTGGTCTTGAATTCCTGGGCTCAAGCAATCTTCCTGCTTCAGCCTCCTGAGTAGCAGCGATTAAAGGAGTGTAATCCCTGAGCAGGGTAACAGTTTCTTATTCCATGTGTTTATGGAAAGGCAGAGAATCTGCATTTCTACAGGTCCCCAGGCGATGCTGTGCAGGTGCATGCTAAGGAGCATGACCTGACATTTGATTCACACCAGGGTGGGAATCTCAGAAGCAGAGAGCCCTGGGGATGAAAGGGACAGAGTCCTGGATTCAGATCTCATTTTACAATGAAGACCCCGATGCAGAAAGTCACATCTGAAATTGTGAGCTTACTCTACTGCCTACTGGGACCTGCTCTGGATGGGAGAAGAAGGAAAAGGACTAATGAGAGGAGCCGATGAAGTCACTCCATGAGGTGAGCACAACCCAGCCCTGCACACATTCCCACCCCCAGCCTCGGGGAGATGCTGGCTATGATCTCAGCCAGGGCAAGGCTCACATTCACTGGCCTTCAAGGGTACCCATAAGGAAGAGAGAAGAATGAGAAGAATGAGAGGCTTTCAGGAAAGCTGAGGTGAAACAGGCAATGTTTGGTCATTACATTTATTCATGTTTTTCCTATATTTACATGATCTTCAAACAAAGAGTCAATTCATTTAGCTGAGTTTTTTTTAAAGGCAGTTAAAACAGCTAAACATTACTCAGTGCTGCATAAGCTAAACAGCCAGTTGATTAAATTTTTGCCCTTTTTCATAAATCTTGATATTGAACATATCAGTTACAATTCAAAGATATTCGCGGGCACCTACTCTGTGGCAGGCACAGATGTCAGGTGCTGAAGAAGCAGTGAGCAGTGAACCAAAGCCCCTGCCCATCCTGATCAATCTAAAATCCCAGTGTGTGTGAGTGTGCGTGTGCATGGGTGTGCATGTGTATACGTGTGTATGTGCATGCACACACTCTCTTTGTTATCCTACAATGCACAACCTTCACCCTTCTATTTCCCCACTATCCAAATTCCCTTTACATCCTTGAATCTGTTTGCATATTTGAACTCCTGAACACAAGAACCAAGTGCATTTTGTGTGCAACATAATAATGCTGCCAAAACCGTCATCTTAAGGTGTTTCTTTGCGCTCAAGTGGGGCTTGAATTACCCTATCCATACAGCATGTGCTCAGCAGAGACTCTGTTGTAAACATCTCCACCACTGCTGATCAGGAGGTTAAAAATCAGTCTGGGATTCCTCAAAAAGCTGAATTGTCATAGACTGGGTTGGGAAGGGGGAGAATTACCCAGTGAGAAACTGGTTTAGCAAGATTTTTCATGTAGTTTTCATTGGACGACAGCGCCCTCTCTTGGGTCCTTTAAGGAAAACAGGCAGCATTTTCATTGAGAATAAAATTCCAGTGGGAAAATACCAATAGTTTCTGAAAAGAAATTGAACTTCTTTCTGAAAGAAAAGAAACTTGACATTTGTCAAGGAGTTTCCAGGGTGCCTTCTTATTTATCCCAACACCTGTGACAGCCACCTCATCACTCAGAGCCTGCCTTCCTTCCTTCCCAAGCCTGTGACTATCAGGCTGCTCAGAATTCCCATCAGTCCAGGGCGTTCCCTCCTCACCTTCCCATCCAGGGCTGCCTCCTTATGCTTCTACCCTCCATCCATGTGAGACCTTGCTTCCTACTGAAACCCACCTGTCCCTCACCTTCTCAAAACTTTGGTCCAACGCCTTGGGCTTCTGTGAGATGACTGGAGAAACTAATCTGTGCAGGACAAATGGAAATAAATAAGACTAAACAGCCTTTCACCCCAACCCCAGAAGCCTTCAAAGACATTATGGCAGGCCAGGCTTCCATTTGCAACCAGAACAGTTCATTTTTACTGACCTTTTGCCATAATTCTGATGAACGTATAAGTTAAGCATTAAAGAACTGGAGAAACTGGTGCCTGAGTGCAAGGGCTGGAATGCCCAAACAAACCCATTAAGATCCCGCCCAGGTTTTCTCAGACATTAAAGTCTGGTCAAATAAGAAAAGCATTCTTACACGTACACCTCGTACTAGGGCCCACTTAAGATCAACTTTCCAAGACTCTAGAGAAAGCTTTCCAGACCCCAGACCCTAGTTAAACACTAGAGAGAGATTGAATTAAACACCCCTGCTTGTAGGTGCGCTCCCACATGCAGCATGGAGCTTAAAATGTATATCAGCACTAGAAAAAAACTTGAAACTTTGAGTTGGTCTGGTGACTCCAACCTTCGGCCTGTAACTGGTTGCAGAAATGAACTCCCTTATTTCCCAGGCTGTCTGCATCTTGTTATTGGACCGTGAGACCAAGCAGCCAGACCTCGTTCTGTCTGGGAACAACATTACTGCACATCTTTTAAAGACAACCACCCAGCCTTTGCTTTCTGGCCAGAGACTCTGAATAAGTAAGGGACTGGGGGCCACAATGAAGGGAAGAAGGTATCACACATCTTAGGCCAAAGGAAGAAACACTTGTGAAAGGTTTTCTCAAGTTAAAACCGGGAGGTAGCTATGACTTTAGAATGATGGGGCCTGAACATTATCAGGAAAACATCATTACGGGTCAGAGACTTGCCTTTCATAAAATTTTTGTGGTGCCACTCTTGGAGCGTTCACAGTGCTCTTAGATGCATCATGATGACATTATAGTGTGTCTTCAGGAATTACATAAAGCAAGATTTACCAAATTCCTTCTCTAATTCATAGCTCAGCTAAACTCCAGATGAAATGACTGAGTGTCTCGCGTGAATTAGAAGATGAAGCTTTGGGCTGGGCACGGTGGCTCACGCCTGTAATCCCAGCACTTTGGAAGGCCGAGGCGGTTGGATCACCTGAGGTCAGGAGTTCGAGATCAGCCTGGCCAACATGGCAAAACACCCTTCCTCTCTACTAAAAATACAAAAATTAGCCACATGTGGTGGCACATGCCTGTAATCCCTGCTACTTGGGAGGCTGAGGCAGGAGAATTGCTTGAACCTGGGAGGTGGAAGTTGCAGTGAGCTGAGATCATGCCACTGCACTCCAGTTTAGGCAACAGAGCGAGACTCCATCTCAAAAAAAAAAAAAAAAAAGAAATGACGTTTTGAAAGATTAAAGGCTTGTTCATAACAATTTCCTTTTAACCTCAAGGTTCCTGAGCCCTGCCCAGCTAGAGATTAACGTCTGACTATCAACAGAAGAAACGGTGCAGATGGCTCCTTGCTGGGGCACATGAAGACCAAAGCCAGGACACAGTCCTACCCTGCTAAACACAGCAGAGACTCTGCCCCAGGCCACCTCCTGTAAGAATCTGCTTCACTCCACAGCTGACCCCAGCATCTTCATGTGAGGTCCACGAAGGGATACAGTTTCCAGGTTTGTTTGTTTGGTTTTTTCTTTGACCCAGGAAACCCGAACTCTCATCAAAAATGAATAAATAAAAGGAGGGATGGGTAAGAAAATGCTAAAAATCTCCTTTTTGAGTCATTAACATTCACTTGAAATTTGTCTCCACTATTTCCTACTTCCCTAGAAAATTCTAACGTGAGTAGCATAGGTGATTGCACTAAGCCCTAGAACAGAAAAAGCGGACTTAAGCTCTGTATTAGTCCGTTCTCTCACTGCTAATAAAGATATACCTGATACTGGCTAATTTATAAAGGAAAGAAGTTTAATTGACTCACAGTTCAGAATGGCTGGGGAGGCCTCAGGAAACTTACAATCGTGGTGGAAGGGGAAGGGGAAGCAAGGTAACTTCTTCACAAGGCGGCAGGAAGAAGTGCTGAGCAAAGAGGGTAAAGCCCCTTATAAAACCATCAGATCTTGTGAGAACTCATTCACTATCATGATGACAGCATGGAGATAATCACCTCCATGATTCAATTACCTCCCACCGGTCTCTCCCATGACACATGAGGATTATGAAAACTACAATTCAAGATGAGATTTGTGTGGGGACATAGCCAAACTACATCAAGCTCCATTCTGATTTATGGTGAGTGTTGAGCCTGCTTAATAATATCCCATGTTTGTACAACTTTTCTCATTCCCCAAAAGGCTCTCACGAATATTTTCTCATTGGATATTAGCAAGTTCCCCAGACAGGAAGCAGATTTAATATTACTATTCCCCATTCACAGTTGATGGGAGGGAGGTTCACAGAGATTAAAGGCTCTACTCAAAATTGGTAGACCGATGTGATAATAGAGGCATTTCTTTCTCTTCCCATTAAACAGTGCTGTCATTCTCAGTTTACAGATTAAGACCAATCAGGGCAAAGCAATTTGTTTGAGAGTACTGAGTCAGAGTTCCATCTTTGCTCCAGGGATTTTAGATGCCACCTTTATTAGTCACTGCATTTTCATATGCATTTGATTCTATTTCTGGACTTTCTATTCTATTTCATTGGTCTGTCTATCTATACACTATATTTCATTGTTTTTATTATAGAAGCTCAATTAGATATCTCAATGTCTGGTAGAACCCTCTACCACCACTATCATTATTTTTTCTTTTAGTATTCTCTGGCTATTCTTGCACATTTATTTTTCCACATAAATTTCAGTATCAACTTGCCAAGCTCTAAAACAAAAATCTGGCCGGGAACAGTGGCTCCTGCCTGTAATCCCAGCACTTTGGGAGGCCAAGGCTGGCAGATTACCTGAGGTCAGGAGTTTGAGACCAGCCTGACATGGAGAAACCCTGTCTCTACCAGAAATATAAAATTAGCCAGGCATGGTGGCGCATGCCTGTAATCCCGGCTACTTCAGAGGCTGAGGCAGGAGAATCGCTTGAACCTGGGAGGCAGAAGTTGCAGTGAGCCGAGATCGTGCCATTGCACTCCAGCCTGGGCAACAAGAGTGAAACTCCATCTCAAAAACAAACAAACAAACCAAAACCTTCTGGTATTTTTATTGGGATTGAGATAACTTCATAATTTTACTTATAGAGAATTGTGAGAACCCTGAATATTTGAGACATGTGTCAGTTAATTTAGAAAGTTTATTTTGCCAAGTTTCAGGATGCACATCTGTGACACAGTCTCAGGAAGTCCTGATGATATGTGCCCAAGGTGGTTGGAGCACAACTTGGTTTTATACATCTTAGGGAGTCATGAGACATCAATCGATATATGTAAGATATACATTGGTTCCACCCAGAAAGGTAGGACAACTTGAGTAGGAAGGGGGCTTCCAGGTTACAGGTAGGGGAGAGACAAATGGCTGCATTCTTTTGAGTTTCTGATTAGCCTTTCCAAAGGAGGCAATCAGATATGCCTTTATCTCAGTGAGCAGAGGGACAACTTTGAATAGAATGGGAGGCAGGTTTGCCTTGAACCCAGCTTGATTTTTCCCTTTAGCTTAGGTATTTGAGGGCCCCCAAATTTATCTTCTTTTCATATTTCCCCCCTTGTCTTTTTAAAAATCTTTTGAACAACATATGCTTTCACTTATAAGTGGGAGCTGAACAATGAAAACATGTGGGCACAGGGAGGGGAAAAACACACACTGGGGCCTGTCGTGGGAGAGTGGTGGTGGGGACAGTATTAGAGAAAAGAGCTAACGCATGTTGGGCTTAATACCTAGGTGATGGGTTGATAGGTGCAGCAAACCACCCTGGCACATGTTTACCTATGTGTCAAACGTGCACATCGTGCACATGTACCCTGTAACATTAAAAAAAAAAAATTAAAAATAAATAAATAAATAGAATCTTTTGGAGAAAGCATTTTAGAAGAAAATGAGTCTCTGGTCTCAGGTTTCATCTGATCTCTCACAACTAGGATGGTTTATTCCTAGACAGGTAGGTCATGAGTTATTAGGAAAGCTCATTTTTAGTAGGTTGAGAAGTCTCATGTCCTATGAAGAAGAAATAGGGGGAGGCTGGCCGGGTTCAGTGGCTCATACCTGTAATCCTAGCACTTTGGGAGGCTGAGGCAGGTGGATCACCTGAGGTCAGGAGTTCAAGACCAGCCTGGCCAACATGGTGAAATCCCACCTCTACTAAAAATAAAAAAATTAGCCAGGAGTGGTGCAGGGTATCTGTAATCCCAGCTACCTGGGAGGCTGAGGCAGGAGAATTGCTTGAACCCAGGAGGTGGAGGTTGCAGTGAGCCAAGATCATGCCACCACATTCCAGCTTGGGCAACAAGATTGAAAACTCTGTCGAGAGAGAGAGAGGAGAGAGAGAGAGAAAGAGAGAGAGAGAGAGAGAGAGAGAGAATAGGGGGAGGAAGGGAGAAAAAGAACAACAAACAAAAGAACAATCCTGGAAAACTGCTATAGGCCACATTACTCTGAAGTCCACACATCAGTAGGTAGGTTGAAAATGGCTTACATATGTAAATAGGTTACTGTTATTTTCTTCTGAAGTTTAAGTTGTGTAGATTCAGTTCACAAGGCTTTAAGAAAGCAAAATTTAGCTTTCAGTGATTTCAAATTAGGAAAAATGGAAAAAAAGAAGAAAGAAAAAAATTGAAAAATTATTTTGGAAACATTTTAGCCAGGAAATATTAAAATTCAGTCCAAATTGTAGAAAATAGTAAAAATAGAAAAATATTAGGTGATACTGGACTCTAACAACTGCTGTACTATATAGCTTTTTGAAACATAATTTTTCTCTCTCCAGTTTCCAGTTTTTACTAAAGACAAATTATGGTAGGACCAATTTGCTTTATTATACTTGGTCAGATTATTTGTATAAAGTGCAGCAAGAGTAATTATTTTTCACATAGGATTTTAAAATTGGCTTTGATGGAACATTGTTCTACAGAAGGAATCTCAGATAAGACTTTCTTAAGCCAAGTCCAGCCATGAATTTGTACAATCATACCTATAAGTTGGATGAATTCTTCTACTCTTGAGGTCCCAAGATAAGTTGGGGCTCTGGACCTGTCAGGAAGTTACATTCTGTACATTCTGTGACATTTTGACCCTATACAGAGACTTTATAGACAAAGTATGAGGCCAGTTTTCCCAAGGGGCTTTTATTGGCTAAGTCAATTTCAATTCCTTAAAGGAAAGCATACCATTCTAGCCAAAGCCTTGGTAAAATAACCAGTTTCTCCAATTGTATCCTGCTACAACTCAAAACAGATTCTTATTGCACTTATGCAAATAACTATATTGCCATAGTTAAGAATACTTACAAATAGTTTCCAAATTCCAGAGAAATCAGGTAGAGAGAAACAAATATGCTCCAAATTTTGTCCATAGGAGTATATTAAATTGTTAAAAGCTGTCAATAGCTCAAAAGAAAAGTTTCCCTGACTGAAAAAAACAAAGGATCAGCAACATTTTAAGCAAAAACTCAAAAAGATTACTTCAGTCTTCTATTAGTTCAGTCCATGAAGATAATTGCTGTTCTGCTTGGTATTAGCGAACATTTCAGTTCTCCATGAGCCCTGAAAGTTTTTCCTTTATTCTGAAGTCAAAAACTCCAAAGTTACCAGAATCTTGCATTCGAAAGCACCTGTTAGAGTTTTATAGCTGATTATAAAACCACCTTTTAAAGAGGACCAAAACAAGGCAATAATTGCCCATGGATGACAAAAAGTTTTAGGGCAGCCATAGTCAAAGACACGGTTGGCAAGGAAATTTGTTACCTATGTAGTACACAATAATTTAATGTAAAAATTATAATCACTACTGATAATGTGCACTAAGTCATATCAGAATTATAGGAGTTTTCCATAATTTCAGAACACATACCAATAACATATGTATATAAATACAGCCCAACGAAAACCAAATACCATTTCATATTTGACAATGTTTCCTGTATAATTTTTATACCAAATAAAACAAATGTATCATTTTTGGACTTTAGGAACCTAATATCTTAAAGGATTAATTAGGTCAGAAAAATACATAATTTATAATTTGATTTTGAAAAGGTTGTCAAATATCAAAGGTTTAAAACACTTGATATCACAAAATAGGATCACAGGTCATTATAAAATAAGTCATTTATTTAACCAAAGTGATAACTCAATGATTTCAAAAAAGGTGAAACCTTCATTCTTTGAAAGAGGAGACTTAATTTTCCTTACAATAAGCCCTAATAAAAACAGCAAAAAGCCAATTAAATTTGTTTTCTAAAATTTTATTAAAAAGCTATAAAATTTTAATCATGACTATAATATGTAACTTCCATAAACCTTTTAACCTTTATTGAGGAGTCCATTAATGCTTCAAGAAAACTTTGTTAATCTGACACAGAGGCCCATATGCTGCTCTTGCATTGCTGTGTCTTTGACATTAATGGTTAATTTACAGAAAAACTGAACTCATTTTATTTCTCAAAATCGGTTTTTAAAATCTCACATGCCCACCTCTTCCATGATAGTCTCTGGGCCTTGAGGAGTTTAATAGCTTTAATTTCTAGCCCTGTGTCTCAGAAATGCATTTTATTTTATTGGCATCTTCTACCAGCCCTGATGATAAGGCTTTAATTGCTGTCAGTGTTTAAGATTTAACAGGACTTCATGTTGTTTTTAGACCCAGAGTCAAAGCCCTGTAACTCAATGTCACAAGGACTTTAAAAACACATAAGATACACAGATGTAATAACCTCAATTTAAAAAACGTTTAATCTCTTTTTTCTAAGCAAACCAAAACTTAATATTAATGACATAAGAATTATTTCGATAAAATGTAAAATCTGTTGGGTCAGTTAGCAAAAAGCAAAAGAAAAGACATTCTGCAGTGCACAGAAAATATTATGTTGGAAGAAAACATTTCCTTTAGCCTTTAAGAAAACATTGTTAGCATCAGGCCACAATGAACAGAGCTTTAGAGGGAAGAAAAGCTTAGATGAGCTGAAAATAAGTTGAAGGAAAGTGTTATTATTTCGTGCCTTTTAAAGAAGGGAGAGTAAAACTGAAAACAGCAAGATGCAATAAAAATTGAACTTTGGGTTAAAAAAATTAAAATCTATTATAATTTATTAAGAGTAAATCAATCCCTTAAGAAGATTTCATTGTTCTAACCAATTCTTTAGTGTATAAGCAGTTTTTTACATCAAACCCAGTCTCCAGAAGGACCATTATAATTTCTCTTTAATAATAGACAACTTGATCATATAAAAGTCTGTTTTAATAAATCCTCTTATTGTGACTTACACAGACCATTCATGACATGCTTGAACTTTCTGGTTTGTCCTGAACATTTCTCTTTCTTAAACAACCAAGTATTTTATTCTAGGACTAGATTTACCACACAAGAGTCTTCCTCATATAAAATTATTTCTCTTTAAGCTTTCTTACTTAAAAATGTCTCTTTATTTCTATAACGTTCCTTACATCTCTCTTATTTCCTGGTTCCTTTTACCTTGTTTTACATATAACCTTTAAGTAAGCTTTGAATTAGACAAAATTGTTTGCCTTTTTAAAAAGGACACTTTTTTAGAAAGAAGGTTTTCCTATAATACATTTTTGTTGAAAAATACCCAAATAATGAAATACTTATGATTTAATTTACTATAACTTTAGATTCTAAATTATGACAAACTCATATACAAGTATTTTTTCCATTACATTTACCTAATTATTTTATTTTAATCACTTACCTAGACTATGAAATCTGTGATAGTCATCATTTAAAGTTATGAAACTCACTATTGCAAAGTTATAACTCAGACCATGAGAAAGATATGACCTAAATGTCTCCATCTTGCTTCTAACTTCCAAGCTGTCCTTGCTCATTCCTGGGCATAAGCCAAACTAACTTTGGGAGGAATTCAGTTTATAGTTTAGCTTTGAAACAAAAGTGATAACACTCCCTTCCCAAAACAAACCTCCTTACTGCCGGCGGACTAGGCTGCCTAAAGCCACAAGACTAGAAGTTATGGTAATTTTACTAAATAATTCAAAATGTAGCAATTTTTATTAAACCAATCAATGTCTTGCTCATTAAAGATTATGCAAGTAAATAACATTGAGTTTTGGGCTTTGTTTATAGTTTTGTAATCCCTATGCCTATTGCGGGATCTGGCCAGCAGCCTGCAATGCAACAGGGCTCTTTCTTTGTTCCCAGGTGGATCAGCAGGTCAAGAAATAATAGACACACACAAGATAGTGAAAGCTGGGTCCAGGGGGTCACCGCCTTCTGGTCCTGTGATGCCACCAATGCACAGGATATACCGCATTTATTATTAAGTTTAGGGAGGGCAAGGGTAGGTTAGTGAGGGATTTAGGGTCGTTTGATTATGAGGTGAGATGGTCACATGGGGATGAAGTAATTCTTTAACATAATATCAGTATGCAGAAGTACAGTATACAGAGATAAGAATTTACAATATAGTGTGTGCATCAGCAATTTCTAACAGAGCCTTAAAATAGAAACACAGTCTATCCATAAACTATATTTAGTAAGATACTATCAGTAGTAATAATTGCAGCAAAAGGTGTTTGCAAACAATCAATAGAAGCAGGACAGGAAACCAGACAACTGGTTAGACCACAAATTCTCAGAAGGGAGTATGTCTTAACCCTAAAGAGACCTAGGAGAGCCGTGGCAAGATAAGGGCATTTATAGCCCTGTCTTATCCATATGAACAGGCGCCCCTAATGCGTCCGTTTATAGGCTCTCCACAAGAGTCGTATTCCATTCCCAGAGCTATGAACATCTACTTTTCTGGGATAGGAATCTTGGTGATGTGAAACCTCCCTGACTGCATGTCCGTTTATAGGGTCTCTGCAGAGGGAAGCATATCACGCACTGTTGGTTCATTCTGGCAGCCCAACCTGGCATTGTCTTTACACAATCCTGCATGCAAATTTGTTACAATTTATTTACAATAATCAGGAGCATTTCATCTTTTATTCTGTAGCAATAGTTTCAGGGGGTCTCCCTACATATGCCAAATTTCAACACCTTATAATATTAGGAAGGGATAAATATGAAATTAAAGATGGATGCCAAATCAAACATAAAATTACAGAAAACAATCTTAGGATTGTATGAAGAGACGAATTTTATTTAGATAGGAGCTACTTATTTTTTACTGGATCTCTGAGCTCTCGGCAGAGCTCACACTGAATCCTGGGTCTCCAAAGGGAGAACTATTATGAGGCTAGACCATGTGATGCTTTTACAGGGCACTTAAAAAAAAATGGGGCAGGGGGATCCAGCAAGATGGCCAAATAGGAACAGCTCTGGTCTGCAGCTCCCAGTGAGACCAACACAGAAGGCAGGTGATTTCTGCATTTCCCACTGAGGTACCCTGTTCATCTCACTGGGACTAGTTAGGCAGTGGGTGCAGTCCACAGATGGTGAGGACAAGTAGAGTGGGGCATCACCTCACCCTAGAAGTGCAAGGAGTGGGGGTCTCCCTTTCCCAGAGTAAAGAAGCCATGAGGGACTGTGCTATCTGTCCCAGAGACTATGCTTTTCCCATGATTTTTGTGATCCACAGGCCAGGAGATCCCCTTGTGTGCCTACATCACCAGGACCCTGGGTTTCAAGCACAAAACTGGGCAGCTGCTCAGGCAGACACCAAGCTAACGGCAGGATTTTTTTTTTTTGGACCCCAGTGGTGCCTGGAACCCCAGTGAGACAGAGTCATTCACTCCCCGGGAAATGGGGCTGAAGCCAGGGATTAAGTGGTCTCACTCAGCAGGTCCCATTCCCATGGAGCCCAGCAAGCTAAGAACCACCGGCATGAAATTCTCACTGCCAGCACAGCAGTCTAAAGTCGACTTGGGATGATTGAGCTTGATGGGGGGAGGGGCATCCACCATTACTAAGGCTTGAGTAGGCAGTTTTCCCCTGACAGTGCTAAGGACTGAGCAGAACTCAACACAGCATGGCAAAGCAACTGTGGTCAGACTGCCTCTCTAGATTCCTCCTCACTGGGCAGAGGATCCCTGAAAGAAAGGCAGCAGCCCAGTCAGGGGCTTATAGATAAAACTCCCATCTCCCTGGGACAGGTAGCACCCGGGAGAAGGAGGGGTTGTGGGCACAGCTACAGTGGACTTAAACGTTCCTGCCTTCTGGCTCTGAAGAGAGCAGCGGATCCTGACAAGGAGGGTTCTCACAGCACAGCACTCTAGCTCTGCTAAAGGACAGACTGCCTCCTCAAGTGGGTCCCTGACCTCCATGCCTCCTGACTGGGAGAGACCTCCCAACAGGGATTGATAGACACTTCACACAGGAGAGCTCTGGCTGGCATCAGGCCAGTGCTCCTCTGGGAAGAAACTTCCAGAGGAAGGAGCAGGCAGCAATCTTTGCTGTTTTGCAGCCTCTGCTGGTGATATCCAGGCAAACAGGGTTTGGAGTGGACCTCCAGTATACTGCAGC
The DNA here is from genome assembly GCF_047675955.1 of Chlorocebus sabaeus. Classification (NCBI taxonomy): domain Eukaryota; kingdom Metazoa; phylum Chordata; class Mammalia; order Primates; family Cercopithecidae; genus Chlorocebus; species Chlorocebus sabaeus. The sequence continues at coordinate 60,474,546 of NC_132907.1, read as the reverse complement.
AGACCTGAAGAAGAGGGGCCTGACTGTTAGAAGAAAAATTAACAAATGGAAAGCAATAACATCAACATCAACAAAAAGGGCTGACACACAGAAATCCCACCCATAGGTCATCAGCCTCAATAATCAAAGGTAGATAAGTCCACAAAGATGAAGAAAAACCAGTGCAAAAATGCTGAAAATTCCAAAAGCCAGAATGCCTCTTCTTCAAATGATTGTGACTCCTCTCTAGCAAGGGCATGAAACTGGGCAGAAAGTGAGTTTGATGAATTGACAGAAGTGGGCTTCAGAAGGCGGGTAATAACAAACTCCTCTGAGCTAAAGGAGCATGTTCTAACCCAATGCATGGAAGCTAAGAACCTTGACAAAAGGTTACAGAAAGTGCTAACTAGAATAACCAGTTTAGAGAAGAACATAAATGACCTGATGGAGCTGAAAAACAGAGCACAAGAACTTTGCAAAGTATACACAAGTATCAATAGCTGAATCAATCAAGCAGAAGAAAGGATATCAGAGATTGAAAATCAACTTATTGAAATAACACATGAAGACAAGACTAGAGAAAAAAGAATCAAAAGGAATGAATAAAAACTCCAAGAAATATAGGACTATGTGAAAATACCAAACCTATGATTGATTGGGGTCCCTAAAAGTGACAGGGAGAATGGAACCAAGTTGGAAACACACTTCCAGATATTATCCAGGAGAACTTCCCCAACCTAGCAAGGCAGACCAACATTCAAATTCAGGAAATACAGAGAACACCACAAAGATACTCCTCGAGAAAAGCAACCCTAAGACACAATATCACACTCTCCAAGGTTGAAATGAAGGAAAAAATGTTAAGGATAGCCAGAGAGAAAGGTCAGGTTGCCGAAAAGGAAGCCCATCAGACTAACAGCAGATCTCTCTGCAGAAACCCTACAAGCCAGAAGAGAGTGGGGGCCAATATTCAACATTCTTAAAGAAAAGAATTTTCAACCTAGAATTTCATATTTAGCCAAATTAAGTTTCATAAGTGAAGGGAAATAAAATCCTTTACAGACAAGCAAATGCCAAGGGATTTTGTCACCACCAGGCCTGCCTTACAAGAACTCCTGAAGGAAGCACTAAATATGGAGAGGAAAAACCAGTACCAGCCACTGCAAAAACACACCAAAACATAAAGACCAAGTGACACTATGAAGAAACTGCACCAACCAATGTGCAAAATAACCAGCTAGCATCATGATGACAGGATCAAATTCACACATAACAATATTAATCTTGAATGTAAATGGGCTAATTGCCCCAATTAAGACACAAACTGGCAAATTAGATAAAGAGTTAAGACCCATTGGTGTGCTGTATTCAGGAGACCAATCTCTTGTGCAAAGACATATATAGGCTCAAAATAAAGGGATAGAGGAATATTTACCAAGCAAATGGAAAGCAGAAAAACAAACAAAAACAAAAACAAAAACAAAAACAAAAGCAGGGATTGCAATCCTAGTCTCTGGTTAACAGACTTTAAACCAACAAAGATCAGAAAAGACAAAGAAGGGCATTATGTTATGGTTAAGGGATCAATCCAACAAGAAGAGCTAACTATCCTTAATATACAGGCACCCAATATAGGAGCAACCAGAGTGATAAAACAAGTTCTTAGAGACCTACAAAGAGAAGTAGACTCCACACAATAATAGTGGGAGACTTTAACACCTCACTGTCAATATTAGACAGATCAAGGAGACAGAAAATTAACAAGAATATTGAGGACTTGAACTCAGCTCTGGACCAAGTGGACCTAATAGATATCTACAGATATATACCTCAAATCAACAGAATATACATTCTTCTCAGCACCACATCAACTTATTCTAAAATTGAGCACATAATTGAAAGTAAAACACTCCTCAACAAGTGCAAAAGCATGGAAATCATAGCAGCCTCTCAGACCACAGTGCAATCAAATTAGAACTCAGAGGCTAAAGCAGTGCTTAAAGATAAATTTATAGCAATAAATGCCCACATCAGAAAGTGGGAAAAATCTAAAATCGACACCCTAACATCACAATTAAAAGAACTAAAGAAGCAAGAGCAAACAAATTCAAAAGCTAGCAGAAGACAAGAAATAACTAAGATCAGAGTAGAACTTAAGCAGATAGACACAAAAAAACCTTCAAAAAATCAATGAATCCAGGACCTGTTTCTTTGAAAAGATTAACAAGATAGACAGACCACTAGGCAGAATAATAAAGAAGAAGAAAGAGAAGAATCAAATAGACACCATAAAAAATGATAAAGGGAATATCACCACTGATCCCAGAGAAATACAAACTACCATCAGAGAATACTATAAACACCTCTACACACACACACACACACACACACACACACACACAAACTAGAAAACCTAGAAGAAATGGATAAATTCCTGGACATATACACCCTCCCAAGACTAAACCAGGAAAAAGTCTAATCCCTGAATAGACCAATACCAAATTGAGGTAGTAATTAATAGCCTACCAACCAAAAAAAAGTCCAGGACCAGATGGATTCATAGCCTAATTCTACCAGAGGTACAAAGAGGAGCTGGTAGCTTTCCTTCTGAAACTATTTCAAACAATAGAAAAAGAGGGAATCCTCCCTAACTCATTTTATGAGGCCAGTATCACCCTGATACCAAAACCTGGCAGAGACACAACAAAAAAGAAAATTTCAGGCCAATATCCCTGATGAACATCAATGCAAAAATCCTCAATAAAATACTGGCAAACCAAATCCAGCAGCACATCAAAAAGCTTATTCACCACAATCAAGTTGCTTCATCCCTGGGATGCAAGGCTGGTTCAACATCCACAAATCAATAAACACAATCCATCACATAAACAGAACCAATGACAAAAACCACATGATTATCTCAATAGATGCAGAAAAGGCCTTTGACAAAATTCAACACCCCTTCATGCTAAAAACTCTCAATAAATTAGGTATTAACGGAACGTATCTCAAAATAATAGCTATTTATGACAAACCCACAGCCTATATCATACTGAATGGGCAAAAGCTGGAAGCATTCCCTTTGAAAACCAGCACAAGACAAGGATGCCCTCTCTCGCCACCCCTATTCAACGTAGTGTTGGAAGTTCTGGCCAGAGCAATCAGTCAAGAGAAAGAAATAAAGGGTATTAAGTAGGAAGAGAGGAAGTCAAATTGTCTCCATTTGCAGATGACATGATTGTATATTTAGAAAACCCCATCGTCTCAGCCCCAAAACTCCTTAAGCTGATAAGCAACTTCAGCAAAGTCTGAGAATACAAAATCAATGTGCAAAAATCACAAGCATTCCTATATACCGACAATGGATAAGTGAACTCCCATTCACAATTGCTACGAAGAAAATAAAATACTTAGGAATACAACTTACAAGGGACGTGAAGGACCTCTTCAAAGAGAACTACAAACCATTGCTCAAGGAAATAAGAGAGGACACAAACAAAATGGAAAAAGAATTCCATGTTCATGGATAGGAAGACTCAATATCATGAAAATGGCCATACTGCCCAAAGTAATTTACAAATTCAATGCTATTCCCATCAAGCTACCATTTACTTTCTTCACAGAACTAGATAAAACTACTTTAAATTTCATATGGAACCAAAAAAGAGCCTGTATAGCTAAGACAATCCTAAGCAAAAAGAACAAAGCTGGAGGCATTATGCTACCTGACTTCAAACTATACTACAACGCTACAATAACCAAAATGGCAACTGGTACTGGTACCAAAACAGATATATAGACTAATGGAATAAAACAGAGGCCTCAGAAATAACGCCACACATCTACAATTGAGGGACATTTAAAACTGGCTAAATGCCTATTACTCCTCAAAACTGCCGTCGTGAAAAACTCTCACAGACTGGAGGAGACTGAGGAAACATGAGGACGGAATGAGATGTGCTGTCCTGAGTGGGATTCTGGAACAGGACGTTAGTTGAAAAACTAGTGATATTCAAATATAGTCTGGATTTTGACAATAATGTGGAAATGTTAGTCTCTTAGTTTTGACGAACGTATCATGGTAACGTGAGATTTTAACCTAGAGAAACCTGGGTGAGGTGTGTATGGGAACTCTGTGTCACTTTACAACTTTATTTATTATTCATTTATTAATTATTATTTTTCTGAGACAGAGTCTCACTCTGTTGCCCGGGCTGGAGTGGAGTGGCATGATCTCGGCTCACTGCAACTTCTGTCTCCCAGGTTCCAGCGATTCTCATGCCTTAACTTCCCAAGTAGCTGGGATTACAGGCCTAGGTTACCACGCCCGGTTAATTTTTTGTATTTTTAATACAGACGGGGTTTTGCCACAGGCTGGAACTCCTGACCTCAGGTAATCTGCCTGCCTCGGCCTCCCAAAGTGCTGGGATTACAGGCGTGAGCCACCACTCCTTGCCACTTTACAACTTTTATGTAAGTCTAAAATTATTCTGAAATTTAATAAAATTACAATGCTACCCTGTTGCTTCACCTCCCAAATTCTAGCCCGTTTTAGAACTGTTTGTAGGCTGTAGAATCTCTCATATCTGCATTACACTATGTACTATATTTCTGCTATATTGAATTTCTCCAGAGAAGAGCAAAATACAGAATACCGAACCTCTCAGTGCTGGTGCAAGTGCTGTTACATAGTGTGACCACTAGATGGAGATCGTATCCCGGTGGCTAAAACAGGCAACCTTGACCAAGCGGTGTCTTAGAGCAAAGTTCACGACGAAATCTCTTTTCTGAAATAATGCAATAGGCATGAATCTCAGTCTCCAGACTCTAGGACGTAAGAAATACTAAAGGCTTATGTACTACTTCAGGAGCCAAAGAAAATGAAACTTCAGTCCTTCTTGGAGCAATTCTCTCTTCCATTCAACCCCAGGGAAATGAAAGGTGCCAATGTTCAGGGTTTTACCAATGAACTAGGAGCCCCTGCTGGACCTAGTTACCTGTCCTCACTGAGGACCACTGAGATGTTGAGACAGGAGATAGAAATAAATTATTTAGGCAGATAGTGAGGGTAAGAGTCCTCAGCAAGGCTTCCCTTTTAACAAAAAGCAGCCCAAGAAACTATTTTTTCTAACAAAGAGCAGCCTGAAAATCGAGCTGCGCACATAGATAAGCAAGAGGGAAGCTTGCACGGGTGAATGCCGGCAGCTGTGCCAATAGAAAAGGGCTACCTGGAAGGCACGTATGTTCAACATGGAGGCTCCATCTTCCCTTTTCTTTGTCATCACCTGTACAGTAAAGAAATAGGCAACATGGCGCTGGCCAGGTAGATAACTCGTCTGCATAATAAAAGATTAGGGTGGGGTCAGCAAGCTTTTTGCGCCCTATGCAAATGGCATATCTAGCCCTAACCAGTTTTTCGCACCTTATGCAAATAGCACACCTGGCCCCACCAATCATTCGTGCCCTATGTAAATCACACACTGTCTCCTCAAGCTCATCTATAAAACCCCCTGCATTTCACCACGGAACCGAAAACCCCGTTCAGGAACCCCTATCTTGGCAACAGAGAGAGCTATTCTCTTCCTTTCGCCTACTAAATTTCCGCTCTTAAGCTCACTCTTTTTTTACACATCCTAGTTTTCTGTGGCCGGGAGACAACAAATCTCAGGTATTTACCCCAGACAATGATGCTGATTCGATGTTCTTTGTTCCTGCTCACATGACCTCATCTGGTCTCCAGCTGTCTTGCTTTAGTGTCAGGTTTGGAACCTGTGCACCTTGGCAAGGTTGGGGACCAAGGAACCTAGGACAGGTCTCTCTGCTGTCCTTCTAGGTCCTTTCATGTCCTCAGAGCACTCTCTGGACCCGGGGCACAGATGCCTTCTCCTCCCAGCACCCTAGGACTACTCTTTTGTCTATGCTGGCCTTGCACCCCTCTCTGCCTCTTCAGGCTGCCCTCAAAGGCCCTCTCTTCCATTCACCTCTGTCCATCCGAAGGAAAAAATGGAGGCAGAATTAATATAAGTAGAGAGTATTTGGGCCAAGTTTGAGCACTGCAACCAAGGGGCAGAGACTCAAGTTGCCCTGAATCTATACTTCCATTAACAGCAGTTACAAATGGGTTTTTAAAGGAAAAGAAGCAGTTCCTAAGCTGCTTACCAAGAACTTACATTAAAATAACATAAGCTATTGATAGGCTATAGAATGTTCTCTGTGTCACAAATTTCAGGAGCATAAAGACAATGGGTGAGGCAGCTCTTTGCTAGTTTTCTTTCCTGACATCAAACTCTATTCTCCTCAATGGATTTAAGCATCCATAAACAAATGTTAAGAGGAAATGGTTTGAAAGCAATACCTGCTTTCAACCTGCTATAAACCTTCCCTAAAGCAAGGAAGTACCAGCTGCTATTTTCCACAAAAGAAATAAAATGTAAACTCAAAATTCTTCAGTAAGTACCCCGTCACACCACAGAGGCACACCTCTGTGACCAGCTTATAATAGATGCCTCTATGCCACTGTTTCCTATGCAATGTCAAAATAATAAAAGCTGCTACTTACTAGAAAATGTCTTCCTTTGTTACCTTCTCTCTGGATACCAACTCTGTGATTGACCTCAACAAGGATGAGGAGTGTCAATTCCCACAGAACAGATTTGTTGGGAAGTAACTGATCCCTGGATTGCTGCCTACGGTGGCCCTGCTTATGCAGACAGGTGGCAAAGTGAACCTTCCACAACCCTTGCTTCAGTTCATCTTAGTGAATAACCATTGAGCTTTTCCATAGGTAGAACAAACAAACGACCACTGTGATCACTGTCTAAGATTTACCCACTGACCATAAGGAGCTTATGCTTTCAGGGGAAGACACATCCCTAATTGTGAGAGGGATCATGGTGTGGGTTCTCCAGTTCCACAATGACAGCTTATGTTATATGAAGGGAAAGGTGATGGGTCTTGTTGTCTTAAGTGTTTCTACCTTTCTCCAAAGGAAACAACAAAGCAGCAAGGGCCAAGTGCCCTTCCATCTGCATCTAGATCAAGGCTGAGAACATGTAAGCAGGACTATCCCAGAAGGTAACACCAAACTGGTTTTGCCAGCTGCTGTAATTGAATTGTACCCCCTACCCCAAATTCAGACTCGGAAGCAGTAACTCTCAATGTGACTGTATTTTAAGATGGGATCTTTAAGAGGTAATTAAGGTTAAATCAGGTCATAAGGCTAGACTCTGATCTGATAGGATTAGCATCTTTACCAGAAAATACATCAAAAGCCAGAGAGCTCATGCATGTGGCTTCCCAGCCCCTTGGAAGAAAGGCTATCCGAGGATAAGGCAGGAAACAGCTGTCACTGGGATCAAGGCTGACACCTCAAGCCCGGACTTACCAGAACTGTGAGAAAGCACATTTGTTATTTATGTCACCCCATCTATGGTATCTGTGATGGCAGCCGAGCTGACTACCACACCACATTGCTTCATCACTCACCTAAATCATGCGAAGGGGTTGAGGCCAAGGAAGTCTAGGGGCACATTGATGTGTAGGATTAAGAGGGAAAGTCACGAGAGAACCAACCCTGACTTATGTCCAGGACATAGGGATCAATGCCATACCTACCTGTGACATCTCTCTTTAGGGCCTGGTTAGAGCAGGCAGAAGAGGAGCAGTGGCTGCGCTGGAGCAAACTCTAGCCCCCAGTGTCAGGCAAGTGTGTGTGCTCGCTGGGGCCAGCTGTGGCGCTGTGAAACAGAGCCCCGCTGAGAAGACTGTGTGGGGATCAAACTGTGGCCCTGACAGTGGGCCAGGCAACCAAAGCCCAGGGCCTGAGCGAGGAGTCAGAAGAAGCCGGCCAGAGGAGAGACCTGGCTGCTTCAGCTGACCTACAGCGGCAGGTCCCATGGGGGTCTGCAAGGGTCTCACATTAGCTGCCTGACATGGTTTGGTTTGTCTCCTCCAAATCTCCTGTGGAAATGGGATCCCCAGTGCGGGAGGTGGGGGCCTGATGGGAGGTGTTCGGGTCACAAGGGTGGATTCCTCATGGAATGACTTGGTGATCTCCTTGCAGTAATGAGTGAGTTCTTGCTCGGTTCCTTCAGGCAAGAGCTGGTTGTTTAAGGAGCCTGGCACCTCCTACCCTCTCTCGCTCCCTCTCATCAGTGGGACACACCTGCTCCCTCTTCACCTTCTGCGATGAGTAAAAGCTTCCTAAGACCTCAGCAGAATCAGAGGCTGGCACTATGCTGCCTGTACCATCTGCAGAACTCTACAGGGAGGTCAATTATGCCCTGTCTGTCTTGGTAAATCTTCAGCTTACGTAAGGTGAAGTAAACACATGAGAAGAAGGAGTGAGTCAATGATGCATTCATCTTAGGTTGGGTGAAGGGATGATTTCTGGGTTGTCCTTGTCCTCTACCCATGAAGATAGGCTGGCAAGTGACACTGTCAGGGAGTCCACAGAACTGTTTAGGGCAGTTAATCCAGCGCAACTCCGTATCCAGACAGGTCTGCAGTAACCCCAATTTTTACCTCCACAGAAGAAAGCATTTGAGCGGCAGAAGGAGAGAGACCGCGGCAAGTGTTAGAGCAGGAGTGAAAGTTTATTAAAAAGCTTTAGAGCGGGAGTGAAAGGCAGGAAAGTACACTTAGAAGAGGGGCCAAGAGGGCGACTTGAGAGATCAAGTGCCCCGTTCAACCTTTTGACTTCGGGCTTTATACATCAGCACACCTCCAGGGTCCTGTGTTCCTTCTCCCCGATTCTTCCCTTGGAGTGGACTGTCTGTATGTGCTCGCTTAAGCCCACTCACCAACTCCTGAGATCTTATCCGGAAGCTGCTGATCACCAGTTTCAGGTGTTTTCTATCTACTGGGAGACTGCCTTTCCCTGGCACTGGCTGCAACCAATTATTACTTTAGAGAGACAGTTAAAGACCACCTGACCATCACCTGATGGTCGCCTGACATTCCTGGTGGTGGGGGCAGGGAGCCCTCTCCCACCCTGCTCATGCCTGACTAGCTACCAACTGTAATACTTATAAGAAGAGCAAGAGACACCAGGCAGGCATGCACACAGAGGAAAGACCATGTGAGGACACGGTGAGAAGGCAGCGTTGGCAAACCAAGGACAGAGAAACCAAACCTTTCGACTTCCTCATGTTGGACTTCCAGCCTCCAGAACTGGGTGAAAATCCATTTATGTTGTTTAAGCCATCCAGGCTGTGGTATTTTGTTATGGCAGCCCAGGCTGACTGATTTACTGCCCTGCACACAACTCTGGTGGGATGAGCCACAGCAAAGCCGGAGAGCCAGGCACACCCCGCACCATTGCTGGTTGCCCAGCTAGAGTAAGGCAGGGCGAGGGGAGGCTTCACGCTGGTGAGTATCTAGGATTTTGATAATTACACCAGCTGTGTAAGAGCTCCATCGTCATGGCCAGGTGCAGTGGCTCACGCCTGTAATCCCAGCACATGGGGAGGCTGAGGTGGGGGGATCACGAGCTCAGGGGATCAAGACCATCCTGGCTAATAGAGTGAAACCCCATCTCTATTAAACATTTAAAAAAAAAAAAAAAAGCCAGGCATGGTGGCACACACCTAAAGTCCCAGCTACTTGGGAGGCTGAGGCAGGAGAATTGCTTGAACTCAGGAGGCGGAGGTTGCAGTGAGCCGAGATCGCGCCAGTGCACTCCAGCCTGGGCGACAGAGCAAGACTCTGTCTCAAAAGAAAAAAGAGAGTTCCATCGTCACTAGACTAGACTGGACTTGTTGTGATCTAAAAGTAAGTGAAACTATTACGGGAACTGCCTGGACATTCATCAGAGGGACTGGGAAGCGGGAGTCTGCAGAGTGGTTTCATGGGGACAAAGAACACAGGTGTTCTCTTCTTGTGCCCCAACTAATCCAGCTCATTTAAGGAAACAGCTAAACTAATATTTACTGAGCACTTCCTGATCACCAGGCACTTTTCTAAGCCCTTGCTGTGGATTAATCCCTCAGTCCTCACATGTGAGGCTCCTCCTCATTTCTCGCCAGAAGAAATTGACATGCAGGAAGGTCAGGCATGTCGCCAGGTTCCAGGCATCAGTGTAGCCTCACAGTCCTGCTCCCCAGGGAGGGTGGGGAGGCTGGCTCTTTGGGGGTTAGGTTTGGCTGGGCCCGGAAGCACAGGAAAGACTCTGACAAGCAGGGATGGCGGAAGAAACGCCTTCGAAGCCTCACAGGATTAGGCACAGACACGAAGATGGGAAGAGCAAGGTTTGTCCTAATAATGTCCAGTGAGGGGCATAGAAGTGAGGAACCTAGGGAGGTAGACTGCTGGAAAGAGGGGGGCCGAGTTGTGAAAGACTCCACCCTGTCAGCTAGGAGTCTCTGGATACCGGGTTTCACTTCTCCGCACGTTGTGTGCCATGTGCATGTTTGCTCTTTTTTCATCCTGAAAAAGAGCCTGAAACCACCTTTGCAAAATTATGATGGAGACAGTGAAAGAAATCTAACTTAACTGACTGCATCTTGCTTCTAACCTCCAAGCTGTCCTTGTTTATTCCTGTGAATAGGCTGAGTTAACTTTGGGAGAAATTTAGTTTATAGTTCAAAACAGACAGTAACAGCCCTTTCCCAAAGCAGACCTCCTTCTTCCCTGAGGACTAGATTGCCTTTGTAGTACTAACGTTAGCCACAAAATTAGAAATTATGGTTTAGGAGTCATGCCGCTGGAGGCTACAAGATTCTGACCCTCCCTAAACTGCTCCTAAGATCAGTGCTTGAGATATTCTGCAGACCCTACACTTGATGGATCAGCTGGCACCACACAGATCAATAAACTGGTTCATCTGATCTTGTGGCCACCACCCAGGAACTAACTCAGTGCAAGACAGCTTTGACTCCCTATGATTCAGCATTCCTGGCTCACCAGCTTCCCCCAACCACCAAGTTGTCCTTAAAAACTCTGCTCCCTGAATGCTCATTCGGGGAGACTGATTTGAGTAACAATAAAATCCGCTCTCCCATGCAGTTGTCTCGCATGGATTACTCTTTCTCTATTGCAATTCCCCTGTCTTGAGAAATCAGCTCTGTCTGTTGTGTACAACACAAACCAGTGGGCAAGGTGAGCCCACTGGGTTGTTACAGCCTTTTTCAGTCTGTGGTCAGGTTCCCTCATAATAACAATGCTGGATCTTAGTGACATGCAGATAGGACCCAAGACTGTGGAAGAAAGTAGAATCTCAGGACCCCAAACTCACTATGCCAAAGGGAAAGTTGAGTTTGGGATCTGAGTCACACAACACTTTTTCTTGTTCCCAAACAGATAGCTATAATTTCACAGCCCATGTCATAGCCTCATCCAGAAGCCAGATTCCTACAACAATAGAAGGCCACATACCTCCCTAGATGTACTCCCTCACGAATTGCTCACAAGGACATTTTTTGTGGGCCCCTAAATCTTTTAGATACATATCCCTCCTATAAACAGGCCCTAAATCTGAGTTCTGTTGACTCTCACCCTGACAATATCAATTGCCAGCCTATTTTCACACGTAGAGGACAACACCAGAAATCACCCTCCGCCCACCCTGAGATGAATCCGTCATTGACTTGTCCCATTCCCTCTTTTTACACGTTTACTTTACCTTACGTGAGATGCAGATTTTCCAAGGGAGACCTTTTCCTTTACTCCCTCTTTTCAGGTGTAAAATGTAGACTTACTGAGTGCTAATCAGAGACTCACAAGAACATGACCATCTGCCTCGCTGTCCACCCTTCCTCCCTTTCCCCTTCCTACTTGCTGTTTCTCCTGTAAATGCTGAAGTTCACAAAACTTCATTTGGAAAAAGTGCAAGTCACAGAGGCTCCTGTGACTTGTGTTTTCCCAGGCATATCCTCAAATTTTGGCTAAAAATCCTCTATCAATGGAGACACTTGCCTCAGTCACTTTTTGGTTAACAAGACTGATATGGACAGGAGGCAGGGAAACACCGGGTAGAAGAGGGCGGTTCCCTGGCAAAAGCCCTACCCTCAAACCTGAATACTCATGGCCCTAAATGGGACAGTCATTCCTGTTTTTGTGCCCTAATGTTGCCTTTTGGCCCACCACACCCCACTATCCTGTACCCATATAAACCCCAAACCTCAAGCTCCACGAGCAGAAGAGCACAGAGCAGCAGAGTGGCACCACAGAAAAGGGGAGAAGATAAGGAGCATCTGAACGTCAAGAGGAGTTTGGGGATGGTCAGAGAGGAGATTGGCTGTGGAATGACTGAATTCCAGGGGAAGATCATCTTCCCACTCCATCCCCTTCCCAGCTCCCCATCCATCCTGCTAAAAGCCACCTCCACCTCTCAATAAAATCCCCACATTCACCATTCTTCAAGTCTGTGTGACCTGATTCTTCCTGGACACTGGATGAAGACCCAGGTACCAAGATGGTAGGGTGTAAAAGGCTGTCACCTTGACTCTCCACTGAGCTAGTTTAATACTTAGCCATCCGTGGACGGCAGCTACTAAAAGAGCATTGATTGTAACACACCCCTAGATGCTATCATGGGGTCGGAGCCCAAAAGTGCTTGCTCCAGCTCCTCCACCTGCCCATCTGCATGCTCCCCATCCCGTAAGGTGTTTGAGCATGCAGTGGCCAAGCAAATGAGCCATACCCCTGTCTCGAGTTCTGCGAGGGGACTGGAGAACTCTGTTTCAAGACCAGTAAGGGACAGCCCAGACGGTTGTGTAAGAACAGCAGGACTGAGCCCCATGGGAGTGAAAGGAAGGAGAGTGAGGGCCAGGTCTGGGAGGACTGGGAGAGTGACAGCAGTGGGCTTATGAGGTAAAGGAGGGTTAAGGAGAAAGGGGAAGGGGTAGATGAGTGACCACATGACTCAATCCATTGGCTGCAACACACCACCACGGACTGGGGACTTACAAATAACAGAAATTTACTTCTCACTGTTCTGGAGATTGGAAGTCTAAGGTCAGGGTGTCAGCCAGGTTGGGCCCTGGTTAAGACCCTCTTCTGGTTGCAAATGTCTTCTTCTGGTTGTGTCCCCACATGGTGGAAAGAGAGCTTGCTGAAGTTCCTTTTATTGGGTCACTAATCTCATCATGAGGGCCCCACCCATGAGACCTAATTATCTCCCAAAGGTCCTGCCTCCTTATACCATCCCACTGGGGGTTAGGACGTCAACACGTGAATTTCAAGGAGATGCAAACATTCAGTCCATAGCACCCAGCCGCAGTGAAAACACATGACATACACAGGGGCAGAACAAAGGGAATTCCAACTTGCTGCACCTTCCAATTAGAAACACACATTCTGTCCCTGCAGAAACTCTGCTGTCACAGCCCATTTGGGCTCTAACAGGACTCATACAGGCTTTCTGAAATCAACTTACACCATTTCTGCAAAGCCATATTAGATCACCTGTTTCAAGCCCCACTTGATGTCAGAAAGGCTGCTGAAGAGTCCAGATCTCTGGACTCTTTTCTTGCCTACTCACTGCCTTTCCTTTCCTACTTACCACCTGAAGTGAGGGGTCAGGGTGCAATTTTTAGTGGGGGAGGGTTAGGAACATGTTTTTGCAGTGTCTCTCAAAATCACATGACCAGAGAACAAAAACACAAACTATCACGATTCAACTCAGAAAGCACAAAAGGGCTTTCAGCTCAACAGCTGGTGGAGAGCGCTTGCCTCCCTTCTCTCTGCGGGGTCTCAGAAGCCAGACAGTAGACCTGTGATTTTGCTGTGCAATGAATCAGTGATTTTGTATTCATAATCATTGTCCTTGAAGATGCTACAGGTTAATTAAAAAAGACATTTAATGTTACATGAAGGCTGTTTGCTAACATTTTTCATGCCCCCAAACAAAAAAAAATTCATGTTAGAGAACTGAATTCATTCGCCAACAAGAGGTACCATCCAAAACTAAACTATATTTAATAACAACAACAAACATTAGGACAATTTGCATGGATAAAGAACTAAAACTTAGGTTCCAGTTCTAGGCTTTGCTAGTAATCCATCCTGAGAGGTCAAGGGAGTTCCTCATGGCTCTTTGACTTAGTTTCCTCTTCCACAAAATGAGGAGTTTGAAAGGGGTGGCTTTATAATTATTTGTTAGCAACACCCAATTTTTCCCCAGAACTTTAATATTAAAAAGCAGACGTAAATATAAAATATGTTTATATATATATAAATAATCTCAAATGCATATTTGATTATAAAATAATGAAACAAGGCTGTTTGTGTATCTTACTTTAGTTGTCATGTATCACAAGATATCCTGATTGTTCCAAAAGAGTGTTTGCAAAGCCTTTCTTCCTCTCTCTCTCTCTCTCTCTCTCTGTTTTTTCAGTGATTGCCTTGCCAAATAAGGGCACTCATTAACTAGAGCAGAATAGATTTAAACCGGAGGTCATCAAAACCAAAATGAATCCAAAAAAAACCTAGCTAATCAGGTAGCATGTAGTAATGCATTTGGGTGTGTCAATAAATTTGAATATGCATTTTAATAGCACTTTTTATCACAGGCTAAAATATATTTTTAATGGCATTGGAATAAAACATTTGAACAGCCATCCAAGCCCCTCTGTGGAGCCCTGGGGTTCACAGAGCACCCTTTGAAATCCACTGGGCTGCATGTTCTCTAAGGCAGGTGTCTCCAACCCCTGGGCCATGAACCAGTACTGGTCCCTTCCCTATTAGGAATCAGCAGCACAGCAGGAGGTGAACAGTGAGCAGCTGACATTACTGCCTGAACTCTGCCTCCTGTCAGATCAGTGGGGGCATCAGATTCTGATAGAAGCACAAACTCTATTGTGAGTTGTGCACGTGAGTTATCTAGGTTGTGCACTCCTTATGAGAATCTAATGCCTGATGATCTGTCACTGTCTCCCATCATCCCCAGATAGGACCATCTAGTTGCAGGAAAACAAGCTCAGCTCCCACCGATTCTAAATGTAATGTGCCTGAATCATCCTGAAACCATCCCTCCTCCCCAACCTCTCTAACCTCCCCAACCACAACCCCTTCCAAAGTGTCTTCCACAAATCTGGTCCCTAGTGCCAAAAAGGTTGGGGACTGCTGTTCTAAGGTGTCTTGTGGTCTGACTATCTGTGATCACTGCCTCTCCCCTGCAGCCTCACCCCCCACCCCCACCCCTTTATTCACTCTACAAATATTTATTGAGTCCTCTTGTGAATCAGGCGCAGTTGAGGCCCTTGAGACACTTCAGTGAAACTACCCAAATATGTACACAAGCCCTACACAGGAACTTTTATTTTTCCTTTTGTTTGTTTGTTTGTTTGTTTGTTTGTTTGTTTTGAGATGGAGTTTCACTCTTGTCACCCAGGCTGTAGTGCAATGGGGCGTTCTCGGCTTACAACCTCCACCTCTCAGGTTGAAGCGATTCTCCTGCCTCAGCCTCCCATGTAGCTGGGATTATGGGCACCCGCCACCACACCTGGCTAATGTTTTTGTGTGTGTTTTCAGTAGAGACAGGGTTTCACCATGTTGGCCAGGCTGGTCTCAAACTCCTGACCTCAGGTGATCCACCTGCCTCAGCCTCACAAAGTGCTGGGATTACAGGCATGAGCCACCGCGCCCAGCTGCCCTACACAGGAACTTTACCCTTGTGCTTGCAGCTGTTTCCTTTACAGCTTTGAAAGCAATTCTAGTTGATACTGTATCAAATACACCCCAGTTCTTTTCTGAGTGACTGAGTTTCCCACTCAGTTACCAGTTCCTGGACATTAAGAGAAGACGGCAGACAATTCATCAACCGGCTGACAGGCCGCTGCTCAAGACAAGATATCTGTTTGTACAATTTCCTCTCTCATTTGTTAGCTAAACTGAAAGAACAACTAAGCAAGCAAGGTTCCCTAGTCAAGCAAGATCCTCGCCAGATCCAAACACTGCTTTGAGTTTTGGGAAGCCTTCTGGGTTAAGCCATTAACATTTGGTCCATTTTGTGTCTGTATTTTGTATTTCTTCAAGATGCTTTAAACAAGGTTGTAGATTTTTAGAAAATATGGTTCCTTTTTCAGAAAAACTCAGGGTCCTTCCAAAATGCTCTCAAAGCCTGACCAACTGGTGGCTTAACATTTAAGCCTTTGTAAACCTGGAGAATAATGGATTGGAGAAGCCTGTTTTATTAAGTCTCTTTCCCTTTAGAAGCAACCCTCAGAAGCCCCATCCAACTATTGGTGGGATATTTAATTATTCCAGATTCTTCCAGAATGTCACTGGGGATTCAGATGATGTCATTTGGGTTCTGTGATGCGACTTTTAACAACTGGTTTATCTCCCAAGAACAGGAGTAAATACACAGAATAAAAAGCTCAAGAGTCCGTGCCCAGTAGGTGGTGCTGCTCTTCCTTCTGTTGGGATTCGATTCAGCCCTGCTGGGAACAAAATCATCTGTTGGAAAGGGTATGCAGGAGGTTGGGGTAGGCAAACGTATGGGAGGCAGAAAGGCAAACAATTTTATCAGCTTTCCTGACATACTGAAGATAATCAAAGCAGGCAAAGCAAACCACCCCAAAATTCACAGACTATTTGGCTTATATCTTTGAAGTATAAAAACATCCTGTACTGAATTTAAGTTAATCAACAATGATAGAATGTTTAGAACGATGTAATCAAGTGCTTGCTATTTTCCTGAAGTCTCCAACGAGAGTAACTTCCAAGAGCACAGATGTTCCTTGACTTATGGGGCTACATCCTGTAAACCCATCGTGAGCTGAAATTATCATAAGTAGAAAATGCATTTAATAATCCTAACCTACTGAACACCATAGCTTAGCATAGCGTACCATAAACGTGCTGAGAACACTTCTATTAGCCTACAGTTGGGTGAAATCATGTAACACAAGCCTATTTTATCATGAAGTATTGAATATCTCATGTGATTTATTGAATACAGTACACTGTAGGGCACAATATCAGTTGTTTGTCCTCATGACTGTGTTGCTGACTGTTGCTGCTGCTCACCATCCCTGCCTGGCACGATGAGAGAGCATCGTACTATATTGCCAGTCCCGGAAAAGATCAAAGTTCAAATTTGGAAGTATGGTTTCTACTGACTATGTGTGACTGTTTTAAATAGCTTATAATTTGATTTAGTTTCGTTTTTTAAAAAAACTAAACACGAGAGCCCCCTGTCTTTTAAAGGCATTTAAAGACGTTTAAAGAGAAACATATTTTTTCTGCACCACCGTAAATCTTAGATCGAACCATGGTAAGTTGGGGACCTTCTGCATATGTCTTTGACCTTATCCCCCCAAGGGCACCCAAATCCCAGGAACGGCCTTCCAAGGGTGGCTTAAATAAGAGGTAAAGGGATGAACAAGGGTGGTTGCCCAGACCAGAGGAGCACTCTGAAAGCAGTAACATTTAATGCTCGAACCTCTCTACAAGAGTCGTCATGAGGTTGCACAAAATCATGTGGACATTTGCACTGAGAACCCACTCTTTCCCAAGGCAACTCCTCCAATCTTCCAGGAAATCCAATGGACCCTGCACCTTTCTAGTTCTGCCATTTGAGGCCTCGTGAAACAAGCCTGACTCGGCATCTCGGTGACCAGTCCTTCAAATATTTGCCCACAGCTCTTATGTTTCTCTCTGAGTCTTTTCTCCTCCAAAGTAAACATCATGGTTGTTTCAGCATTTCCATAGCGTACTAGCACAGTTCTATTAATATTTCAGTTGCAAGTTACAGAAATAGGTTCTGGTGAGCGTTACCTGAGATATCTCATAGAATCAAGAGAGGAATTAAACATCTCCAACCTGAGAAGAAAGTTGCTAGGATTCAGAGTAGGACTCAGCGTCCTCTTACTGCAGTCCTGCCATTCACATAACTCATTGGTGACTTTCATGTCAATTTCAACTTCCTATTGAGATTCTGAAGACCTACCTGGGATTAGCCAACCCTGCCCAGGAGCCTGCACCACATAACATAGACATGGCTACCGAGTTCCAACGCAGAAAAGTGAGAACACACAGGTTATTTCTTATTCTGATCTCTCCTCTGAACATGGGCTATTTGTTAGTGTTTGCTTTACTGTGTGGGGCCGAGTACTGAGGGCATCTCTGACCACACAGAGCAGAGCAGGACCATCACCCTCTTGTTCTGGACTCTATATTTTTATTATTATGGCCAAAGATAATGAGCTTTTTTTTTTTTTTTGATTCACATGACTTCTCTTGCCTGTTGTTAGGTCACATCTCTTTCATCTTGTACTTCACTCTTCTGGTCTGGTGACTCTAAATGCCAGACCATATCCCTGAGAATTTTCATTTGAAACATCTGAGATGCTGTTCCAGCCTGCCAAAAGTTTTTGGATCTTCATTCTATCACCCATCATAGGATAAATGTATGCCAAGACTACTTTTGTCTATTAATTTAGCAAAGTTTCATTGTATTTTTTTGGTAAGAAACTAAGTTTGGCCGGAGAGATAACAGAGTCACTGAGCTATGCAGAAAAGTCATAGAAAATGTGTAAGAGATCTAGTCATTCTACTTCTAGGAATTTATCATCAGAAATTATCGGGCACATAAACACAGGTTTGAATGCCTACATTTCTGTCTCATTATTATTTGTAACAAAAAAAAATGAAGCACATTTACGGCCAAACAGTAAGGGAATGCTTACATAAATTTTAATATATTAATTTAATAAAATATATTGTCACCAATAAAAATGTTGTTTACACATACATCCTCAAGACATGAGAAAATATTATAAAATACGTATGCAATTTAAGTTCAGAAGAAACTAAAAAATCAATAATGTTTTGATTTTTGTCTTTTTATTTTTTTTATTTGCCCCACCTTGAGAAAGTAATGCCTTTTTATTCTTAATAAAAAATAAACTGAAGCAAATATAACAAAATGTTATCTCTGGATGATGGAGTTTTGGTGATGTTATTGTCATCTTTATACCTTTCTCTATTTTTTAACTTTATAATGAATATGTATTTCTTCTCTTATAGAAAATCTTTTTTAAAGAAAGCTTGTTTCATGATCATTCACAGAACTTGACCATTGATAAATTCTTTGCATTTTTATGCTATGGGACTTTTTAATTTTTTTTTTTTTAAAGCCGTGATCAAGCCCAGAGTTTCCTTGGCTTCCCCTCCTCATGTGTCTTGATAGTAGAGCCACCCCGCCTGCATTACTAGACCTTCCTGTTGAGCCAGTCCTCCACCTTGGAACTGACAGCTGTGAAGCTTGATGTCTCCACCCTCCTGTCCATCAACAGCTCCTCACAGTTTTGGTTACTGCCATCCTCTACCTCAGGCTCAGCCTTACCCATGTTCTGAGTTTATCAGGTGAGCAGCAGGAAGAACATCAGCATGTCAGTCTCAGACCTAGTGTGACCTGCCATCATGTCACAGGCCCATCTCCTGGGTTCTGTGTTCTGGGAAAAATCCTGGTTGTCATGGAGATTTTAAGTAAAAGGGTTTCTGTGGTTGGCAACCACAGAACTGAGCTTCTGCCTCGATTTCCCTATAATTATCACCTTACTTCCATACTAAGATTAGCCCTTGGGGCCCCAACCTATTTGGCTGTTGTCCTGTCACCCCACTCAGGTCTTGCTAGTGATACCTTTATCCCCTCACCTTTCACACCCTGCCTGGGCTCCTAATGATCCCCCAGAGCCAACAGTGTCTGCCACCTGGGGTTTCTGCTCATCTGTGCTCCTTGCTGGGCTGGGTGTCTGGCTTCTCTCTCTTTCCCAGCCTTTATTTTTCTCATGTGAGTGTCCTCCTCCTTTGCTGCCTGCCTGTGTCATCGAGGACTCAGGATGTCTCATGCCCCAGCTGAGGCGCCCTGTGAAATTGCACATGTTAAACATGGTGGCCACATCTGGTACTAGGAAAACCGGAGGAATGGGGAGAAGTACTCGGGGAGGGGATTATCTTTAAAATGTGTTTTTTCAAGCCAGGTACAGTGGCTCACACCAGCACTTTGGGAGGCTGAGGTAGGTGGATCACTTGAGGTCAGAAGTTTGAGACCAGCCTGTCCAACATGGTGAAAACCTGTCTCTACTAAAAATACAAAAATCAGCTGGGTGTGGTGGTGGGCTCCTGTAATCCCAGCTACTCGGGAGGCCGAGGCAGGAAAATCACTTGAACCCAGGAGGCAGAGGTTGCAGTGAGCCAAGATCGTGCCACTTCACTCCAGCCTGAGCAACAAGAGTGAAACTCTGTCTCAAAAAAAAAAAAAAAAAATTAAAAAAAGTATTTTTTATTATAAAAGTAGAAAATAAAAATTATATTTATTTCATTGACAAATAACCTTCACTACTTAATATCTTAGTTTTTCTTATAGTCTTTTTGGTTGCTACGTAATTTTTATAGTTGCTGAAACTACTTAAAGGACTGGAATGGTCTTGCCACTCTTCTACTTTCTTCTTTCCCTTTCCTTCTCTCCCTTCTTGCCCATCCTTTTTTGACTACGGGTACATAAGGTAAGTTCAAGTGAGGGGGAAGAGGTACAATTAATTAGCATCTAGTTATCTCATTACTAACTGTGGTTCCTTAACTGGGTTGATTTGTTTGGATGCGCAGCCTTCTTACAGGTACCAGGTACCAACAGGAGTCACCCTCTATAGACCAGGGAACTTCACCTGCCGTGAGATGTAGTGGCTTGCTCCTCATGACACAGTTAGCGAGAGGCAAGGCTGAAGTGAAGTACAGCCTTCAAAGGCCATTTCTTTGTGTCCCTGTTGTAAGCACTGAACCCATGGGATTTGACAACCATCAGCCTGGGGTCAGATTTCAAATGGGGAAAAGTCTCAGCAAGTGAGTGGAGTAGGAGGTGAAAGCAGCAGCAAGGAAACAGCGGCTGGGGTGGGGTTGGCCCCTGCTGGGCCCTATGCTGGGCTTTCTGGAGGAGCTCCACAGAGCCCAGGCCTATTTTCCCATTGGAGAAACCACTTTTGTGTCCTTAGACACAAACTTTGTTTTTCAGTCTATTTGTCCCTTTCTGGTGGGCCATTGATCAGAGGAGCAGCCATGAGGCCCACCCACCGAGAGCAGGGTTTGTCTTCTTCTGGATTTGTGTGTGTGTGAGTGTATTGTGGGGTGGGGGTTTCAATCACACACAGAATAGAATGGAGTTCCCCAGGGCTCCCACCAAACTGCACAACCTTCACCATAGCCAGTCCTCAGCAGCACTGGCTGTTCTTCTATCCGCCCCTCCTAGACCTTCTCCTTAGGCTTCTGAATGACCGTCACTCATTTTCTCTGAAAAGAAGAAAAATGTATCCTCAGTTGCACTCATATTAGTGTCTGCCCTCTGGGAGCTCGGCTTTTTCTAAGCTGAGACCATGCAGCAGACATGCAGAATAGGCTGTGGGTGAGCCAGACGCTGGGGGGATGGCAGGGACAGCGGGAGCAGGCAGCATCTGTCTCAAGATGTGGCCCTAGGGCGACTTCAGCAAGTCCTGCAGTGAACTGTTCATTTCTTATCCCACAAACATTTACTCCAGAGCCACTAAGTGCTCAAGAGGGATATGACACCATCTGCACAGCTTTCTGGTGACTGAATCCAGAGGTAAAGCTTTGAGAATCTGCGGCCCTGTGCTGCTAGGCTCAGCCCATGTGTCCCGGAAACCACAGTCTGCAGACAGGGCCAGGCAGCGACGGGGTAAATGGGGGACAAATAAAGATGGTGGAGTGCTGGTGACCTTAGTTCTGCAGCAGAATTCTTGCTTTAACTTCAAAATGCCCTCCAACTCTTTTGCTGCTCCACATAAATAAACAAGAGAGCTTGTCCAGAGCGCTTACAGGGCCTAAAGTCAGAAATGGTTTGAGCCAGAGAAAATTATTAAGGTTAACTATTTTATCAAAAAGAGCAGAACCTGATGGAACATCAAAATCATCGCTACCTTAAGGTAATTTAAAAACGACTTTATGCGGGAAAGGAGAGAGATGAGTTTCTTCCTCAACATGAAGATTAACATTCTTTTACAGTTTGTAGTCTCACTTTTGTGACAGACTAGTCAAAGAGAAATTGGGTAAAATCTTTTTTTTTTTTTTTTCTGAGACAGGGTCTTGCTCTGTCACCCAGGCTGGAGTGCAATGGCATGATCATAGCTTACTGCAACTTCGAACTCCTGAGCTAAAGCAATCCTCCCACCTCAGCCTCTTGAGTAGCTGGGACCACAGGCATACACCACTGTGCCTGGCTCTATTTTTTTTTTTAGAGAGATGGGGTCTCCCTTTGTTGCCCAGGCTGGTCTTGATCTTCTAGGCTAAAGGGATCCTCCCACCTAAACCTCCCAAAGTGCTGGGATTACAGGTGTGAGCCACTGCACTCAGCCAAATCTAATTTTAAATGGCAAGTTTTCTGCATCTCCATCCATTAATATTTCCCATAAACACGAATATTAAAGTACATTATATCTTAATTCTCTCTTAAGAAGGATTATCCTTTCTTCTGAGTTTATAGACTTGTAATTATAAGGTATTATAATGGCTTTCTTTTCTGAAAGAGTGATGATAATAAAAAATAGCTGCTCTTTTTTTATTGTACTTTAAGTTCCGGCATACATGTGCAGAATGTGCAGGTTTGTTGGTATACATGTGCCACGGTGGTTTGCTGCACCCATCAACCCGTTACCTACATTAGGTATTTATCATAATGCTGTCCCTCCCCTAGCCCCCCACCCCCCGACAGGCCCCGGTGTGTAATGGTCCCCTCCCTGTGTTCATGTGTTCTCACTGCTCAACTTCTACTTGTGAGTGAGAACATGCAGTGTTTAGCTTTCTGTTCCTGTGTTAGTTTGCTGAGAATGAGGCTTTCTAGCTTCATCCGTGTCCCTGCAAAGGACATGAACTCATCCTTTTTAATGGTTGCATAGTATTCCGTTGTGTATATGTGCCACGTTTTCTTTATCTAGTCTATCATTGATGAGCATTTGGGTTGGTTCCAAGTCTTTGCTATTGTGAATACTGTGGCAATAAACATACATGTGCATGTATCTTTATAGTAGAATGATTTATAATCCTTTGGGTATATACCCGGTAATGGGATTGCTGGGTCAAATGGTATTTCTGGTTCCAGATCCTTGAGGAATTGCCCCACAGTCTTCCACAATGCTTGAACTAATTTATACTTCCACCAACAGTGTAAAAGCGTTCCTATTTCTCTACATCCTCTCCAGCATCTGCTGGGTTTCCTGACTTTTTAATGATCACCATTCTAACTGGCGTGAGATGGTATCTCATTGTGGTTTTGATGTGCATTTTTCTAATGACCAGTGATGATGAGCTTTTTTTCATATATTTGTTGGCCATAGCTGTTCTTTTTAAATCTTCTTGTATTAAAAAGTTGACAATCTTATGTTGGCCGCTGCTATGGTTCAAACGTTAGTGTTATAGCATTAGGAGATATACCTAATGTAAATGACGAGTTAATGGGTGCAGCCCACCAGCATGGCACATGTATACATATGTAACAAACCTGCACGTTGTGCACATGTACCCCAGAACTTACAGTATAATAGAAAAAAAGTTAGTGTCTCCCCGAAATTCATATGTTGAGATCTAATCCCCAATAAGGCAGTTAAAAGAGGTGGGTCCTTTGGGAGGTGATTGAGTCATAAGGATGGATCACTCATGAGTGGGATTAGTACCCTTATAAAAGAGGTCCAAAGGAGCTTGTTCACCTCTTCCATAGCATGAGGACACAGTGAAAGGTTCATCTCTGAACCAGAGAGCTAGTGCTCAGCAGACATGGACCCTAAGAGAAACTTGGTCTTGAACTTCTCAGCATCCAGAACCATAAGAACTAAATTTCTTTTGTGTATAAGCCACCTAGGTTGTGGTATTTTGTTACAGCAGTCTGAACAGATTAATATTTTTTAAATTTTTTAATTCTAATATTTTTAAATGTCACAGCAAATCTGGAAGTGCCTCTTTCTCACACCCTCCTCTCACCCCCCAAAAATCAAGAAACAGAAATGCAACCCTATGTGTGATAAACCTATGTAGTATCTGCAACTCCCACTGAAATATCTGATGAAAGAATTCCAAACCCACTGCAAGTCAAACAGGAAGGCAGGGAGGATCTGAGAGAGGTGGCGGGCACCAGAGGGTGGGAGCCAAGTTTGGCCCCTGTGAGAAGTCGAGAATGTGATGCTGAGAGAGGATTCACTCCGATTCAGATTCACATATGCACAGGAAGCAGTCTCTGTGGGAGACAGGAGGAAGCAAGCGTTTCCACCCTGCATTATGAGTAACCCTACAGCTGCTGTCAATTGTCTGGAGAGAAACACAGGCTAAACTATTCGCCCACCCAAACAACCCCAAGTTGTAAGAAACAGCACTGTGATCCAGGGAGAATTCCTACTAGCTCTGTGTATCAGTTATCAATTGCTGTGTAACAAACCATCCCCACAACATAGTGACTTAAAACAACTGTTTTGCTGACTAAAGACCCTGTGGGTAAGCAATTTGGGCTATGTTCAGTCAGACAGTTCTTTGGGTGGTCTCGCCTTGGGTCACTCATGAGGCTGTAGTCCTCCTGTTCTTTGAGTGTTTCTGGATGTTACCTCCCTCATGTGTCCGGCAGTTGGTGCTGGAAAAACATTTAGCTGGCCTCAGACTTCCCCCATAACAACCTACAAGACTAGAATTCAACAGCACAATGCCTTCCAGGTTTCAAGAGAAAAAAGAAGGCTACAGTAAAATGTTTTTGAATGTACAAGAATTCAGAGAATATAGTTTCCATATGCTCTCTTTGAATTAATCATGGGGGGAAGAAAAGGTGAGGTTTAGTCATGGGCTGAACTGGGTCTCACCTCCTCCAAATTCATGTGTTCAAGTCCTAAACCCTGGTACCTTCGAATGTGATATATTTGGATATAGAGCCTTCAAAGAGGTAATTAAGATAAAAAGAGGTCATATGGAAGGGCCCTATTTTAATATGACTGATGTCCTTACAAGAGGAGGAAAGTTAAGTACAGACAATTACAGAGAGAAGATTGAGGCCATCTACGAATCCAGGAGACAGTCCTCAGAAGGAACCAACCCCACTGATCTTGATCTTGGGGCTTCTGGCTTCCAGAATTGTCAGAAAATAAATTCCTGTTGTTTAAGCCATACAACCTTTGGTACTTTGTTCTGGCAGCCCCAGTTGGCTAATATGCCAACCGAGAGCAATTATTAAAACTAATGAAAACAGAAGAGGGATGAGCATTTGAGCATTGAACCGTTTCACCACAGGACCAACTCTAAACCAAATGTGGATAATAAATTGCACATTAAGTCCAAGTGTGGTGGCTCGCACCTATAATTCTAGCACCTTGGGAGGCCAAGGTGGGTGGGTCGCTTGAGCCCAAGATCTTGAGACCTGCCTGGGCAACATGGCGAAACCCCGTCTCTACAAAAAATACAAAAATTAGCCCAGCATGGTGGCTCACACTTGTGGTCCCAGCTATGCGAAAGGCTGAGGTGGGAGGATCGCCCAGGAAGAAGAGGCTGCAGTGAGCCAAGATTGCACCACTGCACAGCAGCCTGGGCAACAGAGTAAGACTATACATACATACATACATACATACATACATACATATATATATAGAGAGAGAGAGAGAGAACATTAGCAGAATTTTTCTAAGTGCATAAACCTGATTTTAAGAGACCTGGGGTCCAGTTGTGCCTAGGTCACCAAGTAACACCTACCTTGGGCGAGTCCATTGGATTCTCTGGTTAATTACACTTTGCTCCATGGAAACGAGTGACTTTCAAAGTGGGCTCTAGAGAATATTAGGCATTTGGCATGAGAGCCTCAGGAACTACCAAGTGGATGAGGAGCGAGTCTGTGGGGCCTATACCCTTCCCCACTTCACCGGCACCCCCATGGGCTTCTGAGTAAGATTTCACTGGGGGGCAGGTTACCGTGGCTTAAGAAAACCTGAACACCTGCAAACTGGGTCATTTCTGAGTTCTCTTCCTAGTCAAAAACCATCAGCATTTTCAGTTTTGTTTCATCCCTTTCACATTAAGAAAATGCAAGGTCTGTTGTGTAGTTATATGGGATTTGCCTAAAAATGAGTGCTTTGCTACCCAAGGCCCAACACAGGGGCAGAAGCCAAGCCTGGCTCCCTCTCTTTTAGGACGGGACCTCCCGTGGGAAGTGGATGCTGCTGCCAAGGGCCGAGAGGTGATTGATCGAAGAAGCTGCATAGCGAGGGAATCTTGGGAGCTGGCTGCCAGGCTCTGGAGTGCCCTTGGAGGAACAACTCGGAGTGACCGCTGTTCCTAGCGGACAGAAATAGGCTCCACTGGGAGCACTGGTGCGGAAGCAAATCTTCAGCATGGATCCTTTCCACTCCTCCTCAGCTCGCAGCTTGGTTCTCAGAACCACACTTCGGTGGGGTTAGGAATTCTCGCTCACAAGCCAACAAACAGCAAATAACAGCTTCTAAAAGACTCGCCTAGGATTTCTCCTCAAACTATCCTTGAAGAGCCTGCCTAGAAGGTAGCATCCCCCACATACTCGGTACCACTGCAGGCTACACTCTTTCAGGAGTAGAACACAGTCTTTGCTCTCTGTCAGGACTTCTGAAATGTTTTTATTGGGAGCTGGAGGCTGTTTTCAAGGTGTGAGGGGGTGGGTGAAAGGGCATGAATAGCCACATACCACATGAATAGCCACTCAAAATTGTCTGAGGAGAGACTGACAGAAGGTTCCCCTGGGACTCAAGCAGTTGTTTCTTTTCCAGGAAATTTCAGACAAGTTCATAGACCACCATGAGCTTGCAAATAAACTGTTAATAAAGAGACTTCCAGATGGGCTGGAGCAGGAAAGGGGAAACCCTGAGGCCATTCAGCAAACAAAACAGTAAAACAAGGTGGGGATCCATAAGACAGGGAGGCTGAATGTTAACCTGGCTGGGGAGACCGTAGGCCACAGGAAATTGTCCAGCGCTCACTCTGCAGAGGCTCTGAAGGCCGAGGACCATCAGGCTCTGGCAGTCAGCCAGGGTGATCGAGGTCTATTTGACTGGGCTTCTAATGGCTCCTTGGAGACCTAGTGTTGGACAAGAATTGAGTAGAGCAGCCAGTTGCCTGATGGGAATCCCCACAGCACAACTTGGATGTGCTTTTCATGTGATTTAAGAGCCCTGGTTGCCTCTCAAAGGGAACATAGTGCAGCTGGCCCATAAAGCTGTCGTTGTTTGGGGTTTTGGAAAATTCTCTTCTGAGAGGGTCAGAACAACCCTGAGTCATGACCGGGGCCAGAGCTCAAGCTACTCAGCGAAACCGCTGCCCAAGGGTGATGGGGTCAGCCAGCCAAACACCTAATCAGGGCTGCAGCTTTCCACATGGGTGGGAGCCCATGCATTGGTCTCATGGGGTCTCAATTCCACTTCCTAGGTGGTCTGAGACCTAGCAGTTCTCCAAGACACTAGGTCTCCAAGGAGACATTAGAAGCCCAGGCAATTACCGTAAGCCAGGAAGCAAGGAAAAGCAACGATTCTACTGATGGTCCACACCAGTCCCACACTTTATCATGGAAGATTCGGTTCTAACAAACCCCACAGGCAGGAATTCAACACTCAATGGAGTTAGAAACTTCTACTTCGTTTTTTTTTTTTTTTTTTTTTTGAGACCGAGTTTTGCTCTTATTACCCAGGCTGGAGTGCAATGTCACAATCTCAGCTCACTTCAACCTCCTCCACCCGGGTTCAAGCGATTCTCCTGCCTCAGCCTCCTGAGTAGCTGGGATTACAGGCATGCACCACCCCACCCAGCTAATTTTTGTATTTTTAGTAGAGACAGGGTTTTACCATGTTGGCCAGGCTGATCTCGAACTCCCAACTTCAGGTGATCTGCCCACCTCAGCCTCCCAAAGTGCTGGGATTACAGGCATGAGCCACGGCGCCTGGTCTTCTACTTCTTAAACAATAAAAATGTTGTTTCAGAAAACTGAAACCCTGAGATGCTGCAATGTTGCTCTACTCCCACTCCAATTTAGAACATCACTCAGTTATTTATTTATTTATTCATTTATTTGGCAAATATTTAATACTCACTGAATATAAAACAACAGCAGCAACAACAATAACATGGCCTGGTACTCTGCTAAGCACTACAGTGAAAGAACAGATACAGTTCCCTTCATTTTTTTTTTCTTTTCTTGTTTTCTTTTTTTTGATACAGAGTCTCGCTCTGTCGCCCAGGCTGGAGTGCAGTGGCACAATCTCAGCTCACTGCAAGCTCTGCCTCCCGGGTTCACGCCATTCTCCTGCCTCAGCCTCCCTAGTAGCTGGGACTACAGGCATCCGCCACCACACCCAGCTAATTTTTTGTATTGTTTTTAGTAAAGACGGGGTTTCACTGTGTTAGCCAGGATGGTCTCGATCTCCTGACCTCGTGATCCACCTGCCTTGGCCTCCCAAAGTGCTGGGATTACAGGCGTGAGCCACTGTGCCCGGCTACAGTTCCCTTCTTTATAGATCACACAGTATCATGGAGGAAACAGATATTATTTCTTTTATTTATTTAATACTCACATAATCCCTGCTATGCACAGAGCACTGCTCTAAGCACTTTACAAATATAAACAGTTAATCCTCTCCCCAACCCTATGAAGTAGGTGATATTAATATCTCTATTTTACAGATGAGGAAACTGAGGCACCAGACATTAAAATAACTTTCCTGGGATCACACAGCTGGGAAGCGCTTAAATCCAGGTAGTCTAGCTCCAGCACTCAGACCCTCAAATGTTACAGTAGGCTGCCTTTTAAGCAGATAAATGCTAATCAATAGACTATTCAGAAATGAAGACTGTGCTCGGCACTCTGAAAGAAAGCCAGGAAAGAGCAAGGGGATTTTTCACATTGGTGAAGAGTCAGGGTAGACTTCTCTGCAGAAGTAACAGAAAGGAGGAAGATTGCTCCAAGCAGGGAAAGTTCCAAAAGCAAAGGCCCTTGAGTAAACAAGTCTTAGTGAATTCAAGGACCTTGGAAAGAGGTTAGAGTTGTCAGAGGGCAAAGGGCACGTGAAGGGATGAGGTTGAAAGGGAAAAGGGTAGGCAGTGTCAGGTCAGACTCAGTTTTGTTTGGTGGTTCTCAAAGTCAAGTGGAAAAAAGGGCCCATTTTTGGAAAACAGCCGTAGGAAATAGAATGATCAAGTAGGGTAGCTTCATATTTTCATTTCAAAAAGGGCCCCTGATATGATTTAACTCTGTTTCCCCACCAAAATCTCATCTCGAATTGTAATCCCCACATGCTGAGGGAGGGACCTGGTGGGAAGTGATTGGATCATGGGGGTCGTTTTCCCCATGCTGTTCTCGTGATAGTGAGTGAGTTCTCACCAGAGCTGATGGTTTTAAAGTGTGGTACTTCCTGTCTCTCCTGCTGCCTTGTGAGGAAAGTACTTGTTTCCCCTTCGCCCTCCGCCATGATTGTAAGTTTCCTGAAACCTCCCCAGCCATGCAGAACTATGAACCAATTAACCCTCTTTTGTTTATAAATGACCCAGTCTCAGGCAGTTTTTTAATAGCAGTGTGAGAATGGACTAATACAGCCCCATAGCACGTTTCACAAATATTTGATCCTCACAACTACCCTGGAAGGAAACAGATCAGATAGATTTAATCCCTTTGTGATATCCCACCCACCTTCCTAATGCCGATACCCTCTCCTGTGTTTCTGCTGGTAGAATCTCAGTTTTGTTCTGGGAAGCCTATGTCTAGCCCCACACAAATACCCTTGTCCTAGCCTGCCCTGTAGCCAGGGGTGGACTTGTACACTGCCTTGGCAGAAGAGACATCAGTGCAGATCTGCTGGGAGTCTAGGGAGCCCTTCGCTTTTTCTAATAGGCATAAACTTGGGTCCATGGGTTCATCACCACCTCCCCTTTCTTCTTACCTGGAGAAGGACAGGATGTCTACAGCTGCAAGAGCCATCATGCAACTGTGGTAGGACAAGTATAGGAGAAAGGCCAAAAGATGCTCTGAGAAACTGACCCTGAACCAATGCTGGCAGCCATCCACAGCTAGACTTCTTGCTATAACTTTGTTTCAGACATTTTAAGTTTTAGGACTTGCATTCTCTACCTCAATGAAACAACGATATTTATTTATTTATTTATTTATTTATTTATTTATTTATTTATCCAAGACAGAATTTCGCTTTTGTTTCCCAGGCTAGAGTACAATGGCACGATCTTGGCTCCTTGCAACCTCCACCTCCCAGGTTTAAGTGATTCTCTTGCCTCAGCCTCCTAAGTAGCTGAGATTACAGGAGTGTGCCACCATGCCTGGCTAATTTTTGCATTTTTAGTAGAGACGGGGTTTCACCATGTTGGTCAGGCTGGTCTCGAACTCCTTACTTCAGGTGATCCACCTGCCCCAGCCTCCCAAAATGCTGGGATTACGGGCGTGAGCCACCACGCCCAGCTGAAACACCTATTTCACTATAAGCAAACTAAGGATGAGGAAATATCAGACTTGCAGAAACATCAGAGCGGGGATTTAAAACCAGGTACACCTGACTCCACATGCAGTGCTCTATCTCACAAATGAATTCTTGTTTTGCCTTTAGGGATTTCTATGCATGTTCAAACTTTCCGGGCATTACACTCACCAATCCCAGAATCTGTGTCGTGCAGAGTCCCTCCTGGACAGGCATGATTTGGGTCAGTGACCCCATCCTCCTCTGGTTATCAGAGCCAATGGGGTCAATGCACCATCTAGCTAAAAGCCAGTGATACTCTCTGCTCCAAAAGATGAGCTGGCCAAATAAAAGTCTCTCTTGCAGGGATTTGAATTATGTCATTCTAAGAGATTAAGAAAGGAGACAATGAGACTCAAAGTAGGAAGGTCAGGACTGGTGAGGGCAGCTCACAAGATCTTGTGGCAGGCGAAGTCATGAGTAAACAGGAATTTGAGCAAGCAGAAGTTATGACAGAAAACACCCGAAAGATGGGCTAGATGAAGCAGTGGGCCACGGGCAGGCAGTGGAGCAGTCGACCCCAGTGCAGGCATGACCCAGGGAGACTTTAAAAGCAATAATGAAACCCACACCAAATTGATCTGCTTTTATTAGCATCATGCACTGGCAAATCTAAATGATGTCAGTAAAACAACCTTCTGTTGATCTAAGTTTCAAACTATTGCGGTAGCTAATGTTGAATTTTAATAACATGTATGCAAGCTTTAAATAACCTGCTCTTTGTATCTTATGTTTTAAGAAACACTGTATGCCACATGGGAGTTAATTCAGAGAACATCCAGTCAGCATTTAGTCCAAACACAGCTACACACAGACTCAGCTACACATATTTGTTTCAAGTGTAAGTCTTCTACAGCTTCAAACTGTTGAAGCTCTCTTGGGATATAGCTCATTTCTCCAAAAGCCTATGGTATGGCACATGTGTACATTTAAACAATAAACTCAAAATAGACTATGACAGTGCAAAGTTTGTAAAGAGGAAGAAACATAGCTTGAGTTATTTCAATTCTGTCATTGCACATGCCCAGTGGAGTTTTTAATGTAAGTCTAGAGCTGAGATGTGTAATATTTTTCTTTAATAAGTGCAAAATTAAATTCATTCATGTTATGTTTTACTGAATTTGAATAATGCCTGTGCACTGAAATGCATTCTTTCTTTTGTTTTTTTTTTTTTTTTTTTTTTTTTTGAGACAGAGTTTTGCTCTTATTGCCCAGGCTGGAGTACAATGACACAATCTCGGCTCACTGCAACCTCCGCCTCTCGGGTTCAAGCAATTCTCCTGCCTCAGCCTCCTGAGTAGCTGGGATTACAGGCATGTGCCACCACACCCAGCTATTTTGTATTTTTAGTAGAGACAGGATTTCTCCATGTTGGTCAAGCTGGTCTCCAACTCCTGACCTCAGGTGATCCACCTGCCTCGGCCTCCCAAAGTGCTGGGATTGCATGCGTGAGCCACCGTGCCCGGCCAATTCATTCTTTCTAAATTGTGAATTGGTTTAAAGCTAAGGATTAAATCAAGATCAAAATAATTATTTCTGAATATTATTGAAAATACATTTTTTGCATAGAGTAGGATGGTTGTATATTATCTGTGTGTCAAATGCCCCTGGTGTCCCGATTGCTGGAACTTTTCTGTTCACCCTCCAGTTTTGCTTTCCAGCCTTCTTCAACCTCCTGTCTGACCAAGGTGTTGGTCTCTGAGGACACACTACCAGCAGCCTCGATTCTGTCTTCTCATTGGGTTTGGCCAGTGAAGAGCTGTCAGAGGAAGTCAGGAATCGGAAGAGGAGAGAAAGATGTTGGGTTAATTATTTCCACCATCAGAATGCACCATCTGCCTCCCCACTGAGTCACCCAGTTGACGGTCCCTCTACAGAAGGCCACTGCTCATTAGGTGGCTTTCTCCCCTTTGACTGTCTCCTCTCTGGTTCCCTGTAATTGTGTCCACTTCTTTTCATCTCAAGCTTAGACTGTCTATCAATCAAGGTCCCAGAAAAAACAGTGGCACTCTGAAATTAGGAGGATGTGAGGAGAGTCTCATAAAGAAACAAATTACAGAGATGGGAACTGGCTGTTGGGAACCCACAGAAAATGGTGCCGTGTGCTGGGGCTAAAAGCAGCAAAGCCATGTTGCCACCCCATGGTCTTAAGAGGCAGAGAGGAGGAACTCCGAGGAAAAACACAGCAGACCCATAGCTGGGAATCAGGTAAGTGTGTGTCCCATCCTCACTCCCCTCCTTCTCTCCATCTCTTAGCCGTGCTCACAGCCAGAAGCTAGACTGCCAGGCAGCCTATTGTGCATCACATAGACAACAGCTGGGGACACCGCAAAGGTGGGAAGGGTGGAGACAGATCCAAAGAGACAAACGGAAGGAATCCAGCATGGGTGATTAGGGCTACCCACTGCCCCTGACCCAAGGACACATCATGGTACCAGTGACTGAGTTACTGCTTCTTACCTTCACACCCACTCAACTACTCTCTGCTGTATAATGCTGGGGCTGGGCTTCTGCTTTGCCAGCTGGCTTCCTCTTGGCTTCTGCCAACAGGGATTCTAGAAGAAAACTGGAAGCGTGGGAAGGAAGGAGAGATTTGCTCCTTCCCACTTGCTTTTTGTGGGTTTCCTGTTTGCCTCCAGGTCCCACAGGCCTCATCTTAGCCCTTCTCCTTTCCCCAGCAGAGACAGTTCATTCCAGTAGCAGCAGTTGAATCCAGTGTGCAGTTTTCCCGACATGCCCAGAACTGGCTTCACTGTGCCTTCTTGGAGACACCACCAGCAGCCAACCAACACCCACTCCTCATCGAGTCGCAGCCCCGTGGGAGCCCCCCTCCAAGCTTGGGGACAGCCGCAGCAGCTGAATGGCAACCTCCTCAGATGTCTGCATCTCTGCTCCAGGGGAGCCCTCGTAAGTTGTAATAATGTCAACCTCTTCTCTTTGCTTCCCCAGCTCCAGGAAAGACAGGTTCTTCCTGCTGTGGCATTGCTGCGATTACTTGGTGTTCTCTTTGGGGTACAAAATGAAAGAATCCTGGGTCTCTGAATCATGATATAGAGGAAAGCTACCCACCAACCCAGGACACAGTTACCAAACTGTTATGTGAGCATGAAAGACATTTCGATTGTGTAAAGTCGCCAAAATATGGATCTTACTTTTTACAACAATGAACTGCACCTAACTGCTTGAAGAACATTTTAAAACATGTTTCTAGACTCCATCCAAAACCAGAATCTTCCAGCACTGTCTGGTAATCTATCATTTTAAAATGTTATTCTTCCTGATTTGGAAACCACAGTCTAAATTGCCCTGAGCGTATACTTATTAACACTCACCAAGTAGCAACTACCCAAAGCATAGTTGTGGTACTCAGAAGGAATTCATCTATAGCTCAAGAATTAACCTCATACTTTTTAACTGCTCTTTTTAATAGAAATGTCACAAAAAGACTGAGTTCAGAGAAGATCAGCATGAAGTGAGCTGTGCAAGTTTTGCTCTTTCCAAAAGAAAAGGGCTTTCAGATATCCTGATTGTCTGCCAGCATTGACTGCCTCTGAAAAATCAGTGTCTTTGCCAACTATGTGACAGACACTGGGCAGATTTACAGGATGAGAGATGATTGCTGGGGCTCCTTTCTATTCTGTTAAAAAGCCCTGACCCAGAGAACTCGGGACCTCTGGCACAAAATGGTCTAATACAGATTTTCATGCTGTCTCAGATTCACGCACTTGCTTTGGTTCCTATGGCTGTTTTCAGGTGACAGCAGTAATTAAGGCATGTACTTGGTGACAGGCATCTTCTTGCAGGGGTCACCCCACAGGGTTTAATTCCCAAGCCAACTGGCAAGGTTTCTGAAAGCAAGTGACAG
Organism: Chlorocebus sabaeus; assembly: GCF_047675955.1. Classification (NCBI taxonomy): domain Eukaryota; kingdom Metazoa; phylum Chordata; class Mammalia; order Primates; family Cercopithecidae; genus Chlorocebus; species Chlorocebus sabaeus. The sequence continues at coordinate 60,440,247 of NC_132907.1, read as the reverse complement.
CTTGTAAGAGGGGTGAAGAAAAATGCAGAGCTGGCCGGGTGGCTGTGTCCTATGACAAAGGATTACAGTTAATGGTGCTGAGGTCTGGCAAGCACCACGACCCTGCCTGGCTCCCAAGCTGCTCTGTCTAAATGATCATTGTTGATTATGTGTCTACACCTAGGGAAGACAGTGGGACAGCATGACAGAAAGCAGCTCCTTGACAGGCTCCAGAAAATTTCCTTCATAAGGGCTTTACCTTTAATAGAGAACTCGAGAGGTCAAAAATGTTATATTAATACTTTGTCTTCAGACAGGTTGCCCATGTAAACAGTTCATGCTGCTAGACAAAACGAGTCTTAGGAAGCTTAAGGGCATGTTTCCACAGCAGCCTGGTATGCCTAAATTAGCAGTAATTACATCTAAAGAGAGAAGCATAGTTTAAAAGAATTATGGGTATGACTTTTGGCACATGGAATGGAATGGAATGGAATCAAATCTCTTTTCTCTTCTTTCTTTCTCCCTTTCTTTCTCTCTTTCTCTCTCTCTTTCCTTCCTTTCTTTCTTTCCCTTCCTTTCTTTCTCTTTCTTTCCCTTCCTTCCTTCCTTCCTTCCTTCCTTCCTTCCTTCCTTTCTTTCTTTCTTTCTTTCTTTCTTTCTTTCTTTCTTTCTTTCTTTCTTTCTTTCTTTCTTTCTTTCTTTCTTTCTTTCTTTCTTTCTTTCTTTCTTTCTTTCTGACAGGGTCTTGCTGTGTTCTCCAGGCTGGTCTTGAACTGCTGGCATCAAACAATCTTACCGCCTCATCCTCACAAAGTACTGGGATTGCAGGCATGAACTACCACACCCAGCCAATTTTGGAGTCAAATCTAAAAATCTTTGGGTGTTTCAAAACCTGCAAAGGTTTCCAGCTTATTGGCAAAAGCGCTCAGAGTCTGGACTAAAAGAGACGAGGATTATTTGAAATGTAAAACCACTCTTGGAACTCCACGTAGGAAACAGGCAGTGAATGTAGCTCAGCCACCAAAAATGACCTGTTTTGTAATACCCCTGTAGAAATGAGCAAGGGAGATGATGAGAACAAAAGGATCTCCCAAAAACAGAATCAATAGCCATGGGGAAAAATAGATTAGAGAACTATTCCCAGGGAGCAGAACTGGGGCTGAATCAAGAAACGTTACCTATTTCCAGAACAAGGAAACTTGGTAATATTGGCCTAGGATGTTTCAGAATTGCTATGGACCAGTAAATGCTTTTCATCTGACACCTTTCCTCTATTGAAGGGAAGTATTTATCCTGTCTTTGGTTTACTTTGAATTTTTGGTGTATGTGGGGCAATTAAGTAACCTTTTCAGTTCATAGATTTTTTTTTTTTTTTTTTTTTTTTTTTTTTTTTTTTTTTTTTTTTGAGACAGAGTCTTGCTCTGTTGCCCAGACTGGAGTGCAGTGTCACGATCTTGGCTTACCACAAGCTCTGCCTCCTGGATTTTGGGTTTACACCATTCTCCTGCCTCAGCCTCCTGAGTAGCTGGGACTACAGGCGCCCACCACCATGCCTGGCTAATTTTTTGTATTTTTAGTAGAGAGGGGGTTTCACCGTGTTAGCCAGGATGGTCTCTATCTCCTGACCTCGTGATCCACCCACCTCAGCCTCCCAAAGTGCTGGGATTATAGGTATGAGCCACCGTGGCCGGCCACTTTTTATCCTACTATTTGAGATACTCCCTGTGGTTAGCAGAATTTTAAAGATGTCCTCCCAAAATTCCTGTCCCCTGGTTATTCAATCAAATGCTAATCAAATTACTGTCATCAAATGACTTTACAGCTGTAATTAAGAGTACAGCTCACCTTAACACAGGGAGATTAATTTGCATTATATGGGGTTCACCAAGTCTAATCGTATGAACCCTTTAAAACAGAGTATTTTCTCTACCTGAAAGCAGAAATGAGGCAGAAGGGGAGTTGAGAGAGGCTTAAAACACGAGATGCTGGCTATGAAGATGAAGAGGGCCAAGGAATGCAGGCAGCTTTTACAAACTAAGAACAGGGAGCTCTTGAGCCAGGTGTGTTTGCACACAGTTTAATCCCAGCTACTCAGGAGGCTGAGATGGGAGGATCACTTGAGCCCAGGAGTCTGAATCCAGCCTGGGCAACCTAGTGAGATCCTGTCTCTATTTTAGTAAAACAAACAAACAAAGAAACAAACAAGAAAACCTAGGGAGCTCAGTTCTATAACTGCATAGAACTGAATGCTGCCAATAACCGAATGAGCTTGGAAGTGGATTGGGCGTCCAGAAAGCAGTGCATCCCTGCCAACACATTGATTTCAGCCTTATGAGACTCTAAACAGATGGCCCACCTGAGCCATGCTGTACCTGGACTTCTAACATAGAGAACTACAAGGTAAGAAATTGGTATTATTTTAAGTAACTAAATTCATGATTATTTGTTATGGCAGCAATAGAAAACTAATACACTCCCTCTCCCATAGATGAACCTCAAGAAAGAGACTTTAGGTGTAGTGGGTTCACTTAAAACTCAACAGAACTGCAAATTTAGATTAAGAAAGATGGGTTTACAACCCTATCCCTAAATGGTGTAAGAGAGATCCAAGAAACACTGAATAAGTCACAATTCTGGTCTTAGCCACTAAAATAAAGCCTTCCGCTGTTGTTATTAATGTATGAGAATTGTGAAGTCTTTAAATTTGGGGAGATGACATAAAGGTAAAATATGTTGGCAGATGAGATTGTGTACAACTGTCAGATCTCTATGTTTATGAGGAACTAAAGAGCAGAATTTGAAACAGATTGCTCGAATTACATGACACCCACCATGGTGGAAAAAGCACCATGTAAATACCTCTAAGCTTCATTTTTTCCTTCCCTTTTACCGGAGATAGAAGTATCTCCACCACAGATTATATGTCTTGCTCTGTAAGGTGAACCTAACCATATTTATCCAACTCCAGTCATCCAATTATCACTTTTGTAATTCTTACCATATCTTCATGCTACCTATTGTATTTACCTACTACTTAACACAATTTGTATTCTTTGTACTTTTTTTTTTTTTTTTTTGAGACAGAGTATCACTCCGTCACCCAAGCTGAAGTGTAGTGGTGTGATATTGGCTCACTGCAATCTCTGCCTCCTGGGTTCAGCGACTTTCGTGCCTCGGCCTCCTGAGTAGCTGGATTACAGGCATGCACCACGATGCCCGGTTAATTTTTGTATTTTTAGTAGAGACAGGGGTTTCACCATGTTGGCCAGGCTGGTCTTGAATTCCTGGCCTCAAGTGATTCACCCACCTCAACCTCCCAAAGTGCAGGGATTACAGGCATGAGCCACTGCACCTGGCCTCTTTGTGCTTTTTAATGCACAATAAAATAATCACATAGCCATTAAAACATAAAATCTTCATCTGTGCAATTCCTAAAATCATTTCCCATACTATTCTTTGAGGAACCATAAACTAAGACTATCATAATGCAGTAAACAATAGACAATCTCATACAAACGAAAATGTTGAGGTATATATTTTCAAGCATTATTCAGGAAGTTCATTTCGGGATAACAATTTAAAAACAAAGCAAAACAAAAACTTCCAGGGCCAGATATATATGTTCATAGTTTCCTGATCAACTAAGGTTTGCACATCTATTTGTTAAACAGATACCTCATGAGCATATAGTATCTGTTAAACACTACATGGCTCTTGAAACACAAAGATGAACAAAACAGATCTGCAAATCCTGCTATCCTCTGCAAATCACAACCTAGTGGAATAATAGAAATTCAGTAAGAAATTGCATGAACAATTATTTAATTATGTCTCATGAGTGGCAAAAATCTCACATTTCTACATATTTGGAGCCATCTCCCCAGTTATATTAAAGGTACACTAACCTTAACATTTTGTGGTAATTCAAACCATGACTGTACATTTTTTTGACACTCATTCTATTGAGTAGTTACACCAGTGTCTCCTTCTCTTGAATCTGGGTTGGCCTTAGAAACTCACTCTTAGGCAATAGAATGCAGCCAACGATGCTATATGACTTCTTGAGTCTAGGTGTATCAGTTATCTCTTGTTTCATAATAAATTACCCCAAAACTTACTGGCTTAAAGTGATCAATGTTTACTACTCACAGTCTCTATGGGTCAAGATTTGGGGGATGGCTTAGCTGGCAATTGTCTCAGAGCCTCTTACAAGGTGTCAATCAAGGTATAAGCCTGGGCTGCAGTCATCTGAAGACTTGACTGAGGCGGGAAGATGGGCTTCCAAGATGGCTTGCTCACATGGATTCTGGCAGAAGTCTTCAGTGCATTGCTGGCTAATGACAGGGGGCTCAGTTCCTTGCCCTGGGGTCCTCTTCATAGGGTTGCTTGAATATCCCAGGAGCTGGCTTTTCCCAGAGCAAGTGGCTCAAGACAGAGCAAGAAGGAAACCATAATGCCTTTATACCCTAATCTTGGAAATCAAATATCATCACTTCTGCATTATTCTACTTGTTAGAAATGAGTCACTAAGTACAGTTCACATCTGAGAAAGGAGAATTAGGGTACACCTTTTGAAGGAAAAGTATCAAGGCATTTATGGATCTATTTTAATACCACCATACTAATCATAAAAGGTGATGCAGCTTCCTGGTTAGGAAGATGTAGCAAGCTAGTCTTACTGGTTAGGCAGATGTTGTATAAAACACCTTCTCCCTAAATTGCCATGTAAAATGTCCAAAACTTCTAAGGCTGCCATGCTGTGAGGAAGCCCAGCCCACATGGAGAGACCACATGTGGAAACACCAGTTGACAGCCCCACTGAGGTCCCAGCCAGTAGTCAACATCAACCACAAGAAATGGGAGTACTATCAACTGAATATATTCCTCCCAAATTCATATGTTGAAAGGTAATCGATCTTCATTGTGGAAGTATTTGGAGGAGGGGCTTTTGCAAGCCAAGTAGGTCATGATAGCAGAGCCCTGATGAACTGGATTAGTGTCTTTATAAGAAGAGGCCACAGAGAAATCCTTCACCCCTTCTGCCATATGAGGTTACAACAAAAAGATGGCTATCTATGAGGAAGTGGGCATCACCAAACACTGAACCTACCAACGCCTTGATCTTGGACTTCTCAGCTTCCAGAGCTGTGAAAAAATAAGTTTCTGTTGTTTATAAGCCATCCCATTTATGGTGTTTTGTTATAACTGCCCCAAAAGGACTAAGACATTGGGCTAAGATGCCTCCAGATGATTCTAGCCCCAGCTGTTGAGAAACCTTCAGCCATCCTCTCACCGAGCCTTTGAATCTTCTCAGCTTCCCAGATACTAGTCATGACTAATTCTAGGATCAGATTCCTCTTCTTAACATAGCTTCAGAGGGGACACAGCATAGCACAGTGATTATGTGCAGAAGCTCTGGATTTCCCGGTCAGTGTCAACTCTCTCTTCTGCTGCTTCCAGCAATGTGGCCTTGGGCAATTTGCTTTAATTCTCTAAACCCCAGGTTCTTCATCCTTTAGTTATGAAAACAAAAGTGAGTAGGTGTTGTTTTGAAGACTGAATGGAGTAATGCATTCAAAGTTCTCAGTACGTAATTTATGCTCAGTATTGGTATTATTTTCACTATTATCATTTTTATTCTCATTAAATCTGCTCCTCTTCCAGGATTTTCCATATTGTTGGTTTATGTTGTGAAAATCCCAAATCACCCTCAGGCTCAAAATTTAAACAACAACAACAAAAAAAACCTTTTTCCACTCTTCCTTCTATTTCACCAAGTATTTATAATAAATTGTCAAGCTCCATTGATTCTACCTCCATAGTTTCTGTTATCCTTCCACCCTCAAAGCCAATTAAGGGATAGGCCAAGAGAAAGTGGCCCTGGGACACCAGCTGAAATGGAAAGTAAACAGCACCAGGAACACTAGCACAATGGAGGAGCAGGTATTTACCAGAAGCAGAGTATGAACATAGTTGGAAGGAATGCTTGGTTAAGTCAGTAGAGGTAAGGTCATGTGATAAGTACCCATCAAAAGACTGTGAGTGGAGATGTTTTGTGCAACTTCTGTCTCACCTGTTTAAAGGAAAGGACTTGCCTGGACTTATCCCCTTTTCTCCTACCTGTGATCTGGAGCACGAATATGCCTCAGCTTGACTTTGACCATGGAGAAGAAGAAACATTTTAAAGGATGGTGGAGTAATAAGATAAAAGGCACCTGGTTCCCTGAACAAATTCATGAAGCAGTTTGCCCTTCAGTCCAGGCAGAGCAGATGATAACACTGAAGATATCTCAACTTCTCTCTGGTTGGGAGTCTCTTTGTTACACCAGCTTAGTCATTCTGCTAAGTAATACAGAGGTCCCCTGTCTTGCTCTCCTCATTGGTTGAGGGAGGATGGGCTAGGGGATGGGATAGGGGGAAGGCAAACCATTTTTTCAGATGAAATGTTGGTGGGCTTTAAGATCCCAGAGTGGAAAGGGTGCACACATCTAGACAGACAGCCTGAAACAGCCCCATATAGCACCCTCACCTGGGTAACGAGCAGGAGCATTACAACCATTCCATGTCCCCCACGGAGTCATGGGAGTAGCCTACAGAACAGGAAGGAGCCTGGCTGTTGGAATCTGTGTGGGTGGCCACCCAAGATCAGACAGGAATAATACAGTTCGGCAGATACAGCGTGGAACATGAGGAGCCTCCTGAAAGTTAGAATTAATCTCAGGATAGGAAATCTGAAATGATAGAAATTAAGTTTCTGCTACCCCTAAAAATAAGGAGTTAAAAAAAACTAAGATCAGGTATAGAAACATAAAGAAAGTTGAATTTCTTGCACACCAGGATTTGACAACTGAGATTTGTATCCACCAATAATTATAAGAGACCTAGGCATCATTTATTGAGAGCTGGCCATGTGCAAGACCGTGTGCTGAGCACCTCACGTGGGCTACCTTGCTTGGTCCTCTCAACACCTCAATTCTGTTGCTATTACTATTTGCCCATTTTATGGATGAGAAAACAAAACCTTAGAGATGTTAAGTAACATAGCTGTGATCTCTCAGTTAGCAAGTGCCAGGGCCAAGATTCCAACCCAAACCATTCACTCCAGAGCCCTCCCTCTTTGTAAATTAATTAATTTTCAAGATTAAACACAACTTGAGGTTATTTTTGCTCCAGAGGTGCTATAATTCGAAGCTGGATTACTATAGAGGGTTGCTAGTGTGTAAACATTTTTAATGTCTAGTATACACACAGAAAAGTGAACGTGAGTTTACAGCTCCCTAAATTTTCAAAAACTGAGAGTACTCATATAATCAGCACTGCAAACAAGAAAGAATATGAGCAGAACCCCAGAAGTCCCTCAATCACATCCCTTCAGTCCTTATTCACACTCCAAGGGTCATCATTATCCCAGAGCCCACTATTCTGTATGCCACAGAATCAGAGGCTGATTCTTGCTGACTTTTCATGTATGGATCTAGCTCATGAAAACTAATTCCCACTTGTTTTTTAACAAATATTTCACCAGAGAGAAGAAACCAAAGCCTCACATGCTCAACTTTCCAGTTTTCCTCTTTCTTCAGGGACTTTTTAGGTCAATTCAACTTAACAAATATTTATTCAACTATAAGCTGGACACTTATGTTAAGCAATGGGTTAGATAAACAAATTAGGCCATCTTATCTCTAGCTCCTAAAATGGCAAGGGAATACAACTTGTACCTGTGCCCTGTTAAATTCTTTTGGAAATTTGTAAGGTGCTAAATAAAAGCAAGGTGGCCTTATGGATTTTATCTGGCTGATATTGCAGCTGCCTAATAAGGTACTATTAGCATCTTAAGGTGCCTGGGCCGAATGATTTTACACACATCTCCAGATCACCTAGATGACACTGGATTAGAGAACAGGTTCAGAGGCAGTTTGTATTATAACTGTGTTGGACATATTTTCCAAGACAGTTGATGATAAATCGTTAATGCAAAAATTGTCCTTTTGTTTTCCAAAAGTTCTCGTGTTACCATGAAAATGATTTAGGAGCAGGAACTGGGCCTAGACGTAGCCACCCATTGTCTGATAGTGAGTTTCCTGAGTGTATTAATCACTGTCCCATTAATTCTATAGGTAGGGGAATTTATATGGACTAGCCATATGTGTATGATATGTGTGTCTAGGTTTGTATGGGTGTGTCTGCAGAAAAATAGAGACTTTATACGACAAACACACACTTTTCATTTTAATTTTCACATTTAAGAAGAGTCTTTTCCTCTGTTTCCAGTTTTTTAAAGTCCTGCTTCAGGAGCCATTACTTCTCAGAAGATAGAGCCCACATTATTTCTGTTCTTTGTTCTGAAAAGCAGTTGACCTGTTGATCTGGTTGTTCACCAAACCCACTCTCCACCCTGTTCCACCCTTCTGTGTGACCCAAGAGGTCAGCTCCATCCACAGGCCCTCTTGCTTTCTGGCTTTGCAGTTGGCTTCAGACCATGGGAAATAGTGCCCAGAAATCAGAGAGAGGGAGGAGAGAAGGGAAGAGGTATCTGTTCCCTGGCTCTCAGCTCCCTCCCTGCTCCACCCACAGCCCTGGCTCCTGTCAAACTGATCTCTCCAGAGAACAGCTCAAGTTCTCTTTCTCTCTCATCTCTCAGTTTTGGCAACTGCTCCGTTCTCTCCTCCCTTCAGGCTTAGGGATGGTAAAGTGACGCATCACGCAACTCTGTTGTCCCTTCTATAAAACTTTCCTTCAATTACCCAGTCTGAATGTGCCAGCTATTTCCAGCTGGGATGTTAACTGATACAGCAACCAAATCTAGGACTGATAGTATATCTAGCCTGAATGCAAAACATGGCCCTTGAACATCACCATTCACATTGGTGGCTGGTCTCTTCCTCCCGTCTTGTTTATAATGACAGTGTCAAGTTTCTTCAGGAATTATTTTGGGTGCTTTTTGGTCCTCATAAGAGTCCAGGCAAATGATGCTATCTTTCTTCTCCATCTTGATGAATTTATTTTTTCATGGATGGGATAGGTTATGTTTCACCTTTAAGAAGGGACCCACAGACCAAAACTAATTTTCATAAGCTTTTATGAAATTTTGAAAGTTAAAAAAAAAAATACAGAGAAAAGCAGACAGGAGCGTGATGGATCACTTTTTTTTGAGACGAAGTCTCTGTCTGTTACCCAGGCTGGAGTGCAGTGGCGAGATCTCGGCTCACTGCAACCTCCGCCTCCCGGGTTCAAGTGATTCTCCTGCCTCAGCCAGATTTTAACTATTAAAACTTACGGACGCGTTAGGGCTTGAATTTTTGTGTATCTTCTAGTCTCTGCAGTTGCCACTTTCCTGATGTTCTGGCCTCGCCATGTTAATGTAGCTCCCTCTCATGTGTGCTGTGGGCTCCTCTTTCAGGGTAATATGCATGACACCCCCATGAAGAGGGGCTCAGCAGCTGTATTACCAGCCTACAAAACTGCCACCTCAACCTAGAATTTTCAGCTAGCAAGTACACAATAAGAGGTTGTAAGTCCTTGAACTCAGGGGGATCTCAGTGAATATAATAAAGGACTATGATATAAGTCTACTGGGATTATTAGATTTCTGGAATATTCTGACCAGGTGCAGTGGCTCACACCTGTAATCCCAGCACTTTGGGAGGCAAAGGTGGGCAGATAATGAGGTCAGGAGTTCAAGACCAGCTTGGTCAACATGGTGAAACCCTGTCTCTACTAAAAATTCAAAAGTTAAGTGGGCATGGTGGTACACATCTGTAATCCCAGCTACTCGGGAGGATGAGGCACAGGAATCACTTGAACCTGAGAAGCAGAAGTTGCAATGAGCCAAGATCATGCCACTGCACTCCAGCTTGGGCGACAGAGTGAGACTCTGTCGCAAAGGAGAAAAAAAAAAAAAACCTGGAATATTCTTTTTTTATCACTAAATCTTTCTTAGAAAATATTCCAAAGCATCATTGACCATCTGAATTGTGCCAGCATTTCTGGGTTTTTGAAATGTAAATTCATACCTGAATTGGGTAATTATTAGGGTTGTATACTATTGAGCCTCAATTCAGGTCTATAGATTTTTTTTTTTTTTTTTTTTTTTTGAGATGGAGTCTCGCTCTGTCACCCAGGCTGGAGTGCAGCAGTGCGATCTTGGCTCACTGCAAGCTCCGCCTTCCAGGTTCACGCCGTTCTCCTGCCTCAGCCTCCCAAGTAGCTGGGACTACAGGCGCCCGCCACCATGTCCGGCTAATTTTTTTTTTTTTTTTTTTTTAGTAAAGACGGGGTTTCACCGTGTTAGCCAGGATGGCCTCGATCTCCTGACCTTGCGATCCGCCCACCTCGGCCTCCCAAAGTGGTGGAATTACAGGCTTGAGCCACCGCACCCAGCTACATTTGTTAATATTTATATACAATGATAGGCTTTTTAAAAACTCCCCTAGTTTGCAAATTGTCTTTAAGAAACTAATCCATGATAGCAGTATATATTTTTTTTTATTTTCGTGAGCTGTTCTAGAAGGAGGGAGGAGGAAAAGAACATACTTATTTAAAAGAAATAATCAGTAAAGAACATTTAGTAAATTGACCAAAGCAGGGGGAATGTCACCCAAGGACTCCCTGCCCCAGTAAAACCACTCCATTATTTTACTATGTTGTATTCAGATTTTTCTAACTGTAGGTGTGTGTTCCTCATCTATACTATAAACTGCATCTGTTGCCCTGTTTCCAACATTTCCCACTTCATTAAACATTTGCCTTTTATAACATACTCATAATTTAGATTTTAATAATTTTAATATTTATAGTTAGATATTGTAATTCTATTCTAATTTTTTCTATTACAGATGCTATTTTCATGAACATCTCATGCAAAAAAACACATTTTTTATTTTCTTTCTTTATGAATCTTTTCTTAGGAATCATCCTTCCCCTTATCCACCCCTCCCCAAAAGATGAGGTCCAAATACTATGTTCTTACAGTTCCTTTCACATCACAATCTTAAATGATACATTTAAACTATTACTCTATGAATGTCTGTTGTATCTCCTACACTCTAACCTCCTGAGTGTGGCACTATCTGTTGTGCCGATCATTTTATTTCCTAGTGCCTCACACGGCACCTAAAGCGTATCAGGTGCACAATAGATATGATATTGGAACAAGGAATCGGCAGATGGTCAACAACACAAAATAGCCCAGAAAACAAACCTCAGTGTGTACAGAGACCTAAACAGATATTTTTGTAATGCTAACATGACAACTAGACAGCTATTTTAAAGGAAAAATTTTTAATTAGCTCTTTACCCATTGCCATATGTCATAATAAACCAGAGAAAAAGAGTTACATTTTTAAAAAGTCAAGCCACATACACACAAATAAGATATGAGTGAATGCTTGTCTTTGTCTAAATTATCTAATAATGGAAACATCTCAGTGGGTAAATCTTCCAGACCATATGAAAATGTAGAGCTTCTATGTATCAAAAATATCACAGACAGAATTAAAGAATAAGTAAGATTCCTAGAATAATACTTGCTTGAGTATGGAACATCAGGATTAGTATCCTTCCTCTAGCGGCTATCTGCACACATCTATAAGAAAGAAAGATTTTTAATCCAACTGCTGAATGAAAAAAGGACATGCACAATTTCAAAAGATAAATTACATGTGGAAAATAAACAAAAATAGAAAATGTTTAACTTCAATATTAATAGAATAAAGGCTGGCTAATCAGTCACCATTTTTCACACATTAAAACTAAAAAAAGCTGTTAATGATCAATGTTGATGAAAGTATGTTACAAGAGACAGTCACATAACTTGCTATAAGGAGTGGACATAGATAAAATCTTTCAAAATCTTCTAAGTTGACTGTATCTTATTTTAATCATGAAGGTAAAATAAGAAACATAACTGACTGAGGTTCAGAATGATTCTCTTTTTGTTTCTTTCTTCCTAGAACACACCCAAGGATTGTCCTGTGGCATAAAACCAAGGGATGTCGTTTTTGTTTTCAACTATGTCCGGAAATAGATGGCCAGCTTCTTTGAAGACAGGGACCTTACCTTACTCATTTTTTTAATCACTCAAGGTCTGCAGGCAGGGGATGGTGGCTCACACCTGTAATCCCACCACTTTGGGAGGTCAAGGCAGGTGGATCACCTGAGGTCAGGAGTTCAAGACCAGCCTGACCAGCATGGTGAAACCCTGTCTCTACTAAAAATACAAAAATTAGCCGTTGTGGTGGTGCGGATCTGTAATCCCAGCTACTTGAGGGGCTGAGGCAGGAGAATCACTTGAACCCAGGAGGCAGAGGTTGCAGTGAGCCAAAATCGCACCAGTGCGCTCCAGCCTGGGCAACAAGAGGAAAACTCCATCTCAAGAAAAACAAAAAAACTGGTCTGCAAATAGTAGGTGCTCAAGCAGTGTTAGTCAGAATGGAATTTAAATTTGACGGATATGCAGTAAATAAATAAGGACCTCGGGCCGGGCGTAGTGGCTCACATGTGTAATTCCAGCATTTTGGGAGGCCAAGGTGGGCAGATCGCCTGAGGTCAGGAGTTTGCAACAAGCCTGGCCAACACAGTGAAACACCGTCTCTACTAAAAAAACAAAAATCAGCCAGGTGTCGTGGTGGGTGCCTGTAATCCCAGCTACTTGGGAGGCTGAGTCAGAAGGATTGCTTGAACCCAGGAGGTGGAGGTTGCAGTGAGCCAAGATCATGCTGCTGCACTCCAGACTGGGCAACAGAGTGAGACTCTGTCTCTAAATAAATAAATAAATAAATGACCTCCTGGATAAATGTGAATACCAATTTCAATTCTCTCTCTAATCATGCTTTGAAAATTACAGGTTGGCTTATAATTCAAAATCTTAAGAACAACATTGTTGGATGCATGCACACAGTCACTGCCTTCCCAGAGCACACATTTGAAGTCAAGTTCAAGATGGAAAGCATTGCCAGAGGAAGGAGTGTTTTGCCATAATAACGATGCCAGTGTTGCTGTTGTAAAGACTGCGTTTTTCATGACAATGAATATAGAGTGATAGCATGTGTGTGGGGATTTCAATTAAGCATCCAAGTGATTTCCAACAAGGAATTCTTGGTCTTATTTGACAGGTCAGGAAAATAAGCACAGAGCAATGGAGTGGTCTGCCCGTCATCAGGCAAATCATTTGGATGAGCTGAAAATAGAAGCTAAACCTCCAAACTTACATAGAGATTAGCTTCTGAATATATCCGGAAACTGACCAAGTCACCACCTCCACCATTCTCCCTCTGTCCGAGCCCCACCACGCCCTGTGTGGATTATTGCAATGGCCTGTCTACTTGGTCCCCTTCTTTCACTCCAGACTTGTACATCCATTCTTCACTCAGCAGCCAGAACCATTTCTGTAGAACACAAATCACTCTTCTACTCAAAACCCTCCATCTCATCCAGATTATAAACCAAGGCCCTTAAAAGGCCCTACGAGGCTTTAGAGGATCTGACCACAGTGGCCTCTGGGGTCACGTACCACCGGCTTCCCTCCTCCTTGGTCACTCTTTTCCAGTTATGCAGACTCCTTGGCTGGCCTTCGGACAAGCCAGACCTGCTCCACTGCTTCGGGCCCTTGTGCTCCACTCACGTGCCTTGCTGCCTCATTTCCTTCAGATTTCTGATCCACTACCGCTGATCAAAGAGGCCTTCTCTGACCACCCTCCAGGAAATACCAGATCTCCTGCTCATTCTGCCTCTCCTTTACATTACACTATCCCTTTATAGTCCTTATCATAACCTGGCATCTATCTGTTTACTTGCTATTGTCTGTCTCCTCTGCTGAAATGTAAGCTCCAGGAGGACTGAGACTCCCATTCAGTTTTTGCCAGTCACTAGATAACGCACACACATATATATTAAAGATAAACCAAAAATCTTCTATTTTATTTATTTTCAGAAATGGGGTCTTGCTATGTTGCTCAGGCTGGTCTCAGAACGCCTGACCTTAAGTGATCCTCCCTTCTCAGCCTGCTGAATAGCTGAAATTACAGGCGTGAGTCACCATGCGCAGCTTATTTATTTGTATTTGATTACTGATTCTGTTCTTCCTACCCCCTTTTTCTATTTCCAAAGCCACACATCAGCGCAGTTGATCACCATTCCTTGCCTGCATTACTGCAGCAGACTTCTTAAGAGCCCCACCTACAGTCCTGCAGTCTAAAATAATCTAACTCCATACACCCTTTGTCAAGTCACCTTACTGATCAGGAACCTACTATGTCAGTGTAAATTGATACTAACTCTATGGAGGGCAACTTGTCATTATCTTTCAAAATGATGTGTCTCTACCATTTGACTCATTTGATCCATTTCTAGAAATTCATCTATAGATAAGTGGGAAACAGCATATATACACAACTATTGCAGCATATTTAATAGTAGCAAAATATTAGAAACAATCTAAAAGTTTCTCAATAGAGTACAAGTCAAATAAATTTGGTACATCCATAAAATGGAATTGCATGCAACCATTAAAAATGAGCCAGCCCAAATATATATGGATATATTAAGTAAAAAAAAAAAAAAAAAATAGAGGGCTAAATAGTGGAAAGGGATGCTGCAATTTGTGAATAAAATGTTTTTGGATAGCCACACACAGAAGAAAGTTGGATCCCTACTTCACATCATGAATAAAACTTAAATCAAAATAGATTATAGAACCAAATGTAAGAGATAAAACTGTTAAACTCTTAGAAGAAAATATAGGAGTAAATATTTGCGATCTTGGGCTAGGCAAAGTTTCTTTGATAAAACACCAAAAGCATAAGGACAAAAGAACTGGATAAATTTGGCTTTGTTAAAATTTAAAATTTTCATGCTTCAAAGGATACTATCAAGAAAATAAAAAGGCAACACACAGAATGGGTGAAAATATTTGCAAATAATCTATCTGATAAGACACTTGTATCCCGAACATATAAACAACTCCTGCCACCTAATAACAAAAAGACAATTCAATTTTTCAAAATAGGCAAGGGATTTAAATAAACATTTCTCCAAAGAAAATATACAAATGACCAACAAGCACGTAAAAGCATGTTTAACATCATTAGTCATCGGGTAAACGCAAATCAAAATCACACCCACTAAGAGAGCAAAAATAAAAAGTGACAGGCAATAAATAACAAGTGTAGGCAAGAACTGGAGAAATTAGAGACCTCATTCATTGCTGGCAAAATTGTAAAATGGTGCAGACATTTTGAAAAACAGTTTGGAACTTTCTTGAAGGGTTAAACGTAAGGTTACCATATGACCCAGCAATTTTACTCCTACAAATGTATCCAAGAAAATGGAAACATTTGTATCTTTAATATTTATTTATTTATTTATTTATTTATTTTGGGACAGAGTCTTGCTCTGTTGCCCAGGCTGGAGCGCAGTGGTGCTATCATAGCTCACTGCAGCCTCGACCTCCCAGACTTAAGTGATCCTTCCATCTCAGTCTCCCAAGTAGCTAGGACCACAGGTGTGCACCACCACACCCAGCTAATTTTTGGATTTTTTTGTAGAGATAGGGGCCTTGCTATTTGCCCAGGCTGAGCTCAAACTCCTGGGCCCAAGCAATCCACCTACCTCAGCCTCTGGGATTATAGGTGTGAGCCACTGCGCCCAGCCAAAACATTTATGTTTACAAAAACTTGTAGATGAAAGTTCATGCAGCATTATTCATAATAGGCAAAAAGTAGTTGCAACCCAAAGTTTTATCAGCTTATTAATGGACAAAAAAAATCTGTAATATCCATACAAAGCTATATTATATTAGCTATTTGTTGCCTCCAGACCGTGACTCAAGTCATTTTGCTCACCTGAGAGTTCCTCACTTTCCTTTCTCCTTTTCACTTTTTTCTTCAACATCTAACCCCGAACTCATCATCAAGACCATTATTATACTCACTTTGTGTCTCTAAGCGTTTATAGATGGTATTGTTATCATCATCATCATCATCATTATTTTAATTCATGCCCACTGACCCCAGTCACCATCTTCAATGCACCCGCACAAAAATGGTCTCCCCTCAGAGTGAATTCCTCCAGATTTTCCATGTGGCTGAAAAGAAGGGGCTCTTCTTTACTAACAGTATGGTATCTTTATAGTAGGAAGGATGGAGGTGACAGTGTCAAGGAGACCTGTCACTTGTTCCTCCGGGATGCACTTTGGCCATAGTGGGCCCCACCATCCTCCAGCCACATCTGAATTCATGACAGACACATGTCTTAGATGTTGTTCTCAGTTTCCTGACACACTATCTGAAAAGTGTCTTACTAATTAGCACTGCCTGTTGGATCTATTTGTCATCTCCTCAAACAGGCTTACACTGCTCAAAATAGCAGCGGAGTGGCTTTGTACTGCATCAACTTAGCTAAACTGGAACTGTTTCCCAGGTTTCCCTTCTATGTCCGGTTCCAGGTTTAGCACTAACCACTGGAAAAATTCTCACAAGATTTAATGAAGATAGAACATCCTCATGCATTCCAGTTGACTTCATTGGCCCTAGTTTGTCCTTGGATGTCTCATTTGTCCTTGCTCACCTCCACCAACTCCCACAGTTGTGTCATGACTATCCCTTTAATAAATCCTTTGTTCTGAACAAGTGTTGGCAAGGGTGCAGACCAAAGAGAACCTTTGCACACTGTTGGTGGCAATGTAGAATGGTGGAGCCAAGATGAAAATATTATGGAGGTTCCTGAAGAAGTTAAAAATGGGACTACCATATATGACTTAGCTATCCCTCTTCTGGGCATATACCCAAAGGAAATGAAATCACCAACTCATAAAGATATTTACACTCTCATGTTCCTTGCAGCATTATTCACAATAACCAAGATACGGAAACAACAGTCCACTGATAGATGAGTGGAAAAAGAAATTGTGGGATATGTGCACACATGCAACACACACACACACACACTACAATCAAATATTATTCAGCCATAAAAAAGAAATAGATCTTGCCACTTGCCACAACATGGATGAAACTGGAGGATATTATGCTAAGTGAAATAAGGCAAACATGGAAAGAAAAAATTGCATGATCTCACTTGGCTGTGGATTTTTTTAAAAAAATCAAATACATAGAAATAGAGCAGAAAGGTGGTTATCAGTAGTAAGGGGTTGTGGGGGGAATGAGAAAATAGAGGTCAAAGAATGCAAAGTTACAGTTAGGTAAAATAAGTAAGTCTAGAGATCTAATAAATAATATGAAGACTATAGTTAATAATACTATATACCGGCAACTTGCCAAAGAGTAGATTTTAGGTACTCTTACCACCAAAAAAGGGACAAGATGATAGGTATGTTAATCTGCCTAACTGTGGTAATAACTTCACTTCAATCTGTACCATCATGTACTGCTAACAATGTCTCAGTCAACAGAGGACAGCATACCTGACAGTGGCTCCATAAGATTATAAGACAGCAGAAAATTTTCTAATACCTAGTGACCTCATAGCAGTCTCAACACTGTAGCAACACATTACTCATGTGTTTGTAGCGATGCTGGTGTACACAAACCTAATGCTCTGCCAGGTATCAAAGTCTAGCACATATAGTTATGTGCAGTACATAGTACTTGATAATGATAATAAACAACTATGTCAACTATGTTACCGGTTTATATATTTACTGTACTATACTATACTATACTATAGCTTGTATTGTTGTTTTAGACAGGGGTCCCCAACCACCAGGCCACAGACTGGTACCAGTCCCTGGCATGTTAGGAACCAGGCTGCACAGCAGGAGGTGAGTAGCCAGTGAGCATTACTGCCTGAGCTCCACTTCCTGTCAGGTCAGTGGCATTAGAGTCTCACAGAAATGAAAACCCTATTGTGAACTGCACACGCGAGGGATCTAGAGATACGCACTCCTTATGAGAATCTCATGCCTGATGATCTCAGGTGGAACAGTTTCATCTGCCACTCCCACCCACCCTACCGCCATCGGTGGAAAATTTGTTTTCCATGAAACTGGTCCCTGGTGCCAAAAAGGTTGGGGACCACTATTTTAGAGTATACTCCTATTTAGTGAAAAAAAGTGAACCATAAAGCAGCCCTAGGCGGTCCTTCAGGACGTGTTCCAGAAGAAGGCATTGTTGTCACAGAAGACAACAGTTCCATGCGTAGTATTACCTCTGAAGACCTTCCAGTGGGATAAGACATGGAGGTGGAAGACAGTGATACTGATGATCCTGGCACTGTGTAGACCTAGGCTCATGTGTGTTTATGTCTTGGTTTTTAACCAAAAAAAAAAAAAAAAAAAAAAAAAAACCTGAAAGTTTAAAGAAAATTAAACAGAAAAAAGCTTATAAAATAAGGATATAAAGAAAATATTTCTGTATAATAGTATAATGTGCTTGTGTTTTAAGGTAAATCTTATTACAAAAGAGTCAAAAAGTTGAAAAAAAATCTAAAAGCTTATAAAGTATAAAGGTTACAGGCCAGGCACGGTGGCTCCCACCTGTGGTCCCAGCTAGTCGGGGGACTGTGGTAGGAGGATTGCTTGAGCCCAGGAGGCTGAGATGGCAGTGAGCTGTGATTGCACCACTGCACTCCAGCCGGGGTGAGACCCTGTCTGAGAAAGTATGCAGATAGATGGATGGATGGATAGATAGATAGATAGATAGATAGATAGATAGATAGATGGATAGATAGATAGATAGATGATAGATAGACAGACAGATAGATAGATAGATAGATAGAGATACAGAGATATGGTTTGGCTCCCCCTGATATGGTTTGGCTCTGTGTCCCCACCCAAATCTCACCTTGAATTGTAATAATCCCCACGTGTCAAGGGCAAGACCAGGTGGAGGTAATTGAATCATGCGGGCAGTTCCCCCATGCTGTTCTCTTGATAATGAGTGAGTCTCAGGAGATCTGCGGGTTTTATAAGCATCTGGCATTTCTCCTGCTGGCACTCATTCTCTCTCCTGCCACGCTGTGAAGAGGTGCCTTCCGCCATGATTGTAAGTTTCCTGAGGCCTTCCCAGCCATGAGGAGCTGTGAGTCAATTACACCTTCTTTTCCTTTCCTTTCTTTTCTTTTCTTTTTTCTTTCTTTTTGCGACAGAGTCTTGCTCTGTTGCCCAGGCTGGAGCTCAGTGGTGCAATCTTGGCTCACTGCAACCTCTGCCTCCTGGGTTCAAGTGATTATCTTGCCTCAGCCTCCTGAGTAACTGGGATTACAGGCATGTGCCACCATACCTGGCTAATTTTTGTACTTTTAGTAGAGATGCAGTTTCACCATGTTGGTCAGGCTGGTCTCGAACTCCTGACCTCGTGATCTGCCCACCTCGGCCTCCCAAAGTGTAGGAATTACAGGTGTGAGCCACTGCGCCCAGTCCTGCACCTCTTTTCTTTATAAATTGCTCAGTGTCAGCCAAGCACAGTGGCTCAGGCCCGTAATCCTAGCACTTTGGGAGGCCGAGTTAGGTGTTTCACCTGAGGTCAGGAGTTCAAGACCAGCCTGACCAATATGGTGAAACCCCCATCTCTACTAAAAATACAAAAATTAGCAGGGCATGGTGGTGGGCACCTGTAATCCCAGCTTCTCGGAAGGCTGAGGCAGGAGAATCGCTTGAACCTAGGAGGTGGAGATTGCAGTGAGCCGAGATCATGCCACTGCACTCCAGCCTGGGCAACAGAGCAAGATTCCATCTCAGAAAAAAAAAAGATAAAATACCCAGGCTCGAGTATTTCTTTATAGCAGTTTGAGAATGGACTAATATATGTATATATGTGTGTATATATGTATGTGTATATATACATATATAAATACATATGTATGTATATATGTATTTTATATACACATATATAAATATATATGTGTGTATTATATATGTACATATAAATATATATACTTATGTATTAGCATCACTATAAACACATTACACCAGCATCACTATAAACACATGAGTAATGTGTTGCTACAATGTTAAGATGGCCATAAGGGATTAGAACATTTTCTGCTCCATTATAATCTTACAGGCCCACTGTCAAGTTCACTGTCCCTCATTGACTGAGACATCATTATGCAGTGCATGACTGTACAGATTGAAGTTAAGGGATTACTTCAGTTAGGCAGATTAACATACCTGTCATATATATATATATATATATATATATATGTTGTATTTTGGTCTTTGTTTAGAAGTTTGATAATGTTTTTGTGACCACGAATATGCCATAGGAACTTCACTTTTGTTTATATCAATTAGTCTATGGGAAAATTGGTTTTGTTTTGTCATCCTGGTTAAACTCAACAGTTTCCAAGAACCTACCAACAATGTTAAGTGAGGACTTACTGGACCATGAAAAGAAATAAAAAGGAATCTTTATTCTGTATCACTTTGCACTCTCTGATCAAACCTTGACTACTTTATCCTGTCCTCAGTGGTTTGGGTCCCCCTCTTCTTCCCAGCCTTAATGCCTACCCCATAGTTTCCACAACATACAACACAGATGTTCTGGGATTCTCCTCATTTCACATAATTTTTAATAATGAAGAAGAGGCTTTTTTTTTTTTTTCAGTGTATCATTAATTGTTAAATAATTTATATTCTTTTTATAAGGTTTTTCAAAGAAGTGAATTAGCAATTTAGAAATTTCCTTTTGGTCCACTTAATTGGAAAACTAAGGTCACTGTACATATGTCTTCTGGTACCTGGATTAGCAAGTACACACCCCAGACTAAATAAACGAAACAAGTCAGAGTGTCCCCCCGAGAGTCCAGGCGACAGCCTCCATCTCAGATAATATGTGTTCAGATGCACAGAGGGAAAATCAGACTGGATTAAAAGGAAAACAAACAATAGGAACTGTATCAAGATCCCAGCAGAAGAAATCATTCAACTCAGGTGGTTTAGATGAAGAGCGTTTAATCACACAGGTGCACAGGGTGAAAGGAGTAACGGGATGATGAAGACCCAGAGAGGAGCAATGGCAGGAAGCGGCTACCTCCCCTACATTGGAAGAAAGGAGAGAGGAAATGGCGCCCAGTGAGGCCTGGAGCCATGGAGAGGTCTCTACCAGAAGCGGGAGTCACAGAGTCACTGCCAGAAGCAAGGCTCAAAGCTGGGAGGGAGCATGGGGGACAGGACACCCTGGCATCCTCTGCCCTCCACCTCAATTCTCTTTCCTCCCGCCCTCCGTTCTCCTGATGGAGCCTGCCACTGATTCTATCTAAGAAGAAACCAAGGCAAGGGAGCCAAGGTGATGGGATCCAAGGCTCAGACCAGGGCAGAGAGGAGGTTAGAGCAGGTCCAGGTGTGGTGGAGGAGGTTCATGGCAAATGGTTTCATCTTTGTGCTTTGTCAACACAAAGACTAAACTAGGGCCGGGTGCAGTGGCTCATGCCTGTGATCCCAGCACTTTGGGAGGCCAAGGCAGGCGGATCACCTGAGGTCAGGAGTTCAGACCCGCCTGGCCAACATATTTTCCACATATTTTTACCACAAACAACTGTATTATCAGCATTATTATTTTTGAACTTTGTCAGTCTTGGTAACGTAGAAATGTTTACTTATAATTCCTTGGTGAAGTAACAGGAGTGTTGCTGTTACCGGAAAGGGGTCTGGATCCAGACCCCAAGCGAGAGTTCTTGAATCTTGGGCAAGAAAGAATTCAGGGCAAGTCCGTAAACTGAAAGCAAGTTTATTAGGAAAGTGAAGGAATAAAAGAATGGCTACTTCATAGGCAGAGCAGCCCTGAGGGCTGCTGGTTGCCCATTTTTAATGGTTATTTCTTGATGATATGCTAAACAAGGGGTGGATTATTCATGCCTCCCCTTCTTAGACCTTACAGGGTAACTTCCTGTTGTTGCCATGGCATTTATAAACTGTCAGGGCACTAGTGGGAGTGTAGCAGTGAGGATGGCCAGAGGCCACTGTCACTACCATCTTGGTTTTGGTGGGTTTTAGCTGGCTTCTTTACTGCAACCTGTTTTATCAGCAAGGTCTTTACGACCTGTATCTTGTGCTGACCTCCTGCCTCATCCTGTGACTTAGAATGCCTAACTGCCTGGGAATGCAGCCCAGCAGGTCTCAGCCTTATTTCACCCAGCCCTTCTTCAAGATGGAGTTGCTCTGGTTCAAAAGCCTCTGACACTACTATTCTGGGCTTTTCAGTTATCCTTACTGAGCATTCTTTCAGAGGCCTTTCTCTCAAGAAACACTTGTACCTTGTGATATGAAATAGGAGGAAAGAAAGTAGAAGTAGCTGGGTGGAGAAAATGAAGGCAGGAGCCCTTCTTACTAATAGAACAACTGTGGTTTTAAAAAAAGGAAATGGAATGAGAACTATGGAGGGAATTTTGCAGATAGGTTCTTGGGCTCTCTGGGGCTAATGACATGGAGTGAAGGAAAATGTTTTGTCTTAGAGACGGTAAACGGGTGACTTACACTGAACAAAGAGATATGATAAAAGAGGAAATATTAAGGAATTTGAATTGAGTACTAACAAAGAGTGGTGCTGTTGTCATTAAGCATTGGGCGAAGTGGGTTGCAGAACTGCTCGACCTTCTAGGTGAAGTCAATATTGGCCGCTAGGTGGCAATCACATGTCTTCAGTAATCAAAGACTTCGCAGGCCTGAGTAACTGACCTTCCTGGTGAGCTTCATCAGTCCATCCACTGTTAGAGAATTCTAGTTTCAAAGTCTGCTTGGATGCATTTTGATATTAAATCAACTTGTGAGTGCTCATTATGATTCGTCAAAATCGTGGCCCCAAGCAGCCGCTGTTTTCAAAGTAAGTGATGTGTGGTTTTCCTTCCACTGTTTGAGCGTTTACACTCAGAGCTTCCTCCTACTTCTTCTCCTTAGGAACTTGACACTATTTCTGCCATAGCAATGTTCCAGGCAACTATTTCTTACAAAAAGAATAAATAGAACAGGTCTTAGGTCTGAAACAATTAGCCAGCTGGGATTTTGTTTTGTATTCGTTTGGTTTTCCTGATTGGTAGATTTAAACAAAGCTTTCCAACATTTTACTTTCGAAGCAAGATTCACATGGAAAAAAACATGTTACAGCACGACGTTGTAGACGCTAATCTATTCTGATACATGTGTTATAGGTCTTCTTCATTTGATTTAATATACATTTAAAACCGAGTTTGTCTGCCTGGTGAGAGATGAAAGAAATACAAATATAATCACTTTACAAAATAAATGCCTAAGATGGGGAACACTCTGGATATAGTGTTTACATATATGCACACAACAAGAAATGATCAAATACAGTGATGCCAGCATTGATCGTAGATTTTCATAGCCACATATTTCCTGAGTGGTTTGTGCTAGCAAGGGAGACCCAGAGAGTCAGATGGATTCAAGCTTTTGGAATGAGGTGGTGCAGCATCTTCAATCCTCAGGGTATCTTCTGTAATTTTCTACAAGATCTGCTGCCATGCTAGAGAGTGGGTTGCAAAGCTCTGAATAGCTTTACTTACGTAGAGTGTTGGGTGTTTTGAGGTTTATTTTGGAACAGAAAGGAGAGAAGTTTCTCTGAGACATAGCAGGTCACATGCGGCTGAGCCCACAGCAAGGCCAGTGAAAGTTAATATGGGTCACTCATAGCCTAGGAGTGTGTCCCAACAGATATTTCTGATTTGGCCCCAGGCCACCATCAGACTATGTTGTCTTAAGATGTCATATCTGGTAACTGCAAAAGCAAACCATTTTAGCTGTCATATAAGATATTCTCATATAAGTATTGGCCTCTGCAAATGAATAATTGTCTCAAGACCTTCAAACAAGAAGTGGTTCTAAGGTTGCATATAAGCATTATATATTGATGAAAACATTGATCACAGACATATTACAGCTGAGTACCAAGTGCTACTGGAGTCACAGCAACATCTGTTCTGGATTATCAATGTTTATGTCCAAAGGGGAGGTCAATTGTTGACAGGGTAGTAGTCAGGGCAAGTCAGTATTTCAGTGGGAAAGTATTAGGGACAGATCTTTTTAGCTTTACCCTCCTTACCCACCAAACACTCATTTTTAATTAGGAACAGATTCAATGTGAAGGACAGGTTCACTCATCACTGTGGTGAGACATTGTTCTCATGTCCTTTACTGCCCACACTCTGTTTATTTTATTTATGTATTTATGTATGTATGTATGTATGTATGTATGTATTTTGAGATGGAGTCTTGCTCTGTCACCCAGGCTGGAGTGCAATGGCTCAATCATGGCTCACTGCAGCTTTGACCTCCCCAGGCTCAGGTGATCCTCTCGTCTCAGCCTCCAAAGTAGCTGGGACTATAGGCACATACTTGGCTAATTTTTCTATTTTTTTGTAGAGACGGTTTTGCCCTGTTGCCCAGGCTAGTCTCAAACTCCTGGCTCAAGTGATCTGCCTGCCTCAGCCTCCCAAAGTGCTGGGATTACAGGCATGAGCCACACCACATAGCCATTGCCTACACTCTTTATCCAGAGTTTGTTTGGTGCTTTTCACCCTATTTTTGTGCTCAATCTTAAGATCTGATTAATGCCAAAAATAAATAATCTAATTTCAAAATAATTAAGTTCATATTACGTATAGACATGTTTGTGAACATATGCATGTGATGATCTTCATGTATACAACTATTCATACATTTATATTTTTATTGTTCATATGTGCATGCATGTGTGTAAGAGGACTTGGCCTTTGTTATCTAAAACTAATCATATATTAATATATATAAGAAGGACAGAGAATGGAAGGCCATACACCTCCATATTAACAGAAGTTATCTCAAAAGGGTAGAATTACTTCCTTTGCTGATTTCTCTTCTATTCTTTTTTGTCTGTGGTTTTCATGTTTTCTGAAATAATCCAATATTACTTTTATAAATAGAAAAAATCATAATGTAATGGTTTTGGAAAAGTGTATTTGACTTCAGTAACAAAGTAGTATGTTCTAATAAATAAAAACAAGGTAAAATTGATCTTAGGGCCTGACAGCTCAGGTCACCCTTAACTCACTGCTTAATTGGCCCTGACTTGGCCAAAATCACGTCAGTGTTTGCTCATCTGAAGCAGAGAAGATGATATTTGCTAAGCCCTATTCAGGGCTGTTGAGGAATCAGATGAGAAGGTTATCCGAAAGCACTTTGTGATTAGACTGCATATATAAAAATGTGCTGACTTCACTGTGACAGTTGCATTTTCCATGAACTGGCTGTGCCCCTCCTGTTGTAGGGAGTTCCCAGGAGCCAGGGTCATGCATGAGCCTTCCTGTGGAACTCCCCGAAGACCCTGGTCCCGCGCTTGGGAACAGCAACAATCAAGAAGACCTGCCAATGTCAGAACTGGAAGAGTCCCAGATTCCCAGATTTAGTTCCTACAGTCAGGAGTCAAGGTTTGTTTCATCGCATATCCTGACCATGGAATTCCACAGGAACTAGGGTTGTTGAATCAACAATAGGACACTCAGGTACGTTTGAATTTCAGATACAGGTAACAAATAATTTTCAGCATGAGTATGTCCCAAATATTGCACAGAATTAATGTACATCAGAAAACATCCGTTGTTTATCTGAAATTCAAATTTAACTGAGTTTCCTGTCTGTATTTTGTTTGTTAAATCTGGTTAACCTAATGGAAACCTTCACGCTCTCTCACTAGTTTGGTTGGTTGGTTGGTTGGTTGATTGGTTGGTTGGTTGGTTTTTACTTCTTAACTTCAACTTCTTAATGAGAGTTTAGGTTTTACAAATACAGTCATCCCTTGGTGTGCATGGGAGATTGGTTCTAGGACCTCCCTCAGACACCAAAATCCACAGATGCTCAAGTCCCTGATACAAAATGGTGTAGTATTTGCATATACCATATGCACATCCTCCAGTATACTTTATGTCATCTCTAGATTACTTAGAATCTTTATATTGCTAATATAATGTAAATGCTATGTAAATAGTTGTTACACTGTGTTATTTAGGAAATAATGATGAGGAAAAAAGTCTGTACATGTTTAGTACAGATGCAATTTGTTTCCAAATACTTTTTATCCATGGCTAATTGAATCCAGTCACGGAATCCTCAGATACTGAGAGTCAACCGTACATGCTCAGTGCCTTTCAGTTAGGGCACCCCCTGTAAGTGCACCTGACATATGCTAAACAATGATAGGCCATTGCAACAGCATCAGCAGGACTGTCAGGGTGCTAGGGAAACACACAGGGGGAACCCACCAGCATTCTCTCAGAACACTGTAAACTGTTGAGAGCTTCAGGGGTGACTGTCTGGGCCACATCTTGACCTTTAATTGGCCTGGCTGTTGCACAAAGAAAGCACCTGCAACCATCAACGTGTTCACCCACCAGTAGACTGGAGTCATTGTTCATCCTTGGATGTGAAATTGGCCAGGGGCAATTAGGAATTGGGAAACTAGAAAAGGCAGCCCAGTGTCAAGGAGGTCAAGACTGGGTCACAGCCTTGCTTCCCTCCAGATCTGTCTTGTCTCCGGATGGTGGGAGAGTTGAGGCAGGGGAGTCTGGAATTATTATAAAAGGCAGTTTTTCTTGAAGCAAACAGCCAACCAGGCAGCACAGCTTCCAAGCTGAGAGTCTGAAGAGCCTGAGCCAGTGCCCCTTCCCAACCAGCCAGATACCCCGAGGTCCCACCACTGGCCTCACACTCTGGGGACACCTAAGCGTTTCAATTAGACTACAGCATTATCTGTCCTCTGATAAATTCATTACCAAAAGAAAACAATCAAGGATAAAGGAGTAGCCATGGTGGCAAGTCAGGAGTCCTGGCCATGTGGACTTAATCATGGCTTCACTCCTCTGAACTTCAATTTCTTCATTTATAAATTAACAGGTAGAACTCCATGATTGCTGAGGTTACATCCAACTCTATAATGCTGGTGAATAACAGAGATGCAAGATCAGTAAACTTTGGTAAGGAAACGGTTTTTGTCACAGTTTAGAAATATCAGGCTCTGTTCAGGATTCTATATTTGCTTTAGGATGGTGCCCTAGGTTGCCAAGGGGGTACAGTGAGACCACCTGGGAGTAGCTGAGGACACAGGAATAAGGAAGTGGCCAGCATCTCTGAGACTTACCACTGACACTCTTCATTCCACTCCTGATAAGGGCCAGCTGTTAAAGATAAGGCTATTGTGGCTCAGCGCAGTGGCTCACGCCTATATTTCCACACTTTGAGAGGTTGAGGCAGGCAGATCACTTGAGGCCAGAAGTTCGAGACCAGCCTGGCCAACATGGCAAAACCCCATCTCTACTAAAAGTACAAAAATTAGCTGGACATGGTGACTAATTTTTGTGGTCCCAACTACTTTGGAGGCTGAGGCAGGAGAATCACTTGAACCCGGGAGGTGGAGGTTGCAGTGAACTGAGATCTTGCCACTGCACTCTGTCTCCAAAAAAAGAAAAGATAAGGTCATTGTCCTATATGGGAGAAACTGATTTCAAATTCAATGACCATTTATTGTGTTCTTTTTCCAAACCAGGAAAAGTACTAGAGAATAAATTGTAAATAGTTACTAGTATGTGCTGTTTCCTTTATTCATTACTAATTCAATTAATGTTTATTGAGCATCGGCTCCATATCAGGACTGTTCTAAGCTCTGAAGGTGTTGTATTGGAAGCCTTTCCCCTTCCACCAGCAGTATGTGAGGAAACAGTCAGCAAAGTGTAACTGCTTCTCCAGCTGCTAATTGCACAAAAGCAGGTACCGTGTTACTCTGAGGTTTAGTTCTACCTTATCCCCCATCTTCACTGACCATCTTGTTTTGAATAATCATGAGAGAAGCAAGGAGAATGTTATTAGCTGAATTGTGTCACCCCAAAATTCATATGTTGAAGTTCTAATCCCCAGTCTCTCATTTGCATATGGGGTCTTTGCGGATGATCAAGTTGAGATGAGGTCATGGGGGTGGGCCCTACTCCAATACAATTGTGTCCTTATGAAAAGGGGAAATTTGGACACAGAGACAGACATGCACTTGGAGAGGGCACCATGTGAAGATGAAGGCAGGAATCAGGACAATATATTTTCAAGCCAAGAAACACCCAAGGTTGCCAGGAAACCAGCAGAAGCTAGAAGGAAGACATGGAACAGAATCTCCTTCACAGTCTTCAGAAGGAGCCACCCCTGCCAACATCTTGATGATCTTGGACTTCAAGCTTCCAGAGCTGTTCAAGCCTCCAGAACAATACATTTCTGTTGATTAAGCCATGCAGTTTGTGGCACTTTATTATAGTAGCCCTAAGAAATGAATACAAGGCCAGGTATGGTGGCTCACACCTGTAATCTGCACTTTGGGAGGCTGAGGCAGGAGGATCACTTGAGACCAGCCTGAGAAATATAGTGAGACCCTGTCGCTACTAAAAAATTAAAAAAAAAAAAAAAAATTAGCCAGGCATGGTGGCACGTGCAGTCCCAGCTACTCAGGAGGCTGAGATGGGAGGATCACTTGAGCGGAAGAGGTCAAGGCTGCAGTGAGCCATGATCGCACCGCTACACACCAGCCTCCGTGACAGAGAGAGACCCTGTTTAAAAATATAATAATAAAAAAAACGAATACAAAGAGCCTTGGTCAGACTGTGCTATTCTCGTTGCTTAGGCTACAAGTGGGTATAGTGTCCCATGGCAACTTCAGAATGCAAGGCCTGTAACGCTCTAGGGCCAGGGCCCAGAACCTTTTGAAGAGTTGCCAAGAGCAAGTCAGGGCTTGAGGAACTGCCTATGGCTAGAGCTCTGGGACCAGCCTGTTCCTTCACACCAGCCAGCTCTGACTTCTCACAGGGTCCACTGACTTTCTTCACACCCTCCGCTTGCTCCTCATGGATGTAGCAGGGCCTCCAGCACCTCCCAGCCCAACCCAGGCCGCGGCCCCACTCTGCCTCTGTTTTGAGGACTAACTTCCATTTTTCATTGCATGTTCTTCTGACCTCTAATTTTTGGCCCAATCCTGATTTTGCCTTTGGCTCTCTAGCTTAGACACAGGGCTCATGGAGGCTGTGCCACAATTGGAACCAGGGATAGGACAAGAATGTCAGAGGCTGTTTAGGGATCGTGGAGGGGAGGAGGGTTACAGAGAAAAAATGCATTTGGCTTATATCATAGTGAAAAATCAAAACAACTCATCCTTTGAGTTTCCCAAGCACTTTGGTGTATATTGCCTTTGAGCTATACAATGCAGCCCCTGGGGAACAGCTAAGATGGGTGCCATTATTTTATTTATATCTCCATGTTAAAAACGAAGGAACTGAGGCTCACCCAGGTACAAAACTTGACTGAAATCACACAGTCCATGCGGGAGCCAGCATTTGGTTTTAAGTACAAGTTATTTCTGCCCTGCCACGCTCTCCCGGCATAGATCAGAGCTCAGAAGCTAAAGGAGGATGCAGAGCCTGGACTGAGATGACGCAGGCAGACGCAGACCAGACATACTGACTTGGCTCTCCCTCCTCGGCAAGTAGCTACTGGCCAAATACCACACACGAATAACAAACACCTTGCATTTATGTAATACCTCACAACTGACAGTGTTTTTACAAGGATTATCTCATTCCATCCTCACAAATAACCCCATGAGGTAAGCAGGGTGAGCTCGGTTATTTTATTTTATTAGAGACAGGGTCTCATTGTCACCCAGGCTGGAGTGCTGTAGCACAATCACAGCTCACTGCAGCCTGGACCTCCCAGGCTCAGGTGATCCTCCCAGGCTCAGGTGATCCTTCCAACTTAGCCTCCCTGAATAGCTGGGAGTACAGGTATGTACCACCACACCTGGCTAATTTTTGTATATTTTGTGGAGATGGGTTTTTGCCATGTTGCTGAGACTGGTCTTGAACTCCTGAACTCCTGGGCTTAAGCAATCCACACACTTCCATCTCCCAAAGTGCTGGGATTACAAGTGTGAGCCACTGCACCTGGCAAACCTAGTTATTCTTATTTTAAAATGAAACAACTAAGTAAAGGCAGGTTAAACTCCTGGCCCATAGTCACAGAGTCAGGAGAAGTGGGACTCAAACCCAGTGTTTCTCTTAAAGTCCATCTTTTTTCCTACTGCTTAGGAAGAGAGTACAATCCAGGGACCATAAATACTTGGCACACCTACAGTCCTATCTTTTCCCACACCCAGGGCAGACATTACTAATTGATCACAGCATTTTGCCCAGATTTGGCCTCAGGATCCTCCTCAGTATAGTTCTCCGGGCAACCCTTGTCAGCCAGAACAGACAAGCAAGATGAAGACCTTTTCCAGCCTGCTCTAAGCAGTACCTATAACTGGCTCAAGTCACAGAGACCAAGTATACAAATCCATCTGATTAGAAATCTGGCTAAAACAAAGAAGGAAACAACAGACGCTGGGGTCTACTTGATGGGGGAGGGTGAGGGGACGGAGAGCAGCAGAAAAGATAACTATTGGGTACTAGGCTTAATATCTGGGTGATGAAATAATCTGTACAACAGACCTGCATGACGTGTGTTTACCTACGTAACACGCCTTCACATGTACCCCCAAACCTAAAATAAAAGTTAAAATAATAGTAATAAAAATATTTTCCTAATGAGAAGAATCAGCTAAAGATAAATCAAATATTTTTAAAACTCATTTTATTTATTAATTATACAATAAATGTTAAACATTAAACACACATATAGTTATAACGTATATAACACAAGGAAATCTGGTTCAAGATCTAAGAAGAGCCTAAATTTGTTTTCTCCTACCTACCCGTTAATTTACAACCAGTACAAAAATAATAATAGCTAACATTGGCTGGGTGCGGTGGCTCATGCCTATAATCCCAGCACTTTGGGAGGCCAAGGCAGGTGGATCACTTGAGGTTAGGAGTTTGAGACCAGCCTGACCAACATGGTGAACCCCTGTCTTTACTAAAAATACAAAAATCAGCCATGCATGGTAGTGGGCACCTGTAGTCCCAGCTATTCAGGAGGCTGAGGCAGGAAAATCGCTTGAACCTGGGAGGTGGAAGTTGCAGTGAACTGAGATTGCACCACTGCACTGCAACCTGGGCAACACAGCAAGACTCCATCTCAAAAAAAAAATAGTAATAATAAAAATAGCTAACACATTTTTGAGTACTTACTCTGTGTTAGGTGCCATATTAAATTCTTCCTCTGCATTTCCCTAAAATGTAGATCCTATTCTTCCCATTTTAGAGATAAGGGAATTGAGGCTTTGAGGACTTAGGAAACTTGCCAGATGCAACCTTATACTGCCGAATTTCACGAACCTTGCTGTCTCATTACACTGTCCCCTAGGCTGTAGACCAGTACTTTCTCGATTCTTTGTAAAGGGAAGCATGTCTTACTTTTCCAAATCCTTGAAATCAACTGCTTGGATAGGGAATAAAACAATAAGGGATGTATATACCAACAGTAAAATTGTTGAGCAAAGCAGGCTCCATGAGGGGTGGCCAATGGGCAGCTGTTGGCAGTGGCGGATGGGGGTTGTACAATATGAACAGGGTTTGGACATGTGAACTGGGGTGTCCACATGTGTAGGCAAAAAGGCGTTAGCTGTACAGGACAGCAAGCCAATGGTGGAAAGAGACTGGGCTGGAGACTAGCTCTCACCACAATGCTGCATTCTGACATGGACTTCAGAGGGGTCCACGAAGCTAAATTTGACCCTAGATTTGTACATTTGGTCTCTATGACTTGAGCCAGTTATAGACACTGCTTAGAGCAGGCTGGAAAAGGTCTTCATCTTGCTTTTCTGTTCTGGCTGACAAGGGCTGCCCGGAGAACTATATCAAAAAGGATCTTGAGGCCAATTCTGAGCAAAACGCTGTGATTAATTAGTAATGTCTGTCCTGGGTGCAGAGGTTGGGGGTAAGATAGGACAGTATGTGTGCAGAGTATTTGCCTTCCCTGAATGTCCACATTGTTATGAAGGTATATTTGTCAAGGTAAGAGGGTGTAATATACCTTGCTGAGCAGTTTGTAGCTTGGTTTGTAAGTTTCAGCTGTTGAGATGTATGGTAAGTTGGCCTTCATTTGTACTTCTGTACCTTGCCCTGCATTTGTTAGGAGTGGATCTGTTGAAAACCAGGCTTTCCTGCTTCTGCTGTTTTAGCTGCTCCTGCAAGCAGGCCACTCATGGAGGTGTCTGTTGCCCTGTGGTGGTGGGAGAAGTTCTAGCCTCTTACTTCTAGTTTTCTGAGCATGAGAGCATGGGTCATACCTTCATTTTAGTAACGCCAATTGCAGCAGGTGCAGCAAGGGTCGGAGTGGCAGCAGCATCCAGGCCATAGAAGCCTCCTGATCTTGCCAATGGCAGGGGCCTCCAGGGCCAGCCTCCTAGTCTGGAAGGCAGCCTCCCTAATGCAGAAGAAACAATGGCTTCTTTGGGGACCTGATTCTTTGGTGTTACTTAGGGAGTTGTTCCTGAAAGCTTAAGTTTGAATCTGTTTCTTCAGCCCTCTCAATGATTCTCTAAGGCATATAAATCCCTGAAATAAATCCTTTCTATATAAAACTACTAGAATGGATTCTGTTCTAGGCCACTGACCAACACAGGGCACTTAGCCTCCCCTCCAGGAACAAGGGAGATTCTGGTGACCTAAGAAAATAACTTTTGACTACATTGTAGGGCCTTGTCACTCCATTGAACTTACGATCTTTGGTAAGGTTTTCTCCATTTTTGTTCTGTGCCTGGGTTCAACCTCTCTACTATGGATTGAATTCCTAAAATTCATACACTGAAGCGCCACCCTCCAAAGTGATAGTGTTTAGAGAGAGCCTTTGGGAGGGCTTACATGAGATCATAAGTGTAGGGCCCTTATAATGGGATTAGTGCCTTCCTAAGAAGAGACACCAGAGAGCTTGCTTTCTCACTCTCCAGCCATGTAAGGGCATAGCAAGAAGGCAGCCATCTACAAGCCAGGAAGAGGGACCTCACGGGGAACTAACCAGACTGGCACCTTGACTTCCCATTCTCTAAAACAGTAAGAAATAAAGTTCAGTTGTTTAAGCCAACTAGTCTATGGTATTTTGTCATAGCAGCCCAAGCTGACTAAGACACTCTGATCCTCCTTCGGATCATCAACCCCACTCTTCCCCATCTGCCTGACTTATATGGATGTGGTTCTGCAGCACTGTCACTCAGGTCTTCCTTGGACCATCAAAGCCCAGGGGCAATATTGACACCACCCACCCCAGCCTGAGCTTCAAGAAACCTCTAGCAGCTCTCCAAGCCCAGCTGTCTCAGACAAAGAAGCTGACAAACATATGCTGAGACTCTGTGCAGCACAGTTTGGTGAGAGCTGTTTGATAATGGTGCATTGAGATTGTACAGAAAGAGAGGGCAGGAAGAACAACAGAAATAGGCTTGACCTTGTTGTCCACCTTAAGTAAGTATTGAGAATGGCACTCATCAAAATTCAGAGAGAGTGAAAAGTAAACAGAAAGTGTTCCTTGGCTTTCAAGTTCTTATACAGTTTTTCTAAGAGTCTTTCAAGGGCTTGAGTGAAACCAAGTAGTTTCATTTAACTACGAGTTCCTGCAAGACAGTCTCCAAATTCCAGTGGCCTGGTTTTATCCACTCTCCCCTCTTCAAGTCTGAATGCTCCTGTACAGACTTACTGTAATTTCACTTGAAGTCATTTCTGTCTCATCCAGTTTCATCTTGCAGCTCATGAGCTCATGGGTTTTGCATGATTTCAATATGAAGTCATCAGCCAGGCCCAGCTTCCTACACAGACTTTAAACCCTTAGGATCCTTTTAATAAACTAGATGTAAGCCCCACAGTTTGCACTGAAACATGAAACCCAGAGTTTCTCCCAGGTGCTCTCATATATGTGTATATCACATGCTTCACATCTTTCTCTGTTTCTTAAACACTGAAACCTTCCATCCTGCTTCTCCTCTTCTCAGCACGTGCACCTGCCCTCTTACGGGAGGAGGTGGCCCAGAAGGAACTCAGAGGAGTCAAGTGGTCAAAGCTCAGGAAATACTAGAGCTCTCTGTTTTACACAGAACTATGTAAGTACATGTTGGAACTAAAGCAACACTGAGTTTCTGGAGGATGAAGAAAAAGAAAATTCCATTCTAAGTCAACTGCACAAATAATGGAAAATTGTATATACTTCAACTATCCATTAATAGAGTCCACATTTTGAAACCAAGCCAAAATGTGTAGGCCTGGAACTCTGGAATGCATATTGACTGAACATTCCTTATTTCCAATGTCATAGCCAACAACAAAAATCACATTGTGGTATCAGAGCCTCCATTCTTTCTCAAATACTCATGTGTTCTCTTTGAGCAATGGCCATAAAAGAGTTTATAAAACAACAGCAGCAACAACATGAAAGTCGCGATCATGACAACTTGAATTTATAGTTTGAGTTTTAAAAATAAGACAAAAACAATTTGATCATATGTAAAAATCTATATAACTCTCTCTAATTTGATTCAAACAAGTATTATTCATTGAGATCCTACTATGCTCCCACTACTGTGCTAAGTTCTAAGAAATATGATAAAACTATATTAAATAATTTCTTTTCTTATAGAGTAACAGAGGCAAATATTGAATGTGTGAGATAATTAGAGAACAACCAAGGGAAAATAATCTGAGCCACGTTGCTGCCATTAAACCTGATAGGTAGTCAACAATAGAAAGATCAGAGAAGGTAAACAGGTAGAAAAGTATTAATTCAAGACAAAGTCATCAAAATAGTCCTTAATGCCCGGATAAGGTCTGGGAGGTTTCTAATCTAATACGTGTGTAGGTGACTTTGCTCTGAAAGGGGATAAATCTAAATACAACTTTTCCCAATGAGAGTTTAGAAAATGGCCAAATGGAAAGGACTACTCAGAACCCATCTTCTTGATAGATTAAAGCTGCTCCAGGTCTGAAAAGCCTCCAGAGGAGCAGACTAAATCATGTAGAAAAGCTGGAGGAAAGCCAGTGTGGGTGACTAGCCATGGCAAAGTACCAGATCCAGTTTATCAGCCACCTTATCCTTGCTCTCTGCCTGCATTTAGAGGAGATGCCATTAGGAAGACTATAAGAGGCTAGAATGAGGAAGGTAAAAAATCTGGTTGTGAGAAGTAAGCAATGTGTGAGAAGACTGGGTGGATACACACCCTTTATAACAATTTCTTCACTACTCTTACAGACATTAAGAAGTCTAAAATGGAATGACTTCCTTCCTCCATAGTCTTCCAAATCTGGTCATCTTTCTATGTTGCTGATTTTATTCAATGCCACTTTCATTACTCTAGCCACTCTGAAAGGAAATTTCCCTCTTCACTGTGTGGGAGGGAAGAAACATTTCTTCCATTAACTGTGTTCAGTGACTGGGACCTGTGAATAAAACTGACAAAAGATAGATTAACAGGAGAAAAAGTTTATTTACACATGCAACGTACATACACACTGGAGTGCTCAGCGATGAGTAACTCAAAGATGTGGTTAGAGCTTGGAGCTTATATAACTAATTTAGTTAGTAGGGGAAAGGTAGGGAAGAGGAATGGCTCCTATGGGAAGAACAAATCGGTTTCTTTAGGAAAGACAAATGGGTTCTTTAGAAGAACAAATAGGAGATAAGAAAGTTTGAGCATAAAGTTTATACATGTATGAGCGTTATTTCCATTTTCAGGGACATAAAAATTCCTCAAAGAGAAAGTTTATGCAGATTTACTCTTAGTCACTCTTCTGGGGACAGACCAACCTCAAGAGTATTTATAACAGTCTTTATTTCTCAGAAGTTTTTGCGTATATTCAGATAAGGACAGCATCAAAGAAGCTTCTTTCTGTATCTGTTGAATCTCAAATGTCTTCTGCTTAAAATAATCTTTATACCAACTCTGGGGTTCCGAGGATGCCCCCACACCTGCATCTCTGCTTTCAGTCCTTGGCCAAATCTTCTGCTAAAACTATGAGTTTCTGAAGAATTGTATTAATCATTTTTGTTCCCAGAATCTAGAGTAGTGCTGGTACATGGCTTATCCATTCACAAAATACTTTTGAATGAATTAGTAAATAAAGTAAAACAGAGTATTGTTTTCCTTATATTTGCAAAACAGCAACAAACAAAAACCATGATCCCTATTAGAGGCTAATTCCCTAGCAAAGATATATCTTGAGCCTTGATCTGTCTCCTGAGATACCCACCTGTATTCTCAACTTTTTATGAGGCATTTCCACCAGAAGGTTTCATAGGCATCTCAAATTCAACGATTCCCACAAAGAACCCCATTGTCTTTCCTGTTCTTCATATATTTTCTAATTCAGTGAACAATGTTACCCAACTACCCAAGTTATATAAATATTACTTGTCATTAACTTCCTCTTTTTCACCCCTTATAGTGAATTATCATGTTGAATCTACCTCTAAAGTATCTGTGGAATGAGCATAGAAGTTTCCTCAAAAATTAAAAATAAAATTATTATATGATCCAGCAATTACATTTCTGAGTGTATGTCCAAAAGAATTGAAAACTGAATCTCAAAGACATATTTGCACACCCATGTTCAATGCAGTGTTACTCATAACAGCCAAGGGGCGGGAGAAACTTGAATGTCCATCAACAGATAAATGATAAAGAAAATGTGGTATATACATATGATAGAATATTATGCAACCTTTTAAAAAAAGGGAAATTTTGTCACATGTTACAACATGAACGAACCTAGAGGATATTACGCTAAGCAAAATAAGCCAGTCGCAGAAGGACAAATACTGTATGATTCCAAATATACGAAGTATCTAACATAATCTAAATCATAGGAACAAAATAGAAAAGTAGTTGCCAAGAGCTGGGGAAAGGAGAAAGGGGAAATTAGTGTTTTTTAGTGGGCACAAAGTTTCAGTGTTGCAAGATGAAAAAGTTCCTAGAGATCTTTTGCAAAACAATGTGAATACATAACACAAATTAATTGTACACTTAAAATAGTTAAGATGGTACATTTAATAAGGTATGTTTTTTACTGCAAGTCTTTTATTTAACTGCAGCAGGGTTTATAAACTAGCCTGAAGACATGTTGTTGAGCCTATTCTATTCCTGTTGAGCTAAATAACAGCTACTAAAGAAGTAATCAGTTATAGACTGATCCAGATAAAGTCAACCTATTTTAGATGGCTGATGTTTAAGGATGCCACCTAAAATAGACTGACTAAATGAAAGCCATTTCTTTCATTCATGCCCCAGTGGGGCATTGCCAACCAGAGATCCCTGCAATGTCACTTGGCAAGCCAGGGACCCCTGACTGGCAATGTCCCACTGGGGCCTCACTCAGACATCCTGACATACCCCAGCTCACCACTGTTATAGCTTATACCTGCGTTCTGCTGTTCCCGAGCTCTTGTACTGTGCCCAAGAAGAATGAGGATGCACAGGACATTGGAGGGTGAGGAAGGAGGAGAAGAATTTTATTGAGTAATGAAAACAGCTTTCAGTGGAGAGGGGACAGGATGATGGATTCCCCATGTGGCTGGGTCTAGAGCCTTTTATGGACTCAGAATGGGGAGTGCATGCTGATTGGTCTGTGAGTATGCAAAAAAGGTTAAAGCAAAGACACCACTTAAAGGTGAGCACGAAAGTGTACAAAAACCAATTAGGAAAGAGTAGGTATATGTAAAATAGGTGAAGGGTGGAGATCAGTCAGAGGAAAACATGCCAAATGGGAAGACAAGTTCCCAATCTGGTCAGAAGATTTAACTTGCAGCTTGGCTTTCAGGCTTTAAACTGTCTTCGGCTTGAAGGTGGGGTTTTGCCACGGGCCCACCCCTATCTGCCTAGGCATTTGTCTGCCTCTATCAATGTCAGAATGAAAACTGGGAGACCTGCTGCTTCTTCCATTGGTAAGAGGACAGTAACACTGTTTTTTCACTTCTACAGCTTCTATTTATCTCTGTGTTGATTTTGTTTTGGAAGGGTAAGGGCTGGTTTTCTTTTTATTTTTTCTACAATGAAGATTTCTTTTTAATTTGTTATATAAATGACTCAGGTAAAAACACTCAAATAATACCATTTAATTTTTATCCTGATGACATAATCAGAAACCTTCTGGATCAGTCATTTTGCTTCCTTCCATCGTTTCTCATGAACAATATATACTAGCTTTAACCCTCATTCCTCCTAAGAAAGCAATTACACAAAGCTAGTATTAAAAGAAAGCAATGTGAAGTATAGCTATTTTAAAAAACAAAGGAAAGTTTTTGGGGGGTGATGTGGGAATTACCCAGCAAATTTTGATGAACTCTAGGGAAGCTGCTGGTCAACTAGACCCAGCAAAACAAAGTATACTCTTCAATTACATCTATGTGTCTTGGCTTCAAGGAAAAGAGAATGGGTTTTGGTAATTGCAGTGTTTTGCTTTGGCTTTTTGTTTGTTTGAGATTTTTTGTGTGTTTGGTTTTTTGTTTTTTTATAAATTTGTAACATTTTTGAGATTGTTTTCTAAAACAAAAACAGACCCAAAAAACCCCACTAGATTTTAGTTCTCAGTTCCAGGGGGAAAATGTCAGCCTACCCTCAATTTGAACCTGTATCCATGTGGTCATAATTAAATGCCTCAAAAGAACTTAAAATCATCAGAAAACATCTGACCATATTGTGACATGTCCAGCTACACATACTAGAATGTGGCTGGGCAGCAGTTTGACATTTCTGAAATGGCATCTGTAAAGGATAGGAAGGAAATGCTGAGTAAGCACCAGGAGGAAAGTAATAAGGAAGGAGATTATTTTCTTTTCATCATATACCTGGGTCCAGGTGCTCAAAAACTATACACAGAATGAAGTCAAAATTGTAACTGGAAGAATTCAACAGGGTCTCCAAAACATCCTGGAGACATGTGGGATGCTGCTCTGACCAGATGGAAGGAACTGGGAGGAGGAAGTTAAATACATTTGTGGGCAGTGGCTGAGGCTTTATTGTAGTGGTAACGCACGAGAGAAGTCTTGAAAGAAAGGGAAGGATTTTGAGGGGCAGGGAAGTGAGGAAAGGACCTAAGGTGCAGGATGAGACCGTTACAGCTGCAAAGATGGGCTGGGTTTCCAGTTTGTTTGCTAGACAAGGAGAAGATAATTGATATGGTTTGGCTGTGTTCCTGCCCAAATCTCATCTTGAAATGTAGCTCCCATAATTCCCATGTGTTGTGGGAGGGACCCAGTGGGAGATGATTGAGTCACGGAAGCAGTTTCCCACATAGTGTTTTCATGGTAGTGAATAAGTCTCACGAGATCTGATGGTTTTATAAGAGGTTTCCCCTTTTGCTTGGCCCTCATTTGCTCTTGCCTGCCACCATGTAAGACGTACCTTTCACCTTCCATCACGATTGTGAGGCCTCTCCAGCTACATGGAACTGTGAGTTCATTAAACCTCTTTTTCTTTATTAATTACCCATTCTTGGATATGTCTTTATCAGCAGTGTGAGAATGGACTAATACAATCACGCAGGGGTTTGTGTAAGAGGAAAACACTCAGACTTGTCTTATTTTTAGACCAATAATACAACACAACAACAAACAGCATAGAGGATGATTTGGAGAGGGAGTGGAAAAAATGGGTTATAAAGTTAATGCAGTGAACTGTGGCAGAGACCAAAGGGACAGAAAGGAGGATGGCATGATCCATGCCTTCTAGAGTGTTCCATAACACAGATTAATTCTGTTTATATTAAGCTAAACAAAATTTTGTTCTGTTAACAAAAAAAAAAAAAAAAAGAAGAGAGAGAAAAGGAAAAGCTTTTATATGCTCTAACTTGATTGGTTATTGAAGTTCCAAGGTAAAAACAGAAAATAAACGTATGCAGACTCCAAAGTAGGAACAAGCACTTTTTTCTCCTTAGAGCAATTGCTGCCCCTGTCCATTGCCAACTCCCTGCCCGACCACCCACTTCTCAGATGACACCTTTTGTTTCTGTACTTGCCCCCACTGCCATGCATGGGACAGAAACCAGGGAAATTCTTTCCCCACAAGAGCAGGAAGGACCAGAGGAGGTCACATTTGCCACCACATTGCAGGAACAGAATTTACCCCTACGTTGCAAGAACAGAAAACAATGTCACTGGCATGC
Source organism: Chlorocebus sabaeus (assembly GCF_047675955.1). Lineage (NCBI taxonomy): Eukaryota > Metazoa > Chordata > Mammalia > Primates > Cercopithecidae > Chlorocebus > Chlorocebus sabaeus. The sequence goes on along the minus strand of NC_132907.1, from coordinate 60,400,221 downwards.
TGAATTTTAACTCAAAATATATTTATTTCCCTCCTCCACTCCCACTCCTTGAAGAACCAGTGGGATATATATTAGTTCTGTTCTAGATTACTACTTATGGGCTATTTCATTGCTTTATAAAAGTCATTAGGCTCCCTTTTTAGCGTGTTGAAAGAGTTAGTAGTGGTTGCTTCAATGGCTAGAAAAGGCATGCAATTCAAACAACTGCTTTCCCAAAGAACTTCTAACATGCACCCGGTGTATATAGTGGTGGTAATACCACAGGCTTTCTAGGTCAGGCCCACTTTGCCACTTCTCCATTTAAGCCCCTTACTTAACCTCTCTGTGCTGTTTCCTCCTGGGTAAGTGAGGGTGATGGCAATACCTCCCCCAGAAGGTTATTAGGAAAATTAAGGTTAATACTGTATATGTAAAACACATGAAACAATGCCTGGTGCAGAGTTAAGTGCTTAATAAGCATTAGTGATGACCATGATGCAGCAAAATTCATTTCTCTTTTCTAAAATGAAAAGAAGAATGAGGTAAGAGAAAATCTTAGCAGGGTGGTGGTACTAATGCTGTAGACACAGGATGCTAGGAGGTAAGGGGGAAAGAGGATCACCACTGCATTCACAGACGGCCCTCATGGTCTCAAAGTGGGGCAGCCCTTGGGTAGGGACACCAGGTGGACGATTTAGTACCACAGACATACAAGATTCCATGATACGTAACCTACAGATTGGTGTTTTCACTGGGTGACAAACGTAACACTCCACATACAGGCATACCACAAAGATCTTCCTTCCCAGCAGAAAGAATATATGTGAGATACTCCAGGTTGTTTAAATGGGGAAGTTAAGAGAAAGGACAACTCTCCAAATTAAAGGCCAATCCTCCCATGGAGCTAGGAGACAAAGAGCCATTCGCCTGCCTCACCTATGTTAAGAGGAGGCATCTACCCTGCAACTCATAAGTCTCCCAGTTGTGTAACTACCCCACGGGTTCTTCTTGCCTGCTGCCAGGTAAAGCCAATTTATCAAGACATGGGGGATTGCAATAGAGGAAGAGCCAGCTAAACAGGTGACCGGTTTTATTGTTACCCAAATCAGCCTCCCCAGAGGCCAGGGGTTTTTAAAGATAGTTTGGTGGGCAGGGGGCAAGGGAAGGGAGATAGCTGATTGGTTGGGTAAGGGATAAAATCATAGGGAGTTCAAGCTCTCCTCTTGCATTGAGTGAGTTTCTGGGTGGGGGGCCACAAGACCAGATAAGCCTGTTTACCAGACTGGGAAAAATAACTCGAACACCAATCTTAGGTTTGACAATAGTAATGTTGTCTATAGGAACAACTGAGGAGGTAACTGATCTTGTGGCATCTGGCTGCTTGACTCCTGAACCACAATTTCTCATCTTGTGGATAATTTGTTAGTTTCACAAAGGAGGTCTTATCCCCAGGCAAGGAAGGGTTTTGTTTTGGGACAGGCTGTTATCTTTGTTTCAAAGTTAAACTATAAACTAAATTCCTCCCAAAGTTAGTTCTGCCTACGCCCAGGAATAAACAAGGGCAACTTGAAGGTTAAAAGCAAGATGGAGTTGGTTAGGTCAGAACTCTTTCACTGTCATAATTTTCTCACTGTTACAATTTTTGCAAAGGTGGTTTTACTTGGAGTCTACTCTCAGTGAAAACTGAAAATGTTTTCCACACCCCAGGAATCTTTAGTGCAATGTTTCCTAAATAACTAATAAAATTAACTTTCTGAAAGCTAGAGGATGACAAAGAAATATTGAAGCTGCTTGTATAGAAGCACATAGAATCTTCTAACTAGAAGGAAACTGAGTAATCCCTTTGTTTTTGTGGACTAAACTAATTTTTTTTAGCAGGGCCCTTTATTCAAACAAAATTCTTCTTGAAATCTTACACATAAAACAGTTTTTAAAAAGAACTAGTGTGGCACAGCAGAATCATCTGCCTGAATCATCTGCCCAGGACACAGGCAATAGGGGAGTGCATTATTTGTAGAGAATTGAAAAACAAGGAAAAAGCCAAGCAAGAGAGAGTCTGATTTGTGTTACCACCATGCACTCACAGTTTTAAATGGCATCAGTGGTAGAATATTCCCCTCCACCAGGGCAGACCACTTGGTAGTTATGGGGTAGGGCAAGTGTGAAGTGAGGCAAGTGTGTGATTGTAACCACCCAATGGGTTCATCTTGCCCACTGCTTAGATAGAGCTGATTTACCAAGATAGGGGAATTCCAACAGAGAAAGAGTAATTCACACAGGGCTGGCTGTTCAGGAGACAGGAGTTTTATTATTACTCAAATCAGTCTTCCTCAGCATTCGGGGATCAGAGCTTTTAAGGACAACTTGGTGGGGAGAGGGGAAGCCAGTGAGCCAGGAGTGCTGATTGGTCAGGTGAGAGACGAAATCATAGGGAGTGGAAGCTGTCTTCTTGCACTGAATCAGTTCCTGGATGGGGGCCACAAGATTGGATGAGCCAGGTTATCAATATGGGTGGTGCCAACTGATCCATCAAGTGCAGGGTTTGCAAAATATCTCATGCTGTGTGTTTCACGATCTGTCAGTTTATCTCCCAACCGTGGTCCCCAGGGGGTCCATGGAACATATTTTGAAAACCGCCAATCTAGCCCACTCTGCTCACCTTTGAAGCTCAGAAAGGTTAAGTGACTTCCAATGTCACCAAGGTAAAGCAACTCATACAAGTAAAATGAGAATCCAGGCTCCATGCTTTCTGTGTGTCTACTTCCCAAAGCTACTGTAGGGACCAAGGGAAAAACTGCCCCTTTGCCCTCTTGCAGATTCACTGAAAGCCATCTGACAAAAGGCAGATTCATAGGAGAAAGGAGTCATACAAAATGTCTTTAATGTGTACATGTAGGAGTCATACAAAATATGAAAACTTGGCTGGGCATGTTGGCTCATACCTGTAATCCCAATACTTTGGGAGGCTGAAGTGGGAGGACTGCTTGAGCCCAGGAGTTTGAGACCAGCCTAGGCAACATAGCGAGACCCCATATCTAAACAATAAATAAATAAGCTGGGAAGGGTGGCACACACCTGTAGTCCCAGCTACTCAGGAGGCTGAGGTGGGAGAATCCCTTGAGCCTAGGAGGTTGAGGCTGCAGTGAGTCATGTCATGCCCCTGAACTCTAGCCTGGACAAGAGAGCAAGACGCTGTCTCTGAAAAAAAAAATTTAAAAGAAATATGAAAACTTAAAGAAAGGGCCTGATGATTGATGCTTTTATAGCATCTTGAAGTTACAGAAAGAATAGAGGCTCAGAGCATGGCAGGACAGGTTATGGGAGAGAGACAAAAGAAGATAAGGTAAGCAAGAGTGATCTTGTTATGCAGATCAAAGTCACAGGTAACACATCTCAGAAAGAAGAGACACAGCCTGTGGTTAAGTCTAGATCCAGACAGGCCCTCCGACAAAGCCTGGATGTTTATTTTGCTAATGTAGATTTTTCTCTACAGATGCAAATCTCCTCCACAAAAGGCAGGTTTTCAGGGTTATTCCAGTCTAAAGCCCTCTGGAAAAACATCTCAAAGGATGTCAATGAAGTGTATTTTGGATTGAAATATTTTTGGTTTCCCTTACCACCACCTGGGTGAACATGAGGTACCACCTTGTTTCTCAGTCTCCCTGCTTGATTCCCTAGTGTTAAGGGTTGAGTTGTGTCCCCTAAGATTTGAAGCCATTGTCATGGGGTTAATAAGAATTACAGACAGAAATACAGTTTATAATTAAGCATTAATCAGGCTGAGAGAAGAGAAAGGAAGAAACCAGTCAGGCAGGCAGGCAGGGTGAGTCCTCAGTTGAATTCTTTCAAACAAAAGGAACAGCCTGAAAAATCGAGCTTCAACTACAGATAAGGAAACTTGCAGAGGGGGGCTTGCCAAAGATATGCCCACAGCCACACAGATAAGAAAGGCTACACAGATAACTTGCCCAGACATGCCTGCAATGGAAAATTCCATCCCCTGACACATGGCCAGTAAGGGGAACAAAACAATATGGGGTAACTCAAGCTAAGGGCCTGCATGCGCATTAGGAGGAGCATGCATGGAGCATGAGTGGAGCTACCAGAAATTTGCAGCTTATGCAAATGAGACACCCAACCCTCATCAGTTTCTTATAAAAGCCTTTTCATTCAACTATAAAAATGGCAACCCTCTTTCAAGCCCTCTCTCCACAGTGGAGAGCTTTCTTCTTTTGCTTATTAAGCTTTCACTCCAACTTCACTCTTGGTGTCTGCACTCCTTAATTTTGTTTATCATGAGACAAAGAACGTTGGGTGATACCTTGAGTGGTGAGAGACGGCTGCACTGTGGTGCGTTGGCAAGACTGTAATAGGCTGCACTGTTGTTACTGGCAGCAAATCCATACGGATCTGCAGCAACCTCAATTCTTGCTTCCTCAGAAGAAAGAATTCAACTGAAGGGCATAAGGCAGAAGAAGATACCAAGGCAAGTTTTAGAGCAAGAGTGAAAGTTTATTAAAAAGCTTTAGAGCAGAAATGAAAGGAAGGAAAGCACACTTGTAAGCAGGCAACTTGAGAGATCAATGTGCCATCTGACCTTTGCTTGGGGTTTTATGAGTTGTCATGCTTCCAGGATCTCGCATCCCTTGTCCCCTGATTATTCCCTTTGGGTAGGCTGTTTGCATGCCCAGTGGCCTGCTAGCACTTGGGAGGTTAGTATGCGTAGTGTGTTTACTAGAGCTGTGTATGTGCTCACTCGAGGCATTCTTCCCTTACCAGTCAAATGTCCCTAGAAGGTCATATGCCAGTTAAACTCCACTATTTTGCCTCTTAATGTACGTGTTTGAGCCCATTCACCCAACTCCTGAGATCTTATCAGGAAGCTGCTGATCACTAGTTTCAGGTTTTTCTATCTATTGGGGGACTGCCCTTCCCTGGGGCCAACTGCACCCGATTATTATCTGAGACAGCTTAACAACTGCCTGACCATCATCTGATGGTCACCTGACATTCCTGGTGGATGTGTGGTGGGGGAAGCCCTCTGCTGCTCTGCTTATGTCTGAGCAGCTACCTACTGTAACACTGTGGCCCACTTCCTTATAACCAAAAGGGATGTAGCACTAGACACTGACCATTTGCATCCACACTGTTTCTATAGATAGGACTTCTGATGTTAGAATCATAAGGCTTTTGCTTAAAAATTCCCTAAGCAGAACCTGAAGTCAAGCAGAACGGCCTACACAAACCACTTTAAAGATCCCCACAGAGGAACCAAATCGGTGTGAGAATATAGTTTCTTCATTTCCTTGTCCCGTAACTTCACCCTGCACTCTTCCACCAATCAACAATCTCCACACTTTAGCCCACTCCAAAACTCTTTAAAGCTCTAACCCCACACTCCCCAGGGAGATGGATTTGAGGCTTCCTCCTGTTTCATCTCCTCATTTAACAGCCTTATGATTGAACATCTTTCCCTGCTAAAACTCCACATTTTGGCATATTGACTTGTTGAGTGTACTAGGCAATGAACCTATTATGTTTACAAATGTATACGTTGAAGTCCTAAGTCCCTCTACTTCAGAATGTGTGACCTTATTTGGAAATAGGTCACAAATGTAAGATTGCAAATGTAAATAGTTAAGGTGAGGTCATTAGGACAGGCTCTGATCCAATATGACAAGTGTCCTTACATAAAAAGGAAATTGGGGGGCAGATGCACACAGGGAGAATGTCATGTGAATATCAAGGTAGAGATCAGGTGATGCAGCTACAAGCTGAAGAATATCAAAGATTGGCCACAAACCAACAGAAGCTGGAGAAGAGACATAGCGCAGATTCTCCTTCAGTGTCCTCAGAAGGAACAAACCCTGCTGAAACCACCTTTGCAAAATTACAACAGTAAGAGAAATCAGATATAGCTGACTCCATTTTGTCTGTAGCCTCACAGGTTGGCTGTCTTTGCTCATTCCTGGGTATGGACCAAGCTAACTTCGGGAATTTAGTTCATAGTTTAAATGATAATAGCCCTTGCCAAGAACTAAACTGTTCTTGTAAAACTAATGAAAGGCCCACCAACTTAGGAAGAGAGGGCCTTGAATTCTAAACAATTACCAGCCATTATTCTGGAGGTCATAACATTTGCAACTTCCCCAATTACTCCTGAAGAGAACCTCACTATTGTAGAATCTAAGATTGGCTTTTTGAGATGTCTTTTCAGGTTTTTGCATTTCTGACAACCGGATGGCCCCACCTGGAGCCGCCAACCCATCCTATGACCCCTACTCAGGAAATGACTCAGCACAAGATAACAGTTTTGATTCCCTATCATTTCATCTCCACCCCAACCAATCAGCATGCCTCCATCCTACTCCCCTGCTCAAGAAACTCTCTTTGAAAAACACTCACCTCCAAGCCTTCAGGGAGATTGATGTGATTATTAACTCCATCTCATGTCAATTAAACTGTTTCTTTACTGCAATGTCATGGTCTTGGTGAGTCAATTTTGTTTGTGCAGTGGGCAGGAAGAACCCATCAGGCAGTTACATTGTCAACACATTAATCTCACACTTCTACCCAGAACTGTAAAGACAATAGATTTCTGTTGTTTAAGCTTCATAGTTGTTGGTACTTTATTATGGCAGCCCTAGCAAACTATTATGCCTAGTAAATCACAAATCAGTGGCATGTCAACCTAAAATAATTGAAGCCATCTCATTGCCTGAGGTATCACCTGAAGTTCTTTGTCTCATGACCAAGAAAACTAAGGAGGGTGGACACCAACAGTGAGGTTGGTGCAAAAGTTTAATAAGCAAAAGAAGAAAGCTCTCTACTGCGGAGAGGGGGCCTGAAAGAGGATTGCTGTTTCACAGTTGAGTACAAGGACTTTTATAAACAGGCTGGTGGGACATGATGCTTTATTTGCATAAGGCACAAAAAAACTGGTCAGGACTAAGTGTTTCATTTGCATAAGGCACGAATTCCTGACAGTTCCACCCTGTCCCTCTAGTGCACATTCAGGCTCTTAGCCTGAGTTACTTCATGTTGTTCAACTTTCCTTATTGCACATGTGTCGGTGGTGGAATTTTCCATTGTGGGTGTGCCTGGTTCTGTGTATCTTATCTGTGCAACTGCATATTTAGGCATATTTTAGGAAAAACCCCTGTGCAAGTTCCCTTATCTGAGTATGCCCAAAAAAGGGAAGGAATGTGCTCACTGAAGCCCACTGTGTATATGTGGAACTTCCTGGCTACACAAAAGACATTTTTTTAAATGTTGGGTCTTGCTGCCTTATCCATGCCTGTAGCTTGATCTTTCAGGATGCTCTTTTTGTTAGAAAATAATTCTTCTGAGGACTTGTCCTAACTATCTGCCTAACTTGTTCCTTCCTCTCTCCTCTCTCATAATCACAAAGGTCAGAATCTAATTTAAAAAGAGTTCATTCAAGTGCAAAGGTTGAGGACTGCAGCCTGGGATGTACTCCCAAGTTGCCTTTGGGAGTGCTCCTGAGAACAAAAGAGAAGCTCATGTTTTTAAAGAAACAAAGGACAAATTAGGAGCGGGGCAATTGTTTGATGGAAATTCTCATTGGTTCACAGAAATAACATTGTTTAGTGATTATTGAACTATAATGTGTATGGTATTGCATAGCTACTTGTCTATAAAATGACTTGGTTGTCTAGAGCCCACATAGCAAGTGCTTAAAGAGGTAATAGCTCAAGGTAAAAGCTTAACAGTGACTGCTGTTGCATTTTCAATGCCTTTCTAGGCGTGATAACTTAAAGGGGCTTGTATTCCTCAGTTAAAAGTGTTTTTCTTTCTTAGACACACTGTAATAGTGGTCACAGTTGTGTCTTTACTTAAGAACAAGGCCCCTGAAATGGCACTACAAAGCTATAATCAGAGTCAGTGCACAGCATCAAACTGGCATATACGAGGAATGAGCCACAGAACCTTTAAAAAGATTGAATAATTAAACCCTCCTGAATGGTTTCTAGTCAGTTTCAAGTGGCAAACCCAACTCCACGGAACTCAGGGAAGTGACTGGGAAGACTAGAGCCTGGGCCCCAAGGTCTCCAGGGCTTTTTCCACCACTCTCTCTGCTGCCAGCATCATTCTTTTCTACCCACATGACACACAGCATGGCCCCAGACCACTGCTAACAACTTTAGGCACCAAGAGACAAAAATGAGTTTTCTTTTCAGCAGCCCCAGCCAGGAAAATTCCTGGGGAGGATTCAACTTGGCCCAGCCAAGACACACACCCACCCCTGTGGTCTAGAGAAGGGGTGGGAGCTACTGGACCAAGCAATCACCATTTCTACTGGACATCCAAGGAACCCATAGTATATCACTTCTGACATGCTCTATGGACTTTAGATTCTAGGGACCAGTACACTGTCCCCACTGGAGGGGAGGGAAAAAAATATTTTTTCTTTGCCCATCTTTGATTCTCTGGATGGGGCCCTATAAATTAGGTTCACAAGAGACAGATCAACAAGAAAAAAAAAACCAAAAAACAGAAGTTTGCTAACATGTGGATCATGTCTCCACAAGGGCACACCCAGTGACAAGCAACCCAAAGGGGTGGTGAAAACCTGGGCTTACACAATATATCATCTTAGGCTACACAAGGCAAAAAGGAATTGGGACTTTGGGATGGGGGAGGCAAGTTATGAGAAGGTAACCAGCAAAAGTATGGTCAACAAGGATTGTTTAGTAAAGTTGATTGTGCAGATTGAAGTCAGTGCCATCTCCAATGATAAGAGTTAAGCAACCTGCTCTTCCTGGTAGGTGACACCTTTTATATAAAAATCTCCTTTATAAATATAATTTTTATTTATGTATTTATTATTTTTTTGAGACGGAGTTCCGCTTTTGTTGCCCAGGCTGGAGTGCAATGGCGTGATGCACTCTGTATCACTGCAACCTCTGCCTCCAGGGTTCAAGCAATTCTCCTGCCTCAGCCTCCCGACTAGCTGAGATTGCAGGCATGTGCCACCATGCCCAACTAATTTTGTATTTTTAGTAGAGACAGGGTTTTGCCATGTTGGTCAGGTTGGTCTCGAACTCCTGACCTCAGGTGATCCGCCTGCCTTGGCCTCCCAAAGTGTTTGGATTACAGGCATGAGTCACCGTGCCCAGCCGTAATTTTTTTTTTTTTTTAACAAAAGAAAAACTTGTACCCGATTTTTAAAGAGCTTTTTGCTGCGCGCGTTGTCTCACATCTGTAATCCTGCACTTTGGGAGGCCAAGGCGGGTGGATTGCCTGAGGTCAGGAGTTTGAGACCAGCCTGGCCAACATGGTGAAACCCCAACTCTACTAAAAAATTAGCAGGGCGTGCTGGCAGGCCCCTATAATCCCATTTACTTGGGAGGCTGAGGCAGGAGAATCACTTGAACCCGGGAAGTGGAGGCTGCAGTGAACCAAGATCATCCTACCTCATTCCAGCCTGGGCAAAAGAGTGAAACTCCATCTCAAAAAATAAAATAAAATAAAATAAAAAATGGAGCTTTTCCTAGGTCTGCTCATTCTCCATGGTTTTTAGTTCAAAATAATCTATCTGCTAAAGATCCAAAGATGCATATTTAGGGGTAGCATATTTTGGTTCCCTTCACTACCCTAGGACGCATACTTGGGACCACTGATCCTCCTCTGTGGAGGTAACTGCGGTCACACTTTTTTCCTTTCTTAGAAATATGCAGGAAATGATTTAGGCCGTTTGGACCACCCATGAAAGCCATCTGTGTATGGGAGGAGTGGAGACGTCCACACAGGTGCTGATAGCATGACTCAGAAACACAGAGCACAGAACGTGACCAAAAGAACTCCTAACTGGAAACTGCATTCTCCTCCCCTGCCATGGGCAAGGAGGGATAGCTTTACCATAATTCTGTAGCCAAATTGAGGAAGTGCCTCCTAAACAGCATGTGGTTAAGAACACATACTCTGAAGCCTAGGTTCAGCTCCCAGCTCTGGCCCTTACACACTGTGACCTTGAGCAAGTTCCTTAACATCTCTGCATTTCCATTTTCTTAACTGTAAAAGGCAGACTTTTCTCATTTTGTTTTTTTTTTAAAGTATAGTACTTGATTACATATAACAGCCTTAAACAAGTGTCTAGCACACTCTATAAATGTTTGTTGTCTTATTATTGATGTTATTGTTGTAATTCTGAAGAGCGTGGACTTTGGAGTGGGACGTCCATTGTTCATATTGCAGCTCTGCCTCTTACTAAATGCAGCCTTGGGCAGTTACTTAATCCATCTGCTACCTCAGTTTCCCCATCTCTAAAATAGGAGTAATAATGGCTATTTCCTTGTGGCATTGCTGTGAGAACTGACTAAGATCATACATGTAAGGTGCTAAGTAGTATGGTGCCTGGCATGTAGTGAACACTCAGCAAATGTTTGCCATTGTTATCCTGTGTTTAAATATATCCAGCCCTGTCAACACATGCAATTGTTAATACTTATTACGTGCTCTCAATGGTGGGGCTATGCTGGGGAATACAGGGGAAATTAGGGCTGGAAGCAACCTAGGAGACCTTGTCCAACTTTGTTACTTGCTGGATTTTATTTTATTTTATTTTATTTTATTTCATTTCATTTTTGAGACGGCATCTCGCTCTGTTACCCAGGCTGGAATGCAGCAGTGCGATCTCAGCTCACTGCAACCTCCTGCCTCCAGGGTTGAAGCGATTCTCCTGTCTCAGCCTCTGAAGTAGCTGGGACTAGCCAGCTGGCTAGTCCACACACCAGCCACCACACCTGGCTACTTTCTGTATTTTTTAGTAGAGACAGGATTTTGCCATGTTGGTCAGGCTGGTGTCGAACTCCTGACCTCAGGTGAGCTGCCCACCTCAGCTTCCCAAAGTGGGATTACAGGTGTGAGCCACTGCGCCCAGCTACTTGTTGGATTTTAACTCCAAGCTCTGAGCATCTACATCTTCATCAGCCTGAAGGGACTTGACCCCATCGGCCGGCTCCCAGGAGCAGCATCAGTGGCAGCAACTCAAACACAACAACACTGGTTAAGAGGGTGCTTCATGTTATACCTCAAAAGTGTCTGGGTTTGCTGACAGCAAGCAACCAATTACTTGAAAAAATCTGGGGGGAGGCAGATCAGTTAGTATCTGCATAGCGAGGGAACAGCACACTGCAAGAAAACGTCAAATCCATATGGGATTGGAGACACATCACCATTAGGCAAGTTGGTCTCAATGCAAAACAGTTTTGCTGGATGAGATTTAGTGGGTGTACTGATGAGCCAAAGAAGGCTTGTGTTTTTCACTTTCCTGCTTTTTTTTACTCCGACTTCTGTTGCTAGTTAGCATATGGCGGCTCAGACGTCTGAATGAAGTGTAAATTGCATTTGTGATATCTACAGCTAGAAATGATCCATTTAGGAAGAAGAGAAAAAAAACTGACACAAAATAGGATAGAGCCCTGGTGTATTTAAAAGGAATCGCCTTTAAGGTCCTGGAAAACAAGCTCTGACATTCGGGTGCCTTGCCAACCATGATCCCAAGCCGCTGTTCCACTTCGACACTTGGCAAAAGCCAGAATGAACAAAGGCAGCAACTCAACTGTCTTCATTCTTCAGTGGTTCCAATAGATGACATCATCTGTGACTGCGTTCCCCTTTTCTAATTATGGAAATCAGACTTGGGAAATCAAAATCAGTCAGAATTGGCTACCTACCCAAACTCCTCTCTCCTATCTATAAACGTACACAACCAACTATCTTAAAAATTACTTTATTTTTAAAGAGTGTGCAGTGCTGGAGTGGGGTAAGAAGGCAAAATGGTAAAATATCCAGAAACAAAAATCCAGAATGGCATATGCTTTCCTGTGTGACCCTTTTGGGCCTGAATAGTGGCCCTTGTAAAAAGCTTCAAGTTTCCACCAGGTGTCCTGAATTTTCAGTTTCATTGGATATTTTCTTAATCTGGAAATTATTGTTTTTCATCTTACGAGAGAATATACTTAAAAACCAGTCCTCAGTACCCTTTTCGGAGATTGAGAAAACAGAGCCAGTGTGGCTTAAACAATTCCCCTCTCCCCAAAATGGAGGCTGGTGAAGACCATGTAACAGCGGGTGTCTTCAGCCTGACACGTGATATCCCACTCCCAGTGACAGCATCCATGAAACGGAATGGCACGGAGAGCATCAGCACCCTGCACAAAGGACAGCATCCCTCTTCATCCACTTTGACACTTGGCAAAAACCAGAATGAACAAAGGCAGCAACTCATCTGTCTTCATTCTTCAGTGTCTAACCTTTCACTCATCCAAGAAAAACTTACTGCACACCTACCTTCTCCTCAGCGCTAGAAAACAATGATGAATCAGACCTGGTTCCTCCACTGTAATAAACAGAAAGGCCCATTCATCTCCCACCTCCTAGAATAGACACTAGGCTCCCAGGGGCTTGATTGTCATTGTTACTGTCATTGGTAAGCATTTGTCATTTGTTTTTGGCAGGTCAGCATCTGAGCCATTCTTCAATATTATGGGCTGCCCCTTTTGATGTCTTGCTGGGAGGCATGAGCCACTCCCAATGACAGACTCTTCCTTTTTTAGCCTCCTTTGCAACTGGAATTAAGATACCTACAAGATGCCTGATTATCAGAGCATCTGTACCGGAGAGCGACTCAGGAGCTGCAGGGTCCACTGGCATCTACCGTAGTGCAGTGGAGGCAGAGGTGATGGTGACCTTCAGAGACAGTCACAGCAAGGTGGTACAAGCAGTGGAGTCATCTTAGGAACGGTTCTGCTGTGATTTGGGAGGTTTATCCTGGCCACATGGGCTCCACTCCTAGCTCTCTGGAGCTCCTGGAAATTTAATTAATGACCTAATATTTTAATACACTTCTTAAGCTTAAATTAGCCAGGCTTGGTTTCAGCGGCTTGTGCTAAGATCTCTGACAGATACATCCCCCCAGACCCGAGTCTACAGCAGATACCTCTCAGCACCCAGGTATTAGAGAAAGTAATGTGGTAGTGTGGGCGGCAGAGAGATTTGGGCAGAACGATGCAGACAGCAAAACTTTATCTTTCTGCAAAATGTGTCAGAAGCTGAATCTACAAAATGGAAAGCTCTATCTGGCCTTAGACTTTCCATGTGACAATGGAGACATATGGTATTGGCCATAATACAAACATAGCATCCTTCAAGTTGCATATATTTAAATTAATCAAACTGCATTTTGTAATTCCTGTTCATCCAGTAATCCTATTTCTAGGAACCTACTCCAAATAAATGAGCTGTTGTTTCATTTTGAGAATATTTGTATTAGTCAAGGTTCTCTAGAGAAACAAAACCAATAGGATATAAAGAGATATGTAGAAAGAGATTTATTGTGAAAAACTGCCTCATTCAATGATGGAGGCTTATAAATTCCATGATCTGCCATCTGCAAGCTGGAGGCTTGGGAAAGCTGGTGATATGGTTCCTATCCAAGCCCAAAGGCCCAAGAATCAAGGAAGCCAGTGAGTTAAGTCCCAATCCGGATTTGAAGACTGAAGACAGGAGCACTGATGTCCTAGGGCAGGAGAATATGGATGTCCCTGCTTAAGAAGAGAGAGAGCAAATGTGTTCCCTCTCTGCCTTTTGTTCTATTTGTACCCTCAACGTGTTGGCTGGTACCTGCTCACATTGGTAAGGGCAGATCTTCTTTACTCAATCTACTGAGTCAAATGCTAATTTCTTCCAGGAATGCCCTCACAGACACACCCAGAAATAATGCTGACCAGCTGCCTAAGCATCCTTTAGCCCAGTCAAGTTGACAATAAAAATTAACTATCAGGCCGGGCACAGTGACTCACGCCTGTAATCCCAACACTCTGGGAGGCCAAGACGGGAGGATTGCTTGAGTCCAGGAGTTTGAGACCAGCCTGGGTAATACAGTGAGACCTCATCACTACTAAAAAATATATATAATTAATATTTATTATTATATATTTTTATTTATTTATATGTATTATATATGTTTATTAATAATATATATATTTAAAATTAACTATCAAAATGTTCATCATAGTATCATTAATAAAAATCATAAATCAGAAACACATAAATAAGGATAATTGAAACAAAGCAGAACTGATAAAAATAATGTTTTCATTTTTAACTAATTAATTTAGAAATGGGGTTTTGTTCTATTGCCCAGGCTGGAGTGCAGTGATGGGAATCATAGCTCACTGCTGGTCTCAAGCAATCCTCTCATTTCAGCCTCCCAAGTAGCAGGGATTATAGGCACAAGTCACTGTGCCTGGGTGAAAATAATGTTTTTAAAAAGCAAGTAAGGTCATGAGGAGGATACGAAACTTTATATAAAGTAGTAGGATCCAAATTTTGTGTAAAACTTCTGCTTTATATGAATAATATCTGTTTATAAAGGCAATAGACCACAATTTTGACAGCTGTTATCTCCACATTGTGAGATTGCAGGTATTTTCTAATTTTTAAAGACTAAAAAATAACTAGACCTTTAAACTTGGCAAATTTATTTTATTTTATTTACTTCTTATTACTTACCATTTTTAAGATAACGATTATGCATTAGTCAATTTTTATATATGTTCTATTATATATTTATATATTTTCTATTTGTATTTTGGGGTGTGTGTGTGTGTGTGTGTTTTGCTTTAAGGAAAAAAATACCAAAATACAAATATACTAATAGAAAATATATAAAAATCACCAGGTACAGTGCCTCATGCCCGTAATCTTAGCACTTTGGAAGGCCAAGGCAGGTGGACTGCTTGAGCCCTGGAGTTCAAGACCAGCCTGGGCAACACGGCGAAACCCCTTCTCTACTACAAATACAAAAACTTAGATGGGAGGAACACCTGAGCCTGGAAAGGTAGAGGCTGCAATGAGTCGTGATAGTGCCACTGCACTCCAGCCTGAATGACAGAGTGAGGCCCCATCTCAAAAAACAAACAAAATAGAAAATATATAAAAATATATATTTTTTTTGACACGGAGTCTCGCTCTGTCACCCAGGCTGGACTGCAGTGGCACAATGCCGGCTTACTACAAGCTCCGCCTCCCGGGTTTACGCCATTCTCCTGCCTCAGCCTCCCGAGTAGCTGGGACTACAGGCACCCGCCACCTTGGCCGGCTAGTTTTTTGTATTTTTTAGTAGAGACAGGGTTTCACTTGTTAGCCAGGATGGTCTCGATCTCCTGACCTCGTGATCCACCCGTCTCGGCCTCCCAAAGTGCTGGGATTACAGGCTTGAGCCACGGTGCCCGGCCTAAAAATAAATTTTAAAATATGTAAATATATTTGGAGTTCTGATTTTTCCCTAATTCAGTCTACTGCCCCACCAGTATTTGTAAGTTGGTGAAGTTCTGCCCATATTTGCGATAGCATATCAAAACAATAATGCTAGTAAAACAGGAAGCTCCACGATATTCTATTAACAACAGGCATATATTGTAGACTTCTCTCCCACACTTCCTAAGATGCAATGACAGGACTCTGGCCTTTGAGAAGCTTGCAAGACGTATTCTGGGTTTTTTAAAATGGATTTTAAAGAAGAGAAAGACAAGATAAAATAATGGCAAGTGACAGATTAGTGGTCCATACTTAAAAAGCTACAGGAATTTAAGAAAGCTAAATTTAAAAAAAGGTTGCTCACCTTAATTGGATAGTCAGACAGTTATCTTAAAAATGGTAAGATTTACTCTAAGCAAGTGGTCCTCACTTTTTGGTCTCAGAACTTTTTTATACTTAAGAATGATGGAAGATCCCAAAGAACTTTTGTTTATGTGGGCTTGTATACAGATATTTACCCAGTTAGAAACAAAAACAGAGCCTTTAACTATTTATCAAATAATTTAAAAATAATAATAAATCTAATTACATGCTAACATATATTTTTATTTTTATTAAATGTAACTATATTTTCTAAAACAAAAGAAAAATTAGTAAATAGAATGGTATTGTTTTACATTTTGCAAATCTCTCTAATGACTGGTTTAATAAAAGACAGCTTGATTCTCGTATCTGTTTCTGTACTCAAGCTATTATAACATATCGCTTGGTTGGGTCAAAGCACATGAGTAAAATCTAGCCTCATACAGATATATAGCTAGCAAAAGGAGAAGTATAGAGCCTTTTTCAGATAATTGTTGGTATTTTTTTCTTTTCTTCTTCTTCTTTTTTTTTAAATTAATTTGTAGAGATGGGGTCTCACCATTTTGCCTAGACTGGTCCTGAATTCCTGGGCTCAAGCAATCATCCTACCTCAGCCTCCCAAAGTGCTAAGATTTCAGGCATGAGCCACCACATCCAGCCTATTTTTTTCTTTGACAAGACACCTGTCTGGGTCAGTTCAGGCTGCTATAACAAAACATCATAAACTAGGTAGCTTATCAACGATCAAAATTTATTTTTTCAGCCTGGAGTCTGGGAAAGCCAAGATCAAGGCACTGACAGATCTGGTGTCAGGTGACGGCCTGCTTCCTAGCTCACGGGTGATGCCTTCTCTCTGTGTCCTCACATGGCGGAAGGAGACAAGGCTGTCTCTGGGACCTCCTCTACAAGAGCGTCAGTCCCATTCATGAGGACTCTTCCTCCATGATCCAGTCACCCTCCCAAAGGCCCTGACCTCCTAACATCCTCACGCTGGTGATTTGGTTTCAAAATATGAATTTTGGGGAACACAAACACCCAAACCGTGGCAACATCAAAGCTTCGTTAGTAATTCTTAAAGATTAGTGGCAATGTGAAACTGAAACCACATCAATGAATATTTATCCTCTGTTAAATAAAACCCATTGGTCTACACAGACTTTGAGTGGCTCTTTTACCTGCATAATTTTGTAACATAATGCACTGGTCATTTGGGAAATTTTGGTCTTCAAAATGTTGGCACATTTTATTAATCAATATGTTAAGAATCACATTTGTTAATATTACCATGGAGTTCATCCAAAAGAGGCTTTAATTATTTGGAAGCTGTCAAGCTCACAGTAGTGGATATAAGTTTCCCAAAATTCTTATTTTTGCTGGAAAGCCCCAATTTTATTTCTGGCAACAAATACTGTTTTTCCTGAAGTAATGGATTCGGTTCATTTTTGAAAAATTATTAGCCAAATACACAAGTCTGAATAACCGTTGTTTGTCCATCAGTTGTTCTTTCAGATAAAAATGCTGTTCTATGAAGAAAGGAGCAGTTCAGCTCACGGTTCAATGGCACAACTGCTGTTCCTCTAGACAACCAGTGAATATCACTATGCGACCAAAGTGCTTGATGCATGTCTCCCATTCCATCACGCAAAATATTTTAAAATGTGCATACTTCAAGGTCAAGATTTAATACAGTTACTGACTTTTTATTTCATTAAAAACATTGTTATGTGACACTGGCTTTGTTTTTCTATGAGTGAGTGTTTTCTTTGTTTTTCTATGGGTGGCTGTTTGACTATTACCCACCATTGCATTTATGCCATCAGTGCAAATGTTAACATAGTGAAAAAGGCAGACAGCATCTTAGTATTATTATGAAAACAATTCTGACATCAGGATATCGTGAAAGAGTCTTGGAGCCTCCCAGAGGTCAATAGAACTGCTTTGACAACCACTGCTCCAAACCTTGAAACCTTTAAGGAAGGGGAAGACTTTGACAGGCATCAGGAAATGAATGCCCGTGGCACAGCGGCCATTTAGCAGAGGGGGGCAGGACAAAGGCTGGGAAGGCAAGTAGATGCTAAACCATAGACAGCCTTATATACTGGGGAACAGAGCTTGGATGTTATCGTTGGAGAGTTTTTTTGTTTGTTTGTTTGTTTGTTTGTTTTTATTGAGATGGAAACTTACTGTGTTGCCCAGGTTGGAGTGCAGTGGCATGATCTCAACTCACTGCAACCTCCACCTCCCAAGTTCAAGAGATTCTCCTGCCTCAGCCTCCCAAGTAGCTGGGACTGTAAGCACACACCACCACTCCTGGCTAGTTTTTGTATTGTTTGTAGAGACAGGGTTTCACCACATTGGCCAGGCTGGTCTCAAGTAATCCGTCTGACCTCAAGTAATCTGCCCGCCTTGGCCACCCAAAGTGCTGGGATTACAGGTATGAACTACTGCACCTGGCCTATCCTTGGAGATTTTAATAACCATAGTTATAGTTTGTTTATCACCAACTATGTGCCTGGCATTTTGCACACAGTAATTTGCACTTCACGTTAATCCTGTGAGGCAAGCATTATCACTTCCATTTGGTGGAAGAGGAAGCTGAGAGTCAGAGTTAAGTAACTTGCCCTAACTTACAAGGCTAGCGACAGTAGAGAAGCCCAGGTAGATGTGGCTGCAAAGCTTGGATAACTTTCTCCATTCCCAACTTCCTCCCAAGCCACATTTTTTAACCCTGCTGAGTAGGATCCTGGAACATGTATGGTCCTAAAACATTTAGTCTGACATCCAACACTCTGACTGTAAATCTTGTGTGTTTACTCTGGGTTCCCTAAGGGCAAAGGTCAGGTCTATTTATATGCCCAGCACACTGTGGTCACTTAATAAATCTTTAACCACAAAGGTAGTGATTTTTATGGAGCCCAGCTCCTCCTAGATTCCTTTCAACTTTCTGTGAGTTTAAAATGTACACACCTGAGTGAGAAGATTTTTTTTTTCCCGGGTGGAACATGGACACCCATATTTTCTGAACGTGACTGTGTTCCTCAGTGATCACACAGCTGCCTCTCCACAACCATTCCTGCATAATTGTAAGGTAAGCAAATCTTGTCTTCTTCACCTTCCCACTTGCCCCTTCTTGGAGGCACTGAATCTTACTCTGGAAGGAGATTGGACTTTGGAACAGGCTGACCTGAATTCAGATCCCAACTCCACCACTTGACAAACTGTGTAACCACTGGCAACGGATACAACCTCTCTCAGCCTCCAGTTCCATATCAAAAACATGGTGGTAATACTGTTATCTTCAGAAAGTTGTTGAGAAGATTAAATAAAATTGTGTTAATAAACCAAAGCTCCTGGTGCCTTTTCTTTCCTCCACAATTCTCTCCCATCACCCAAACTATTTTTCAACCCAGCATTATCTATCTATGCTCATACCATGGGTTAGCATGCTTACCTTCCTATTACTTTAGAAATTATCCAATAAGCTAATGAAAATAACAAATGCAAAGCTTTGTTGATAAAGCCTGTGTTTCACCCCAGTGGGAACTCTAAAATGTGTTCCTGAACACAAAAGGTTTTAATGGGTCCCCTGGTCAAATAATTCTGAGAAACACTGCAAACTAAATCTTCCTCTATGGATGGCCCAGGTTAGCCTGCTAATGGCTCTGGGAAGTCCCAGAGAAAAGAAAACCCATTTAACTTCACAGAACAGCTAAAGAAATGTATGTGTCGTGTTGAAGACTATTTCCTGGTACAGTGGTCCCCTCTAACCCACGGTTTCCCTTTCAGTTACTGGCAGTCGACCTCCCTGGAAAAATAAGTAAGCAGAGTACAATAAGATATTTAGAGAAAGAGAGACTGCATTCACATATTGTGATAATTGTTGTATTTCATTATGATTGCTATTAATCTCTTACTACGCCTAGTTTATAAATTAAACTTTTTCATAGATATGTACATACAAGAACAGCAGAGCATACATAGGGTTCTGTACTATCTGCGGTTTCAGGGTTTCACTGGGAATCTTGAAATGTATCCACTGCAGATAGGCAGGGACTACCGTAATCATCCCCCCACCCTCAAGAAAAGTTTCCCCCAATACCATTTTAAGAAGCACCTTCTTACTCCCAAACCTGTGATTCCCAAATGATGACATCTTATGCATGGGGCAGTCGCCATGTAGACTGAGACATGTTAGCTCCCTTATTGGGGGGTCTGTTGGCTCTGTATCTAAAAGCAAACTCCTAAAGACTGGTACAGGCTGGACATTACATTGGTTTGATTTAAGGAGAACTCAAATCTAAAACCTAAACATTTAAAGCACTTTTCAGTTTACAAAGCATTTACAAATACATTATCACTTTCAAATATGTTATTTCAGTTTTTCCCTAGAAGAGCCCTTAGATAGCAGTCAAGATATGGTTACCTCCTTCTATGGGTTATGGTGTTAGGGCTCAGAGAGATGAAATCATTCCCTACATCACTCAGGAAGTCACAGAGCTCAGGCTAGCTGCAGACTTCTGACTCGACTCCTGGGCTAATTCCGAAGAGTCCAGAACAAAAACCAAAACAACACAACAACAAAAAGCCAGAAGAGAGGGAGTTGAGGGAAAGGAGGCAGAAAGGACAAATGCATGCAATGCTGTGTGTCTTCCAATCTAGTCACAAGCGCCATGTCGACATGCCTATCTACCTCAGTGGCTTTTTCACCACCGACAATGCTCTTCTCCCAAGAGATGAGTTGCCCCAAAAGGCAAAAGCGGGACTCAATACCTGCCAAGCTCCTGCTCCACCTGAGGCCCCAAGCAGTCCCGAGGGCATTGGAGGGAGCGGGACTCCATCTCTACCCATCACAGCTGCCAGCCCTGGAGGTGACAAATCAGCTCTAATGGACAGTTACCTCCAAACCTTCCCAAATCCTGGCTGCCTCCCTTCCCTCACAGTATTTTCCCTGGCTCCCATTACCCTTGACCAATGGACACCAAAAACCAGTGCACTGTCAGCCAGAACCGTGTGAGTTCAATACTCAAGATGTAATGTCTCTAATTCAAATGTTAGGTGTCTTCTTCTGGATCGTCTGCCCTCTTCCTAAAAGCCAAGAGAGGAAGGAGAGAGGAAGGAAAGGAGGAGAAGATGGGAGAAGAGAAATAGTGATTATCTCTGGGTGGGACTCATTTTTTCCTTTTGGTCTCAAGGGCATTTTCAGGATTTTGTAAACTCTTGATGCTTACCGCTCAATGATGTCATCTTCTCCTTCCAATGCTTTATGTGAACAGGGCTCTGGCGTTACTTGTCGTAAATCTTAAGTTGCCCTCCCTGCTTTAGCAGTCTCTAGGTCACTCTCATCTGTTGGAATAAACTGTGATTAATGTAATGAAGAGAATAATGCATTGCAAACATGGAAATTCTGACTTACGCTATCTCTGAAAATAAGAGTCCTGGTTCTAGGCTCTGCTGGGCTTGGATGCTCGCTCAGAAACTTCCCATTCCTTAGAGAAGAGATTTCCCAATAAACTTCACCTTACTTTTTGTGTTAACAACAGCATACTTTTCTGTTCTCGTTCTTGGGACAAAAACTCTGGTTTTCTTTCCACATAAGTCACGGTTAGGACAGTTAAAAAAGATTTAGAAACATTATTAGCATGGCTGAAACTCACGTTTTCAGGAAGCAGGGAGTGACTCTGTCTGGGATAACAAGGCAGTTTCCTACATGGTGATTAATAAAATGTATTCTCACCAGGGAAATAAGTCAGATGTTTACATTAATCAAAATATATCTAAACTTAGGAATGAGGAAAAATTATTCGTTGTTAATTTTCCCACTGCAATTTTTTAAAAACCCGCTATACCAATTTTCATTCCCTTTCTACATTCTAACATACCTGTTTTGCACATGGAAAACATTTGCTATGAAATCAAAGAAACATCCATTTTTATTTTGTTTATTTGTGAGCTCAGTGTCTCCTAAAGAATATGACTGAAGAACTGAAGAGTCTTTTGTCTTTGTTTTTGTTTTTCCCTAGAGTTTATAAGAATTTTTATAAGGAATTATATTGTTTTGCTAGGGCTGCCATAACCAAGTATCACAGACTGGTTGGCTTAAGTTGTAGAAATTTATTTTTTCACAATTCTGGAAGCTAGTAGCCTAAGATCAAAGAGTTGGCTGGCGAGGTTTTTCTGAGGCCTCTCCTGGGCTTAAACATGGCCATCTTTTGCCTGTGTCTTCAGGTGCATGGGTGCATGGGTGTGCCCCAACTTCTTTTTTTTTTTTTTTTTTTTTTGAGATGGAGTCTTGCTCTGTCTTCAGGCTGGAGTATAGTGGCGCGATCTCGGCTCACTGCAACCTCCACCTCCCAGGTTCAAGTGGTTTTCCTGCCTCAGCCTCCTGAGTAGCTGGGATTAGAGGCATCCGCCACCATGCCCAGCTAATTTTTGTATTTTTAGTAAAGACGGGGTTTTGCCATGTTGGCCAGGATGGTATTGTTATCCGCAGGCAGGTTATCCGCCTGCCTTGGCCTCCCCAAAGTGCCAACATCTTCTTATAAGGACACCAGGCATATTGGATTAGGGTCTACTCTATCAACCTCATTTTAACTTAATTACTTCTGTAAAGGCCCTGCCTCTGAATACAGTCACTTTCTGAGGTCCTCGGGGTTAGGACTTCAACATATGCATTTAGGGGGCACACATAATAGGAGTCATTGGTCACAGGAGGCCTCATGGGTGACAGCAAAATGGAATAAGTTAGGTGAGGAATGGCAGAGGCGACTAGATGAGGAATCAGAACACCTTTGGCCTCAGCATGTTATTTGCCGGTTATGGGACCTTGGACACCTTTCTTACCCTCTCTGGGTATCTGATCTTCAAGGTCAAATGAAGAAAGAAAAAATTAACTAGAAAATTTCTGAGGCATTAGGCAAGTCTATCCATCTGTCTCAGTTGCATAGTAATGCAAGGAGAGGCAGAAGCAACAACATACCACACTGATTTTTTGGCAGCCTGAGAGAGAAGTTTGCTTCCCGAAAGCACCATGAGAAACCGTTCCCTGTTTCTTCCAAATGAACACCCAAAGAAAGTCAGTGCAATACTTTATAAAAATGCCCCATCGCAGTCAACAAAGTCTGCAAATCTGATTTTGCACACCCTAGGGTATCTCAAGAATGACAAGGAGCATAAAATACTTTGCAAACTTTTTGTAAGAAAATGGATTTTCTTAAAAAAAAAAATTATTTTTTTTATTTACCTTTAAAAAACCAAACCAATTGTGTGGAAAATCTGAGGATTTTTTTAAATTGCATTTTTAAGTTTTATTTTATATTTAATGACACATTTTGACACATACTAATTGTGCATATTGATGGAGTAGGGTGTCATGTTTTGGTATATGTATGCATTGTGCCATGATCAAATAAAGGTATTTAGCATATCCATCATCTCAAACAATTATCAGTTCTTGGTAATGGAAACATTCAAAATCCTCTCTTCTAGCTATTTTGAAATATGCAATACAATATTGTTAGCTATAGTCACCTTACTGTGTGATAGAATACCAGAACTCAATTCCTCCCATCTAACTGTAACTTTGCACTCCCTTTGCCTTTAATTTTAAAATAAAAAGTAGTAAGTATGGAATGGTGAAAGTGAATGGTGAACAGCATCTTGGAATGAATTCCTGTGAATACGAGTACAGGCCTTGAAGGACCATGTGAAAGACAGAGACCTGTGGGGTGAGGAAGTGAGTGCAGCTCCCAGAGGGGCCACCCTTCTCTTACACCCTGGGCACCCTCTGCAATACTTACTGCTTAAAAGCTACAGAGTGCTTTGGGATTCCCAGAGAGGCTTCACCCACCTGTCTCCGTTGGCCTCCACATCAACCCTTCAAGGCAGGCTTTACTACTTACATCGCTATACAAATCAGGAAACAGAACCCAAGCCCTGTGTTTCCACGACAACCTCACTGCCCTTCAAGACATGATCCTGGCGTATAAACACTGTGTGTGAGTCAAGACCTTGACATTCTGTGAGGATGATATGGGACTTCTATGCTTCTGGTCACTGGGGCCTTCCCTGAGGCTGCTCCCGGCTGTCCACAGCTGGGACTCCCTGATCAGCCATATGCTAACAATGCTCCATGTTCCAGACCTGGCCCTCTTCTTTGCCTCCTTGACCAATGTTTGCTGAAAACTTGTGCTGTGTTGGGCATTGTGCTGGGCACTGTGGATAGAAAGGGTAGACCCAGATGCAATTGTTTCAAGGAGCCCACAATGGTGGGAGGGACAAATCAGAAAATCAAATCTTTGCAGTCTTGTGAGTGCTGCCTGGCTTAGCTACCTGAAGCTGTGGGAGCACAAAGAAGGTGCATGCATGACAAGGAATCAGAGGCTGGGGAGTGCAGCAGCGGGAGGCATCCTGCAGGAGGTGGCATTTGAGCTAGGACCTGAAGATCCACTGAGACATGTTAACAAGGGGTACAGGAATTTATTTAAAGGTCAGTTGGTGTGGCTATGGATTGGTCTTGGAGAAGGTAAAGCATAAGGTAAAGCCACAAGTTCTACAGTAAGGAATTTAAACTTAACTACAAAGGTCATGGAGTCAATTTAACTGCCCAGTGTGTTCATCCTAGTGACATGGCCTTAAATGGGTTGATTAACCTCAACAAGCATCAATTTTCTCATTGTGAAATAAGAATTCTATATCTATCTCATAGAGTAGTTGTGTAGATTGAATGAGATCATCTATGTAAAATCTATAATAGCACACGAGGTCTTAAGAAACGCCATCCATTATTGATACTATCATAATCAATATTATTGTGATTATTTAAAAAGTGGCATGGCAAGGTCTGTGTTTCAGTCTCTGGCTGTCTTGCCAGATCCCTTTTCTTTCTCGGCTCTGCTCTGCTCTGTCTGCAAAGCTGACCCCCAAAGACTGCACTCCCAGGCTCCCTGCTAGCTTCTTGTTCATTGAACCCATTAGATACACAAGTAGAAGTTTTCCAACTGAGAGAAAGAGAGGTCCATGGATATTTCTTCCCATCTCTGCTTCACCCCTCCACCCCACTCTCACCCCCACTTTCCCTGCTTTAGGGCTGTGCTCTGGTCATAGCTGTGACTCTCCACGTCTTAATGGGCTCTCCAGCAAGCAAAGCAGAAGGCAGCGACTTGGGCTCCAGAGACTTAT
This sequence comes from Chlorocebus sabaeus, assembly GCF_047675955.1. Taxonomy (NCBI): domain Eukaryota; kingdom Metazoa; phylum Chordata; class Mammalia; order Primates; family Cercopithecidae; genus Chlorocebus; species Chlorocebus sabaeus. The sequence goes on along the minus strand of NC_132907.1, from coordinate 60,375,417 downwards.
TTAGAAGGTGATTCCAAGAATAGGGGAGTAAGTAGGGTCAGACAGGAGAGGAAGGAAATCAAATATGAGGATGTCATTGAGATCACCACTGGAACCTACTAAAATTTGCCTCTGGGGGACCTCTGAGAAATGCACAGAACACCTCTGGGATTTCCTTGGAAAGGACAGGACCTTTGATTTGGAGGCTGCCGGTTGATTTACCGGCTCCTGTGCCCCACCCACTGTTTGCTGGGTACTGCAGAGGCATTGCAGCTTCTATGTTTTCCAGCTGCACTTTCAAGCAAGCCAAGCAAGTGCAGCTTTAGAGAAGGCCTTGCAAATAAATCAGAAGGACACTTGCCTCTCTTTTAATGGAAAGCTGTCAGGGTGAGACCACCATTGCAGCTGAAATCAGTAGAAGGCTGGGGGATGTGACAAGGACACAGGAGTGTTCACTATAGATACCAAACACCATTCCTGCTGGGCCACTGTCTCTACAGCTTCAGGGCCTCCCTTCATCAATTTTTTTTCTTTTGGCCTAAAAGATGTTTTCCTCCCATGCTAGTGTCTGTGCCCATAGTCCTTGTTAGAGCCCTTGATCCTGACTCTACTTCTGTAAACAATTCCTTCCTTCCTTAAAGTCTTTTCCACTGAACCAACTGAACGGGGATTCTGCTCCCTGCCAGGACCCTGGCAGATACAGACCAAGGATTCTGGCTGCAAAACTGAGGTTGTTGGGGTGTGAGATGGTGTATTAGTCTGGGTTCTCTAGAGGGACAGAACTTATGGAATAGACATATACAGAAAGGGGAGTCGATCAGGTATTAATTCACACAATCACAAGGTCCCACAACAGGCTGTCTGCAGGCTGAGGAGCAAGGAGAGCCAGTCCAAGTTCCAAAACTGAAGAACTTGAAGTCCGATGTTCGAGGGCAGGAAGCATCCAGCACCGGAGAAAGATGTAGGCTTGGAAGCTAGGCCAGTCTCTCTTTACACATTTTTCTGCTTGCTTTATATTCTAGCCACACTGACAGCTGACTAGATGGTGCCTACCCAGATTAAGGGTGGGTCTGTCTTTCCCAGCCCACTGACTCAAATGTTAATCTCCTTTGTCAGCACCCTCACAGACATACCCAGGATCAATACTTTGTATCCTTCAATCCAATCAAGTTGACACTCAGTATTAACCATCACAAGTCCGCTCCTTGTCAATTTGAACCTACACACATCTCCTGAGATGATACATAATCTTCAAATAAAGACAATAATAAGGTCATAATTATGGCTAACATAATACAACTATCCTTCATACAATTGGAAATGCACCAATCCCCAACCCAAATACTATTACATAAAGTTAACAATACTTACACGTTGATATGAAGTCAATAAATCTTATGTCACATGATAAAGGAAAAGGAAATAAAATGAAGATATTTTCTTAGTACAAATGTATATATGCACAAGCATGTTTTTAACAAAAGGAGGAAATACTCATGACAATTACAGTTCTCATTTCTGCAGCTGGTCATGTGATAATAGCTGGTATTGATGAATACCCATTCTGTATTCCCTTTGCCTTCAGCAAGCACCCCAGCAGGTCGTGGTTTTTTTCCTAGTGGAGTGACCCAAACCTTCCTTCCTGACGAGTCTGGGCCATTTGTAGTCCTGCCTGGATTGGGCTGTTGTAGCTTCCCATTGACCTTAATCACAAGGCATGGTAATACTGAGAGACACCCTAATGGATCTCCTGTATTCCAAGCACACTCTTCCCTACCTGTGTTGTGGAGTAGTAGACTGATTTCATCTTGATAGTCCAAGTCAATCACCGCAGCCAACACTTTAACTCCCTTCTTAGCCTGTTGACTTAAAGGTAGGAGGAGCCAAAAGTGTCCAGGTGGCAATCTCAACTTCCAGTTTAGTGGAATCGTTGTTGTATCTCCTGATGGCACTCATCCTCTCTCTGGATCTAAGACTTCTAGGTCAGCAGAATGTAATGCTGTGGAAACAGGAAGTAAAATTTTGCTAGTGGATCACTAGAGGTGATGGTGAGTGGTGCCACTTCCACTTCCACCCTTTAATTCCTGGACCCGTGAATCCTGGCTATGGAAGAAACAGTACCATATATTGGACACTGATTCAGAGCATACACAGCCTTCTGGAGAACTTGGCCCCAGCCCTGCAAACTATTGTCACCTAGTTGGTGTTGTAACTGTGACTTCAAAAGGCCATTACACCGTTCTATCAATCCAGCTGCTTCGGGACAGTGGGGAGCAAGGTAAGACCAGTGAATTCCATGAGCAAGAGCCCACTGCCGTACTTCTTTAGTCATAAAGTGAGTGCCTTAGTCAGAGGCAATGCTGTGTGAAATACCATGATGATGGATGAGGCATTCCGTGAGTTCGCGGATAGTAGTCTTGGCAGAAGCATTGCGTGCAGGATAGGCAATCCCATATCTGGAGTAAGTGTCTATTCCAGTGAGGACAAACCTCTGCCCTTTCCATGATGGAAGAGGTCCAATATAATCAACCTGCCTCCAGGTAGTTGGCTGATCACCCCGAGGAATGGTGCCATATTGAGGGCTCAGTATTGGTCTCTGCTGCTGGCAACTGATTAGATTGTTCCCACCCAGATTAAGGGTGGGTCTGCCTTTCCCAGCCCACTGACTCAAATGTTAATATCCTTTGGCAACACCCTCACAGACACACCCAGGATCAATACTTTGTATCCTTCAGTCCAATCAAGTTGACACTCAGTGTTAACCATCACAGATGACAACCAGTAGGAGCTTCGAGGTGGTTATTTTAGTCATCCCCGCCGAAGATGAAGAAGACGTGAAACTCAACCAAGGCAGAGAGAGGAGAGCTGGACTGGAAGTAACATTAAATGTACCTTTCCTCAGAGCCTTGGTAGAGGCTCTGAGGAACCTGAGACACCAAGCCATGCTAATCAGGCCTTAATAAGAGACCACTCCTTGGCCTCTCAAAAGTTTTGATGCTAAGAGTGAATTTTCAGAAATGATGGAAACAGCAGAAGATAAGCCTTGGATGTGGTCACAACATGACTTTCATCTTTGTGTCCTTTTCCTGAGATCCAGACTGCCAGCCTCCCAGCCTCTGCACCTGTAAGCAGACAATAGATGTTTGCTGAATAAATTCGTTTCTAGTATTGCTGTTTTCTCATATTCATCAATAACTATCTTACAGAAAGTCACCAAGGCAGAAATGCATGTGCCACTTTGTTGTATCTAAGTGATTTCTCATTTTCTTTGTCTTTTATGTGTAAATCCAATTTGGGAGAATAGGAAATAGTCCCATAAACTTACTGAACATGTAAGTTTAAAAGTCAGTGTAAAAATAGACTTTTTCTGGTATCTTGGAGTTCAGGACAGGGGTCCCAAAGTCTCAGGACAATAAATTAGGTGCCAAATATGCCCATATCTTAAAGGGAACTGTTGGATCATCTATGCAGGACATGCATAGTCCTGAGACTATGAGAGTGGATATGAGGTCAAATCCACCCTCATCATGACATCCAACAGCCGTTTCCAGGCTATCAGTCAGAAGGTAAAGCATCCCTTGGAGGCCAAGGAGGGCATAGGGAGGGCGGTTCTGCTTACAGCTATCTATCTGCTGCGCATTTTCCTTCTCCATGCAGTAACAGAGTTCCTCCTGCACACTTTGAGCCAGGTGGGAAGGAACTCCCAAACAACCTCTCACAGAGCCTAGACAGCTACCTCTTGGTGTTCAAGGAACACTGGGACTAAAATCTGATTCCTACCCGTATAATCTAGAGGTTGTGGAGGGTGGTGTTCTTGCCAGGGGGCACAGTGGTGGGAGGTGGTACAATGGGAACAGTAGCACTTCCAGAATCATGTGGGCCAAGGATGCATGTGTCTTTCCCATAGCCCAGCTGTGAAATTAGAGGGCGGAGGGCAGCAGGGAGTTAATAACCCATACACTTGCCCTATGTAGTAAAAATCAACCTCCAACACCTGCCGTGTCCAAAGGCACCAGCCTCGGAATACATAGGCAGCAGTCAGGTTCACCTCGGCCTGCCTCCGCCTTCCTCTCCGCCCTGGCCCTGGGCCAGCCCCCCCAGGGGCCAAGAGCAAGGCAAAGAAAGATGAACCCCCACCCACACGCCCACACACTCTGCAGGCTTCCCAAACTAAAGTAGGTCCCAGGTGGGTGTAGTGAGTTAAATGGTGCCTGCCCAACACCTGTGTTCACACCCTGCGCCCCCCCCCGAGAACCTTTTGGAAAAAGGATTTCAGACCTCTCCCCTTCAGAACTGTGAGAGAATACATTTCTGTTGTTTTAAGCCAGCACATTTGTGGTCACTGGTGATGGCAGTCATTAGACACTGATACGCTGAGGAAAGAGAGGGTGCTCTGAACCAGGTACTGTGTAGAGTTTAGACAGCACATCAGATTTCACCTGCAATTATCTAAATTTTTCTGGAAGAGTAATGGGTGTTGCCTGAGATCCCCTCTAGAGGTAGGAAATGTACCCTTCAAGTTCCTGAGGAGGACAGGAATGAATCAAGTTGCTTTTTCTCTTATCCAGTCAAGTTGTGCTTATTTCATAAACTGCTTTCATTTACTCCCAGAAATGAGTCCCAGGGTGCCCGGCGCTGTTCCTTCTCACTGCCCTTGCTGTCTCTGTGCGGGTAGCTTGGCCAATAGCCGGGAAACTACAGCCGTTACTTCACCAGGTCACTGGTGAGTGGTCCTGACCCACAGTGCAGGGCAATGACTCTAAGCACAGGCTCGGGATGGCCGTGTGCCAACCCCAGCTCCACTCCACTGCTAAAGCTGAAGTTCTCCCCTCCCCCGTTAAGCTGTATGACCTTGAGTTCTCTGTGCCTCACTGCCCTCATCTGTCAAGTGGAAATGCTCCTAGTCCCCACCTCATGGAGTTGCGTGGGAGGCACACATGAACACCAGGACAGTGAGTTTAGGCAGCCCGGGCCAGGGACTCCGCTCTCTGCCTCTGCCCTAATCCCCACAGCCTGGGGGAATGTGCAGGGCTGAGGAAGCACAGCCTCTTCTTGGAATCTCAGGGGAAGTTCCTGAGGCCACCATCCCCCACCCCTCCACAGACTCCCTCAGAGAAGCGCCCCCTCGGCCCTCAGTTCAAGCAGCTCAGACAAGAGTTAGGGCATCTTGTGCTTAACTTTCCATCACTCTGCTTAGAGAAAATAAAATCTGTTTCCTGACAACTGAGAATAGCCGCCCTGTATGGGAGGGAGGGAAAGAGTCTGCTGGCAGATTGGAAATAGGCCTTCTGAGTTGTGCGAAGTGTCCTGCAGATGCGCAGAGCATGGGGTGCCCTTGACTCAGGAGAGTTTACTGAAAAAACGGGGAGCGTCCCGGCAGTGCAGTGCAGAGACAACACGGGCCGTCCGTACACAACTCCGCGCTATATTGTGTCAGGCTGACAGAGGCTCCGTGGCGGCTGAAGCGGCCACATCCTGCCATGAGGCATCCCACCTAGTCAAGGAAACAAAAAAAGTCCTGATTCGGGTGTCTTCTTTTCCACAGGATGTTGATCCTGGGCGTGTCGGGTCATCGTGTCTGACGCACTTCTTTTGGCTGGGAATCACCAAATTTCCAAAATCCATGACTCCAACCTTGACCAGCTTTGTTCACACGTGGGTGTTTCCTTCTGACAGCATCCCCACTCCCAGCCACCAGCCTGCCTGGTGCTCCTGTGGGGTCCCCGGGTGGAAAGCGTGCGCCCAGCGTTTGCGTCCCCTCCTCTGCTGGTGGAGTTTTGGGAAAAGAAACTGGTCCTACAGAGACCCTCCCAAGTCTCCTTCCCCATCTAGAGTTCGCGCTTTGGAGCATTAATTTAGCCACAGGGTCCTCATCATATGCTGCAAGGGCTCCCCAGAGGACAAAGAAGGGGTTTGTGCGGCACCCTGCCATGGTGTTCAGCGGGCAGAGGGGAGTGACTCTCTTTGGCAATGCCATGGTGTACCACCCAGCTGGCCCCTTCGGGACTTTACTCTCATTGCTCCAACTGCAGGGAGTGTTGGCTACTGATAGCTCAGAGTCGAGTCCTGCTTCAGGAATTGCCTTCTTCTGAGGAACATGGTCTTGCTTACACCTACGGCCTTTTCTGAGGGCAGCCTGCATGCAAAGACCGTTTGATGACAGGTACAAAGCCCCATCCCCTTGCCTCAGTTGAGACACCTCTGCAGGGACATTCCAGCTCTAGAGCACCCTGTAGGACCAACTGAGGCCTCTGTTCCAACCGCATCACGGTTCAGCTTCTCCTTTTGCCCAATTCAGCCCCACTCACTCTCCAGCAGGATTTGTTCCCAAAGCACTCCCCAGTGAACCTGTATGCCAAGTTCAGCGTCTCAGAGTCTGTTTCTTAGAAACTACAACCTGCCCCAGTGTGGCTACCGGGAGCCTCATTAAACCCCTTTGTGCAGCCAGGTTTGGTTCAAGTGAGGATGAAGTACGTCCTACTAGCTGCACCCGAAGGATCTTTTTCTACTTCTGGGTCCGCAGGACTTTAGCAGGGCTGATGTGGGGGGCTGGATCACCTGGTGCAACATACAGGCCAGAGTTGCACACAGCAGGGCTGATTTGGGGGGCTGGATCACCTGCCTGGTGCAACATACAGGCCAGAGTTCCTTCTGATTGATCTGTATCAGTGGTGTGACTTGGCATCATTCCTGTTTCTTAACGCTTAAGCCTCACTCTTTATGATGGGCTGAGGCCTGTAGGGGCAGCTTCCTGAATTCCCATCACAAGTCTGGAGAGCTCAGTCTGGCCCTTGTGGTGTCTGAAAGGAAGTGCAGAGTCCTGCAAAGTTCACATTCCAAAGTTCCAAGTGTACTCCAAGATCCAGTCCTACATTCTCAAGGGTTTATATGGAGCCATTCCACCTCCACACCCCACTCTCTCCCCAGACTCATCCCAGCTTCCAGCCAGCTGTGAGACCCTGGACACGTCATCTTCCTCACTAAGCCTCAGTTTCTTCATTTGCAAAATAGTGCTAATGAAGAACACTCTGTTTCTAAGCACTTTTCAGAATCAACTCATGCAATGCCACTGAAGGCTGGAATTCTCTTGAACAACGTGGCTGGCCAGCTACTGACTGACTGCTCTCCTGGACCTTAGCATCTCCTAAGGCCTCCCAGTTTATTGTGGGAAGCTCTAGTTCTTAGAACGTTCTTTCTTGCCACGAACTGGAATTTGCTTCCCTGTACTTCCTACTACTGGCCCTAGTTCTGCCTTCGGAGCTATCTAGCAAATACATTAAAGCTTTGTTCTATATGGAAAACCATCAAATATCTCTTCCCCTACCCACTACCAAATACTAGGTTTCTCTTCTCAGAGTAGCCTCCCCCAGCCCCTTTTTCCAGATTTCCCGTCATCCTAGTTGTTTTCCTCTGGGAAACTTTCAGCTTCCTCTTTAAATTCAGGGCCTACAGTGGAGCTCAATACTCAAGATGTTCTCAGGATAATAGTTTCACTCATGCATTTGGAATAAAATTCAACCCACAGCAATTTTATTGACATGCATCTTTTTCAGGAAGACATGTCTTATATTAAATATATCATACCTACCCAAAGTTAGTGATTTTCTTAGACTCATAAAGTTTGATTGAGATAGCAAGCACCTGGTTGCAGGGGCAACTAACATGCCTAAATAACAGTGGCTTAAGAAATGAAGATCTTTAATGATCTCACAAAATGAAATGGCTAATCAAAAATTGGTGATCCAGGTTTGATGAGGGACTCATCACAGAGACTGGATTTGGTCTACACAGTGGTAAGACGGCTGCTGGACTTATAAGTGGCATATTTTTACATAATCAATTAAAGGCAACAAAAAGAAGGAGGCCTCCTCGTTCTCCCTCCTTTTATCAAGGAGCAAAATTAATTTCTGAGAAGGCTTGGAAATTAACCCAGCTGAATTCCTCACATATCTTATTGGCCATAACTAGCCACGTGCCTGCCACTAAACCAATCAGTGGTGAAGAGAATTAAAATCATGTACTTGACTAAGACCAATTAGGGTGTATCCTGCCCACACTGCACCCCACCCCTGAGTTGGGGATAGACCCTTATTTCCTGAACATGCTACCTAAACAGGAAGGGACTCTGGCTGTGGGCAGACACACAATATCTGCCATAATACATTAGAATGCAAAGTCACTTTTAAGTTTATGTAACCTAACCACCTTTCCAGTGATCAAGTTCCAATGTGCTACTTAAATCAATGAGAATACTATTTTCCAAGAAACTATTAAAAAGTAGATTTTTGGCCCAGCACAGTGGCTCACGTTTGTAATCCCAGCACTTTGGGAGGCTGAGGCAGGAGTTCTAGACCAGCCTGACCAACATGGTGCAACCCTGTCTCTACTAAAAATACAAAAATTAGCCAGGCATGGTGGTGGGTGCCTGTAATCCCAGCTACTCGGGAGGCTGAGGCAGGAAAATCACTTGAACCCTGGAGCTGGAGGTTGCAGTAAGCTGAGATCGCGCCACTGCCTTCCAATAGAGTGAGGCTGCATCTCAAAAAAAAAAAAAAAAAAAAAAAAAGAGCATATATATATATTTTTGGTTTGCTTTTTGTTTGTTTGCTTTTGTTTTGAGACAGGGCTTTTCTCCCTCACCCAGACTGGAGTGTAATAGTGTGATCGTAGCTTACTGCAACCTCAACCTCTCAGGCTCAAGCAATTTTCCTGCCTCAGTCTCCCAAAGTGCTGGGACTACAGACGTGAGCCACGCACCTAGCCAGGCAGTTTATTTTTTAAGTTATTCTTTATAATTTAACTCTAATATTTTCTCTATGTTTATCAGGCCATCTAGAATAAGTGGACTTTCTCTTTCAAAAGTAGTGGCCATTCCAATTATTGAAAAGCCTTTCCTCAAGGTTGAAACATGCCCAATCCTTTTTCCAGCCTTCATCACACGGTTTTGAGACCTTGCCCGATATTAGCCATTCTCCTGCAAATGTCCTCCAGTTTTTCTGTCTGGTGCCCACTGAATTCCTGTTTCCAGTATGGTTTGACCAGTGTGACATAGAACCTATCACTTCCCTTGTCTTAAATTAATCCAACTTAAATTACAGAAACTATATATATTTACTGTAAAAATATTTTTAAAATTCTAATGAGCTTTTAAAGATTTCATCCTCCATGAAATACCTTCCTTGTCCCTCTACCCTGTCTACCTGTATCTTCTATTTCATTCTCAAGTTCCCGTCCATGTTATATCTCCTCAAACCCCACCATTTAAAGTCAATGCAAGACAGTGTATGTGTTTCCAGAAAGCGTGTTAACCCTAGCTTTTGGAAACCTTCTACAAGACTAGTGGATTTGTATACCTAATTTTTTCTCCCTTTGACAATTTTAGAATTGCTTTCCCTATTTAATTTTTTTCTATTAATGCAGCCTGAGATCCCACTGTCTTTTTTTTTTTTTTTTTTCTTTTCTTTTCTTTTTTGAGACAGAGTTTCACTCTGTTACCCAGGCTGGAGTGCAGTGGCATGATCTCAGCTCACTGCAACCTCCGCCTCCTGGGTTCAAGTGATTATCCCACCTCAGCCTCTCGAGTGGCTGGGATTACAGGCACCCACCACCATGCCCGGCTAATTTTTGTATTTTTAGTAGAGACAGGGTTGCACCATGTGGTCAGGCTGATCTTGAACTCCTGGCCTCAAGTGATCCACCCACCTCAGCCTCCCAAAGTGCTGGGATTACAGGCATGAGCCACCGCGCCCAGCCCACACTGGCTTTTAAGGCACCACATTTTTTAACACCCCTCCACCTCCCCCCATCACTTCACTTGATTCAATATGAGCTTATCATGGACAAGTTTTGATGTGTACTGCTACTCAACTTGAGTCTCCTACTTCTTGTCGAGTCTATTCAGTTGGCTCTTTGGGCCAAGTAAGGGGCCTTTGATTTATGCCTACAACATTTCATCTTTTTGCATTTGACCCATTGCTAACAAAAAGATCTGCCACCTCCTCCTCCACTGCCTTACTGAGAGGAGTAGAACTGTCAGGCCTGGGTACCCCCAGGTAGCTTTATTCTCACCTGTTGGGTAGTACCATTAACTAGGCCTGGAAACAGAACCACCTACAGTGCAATTCCAGATAGCACCATTCACATTATATCTTGTGTAAATAGTGCCCCTTGTGGTCTGCCTGGAAGGCGGGATATACATGTGTGTGTGCATGCATGCACATGTGCACATACCTGCACACACACACACACACACTTACACTTCTATTGTATTTGTTTATGGAGATTTATTGAAAAGGCAAAATTTCACACTCAAGAAAGGGGAGTACGAGTGTACTCAGGAAAGAGACAAGCCATATACCTCTACTCTATCTATTGGAAGATTACCTTAAATATCTCACATCAGGTCCTTGATCACTCTGGCCAGAAGTGCTCTTTTTCTTCCTCTGAAGCTATGAAACTGCTGTTTGTTCTTCAGTTAAGGCAGTCCTAATTGTAGTCACTCTTGCCTTTGCCTTTCAGGGTTGGAACCTCTTTGAGGCCAGGTATCTCAGGTCAGGTTACCGTAACAGATGAGTATCTGTTGTTTAAGTCTGGGTGGCTTAAACAACAAATATTTATCTCTCACAGTTCTGGAAGCTGGAGAGTCCAAGATCAAGGCACCATCAGAGTCACTGTAGGTAAAAGCCCGCTTCTTACTTTGCAGAAACCTGTCTTCATGCTGTATCCTCACAGGGCAGACAGCAAAGAGGAAAATCCCATGTTTCTTCCTCTTTTTATAAGGACTGAAATCCCATTGATGAGGGCTCCACTGTCATGACCTACTGACCTCCCCACAAAGGCCCCAATTCAACTACTATCACATTGTGTGTGAGGCTTCAGGATATGAGTTTTGGTGGAACATAAACATTCAGTCCACCGCAACAGGGTTAGGTCCTACGAGCTTTTGTGTCCCTGGTACAACTCATAGGTTGCCTTTCCTTTTTTATTTTATTTTATCTTTTTTTGATATGGGGTCTGGCTCCATCGCCCAGGCTGGAGTGCAGTGGCACGATCATGGCTCCCTGCAGGCTCAACCTCCCTGGCCCAAGTGATCCTCTCACCTCAGCATCCAGAGTAGCTGGAACCACACATGAGTGACACCATACTCGGTTAATGTTCTGATTTTTAGTAGAAATAGTGTTTCACTGTGTTACCCAGGCTGGTCTCAAACTCCTGAGCTCAAGCGATTCTCCCACCTCAGACTCCCAAAGTGCTGGAATTACAGGCATGAGCTACTGCACCCAGCAGGATGCCTTCCCTATAATTGGCCCTCAGAACAAGGAAAACGTAGGTCTGAACAGCCTGGTAGTGGTGCTTCAAATCCCATTGCTTGATGATTTCAGTACTCTTTAGGGTTTATTCAAAGTAGAGTTAAATTCCAAGCTCACAAACAGTGGGAATAGAGGAAGGGCGGTAGATGGTTAAAAAAAAAAAAAGGTTAACGGTTGCTGGTTCCTCCCAGTGTGTCTCTGAGGGCACTTCTTTTCCCCATAGGATGATTAATAGAGGGGTGTATATTCAGAAAACTTTTTCTGAAGGTTTAATGCAACCAGGGTGGGGAGTTACATCATAGTCTCACGTAGCCAACTTTAAATGGCATATCAGCTGTACCTCTTCTTAAAAGACCCATGGCCAAGCCCGCCAACCAGGCACATCTCGGGGTAGCCTCTCTGAATAGCGTGTGGGCCTCTCCCATAGCACTGTGCTCCTTCTTCCCTGCCGCTTGGCAACATCTAAGCAGAATTTCTTATTGTCAGACATGCCAAAAAATTCAGCAACCTCCAGCCTCTTCCTAAACCTAAACTTCAGCACATAACTGTGCTGTCAGTGAAATACTTTGCTGACCAGGCCATTTGATCCAGGACTCCACCCCAAAGCATCAGAGCAGACATTTGAAATTATAGCTCTCTCTTTCATAGACCAATTCAAATTCTTAGGCTAGGATGACCTCTCTCTAGCTCTCCCTTCTTCTCCGCACACAAAAGAGGCAAAAGGAAGTGCACATTTCCACTTCACAGCCTTATTGGTTGATGAATGAAGATGGGCTTTTCAAGCAGTCTGCCTTCTGGGATTGATTTCACTTTACCGAGAGATAATGGCCCATGGGACCCTCTCACTCTTTCTTAATCTGAGTGGGCTGGTTTTCCACGAGGTTTAATCAGAGAAAAAGGAAATGAGCTCATGCAAAGCTAAACCCCCCAAAGCCTCAGATTCTTATGTTTTTGAGTCATCTGTGCGATACTTCCCTTCACTTCACTGGAAAGCAGAGAACAGACAGAAAGAAGGTGTATTAATTTCCCAGGGCTGTCGTTACAAACTATTACAGACTGGGTGGCTCAAAACAACAGAAATTTATTTTCTCACAGATCCAGAGGCCAGAGACCCAAACCAAGATGTCAGCAAGGTTGATTCCTTCCGGGGGTCTGAAGGAGAATCTGCTCCATGCCTCTCTCCGCTGCCTGGTGGTTTGCTGGCTGTCCACGGCATTCTTGGGCTTGTAGATGCCTCATTCCAATCTCTGCCCTTGTCTTCACATGCCTTTCTCCCGTGTGTCTGCGTTCAAATTTCCTTCTTATAAGGACATATGTGAGATTGGTCAAGCATGACCTCATCTTAACCAATTACATTATCAAAGACCCTATTTCCAAATAGAGTCTATTTCCATTCTGAGGTTCTGGGTAGACGTAAATTTTCAGGTATACTATTCAACCCACCGCAGACAAGAAATGGTGTGTCTGCACAATTGGGCGGCTGCAGAAGTCTTCCCTTCTTTCTTACCTGCCAGTGCGCATCCGGAGCACACATTTAAAAACCAATAGAGCAGGCCAGGTGCAGTGTGGCTGCTGCCTGTAATCCTAGCACTCTGAAGGAGGCCGAGGCAGGCAAATCACTTGAGGTCAGGAGTTTGAGACCAGCCTGGCCAACATGGCAGAACCCCATCTCTACTACAAATACAAAAATTAGCCAGGCGTGGTGGCATGTGCCTGTAATCCCAGCTACTTGGGAGTCTGGGGCAGCAGAATTGCTGGAACTTGGGAGGTGGACGTTGCAGAGAGCCGAGATCATGCCACTGCACTCCAGCCTGGGCGACAGAGCAAGACTCTGTCTCAAAAACAAACAAACGAAAAAAAAAAAATAACAAAGAAAAACAGAAAAGAAAAAGAAAAAAGAAAATGCAATAGAGCAGACTGGTTTAGACTCTGGGCTCTCAGTCATGGCATCTGTGTGCACAACTCTGCCCTGCCTCTCACCTATGTGAGATTTTACTCCTCTTTTGCTTCTGTCTCCCTATCTACAAAATAGGGATGGGGAGATAGTACCAACTTCAAAGGCTTGTTGTGAATATTATGTACATTAATCAATGTGGAGTGCTTGGAACAGTTCTCGTCTCATGGTTTGTGCTCAATAAATGTTACCAGCTGCCTGTGTTTTCTGAGTACTTTCTTTGCAGGAGCTATTGGAGGTACTAGTGATATGAAACAATTAACCAAAACTTCTGCCCCAAAGGTCGACTAGTGCCGACTTTAACAAGGTAAGTGACAATACAAATGTGTACATGCTAATACTAAGTGACAGGTGGCTCTTCTGGTCATTGTGTGCCTGTAAATTGAGAAGAAAGACAGCCTGTATATTGGCAGCCTGTGGCATCCCCACTTCTGGGAGCATAATTCATTGAAGCTCTTTCTACAAGGAGCAATGCTCTTTAGGCCTTAACTGGGACAAGCAACCTATAACATTTGCACACAACTTAGCAAGTGCTTTGCTATGGTTTGAATGTGTTCCCCCAAAGTTCATGTGTGGAAACTTAATCCCCAATGCAATGGTGTTAAAAGGTGGGACCCTCAGGAGGTGATTAGGTCCTGAGGGCTCCGCTCTCCTGAATGGATTAGGGTCATTATTGTGGGAGTGGGTTAACTAGGACGGAAGTGGGCTCTTGATAAAAGGATGCTCTTGGCCCCCTTCCCTTCTTGCTCCCTCTCACCTTCTCTTTGCCCTTTGGCCGTGGCATGACAGCAAGAAGGGCCTCATCAAATGCAGCCCCTTGATCTTGGACTTCCCAGATTCCAGAACCACGAGCCTAATAAATGTGTTTATTTTAAATTATCCAGTCTGCAGTATTCTGTTATAGCAGCACAAAAGAACAAAAATATGCCTGCCTACAGATCATCTCAGGCAGTCCTCACAGTGACCTCAGGATACAGATGGTGCTAGGTCTATTTTAAAACTAGAGAAAAATGAGATTCAAAGAGGTCAGTAATTGACTTCTCCAACTGACATCACCTAGCAGGTCCAGGTCTCAAACCCAGTGCTCTTTGCCTGATGCAACTGACTACTTAGCTGGGCACACTCAGGGTCAATTAAGTAAACAACTGCATTAAAGGGGGATATGTCATGGGGCCCCAGGAAGGCTGCATCTCCTGATGATAACAACGACAACTTCGAGGATGATGTTGTGCCTCAGTTTGTGTCTGCTTTGGGATTTTAAAAGTGGTTTGAGACCAGGCGCAGTGGCTCACGCCTGTAATCTCAGAACTTTGGGAGGCCAAGGTGGGCAGATCACCTGTGGTCAGGAGTTCAAGACCAGCCTGGCTTAATGGTGAAACCCCGTCTCTACTTAAAATTCAAAAATTAGCTGGGCGTGGTGGCATACACCTGTAATCCCAGCTACTCAGGAGGCTGAGGCAGGAGAATTGCTCGAACTCAGGAGGTAGAGGTTGCAGTGAGTTGCACCACTGCACTCCAGCCTGGGCGACAGAGCAACACTCTGTCTCAAAAAAAAAAAAAAAAAAGGAAAAGAAAAGTGGTTTGAGAGTTGCTGAGAAAGCTTTAAAACTAGGTTTCAACCTGGACTTGGTTGTTCACCTTGTTATTGAATAAAAAGTGGCTGTCTTATTGAACAAACCATTGAATACTGAGTGCATCCTGGCAGTGGGAAAAGGGAATGCTAATCACCTTGCCAGTCTTTATGTTATGGAGGTGGTTTTGAAAAGTCAAATGCCAGTGATTTTGAATATCAGATTATCTTCTCAAGAAACTCTTCCTTCAGGTTCGAGGACCAATATTTCTTAAAATTGTAACTTAGCCAGGTACGGTGGCTCGCGCCTGTAATCCCAGCACTTTGGGAGACCGAGACAGGCAGATCGCTTGAGCCCAGGAGTTTAAGACCAGTCTGACCAACATGGTGAAACCCGTCTCTACCAAAAATACAAAAATTAGCTGGGCATAGTAGCACATGCCTGTAAACCCAACATTTTGGGAGGCTGAGGCGGGAGGATCATTTGAGCTCAGGAGGTGGAGGTTGCAGTGAGCCGAGATCACACCACTGTACTCCAGCCTAAGTACCTGAGCAAGACTATCTAAAAAGAAATTAACTTTAAACGGCTTCATATGCATCCTTCCTAATCCTTCATGACATATAAACAAGCTTGTAAAAGTAAAAGGGCCTCTGCTACTGACTTAAAAGAGGTTGTTGTTTAAGTATAAAAATCTTTCCATAATCAGTAACTCTGATGACATAGGTCCAAATTCCAGCTCCCTCACTTGAGCTATTTGGGTACAACATTCTCTCTTATCCACAAAACAGGAATAATAATATCTACTTCTTAGATATTCAACCAAGGATTCAACAAGGTAATATATAAAGACTTAGAATACTGCTGGACTCCTTATTAGTGGTGAACCAACTATTACATTTTATTACAGGTGGTGGAAACAGTAGCTGTAGTGCACTGTTTCATAAGGTCCTGGAGTTTTCTAAAGGGAGTCAATGTGTGGTCTTCTCTCCATCCCTTTTGCTGCCACCAGCATAGTGGGCATGAGCAAGTTACCTTGGTAACCTGAGGGCAACAGCTGTTGACTTCAGGACTTCCGCATACAGCAGAACACTGCCCGGTTCTATTCGCTTCCCTGGGAGAAATTATAGGAATTGGAATTACATAATTTGCACACCTGACTTGATGAACTACTTGTTTAAAGAGCTGGAAAAACCAAAAAATAAAGAGAGCAAAAACAATGAGAGAAGAAAGCTGCCTCAGGTACAGGCCTTTGCTCTCTGAGGTTGTTTGACTATCGCTTCCTCCACATGCACATGGGAGTAACAACCTAATGAAATGCTCAGAAGGCTGCCAACACCCATCTCCACGGCTCTGGAGGTGACTTCAATGAGACCCACTTAAGGAGCCCCACAGGCTCTCCTGAACACTATGCAGATTGGCTAATGACATCCATCACCCCACTTCTTTGACGCCTCCTTCATTAACCATCCTTTTAGTAAATCCAGCTGTGTACAATTCACAAGCCATGGGCACATTTCAATGAACTTTCAATAATGATTTTTATAAAACCAGTGTAAATAAAGTAAATGAAAATCCCTCTGCCCAAGCCTTTCATCTGCAGCAATTAGCAAACATTACCTCAAGTTGCCTGTCTGATTTATAAGGTCTTGAGGACCTGATCTTTTTTCTGCCCCCACTAGGTTTGCACAGGTAATTTTTAACTTCCGCGGAGAGGTTCTTAACTTAGGGACCAATAGACCCACAAGTGTTCCAGAGACAGAATTCGGCAAGTCCATGAAGTTGGATGGAAAAAGATGACAACTTTATTTTCACCAGCCTCAAATGGACATTTAGCATTTCTTTCAATTCGAAAGGCTGTCAGTCTACAGTACAAACTATAATTCTGTACTTACAGCAGTCCCTACAACTTTTTTACTAGTAAAAATCGGATATTTTCATATCAAATAATAATTGTTGCAGATACCTTGAAATAGCATTTACTAATAGCACTACTTCTAAATTAAAATAATTAATAGAACTGCCACCAGGTCTTATTTAATGCATTAGAAAAAAGGCACATATATTATTATATCACAAATGTGTATTTTAAGCATTTTGATAACCGTATTTTAATATTATTACACTCTACTGTGGAATTCTATGAATTTTATTTTATGCATTTTAAAATACTCCTCTGAGAAAGGTTCCACCGGCTTCACCAGGCTGCTGGGGGTTCCATGGCATGAATAAAGTTAAAAAACCTGGAGCAAGGGGCCCAATTCCTGGCCCTCCTGCCGATCAATAGCACACCCTTCTTCTCTCATCCTCATCTTCCACTCATTTTTGTCCTTCTAGCCACCCCCACCTCCTTCCCAGCTCTAGGCACTACCTTGCATTTCATTTCTGATAATCCTTCCTAAAGTATAAACTAAAAATATAAGGCTGGGCTCTCACGCCTGTAATCTCAGCACTTTGGGCAGTGGAGGTGGGAGGATTACTTCAGCCCAGGAGTTCAAGACCAGCCTGGGCAACAGAGGGAGATGCTCATTGCTACAAATAATTTTTTTAAAAAAGTAGACAGGTGTGGTGGCATACATCTGTGGTCCCAACTCCTCAGGAGGCTGAGGGCAGGAGAACCTCTTGAACCTGGGAAGTGAAGGTTGCAGTGAGCCAAGATCGCACCAGCGCACTCCAACCTGGGCAACAAGAGCAAAACTCCGTCTCAAAAAAAAAAAAAAGCCACTTATATGCCCTATGTTTGCATGGGCACCCCTGACTGCCTTCTCCCATAAGAGCCTGTGGGGGCCTCCCACTCCCTGCTCACTCTGAGAAGCACATTGCCCTGCCAGAGGCCCCTGTGCCACCACGTAGCGTCAACAGGGCGGGTTCACCGTGGTGCATTACAGAATTTTCCTCAAATGACACCCTCCATCCTGTGGCTGATACTGTGGTTTGGAGATTTTTAATGAGCCCATAAACTATCTTTATAGTTGTCCTTGTTTGTTTTTAAAACATCGGAGTTATCAGCAGGATCCTGAGTCTCGTTTCACTCTTCAAGCAGGCTCTATTTGTGGCTTGGCAAACTTCAAGAGTGGAAGCCTTTTTCATGAAGAAGAAATGGAGCCAAAAAGAAATGGCTTTCTTAAAAAGCTTCATGCACTTCAAGAAGAAAAATGGTGTAGGAGGTGGAAGTCCAACCTAGAAATAGAACAGAAGCCAGAGGCAGGAGGCCTCTTCATGGGAGCATGACCTGTGGTAGCTCGGGACTGGGCCTGCAGTAGGCGCCATGCCTGGTGAAAGCCGTGCTCCCGCCATCTTGAGATGAGATGCTTCTCAAGTGTAGAAGAAGCAGTTCTGCATTTTCATTTTGTACTGGACCCCATAATTTATGTAGCTGGTGATGGCCAGCTGGGCTGCGTTCTGAGTAGTACCTCCTTGTGTTCTCAGAGAATAAGGAGGGAGCTCACTGGGGGGAAATGGCACCTAAGTTGTAAGGCTGAGTGAAGGCTCATTTTAAACCTCAACTCAACTGAAACTTGGGGTCTCCAGATTAAATATGATTTCTGGGTGTGTCTGAGGGTGTCTCTGAATGAGATTAGCATTGAATCAGTGGATTGAGTAAAGCAGACAGTCCTCCCCAGTGTGGGAAGATATCCTCCAGTCTACTGAGGGCCTACGTAGAAAGCGAAGGTGCTAGAAGGGGGTATTGGCTCTCTCTGCTTGACTACTGGAACTGGAACATTAGTCTTCTCCTGCCCTTGACTGGGACATATACCATCAGCCCTCTGGCTCTCAGAACTTGACCACCAGCTTTGCTGGGTCTCCAGCTTTAAGATGACGGACTGTGGGACTTCTCAGCCTCCACAATTGTGTGAGCTGATTCTTCACAATGAATCATATACTTTAGATTTCTTTTTTTTTTTTTTTTTTTTTTTTTTTTTTGAGACAGAGTCTGGCTCAATCACCCAGGTTGGAGTGCAGTGGCACTATCTCAGCTCACCACAACCTCCGCCTCCCAGACTCAAGTGATTCTTCTGCCTCAGCATCCCAAGTAGCTGGGATTATAGGCACCTGCCACCACGTCCAGCTAATTTTTGTGTGTTTTTAGTAGAGATGGGGTTTCCCCATGTTGACCAGGCTGGTCTTGAACTCCTGACCTCAGATGATCTGCCCACCTCGTCGTCCCAAAGTGCTGGGATTATAGGCGTGAGCTACTGCATCCAGGTTCCATTTTAAACTGATTAGACCTCCCCTGGGAGAGCAAATCTGACCTAGAGCAAAAGGCATTGTTTGGCCTGGGCTGTCCAGTTGGGTCCAAGCATTCATGAAGCTACATCTTTCAAACCCTTAGGTCTCAGACGCCTCCTCAGATAACCCAGAATTAAGGTGTGCCCATGAGCTGTATTCATTTGCTATCACTGCTATAACAAGGTACCATAAATTTGGTGGCTTAAAACAACACAAGCTACTATCTTACAATTCTGGGTACCAGAAGTCTGAACTCATCCTTATAAGCCTAAAATCAAGGGGTCTGGAGGCTCCAGGAGAGAACCTGTTTCTTGCCCCTTCCAGCTTCTCATTGGTGCCAAGAATCCTTGGCTCATGACCTCATCACTCCCATCTCTGCCTCTGTGGTCATTTTGTCTCGTCTTCTGTGTTAAAGCTCCATCTGTCTCCCTCATATAAGGACACTGAAGACTACATTTGAGGCCCACCAGGAAAATCTCTCCATCACAAGGTCCTTAACTTAGTTGTATCTGCAGAGTCCCCCTTGCCACATAAGGTAACATTCACAAGTTCCAGGAATTCAAGCATGCATGTCTTTGGTGGCCATCACTCAGGCTAACACAGGAGCTATTGTGAAAGTGTGTGCTCAGCCAAGAAGCCCAGTGTCTTCCTGCAGTCCCAGGCCACTCCAGCACTTCCCTCCCTGCTCCCCACTCTGGGCCTGAACTTCCAGAGGGCTCCCTGAAGCAGATCCACACCTCTGCAGCACCACTTCCCCAACCTTACCAAAGTGTGCCTGTAAACAGACGCTGCAAGAGGAGAAAGGAGAGTGGGAGGAAGGAGAAGGAGAAAGGGTAAAGGGAGGGAGGGTCGCTCAAACCTTGCCTGGCTGGTTAATGCAATAAATTGAATGGGGCCAAGATGTCGATCACCTCTAATGATGGCATACATACTCTTAATACTTAATTTGACTCAAAGAAGAGACTAATAAAATAATTCCAGGCCCTAGAGAGGTCCACAGGGAAGACACCTTTGTTCAGGTGCTGAAAAATAAACTATATCCATTTACCAGCAGGCCAGCCTGACCACTGGAACCAATGAAAGATAGCAGCTCAGGCGTTTTATAAACCCAGAGCACTGGCCTGGGATGAGTTCTGCAGGGATGGGTTTGCCTCAGATTTGGGCTCAGAACCTGGCTGACAACAGAACAGGGCCTGTGGCAAAACAAGGACAGGTGGCCAGTTATCCAAAGGGCTGCCTGCTCCGTTGTCTCCTATTGTCTCTGGACAGTTCATACACCAGAGAAAATGGCCTAAATGTACGCACCAGATGATATGAGTCCCTTGGGAATGGGACTCATAAATTCCACTCTGGGTGGAATTTAGCACAAATGGGAAACTGTGCAGAGTCATCCCTGAGCTCCTGTGAAGTGTGTGGAGTCGTCCTGTTTGCCATTCTCCCCTAAGGGCCCCTTCTATCTTTACCCTGCCTCACAAAACTCCCCACACATTCAGCCCCCAGGGCCTGACACTGTTTCTGTCTTTGCGGTCCTGTCAGCCAAGGTTCAGGGGATAGTGGAGGAACATGAACACTTTTTTTAAAAGACAAGGTCCCACTCTGTTGCCCAGGTTGGAGTGCAGTGGAGCAATCACTGCAGGCTTGATATCCCATGCTCAAGTGATCTTCCCATGTCAGGTCCCCCGAGTAGCTGGGACCATAGGCATACAACACCATGCCTGGCTAGTTGCTTTTCTTTTAACTTTTTGTAGAGACAGTGTTTCCCTACATTGCCCAGGCTGGTCTCAAACCCCTGAGCTCAAGCAATCCTCAGCCTCGCTAAGTATTGGGATTACAGGCGTGAGCTTGCTATTCCTGACCCTAAACACATTTTTTTTTTTTTTTTTGAAATGGAGTCTCACTCTGTCACCCAGGCTGGAGGGCAATGGCGTGATCTCGGCTCACTGCAACCTCTACCTCCCGGGTTCAAGTCATTCTCCTACCTCAGCCTCCTGAGTAGCTGGGATTACTGGCGTCTGCCACCACATCCAGCCAATTTTCGTATTTTTAGTAGAGACAGGGTTTCACCATGTTGGCCAGGCTGGTCTTGAACTCCTGACCTCAGGTGATCCGTCTGCCTCAGCCTCCCAAAGTGCTAGGATTACAGGCATGAGCCACTGCGCCCAACTCTAAACACATTTTTAAAAGAAAATGTGAATAACATGCTGAAAACCAAATGGGTGATGCACACAATTTGTATTGAAATTCAGAAAGGAAAGAACTTTGTGAAGGGGATGATGCTTGGATTTGGCCTTGAACCATGAGCCAGGCTCAGGCAAGCAGAGGATAAAGCCAGTGAGTGGGAAAACTCAAGGAAGAATTAAGAAAAGCCACAGGAGAGAGTCAGAGAAAGGCCACGGGCTGGGGTCAGGGACATCTGTGATGCACCCATTAGGGCTATAGTCTGGTCCAGAGGGGACTGGGCCTAAGCTAAGGTGATGATGATAATGAAGGGCAAAGCCTGGTAATGGAGTTAATGTGGCCAAAGAGAATTAGTGCTCTACACACCCAGCCCCAGTGTGGACCCCTGGCCTTCCCCATCTAAATGCTACCACTCTCCCCAGAGCCAGGAAGCCCCACAATTCTTTATTGACTTTAATTTTCAAATATATCTCCAATCAGATCAGTTCTAACCACCTTCATTGGCACCTTTCCAGTTTGACACCATCTCTTGTCCAAGTTCCTGAAACAGCCTCGTGGCTGCCCTCCCTTTAAGCATTTTGCTGCATTACAATTCATTCTCCACACAGCTGCATAAATACAGGCAAGCCACGCCCCCGCTTAAAGCCCTCCAAGGCTTCTGGGCATCGGGAATTAGCTACAAACACATTACCAGAGGAAAAAGGCCCTCCTTGACCTGCTCAGCCTTGCTGTCTGACTTTGTCAAACCATCCCAGAGATGAAGTGGCTCTACTCCGAAATGGTACTGATTGTCCTAACTCCTGGTAGACATTTCCTATGTGCCAAGGATTCTTCTAAGTTCTTCATAAGTAGTAAATCATTTGATTGCCCCTCCTCCCCCTAAATAACACTACGAGTTAAATCCTATGGTCCCTAACTTACTGATGAAAAAATTGGAACACAGAAATCTTACATAAGCGACCAGATTGGGGTGAGACCCCTGACTCCCCCATTATGCTACACCCTTCCCCATCTTCTGTGGCCAGTGGAAGTGATGATGCAGTTTTGTAAGAAGGAAAACTGTGGCTGTGCTGGAAAGTGAGGAAGGCAGATCTCCATGAATACACATACATACCTTTAAATATGTGACACGTTCAAACACACGTAGGAAAGAGTGTAAAAGGATATCAACAAAATGTTAACAGTGGTTTTCTCTGGAAATGGGAGAATGGGTGCTTTCTTTTGTATTCTCCTTAATTTATACCTTTTCTAAAAAAAATTCTAGACATAAAATAGGTGTTGCTTAAATGTCACCCTTTTTCAGTGAGGTTTCCCTAAAGACGCTTACATCCCCCTTACACACTACCTCCCTTATTTCTGCTTGACTCTTCTCCACAGCACATACCTTCATTCAACATAGAATACATTTTACTTATTGTAGCGGTTTTCTGTCTCCCTTTTAGAATGCAAATTCCATAAGAAGGGAATTATCACCTATTTTGTTCATTCTTGTATCCCTAGACCCTAGAATAGGAAACTCATAGTAAGCACTCAGTCTGTTGAATAAATGAATGAAATCATTGAATTAAAAGAAAAAGTAGGTCATTTATAGAAGCACATATCATAGGCAACCTCTTCACCTAAGGCTGACCCAGACTGGAGGCTGGCACTCCTGTGGGTCACATGTTCCCACTAGTTTGGGAAAAAGTGTTTGCTGTCTCAGCATCATGCTCCCCTCATCTGCCACCCCCACAAGGAAGATCACTGCCATTGGGCAGCCTGCCATTGTTCTAGTTGCCTACGATGCTACTCGCTCTTCTTGTCTTTACTCTGTTTGTACAAAGCCTACACTCCCTGGAAATTTCACCCACGGCTAGCTCTGTGTTAACTTTGCTTACTCCATTTGTGGAAGTGGTCCAGCTCTCTTCCCAGCCATGGATAGAACAGCTGCGGGGGACAGCTTAAACAAAGTCAGGTGCTAACTGCTTCCTGCCCAGTAGCTAGTGTTCAAAGACTTAGCTCAACCCTTGGCCCCAAGACTCTGCTGTGCAACTTGTACACCTCCCTCAAGAGGCTTGGGAGAGAAATACAGTCCCCATAGCCATCCCCTTAGAGACAGACTAAGAGCCGAAATTCCCTTCTTGCAAAAGAATTTGGGGACAGTCCTGGCCCCATCAGCTGAACAGACAGTTTGGTTTTGTAAAACAACTTGGGGGGAAAACTAGAGAACTCTTATTTTTTGATTTCCTGGGAAAATAATGTTATTATTTTGTGTATAAGTGTTTTTGACTTTTAAAATTATTAAAATACTATTGCATGCACTTGTAGTCCCAGCTACTTGGGAGACTGAGGTGGGAAGACCACTTGAGCCCCAGAGGTCGAGGCTGCAGTGAGCCATGATCACGCCACCGCACTGCAGCCTGAGCAAAAGAGAGAGAGGCTCTGCCTTGAAAAAATTGTTCTAAGCAGAAATGGGCAAGGGGAAGCTTTCCACCCAGTATTTGCTGAGAGTCACTAATCTAGCAGTCCTCCTGTTGTTGGACACTTGAGCTGCCTCTAATGGCTCACCAATATAAATAAAGCAACAACAAACATCTTCAAATATATAGTTTTTTATCTTTGGAATTCCTTCTCGAACTTGACCCTTCTACCTGTTGGTTTTAGCTAGTATACACCCCACATCTGATAGAAAACACTTTTATGTTATATTAGGTTGAAAACCTGGGAATGCTATGATTTGTGTGGGCCACACCCTTGGTTCCGTAAGAACTGTTCTGTTTTCACAGGAAATGTTAGTAATACAAGTGGTGTTAAGTAGTGAATAGATGTTCAGTTACTAAAACAGGAAGAACCAAAGTAGTGTTGAGAGGCAGAATCCAGACAACAGGAAATAGTCACAAGATGCAGAAGGTTCTGTGAGTTCTGAGGGTCTGTGCAAATTTGACTCCGTAATGAGGTAGATGGGCAAAAAGTGGAAATATCAGGTCTGAGACATGAATGCAAGAAAGATCCTATGGACAAAGAGTCTAGTACAGTGATTAACAAATATGGATTTGGAGTCACACGTATGTTCAATTTCCAGTTCTACAGATTAGGCGCGTGACCTTGAAAAAGTCACCTAAACGCTCCAAGCCTTGGTTTCTTATCTCTAAAATGGAAATTGTAAATGATACTACATTGACAGGGCTCTTATGCCCTCGAACTTCCCTTTGGGCTTGGCCAATACAGAGCCCCAGCTGATGAGAGGAAGGAAAGAGAAGGAGGTCAAAGTATATATTCTAGAAGGTACCTCCTTGTGACGTTGTGGCTGTGTCCCTCAACAAGAAAGCACCACTCCTTTTCAAGTGGCCTGCTCTACAACCCTCCTTTTCCCTTCAGGTTTCAACAACCTCTTCTTCTCCTTATCTCTTTGGCCCTAGAGATAGCGTCTTAATTCATCTTCTGTAGTTTATAACAGAATACCTGAAACTGGGTAATTTATAAGAAACGAAGTCTATTTCTCATAGCTTAGGAGGCTGGGAAGTCCAACATTGAGAGGGCCATCTGGTGAGAACCTTCTTGCTGGTGGGGACTCTCTGCAAAGTCTCAAGGTGGCACAGGGCATCACATAGTTGAGGGGCTGAGTGGGTGAGCTCAAGTCTCTCTTCCTCTCCTCATAAAGCCACCAGACTCGCTCCATGACAACCCATTAATCTTTGCATGGATTTCTCCATTCAGGAGGGGAAAGCCCTTATGACCCAGTCACCTCTTAAAGGCCCCATCTGTCAATAATGACACATCAGGGATGAACTTTCAACATGAATGTTAGAGGAGACAATTATCAAAACCATAGCAGATGGTAACTGCTCTGCGGCCGCCAGCCTCGAGTTCCTTCGCACTGTCCCCTGTGGTTCCCTATTCTCCCCCATCTTTGTAATTTAGCTGTTAGTAAATCAACCCTGCTCAAATTATTCCACTTTGAGTGTGCTGTCTGATTTCTATCAGGACCCCCACCAATACAGTATCCTTCCCCTGCTGTTTCCTCTATTACATTCCTTAGGCCCTCTGGCTTCCAGATGGATTCAGTCAATAAGGACCCTGGATGGTGGAAGGTGGGGACTTGCAGGCATGTCTGTTTTCAGTGATGTCTCCTGTGGTCCCAGCTTTGACCAGTGACTGGCCCGTGGGCTTCAATAACACAGCCTGTTCCCTTTTGCTCTCTGCTGTTGCTGATCTCAGCTGCCTCACCACTGCTGTCTGGGTTCTCACCTCTTCCTTCACCTGCATAACCAATTCCCTGGATTAAATTTCCTTTGGATTAAATACTTAGAAGAAGTTTGGTTGCCTTGGTTGGCCCCTGACTGATATATTCTCTAAGTCTCAGTTTCCTCATCTGAAAAACAAATCTAACAAATAATACCTATCACCAAAGGATAATGTGAGAATATTAATGTATGAAAAACCCATGGTAACTACTCAATAGATAGTAACCATTAGTAGTCTTTTCAGAGCTTCTGGTGGTCCTTGGGATAAAGTTCATCCTCTGTAATATGACATAAAATCTGGCTCCTGGCAGGGTGTGGTGGCTCACGCCTGTAATCACAGCACTTTGGGGAGGCCAAGGTGGGCAGATCACGAGGTCAGGAGTTCGAGACCAACCTAACCAACATAGTGAAACCCAGTCTCTACTAAAAATACAAAAATTAACTGGGTGTGTTGGTGCACACCTGTATTCCCAGCTACTCAGGAGGCTGAGGCAGGAGAATCACTTGAACCCAGGAGGCAGAGGTTGCAGTGAGCCAAGATCACGCCACTGCACTATAGCCTGGGCAACAGAATGAGACTGTGTCTCAAAAAAAAAAATATGGCTCCTGGTTTCCCTTCCAGTCTCATGTCTCCTGCTCTGTCTCATACAGATACCCCAGCCCTATATAAAGTTTTTCATTGCTGCTTCTACTGACTCTGGCATAAAACCTATTTCACTTTATTATAATTACTTATCTCCATCCATCTTCTCTGCTAACGCTGTGGGGTCCCCAGAACTTGTTCATAGCTTACACACACTAAATCCTGAGTAAATGTATACAAAGAGAAGGAAGGAAAAAGGAAAGGGGAGGGGGGGAAACAAGAGAGGGGCAAGTAGGCAAGTAGTAGTAAGAAGTACAATGACCTAGAGATCCTGGCAAAATAGTGGGTCAATAATCTAGACCAGTGAGTCAGGGGTAAAGGCATAGACAAAAGCTACTTGTTGCTAGGAGGCAACGGGTCAGAAATCTACATGGAAAACAGTACAAGGCTGTACAAACAAAGGAACCAAAAGTGAGCATGAAACTGAGAAGTTTCCAGCCCCAAAAGGAGCTCTTATTCACCTCCTCCTGACTCGGGAAACTGTTCCACCACCCATCATGCAAGGTAAGAAAGGTGAATGGCAGCGCCTGGCTGGAAAAGGCGTGAGGGGAAGTATGGGTGGCTGATTGTGACGGAAACACAAGGTTGTACAGCACTAGCCATGTTCCTTGAGTCAAAATGATCCATTTGGTTGTCAAAAATCTTAGTACATGAGAAATACCCCATGGCCCACTCTCTTATTTCCCCTTTCACCACGGAAGCTCACCAAGCTGAGTTTCTTGACTGGGCTACCTGCATGACCAAACCAATCAGGCACCTAATCTTCTCTAATCTTACTGCTGGGCTCTGTCTCAAACCGGATGAGCAGAGAGTTCAGGCTGGATATCCCATAGGAGGAAGGCTGGATACCCCTCTCCCCACCAAAGTTGGTTAAGGTCTGGGTGAGTTATGTCTCATGTTCCTGTTGTGAAATGGAATGAACAAACAAGGGATGTAATTCATGTCTGTAGACACGTTAGTATTCCTGAGAGCTAATCAGGAAATGCCATTTCATGTCTGCTCTTACAAAGCCTCTTCAAAAATTTCATAGAGGCTAAATGGAAGCAATCATTTTAAAGTGAGCTCTTGTTATCTCTTCAACGACCTATGCCACACGCCCACCACTAAGTTCTGAGAAAACTTTACACCCCCCTCCTCTTCCTCTGCCCTCGTCCCTCTCCCCAATCCGTACCGCCAACACACACACGCACACACATGCACATGCAAATTATTTGAAAGAAACATCATATGGCCAGGTACAGTGGCTCATGCCTGCAATCTCAGCACTTTGGAAGGATGAGGCGGAAGGATCTCTTGAGCCGGGCGTGGTGGCTCATACCTGTGGTCCCAGCCACTCGGGAGGCTGAAGTGGGAGGATTGCTTGAGCCCGGGAGTTCCAGGCTGGGTGAGCCGAGATCGTGCCATTGGCCTCCAGATCGAGTGACAGAGCCAGACCCCGTCTCAAAAAAAAAAAAAAAAAAAAAGAAAAGAAAAGAAAGGAAACATCATACAACATGAGGCATACTTTAGACTGAAGTAAGTTGTTGTTTTCAAGGCAAAATGAGTTTCCCTTAATTTATAGGAAATAAAAAGAAATATTTAAAGGACTTGTAAGAACAAATAAATCCAGTTCTCAGCTGGTGATCAATAAATAAGAAAAAGAAAGACAGATAAGGAGAAGATTCACCTATAAATTACGTGCATTTAACAACTTAAATCATGACTTCCCCCAAAGGAAATAAAAATGGCCCCTCTGATCAGAGAAGTAAAGTATATTTTATTTTAGTTTTTTAATTACTTTTGCAGGGAGACACCTAAATTTACCAAAAAAAGGAATCTAAATATCAGGGAAATGTAAGATCTTAATGGAAAGATTATGGAATTCACAAGTTACTGGTGGCAACAGTTTATTGGGCACAATTAGACATCTTAACGAAAATGAAAGTATATATTTTAATGAACCAATGTCAAGGGAAGCCTTGAGTATAAAACCTTTACAGGGTCTAACGAGATGAGGACTTTTGCTCAATGAGTAAATAGTGTTTGACCAGTTCATTAGGAAGGATGTATTTTTGAATTCCTCGAGATTTAACAAGATGACAAGTCGGACTTGTTTAGATTTCTTTTTTGGGCCAACCAGAACACTTTGACACACTAAGTAGGAGGAGCCCCCTCAACCCTCTGAGAGACTCCTAAGCCCACTCTCTGAAGTCACACACAGCTGAAGACACACAGAGGGGCCCTCTAAGCTGAGAGAAGTGTATTCAAAGACTTCTCTGATCTATCAGAAGTGGCGATCTAGGAGCTTTTTGTAAAGCTAGGTATTCTTCCTCTCCAGAAAACAAAAGCAAAAACAAAACCCTTTGCTTCTCTCTCAGAGGGTTCCTTTTCATTTCTTTTCAGGGAAGCCTTCTTTCATGTTTAAATGAACTCAATTTATAGATGACTCTTCTCCCTGTCTGTTCTCCTTGTCCCCTTTATCAAGCATGGTGAAAACTATGGAGTCATCCTTGTCTCATCTGCTCTGACTAATTTGTTTACCATATCTGGCCAGTTCTTCTTTTGAAGGGTGACTGCAGTTTTCTCTTTCTTATCTCAGTTCTTATTGCTTTGCATTAGCATGTTTTCATAGCCTCTCCTCCTCTCAGTCCCTTCCCTTCCTCCTGAAATCTAAACCTTTCTGACACTCTTTCATCTGGCACTGCCCCCTCACAACTATTATGAGTTCCTTTTTCTCCCACATTGAGTCTGAATTCCTCTCTGTGGCTTTCAAAGACTTTCTTATTCTTCCTCAACCCTCTTCATTATCTGCTACTCCCTAGTGCTCCCTTCTCTAGTGAGGTCAATATTCTCTTCCACTTAGTGGGTTTGTTTTTCTGCCTTCCTTCTCTTTACCCATCAATTGCCCTGTCCGTTGGCTTTTTTTTTTTTTTTTTCTTTTGAGAAAGGGTCTCATTCTGTCACCCAGGCTAGGGTGCAGTGGTGTGATCTTGAAATCCTGGGCTCATGTAATTCTCCTGTCTCAGCCTCAGCCTTCCAAGTAGCTAGAGTTATAGGCGCATGCCACCATGCCCAGCTAATTATTTTTATTTATTATTTTTTTTAGAGACAGGGTCTCACTTTGTTGCCCAGGCTGGTCTTGAACTCCTGGGCTCAAGTGATCCTCCCTCCTTCACTTCCCAAAGTGTTGGAGTTATAGGCGTGAGCCACTGCACTGGGGCTGGCATTTCTCACCTCTGTCTGCAGAGCATGCCACCTCATCAAAGACCAGCT
Organism: Chlorocebus sabaeus; assembly: GCF_047675955.1. Classification (NCBI taxonomy): domain Eukaryota; kingdom Metazoa; phylum Chordata; class Mammalia; order Primates; family Cercopithecidae; genus Chlorocebus; species Chlorocebus sabaeus. The sequence goes on along the minus strand of NC_132907.1, from coordinate 60,346,081 downwards.
TCTCACAAAGTCCCACTCAATGACTTCTCACATTTTTCCCTTTCTCTAAGCTCCCTCAACGTGTAAAGTTTGTGGCATTCAGTCTAGAAAGTGACTTGATACAGGTCTGGATCATTTTCAAACCACTCTATTTGTGTGAATCTTGTCTCCCACAAAAATGATACACTTTTCAAGCAGAAAGTCCATTTTCTCTGCTTGCATGCATCTTGTGACTATAGAAAAAGTTTAGAAGAGAAAGCATGATTCACATTGGATCTGTTGACATCATCATGTGATGGAGAGGCTTTTGGAGTCAGACAGACTCATCTCAACTCTGCCACTTACTCATTGTCTAGGTGAAACTTCTGAGTCTCCATTTCCTCACGTATGAAGTGGGGATACTAATTCTTGGCAGAGTTGCTATAAAGATTAAATGTCATAAGATATGGAAAGCTTCTTACATACTGTTTGGCCCGTAATTATATGCCCAATAGATAGTAGCAATATCTATTATTAAATTCTGGAGGAGGTAGGTGGCAAGACTCAATTCTGGAAGTGAGTTGGACTCACTCTCAGGTGCTCTTAGATCCTAACTGATAGGGAGAGAGGAAGCAAGAGCAGACTTCCTATCTGCTCAGCCTGGACGTGGTCAACTTCTTTCTGGGATGGTGTTTCACTGGCTGGAGGAGTTTTACTTTCTAAGATGAGAAGGGAAGGTTGTCCAGAGGTACCAGCATTCCAGAGGCTCATTTCCTGGGCCCAACTCTGAAGCTCCTCTCCTCAGAGATGATGCAGGACCTGATTGTAGAGGCAGACACGGTCATGCAAGAGCAATAGCCCAGGGATGAGAAGCAGACATTTGGCCTTGGCAGAGAGAGATTCTCCCGGTGGCAGGAGATGGACTGGTGTTGGGCACCTAAAGAGTGGCTCAACCAATCCTGCAGCAACCTGGGTGCTAAAAGGCACAGAGAGATATGAGGGATACAATAATGTAACAGACTCTTCTATAATGTTTACTAAGTATGTGTTTGCATTGACCTTTGAGCTTTATGTTGTAACGTTAATCTTCACAACAACACTATGAGGTAGCTACCATTCTTGAGCCCCATAGGCTCCCTCTATCCCTCTAGATTCCACCTCTGCCCTTCTGCACTCTGCTCTGGGCCCTAGGAAGCTAGCCTTGATGGATGGCCTCAGCCTGGCTCCCTTGCACTCTGTATCTTAGTTGGGTTCAGCCACTGGGGGCTACCAGCAGGAGGCACCAATATCCAGGAATGGGAATGAAACATCGGGTTTGAAAGATGGCGGGGGCAATGTTCCTCCACTGAAAGCCACAGCTATGAGTACACAGCCCTTTCTACAAGCGAATCCATAGTTACTCTTCATTCTCATAACACCCGTGGGCCTACGGGCAGAATTGGCTTCCTGATGTTGCCAGCTCTGGGTGCTTCACTGCCCCGTGTTGATTTCCCCTAATCCTGCCCACTTTGGTAAGAAGTCTCTTTATTAAACCTTTCTTAATTTGAGAACACATCTGTTTCTTACTGAGACCCTGACTAATATAATTATTGTCCCTCTTTTACTGATGAAACGCGGAAAAGTTCAGTGAAACCACCAAGTAAGTGGTGGAGCTGGGACTCAGTCCAGGCACCCAGACAACCTGGTTCCAGAGTCGGGTTCTACATTTTACTGCCAATGCAGTTCATGGAAATAACAAAGAGGTGACCTGGAGAAATACCCATGACTGTAGCTTTGTGCTTTCATACCCAACCAGGCTGCCTCCACAAATCAGTCTGGCCAGTGCTCACTACTCCAGGCCCCGAGTCAGATTTTGTCATAGTTGCTTATTGTCAATTTCCTCCTCTTAAGGAGACTGCAAACCCCTTCTCAGGCCAGTGTCTATTCAGGGTGGTTTTTGCTCACCCCAGTTCAGACTCCTAACTGGAGTACAAGGCTTTAGAAAGGGGTGGACAGGGGACGGCGGAAGAATGCCAGACTCCACAAGCCTAGTGCAGAAAGGTAAGGCATGCGATCATTTCCCGTTTTTGTTTTGTTTTGTTTTGTTTTGTTTTGACAGAGTTTTGCTGGAGTGCAAGTGGAGTACAGGCTGGAGTGCAGTGGCAGGATCATAGCTCACTGCAGCCTAAACCTCCCAGGTTTAAGCAATCCTCCTGCCTCAGCCTCCTGAGTAGCTAGGACTACACAGGTACACCACCATACCTGGCTAATTGTTTTTATTTTTGTAGAAATGGGATCTCTCCATGTTGCCCGGGCTGATCTCAAACTCCTGGGCTCAAGCGATTCTCTCATGTCCACCTCCTAAATTGCTGGGATTACAGCTGTGAACCACTGTGCCCCGTTTTCCTGCTTCTTCCTAGTCTCTTTTCCTCCCTCTGAGGATGAGGGTAATTCCCAAAGATGCTAATAAAGTTGTGGATGTGGAGGAATCAGAATTTTGCTCTGCGTCTAGGGCAACGTTTTATTTGGTTGTTAGAAACACCTAACTAATATACACCATTTTACTTCACATGCCTGCTGTTTCTTGAAAGGTGAGGGGTTCCTCTTTGAGTATCATGCAACACCATCTTTTTCAAATCCCATTTGAGAAAACTGCCACTGAAAAATCAATAAAACAGTTATTGGAAAAGAATCATCCCAATGAGTGTCCATTAAGTCTCTAGCAAGATTGATTTCAAATAAAGGACTGTTGTATAAAAAAACTAACACTTGGCCATAAGAGTTTATAAGGGTGGAATAGTTTGATTTTGTGTCTGCCTTTAAAAGCTACTTGGATCATTTTTCTCCTCCCCAGCACTCTATATCTATGGGATCATCCTTTAATTCAAACATAGTAGTAGTTCAAGGCATAGACTCTGGAGCCAAACCACCTGGACTTATTTTCTGGCTTGGTCACTCTCTGAGTTTGGGTTTGCCCAAAATTTGATAAGGATTTGGGTGTAAATGGCTTATTTGAGAGGTAATGGCAGGAAGTGCCAGTAAGGAAGTGGGGAAGTGATACAGGAAAGGAAAGACAAACAAGATGGTTTGCGTGAAGGAGCAGGCACTGCCGGGTATCTGGGGACCACTCCCGCAGGCATACACTGGGAAACTACAGGGCTCATGCTTCAGTGGTGCACCACCCCAGGAGTGAGGAAGCTGGGAATTCATCTACCAGCTCCCATCCTGCATTGGTAGGATGGCTACTCCCTAGGTTGTGAGCTTCCTGGAATTTCTAGCCTGTCCTTTAGCAAGTTCAGCCTGCCCCTGTGGCCAGAGCAGCCCACTGGTGAGAGGTGTGCTGGCACAGAACCAGTGGGAGACAAGAGGATATGAGAGAGGACCAACAGCATCTGCTGCAGCCCATCCTGTCACACTCAGATCCACTCATGCAACTGTCCAATCAATGATTTCTCAAAGCATCTGGTTATAGTTTCCAAGGAAGAAAAAGATTTATCATGCATATTCCTGAGACCAGCTACAGCCCCTTCTGCTGCAGTTAATCCAAAGGCTCTAGCTCTACTCTTCATCATCTGACTCTTCTTTCTCCCACTCTAGGTTCCCCCGACCCCCATCCAGGCCCTTGCTGGTCTAGGCTGTGTGCCTAGTGAGGTAACCTAGACCTTTACCCCTGAGGGGTCTGAACCTCTCGTTTCCATGTCTTCATCAGCTTATGGTTGCTGTAGCTGCCCATTCACTGTACAGAAGCACCAGAGGAGACCCAGCTGTCCCCTGAGTTCCAGAGATACTTCCTCTTGCTCCTACTATGTAGAAGCAAGCCTGCCTCCTGTGACATCCAACCTCAATGATCCCTGCCAGGATAGAAATTTTTTTATTTGGCTTGCTGGACTGCTAGCCCAAGGAGTTTAAAATGACCAAGTGACAGGTGTAACTTTAGATTCAGTGAAATCTTAACTCTATTCCCTGATATAAGATTCCCTCCACCTCCTTCCCCCTTCCCCACTGCCAGTTCGCTTTGGGAACCAGGATCTTTAGTTTAGCAGAAAGCAAAGTTAAAGAAACAGAAAGTGCAAATTCCCCAAGTTGGTCACTAAGAATGAAAATGAGAGGGTCACTTTCTACTTTTATTTCCTGCCCCTGCATATTCTATCTACTAGAGACATAAGCACCATATAATGATTTGATGCACATACTGCATCTTGAAGACCAGTGTCCGAACCCCATGGTATATCATTCCCAGCTGGCATCTTAGCTAAGTCTTCACAAGGCTTTGTGGCATGTGCCGTAACAAGCCATCAGTAAATGAGAGCTGTTATAGTTGCTGATGTTGACAAATACTCTCCTATAGGATATACATTCAGACCATAAAAACTACTGTGGAACCTCACATGATGGAGCCCAGAGTAAGACAACCTTTGTTTTTAGGTTCAATCAGGTTGAAGCCTCCAGGTCAAGGAACAAAGCCATGGGGTTGTCTTCCTTTGCAAATTAGGTGACTGGGCTCCCAGAAACAATGAGGGGAAAATTACATAAGCAAATTATAGTTTCTCAAGACATATAAATCTTCACGGTAGGGCAAGTCTCACAACTTTGGTGGAAAGTTCTTAGTACTGCCAGTGATATTTATTCCTTCCCGTCTTCCTACCACAAGGCCACGTGGACTAGGTCAAAGCTGTATAAGAGGCTGGGCACGGTGGCTCATGCCTGTAATCCCAGCATTTTGGGAGGCCTAAGCAGGGAGATCACTTGTGCCTAGCAGTTTGAGAACAGCCTTGCAACATAGCAAAACCTTGTCTCTATAAAAAGTTTTAAAAATTAATTGGGTGCAATGGCATGCACCTGTAGTCCTAAGTCCCAGGTTAACTGAGGTCAGAGGATTACTTGAGCCCAAGAGTTTGAGGCAGTGAGCCATGATTGCACCACTGCACTGCAGCTTAGGCAACAGAGTGAGACTTTGTCTCAAAAGGAAAAAAAAAAAATCTGGTATGAGAGATGGAGGTTAGAAGACGGAAGACCTGAGTTTTAGCCCCTGCTCTATTGTCAATTCATCATCGGACATTGGGTCCATTTCTCAACATCTCTAGACCTTAATTCTCCCATCCATTAACTGGATAAAATACCAGCATTCATTACCTTACTGATTACATAAAGTGGTGTATATGTGTGAAGGATTTTTAAAGTTAAATACTATTTAATATAAGTTTATATCAAAATTGTCATCTCTGTGAGAGATGGAACCTGGGCCTTTGAACACAGCCTTCAAAGCAATGCATCTGTAAGAATTATCCCTGGCCATGTATTAACCAGGGTTCTCCAGAGAAACAGAACTAATAGGATATATATAGATACATAAGAGGAGATTTATTATGGGAATTGGCTCATGCAGTTATGGAGGACTGAAAAGTCAGCTGTCTGTGAGCTGGAGAACCAGGAAAGCTGGTGGGGTATAGTACAGTTCAAAGCCAAAACCCTGAGAACCAAGGAGGGGTGTCCAAAGGTCTGAGAACCAGCAGCACAAATGTCCATGAACAGGAGAAGATGGATGTCTCAGTTCCAGAAAAAAGAGAAGAATTGGCCTTTCCTCTAACTTTTTGTTTCATTTGGCCCAGCTATGGTTTGAATATTTGTCCCCTCCAAAACTCATGTTGAAATGTAGTCCGCAATGCACCAGTATTGAGAGGCGGGGGGTCTAAGAGGAGATTAGGTCATGAAGGCTCATGTATTCATTAATAGATTAACAGATTATCATGGGAGGGGAACTGGTGGCTTTATAAGAGGAGGAAGAGAGACCTGAGCTAGCACACTCAGCCCCCACACCATGGGATGCCCTGCACTTACTCAGGACTCTGTAAAGAGTTTCTTCCATCAGGCAGGCCCTCACCAGATGTGGCCCCTCAACTCTGGGCTTCTCAGCCTACATAACTGTAATAAATAAATTCCTTTCTTTTTTTAATTACTGAGTCTCAAGTATGTTCTTGTATGCAAAATGGACTAAGACAGGCCCTCAGTGGATTAGATGATGACCGCCACATTGATGAGAGCAATCTTCTCTGCTCAGTCTATTGATTCATATGCTAATCTATTCTGGCAGCACCCTCACGGACACATCTAGAAATGTTTTACCAGCCATCTGGGCCTCCCTTAGCCCAGTCAAGTTGACAAGTAAAATGAACCATCACAGGCAGTGGCTTCTTACTTACACTCTGGTCCCTGACCCCTAGTATTGCTAACCTCCTCTTCCCTTCTCATCTTCAGCCACCTTCCCCAGTCTCTGTCCAGATGTCTACCTCCTCACTCTAATCACTGACTCTGTTTCTACCTCTTTAGCTCATCTGTGCTTGGCATAATGCCTAGTAACACCTTTTGTCACCTTCTAATGACAGTTCTCCCTTGAGCCTCCAACTTTGCCCTCTGATTTGACTGTGAAGGTCCTGGCTCCCTTCCTGCCTGTTCTTCTCCCTATGCCCAGTCTCCCGAACTAAGACAGTAACTCTGCTGCTATGTTTTTTTTTTTATAAATGTCGATCAAAGATCGGAGAGACAGAGTGTGTGTGATTTTTAACCCATCCATGTGAACCACCAGGGTCTCATTTTCAAGTTACAAAAAAGTAAAATTAATCAATTGAAAGAAGGGTTGGGGTGGTTTGTAACATTTTGCCAGCCACAACTGGCAGGATTTTGTTTAGCTTCCAAAGCATCTCGACACATATCACACAAAGGGAACCTATACCTCAAGGTAGCCGAAACTTAAAGTCACAGTAAAAACTCAGTAATTCTAAATCCATTCCAAATTAGTAAACAATAGGATCTAGTGCAAAATGCATGAGACAGGGTGCCTGGTAAATAACGGGGACCCAGAAAGATTTGCTAATTGATGGAGTGAGATTCCTAATAGATTATTTTTAGCTCAAGCTTTTTTGATATTTATGCACCATATGGCTCTGAATAAGGGACTTAAGTTCCCTGGGGCCTCTGTTTCTTGATTATAGAATGCTGGCTGTGTGGTTCCTTCCAGATCTAAAATTCTAGTCTCTGCCACTGGGCTGAAGTTCATTTTTGCACCATCAATGAGACAGAAGTTTCCCTCAGTTCTCTGCTCAAATGTCTCCTTGTTAGAGAGACATTTCTTGATAATTCTGTATTAACTAGGGTGTGTCTCTTCCCTGTCCCTCTCTATACTCTTAATTTTATATTTTCTTCATGGTGCTATTATATATGTATTCATTGTTTGTCTATTGTTTGTCCCCTGCCACTAGGGTTTAAATGTCTTGAGGGTGGAGATGTTACCTGGTGTGTTCAAGGTTATATTGCCAGCACCTAGAACAACGCTGGGCACAATAGGATCACAATGCACAGTCTATGAATTAATGCAGAATTTAAATAAACCATAAAGAATATCAATTTGAGGCCGGGTGCAGTGGCTCATGCCTATAATCACAGCACTTTGGGGAGGCCAAGGTGGGCAGATCACGAGGTCAGGAGTTCGAGACCAGCCTAACCAACATAGTGAAACCCAGTCTCTACTAAAAATACAAAAATTAACTGGGTGTGTTGGTGCACACCTGTATTCCCAGCTACTCAGGAGGTTGAGGCAGGAGAATCACTTGAACCCAGGAGGCAGAGGTTGCAGTGTGCAGAGATCACGCCACTGCGCTCCAGCCTGGCAACAGAGTGAGACTCTGTCTCAAAAACTATATATATATATATATATATATATATATAAATTTGAGAGGAATATGTATTGTATTTAAGAAAGCAAACTTTTTGAGTACTCTTAGCTCTGTTTCAGAAGTATTCATTTGCTTCTAAAAGAATGTAGTTAACTGCAGACTACTCCTGTCCTTTCTAAAACTTTCTCCCCTGAAACAATCTCCCAGGCAATGCTTTCCAATCCTAGTACTAATTATTTTTCACCTTGAAGGTAATCCAACTGCACACACTATAGTTTTTAAAATTTAGTTTTGGCCAGGTGTGGTTACTCTTGTCGGTAATTTCAGCACTTTAGGAGGCCGAGGCAGGCAGATCACTAGAGGTCAGGAGTTTGAGACCAGCCTGGTCAATATGGTGAAACCCTGTCTCTACTAAAAATACAAAAAATTAGCTGGGTGTAGTGGCACACACTTGTAGTCCCAGCTACTTAGGAGGCTGAAGCAGGAGAATCTCCTGAACCTGGGAAGCAGAGATTGCAGTGAGCCAAGATCACACCACTGTACTCCAGCCTGGGCGACAGAGTGAGACTCTGTCCAAAAAAAAAAAAAAAAAAAAAAACAGAAGAAGAATTAATTTTATTTGTTCAGGCTTGCTTTCTCTAATTACAATAACCCAGTCCCACAGGTCTGGTGATAGGTGGTTTATCATTATATACCATGCTTCTGCACCATTTGAGGACATGTTTTAGAACACATTATTAAGTGTTTCGTTTCTGTATTGAGACTTCCTGAGTTTGAATCTTGGCTTTGCTACTTCTTAGCTGTGTGATTTGGGACAAGACACTGAGCCTCTCTGAATCTCCAGTTCATCATTGGTAAAATGGGCGCGATAATGACCCTGGTTTTCCTCCATTTGCCCTTGCCATTCTCTATCCTGCTCTGTGTCCCAGGAGGCTAACTGTTAGTCCTCAGCCCTGGCGATCCCTAGGGATGGAACACACAGGCCCTGGGCAAGAGATCCAAGGGCAGTAGGAAAGGGGATGAGAACATTCATCTTCCACTCTCTTCCTCCTTACAGGATTTTGGCAGCGTCTGTCTTCCTTTGCCTATGGCCACAGCACCGAAAAAGCAGCTTCTCTGCCATGGCTAAAGATATCATCAGGTTCTGGTGACTGCCCTCTCCCCTTGCTCTTTTGGGCCTGGGATATTAACAGTTTCCTGTTCTTGCTGGTTCCAGATGCGTTCGTATTCCTTGAAGATTCCCTTACTACTATGTACACTTCGGAAAGCAGTCCCTTCATTAAAATCCCTCCAGTTAATTCTTTGCTGTGCTTTCCGCCTTCTTCCAAATCTGAACCAAAGCAGCATAAATACACTGCCAGACAAAAGGCAATGAATACATGTACAGCAGTTAGAACATTGCCTGACACATTGTAACTTCTCAACTCATGTTACGCATCATCTATGTAAGTCAATGAGGAAAAAATGTACAAGGCAGCATATGTCAGCTTACGTGAAAATACGTTGTTCAGAATTGACATACCTTCTGTCTGGTAGAAAAAGCCCTACATTGGGCTTGGCAGAAACAGGCATTATATGCAGTCTTTTGTGCATGATTTTGAGCAAGTTAAAAAATTTCACTGAGACACATATGGCTGCTGTGAGAATGACAGATGATGTATATGACAATGGTAGACACAATGTCCATTAAACAGCAGGCATTCATATATGTTAATCAAATGGGTGGGAAGGAGGGTGCTTGACCGGCTGCACGGTATCCAAATCCAACCATGCTTAGCAGAGGCCCCCTACTTGGTGTAAGGCTTTGCAGGCACTGTCTCTAAATTCTTAATAATTTTTGAGGAAAGGGATTTTGCATTTTAATTTTGCTTTGGACTCCACAAATGATGTAGCTAGTCTGGGAAGAAGGGTTCGCTTTATTTTTCAATTCAGTGATGTTACTCTGTAATTGACTATTTCTTTTTGCATCAAACATAGATTCATCACCATCTATCTAAAGGAAAATGAGACTCTTAAAAGATGGCATCTGTATTAAGACAGTATTAATCAATGAATAAATAAATATCTGCCAAGAAGCTGGTATGTGTTAGGAACTGTGCCAATACTTCTTTGAACCTAAAACGTCCTGCTTTGCAGTTCCAGGCTGAGCTGATCCACATGTAACAGGATTGGAATTGACCTCGCTGTGAACCTTTCAGTCAGATCTGTGGTATCTGAGTCTTGAGGAAAAAAAAAAAAAAAAGTTTCTTATTTCATCACAGCACTGTGACTCAGATTTGGACAGTGAATCATAAAAACTCAATTAGATGAACAGGCAGTTAAATCCTCCAATTAGAGGATTTTAAAATCTGGGAACACCATAACAAACTTGGAATGACTTAGGGGATGATGTACCACTGTTCCAGGATCCCATGTCTAGATAATTAAAATGCACAGAAGCACCCAAAACGATTACCTCCTCAGGGTAATAGTTGACACCCAGTAGGTGTGCTCTGACCTTGATGGAGGATGGAGTAAAAACAGAACAAACAAATTTGACCATTTAAGGAAATAACGACTCTGCCAGCAGCAGGGAAGACAGAACCACTTCCAACACATCCTGTTGGTAGCCTAATAATGTGCGCACCCCATAGAAATGTATTTAGGTCATTCAACAAGAAGGGATACATCCCGAATGAATAGGCAGCAAGGACATCAATCCACACATGCTTATTTCTTAAGTGAGGCAAGAAGGGCTCTTTCCTTCTGTGGTTCTTAAATGTTTAGCTAGAATCTAAAGGGGGTTAACGGAGCAGAATCTAGGAGCATAGCTTCTGTGTCAGGGGATAGGTTTTCCTTTGCTAAAGTGAACCACTAAGTGAAAGCACTTCTTTCTTGCTTACATATTCACACACACACACACACACACACAAACCCAATACATCCACCTTTACAGCACTAGTTAATACCATTACTAAGATCATAGTAAAGATATAGACTCTACAGAGAATTAGGGCAGATATGGAGTGCAGGGAAGGGAGAGTTGACAGAAAAGGTAGCTCTTGATTTATATAAATAGTTCTAAAGTACAGAGGCTGGTATTTGTCTTTATTATTTATAAGTTTGCCAGATTATTTTCCCATTGGGCTATGGACTACTCAAGGTCAATGCTCCGTACAGAATTGGTCTCAGTATGGGTTTAGGCTGGAAGAAAGAATGAAGGAAATGCAGTGATTTTTCAAGTTCCTATAAGCAGGGCTGAAACTAGTCCATAACATCTTTTCCCCTTCAGATTGCCTTTGATGTTCTAATGCAACTGAATGCAAATGTTGAAGGAGAGGAAATGGATGCAGAGTGCGATGTGTTCTGTGCTCCAAACCCCCTAGATAGCCAGGGGATGTGCCTAAGCAACCTCATGCTATTGCTTACCTTAAACAGCTGTAGGGAGCAAATACTGTGAGGAAAAAGAACTCTGACCCAGATACAAATCATGGAGCATTAGTCTTGGGAAACCCCAGAGACAGACAGGGTGGGGAGCTCTCATGGATCAAAGGTCAATGGTGAGTCAAAGAGGCAGCCTCATCAACATGGCAATGGCCAACAGATGTTTATTGCCAGGACTATCAGACTCTGGTTGTGGGTTTCTGTAATGTACCTTGGGAGATGGGTGTGACTACTGCTTTGTATGTTAATGAACCATCTGATAATACAGAGTGCAGTAAATATTTGTTGAGTGAGTGTCATTGAGTGGGCAGGTCTACAAGGATCTACATGTTTATTATTAAAAACAATAATTTGGCACTATAAGTCAATGCTTGTCATAAAGATTGGAGAACCGTGCCCTGGGTCAGAGGCCACAGATTCGAAGTCTACATTGCCAGAGGGAAGCAGTCCTTGTCCTTGTCACCTGAGTATTCTTTTTTTTATATACTTTTAGTTCTAGGGTACATGTGCACAACATGCAGGTTTGTTACATATGTATACATGTGCCATTATTCACTTCATCCTTGTAACTTATTATCCCTTGTAAGAGAGAGGGTAGCATCAGAAAGTCAAAGTTCATTTTATCCAAAAAGGGTAGAAAAGGAAAAAGGACCTGCCATTATCTCCACATGTCTTCCTCAACTTCTCTATCCTGCCAACTATCATTGCTGTGAGCTCCATCTTCTCCAGCGTCTCAGTGGCTACCCTCTCTTGTGTGTCCTCTTGTTTTTCTATTCCTATCTCCTCTCTATCTGACAATGTTCTATCATACTCAATGTAAATGTTGCTGATACAGCTGAATAAAAAAATGTCATCTGATCATGCACATTTTGTATTTTCTAACAAGTCTGATATTATTATTACTATTATTATTATTATTATTATTAGAGACGGGGTCTCGCTTTGTCACCAGGCTGGAGTGCAGTGGCGTGATCTCGGCTCACTGCAAGCTCCGCCTCCCAGGTTTAAGTGACTCTCCTGCCTCAGCCACCTGAGTAGCTGGGACTACAGGCACGTGCCACCACACCCAGCTAATTTTTGTATTCTTAATAGAGACAGGGTTTCACCATGTTGGCCAGGATGGTCTCCACCTCTTGACCTCATGATCTGCCCATCTCGGCCTCCCAAAGTGCTGGGATTACAGGCATGAGCCACCACACCTGGCCAAGTCTGATATTATTTTATCAATGCTAATACTTCAATATATTTTGTGGAGGGGGCAACAACCCTCCTTTTCTGACATCCTGGGATGCATTTATTGGTCTTTCATATTATTTCCAAACTGTGGTATTAGAGTTCCTGTTATCAAGGAGTTTCTCTGAAACCAACTTATTTTCCTCCTAACTATGAGCTATTGTTATATTAAAACCTTAAAACAGTTGGTGACACAAACAACAAGCACTATGAAAGTTTAAAAGAAGGAAAAATTGTTACAACTAGGAAGCTTGTAGAACACTTCACATAGAAGGGCAAAGTTGAGTTGACCTTTAAAAATGTGTAGGAGTCTAGTAGGCCAAGAAGAGTTAGAAATGTATTTTAGGGCCGGGCACGGTGGCTCACACCTGTAATCCCAGCACTTTGGGAGGGAAACCGAGGCAGGCAGGTCCCTTGAGGCAAGGAGTTTGAGACCAGCCTGGCCAACATGATGAAACCCTGTCCCTACTAAAAATACAAAAATTAGATGGGTGTGGTGGCAAGTGCCTGTAATCCCAGCTGCTCGGGAGGCTGAGGCACGAGAATCACTTGAACCCAAGAGGCAGAGGTTGCAGTGAGCCAAGATCATGCCACTGCACTCCAGCCTGGGTGAAAGAGTTACTCTGTCAGAAGGAAGGAAGGAAGGAAGGAAGGAAGGAAGGAAGGAAGGAAGGAAGGAAGGAAGGAAGGAAGGGAGGGAGGGAGGGAGGGAGGGAGGGAGGGAAGGAAGGGAAAGAAAGAAAGAAAAAGAAAGAGAGAGAGAGAGGGGAGGAGAGGGGACGGGAGGGGAGGAGAGGGGAGGGGAGGAGAGGAGAGGGGAGGAGAGGGGAGGGGAGGGGAGGAAAGGGGAGGAGAGGGGAGGGGAGGGGAGGAGAGGGGAGGAGAGGGGAGGGGAGGGGAGGAAAGGGGAGGAGAGGGGAGGGGAGGGGAGGAGAGGGGAGGGGAGGGGAGGGAAGGGAAGGGGAGGGAAGGGAAGGGGAGGGAAGGGAAGGGGAGGGAAGGGAAGGGGAGGGAAGGGAAGGGGAGGGAAGGGAAGGGAAGGGAGAAAGAAAAAGTGTTTTAGGCAGAAGAAATGATGTGAAACAAGGAAAGAGCCAGTAACGTATAAGGTGTGCAGAGGTAGAAATTCAGCTCATATGAAGGAAGCTCCACACAGAATAGCAGAATATGAAGGTGAGAACAATGCATGACAGCCACATTGGGGTTGGTCTTGAATGCCAAGCCAAGGCTTTAAACTTTATCTTTGAAATCAAGGTGATTTCAAATACAAGTAACTAAAAACTATTCAAGCTACTATAAACCAAAGGGAGTAAGGTAACTTAAAAGGATCTGGTCAAATGTATTGACCCATGCCTGTAGTCCCAGCTCTCCAGGAAGCTGAGTGGGGCGGATTGCTTGAGGCCGGGAGTTTGAGATGGTAGTGCACTATGCACCTTTGAACAACCACTGTACCGCAGTCTGAGCAACATAGTGAGACCCCATATCTGACAGGGATGTGCAACATTTTGGATTCTCTGGGCCACATCGGAAGAAGAAGAATTGTCTTGGGCCACATGTAAAATATGTTAACACTAACAATAGTTGATGAGCTAAAAAATAAAATTGCCAAAAAATCTCATAATGTTTTAGGAAAGTTTATGAATTTGTGTTGGTCCACATTCAAAGCTGTCCTGGGCTGCATGCAGCCTATGGGCTGCGGGTTGGATAGGCTTGCCATATGAAGAGCAAACAAACAGGCTGGGTGTGGTGGCTCATGCCTGTAATCCCAGCATTTTGGGAGGCCAAAGTGGGAGGATGACTTGAACTCAGGAGCTCAAGACCAGCCTGGGCAACATGGCAAGACCCCATCTCAGAAAAGGAATAAAATAAAATAAAATAAAATAAAATAAAATTTTAAAAGCAAACAAATAAATAAATAAATAAAAAGATCTGGAGGAACTCCAGGACAGAATGGGCAGCTAGGTCTCCCCAAGCCCTGGAACCCATAATGAAAAGCTCTCAGGGACTAGGGATGCAAGCTTCCTAGTCTTAATCCCTCAATTCCACCCATCCCCCCACCATGTACTTTCTCACTTTGGCTTCTCTTTGCATATTTGCTTCATCCTTTCTTCTCTGCACAGTAGATTTTTCTGTTGCCCATGAATATGGTGTAAGACTATCCACTCCACAACTCCCAAGTTCCTATATCCTCAGTTCAAATGATCAGCAGAGGCTACTGGCTTCTTTGGCTTCCAATTCCAAATTTCCAGGAGAGAGAATTTGATTGTCTCTTCCTAGTGCAACAACGGAAGTGATGTTATATGAAATAAACATGGCTTCTGGGCCCATCTCCAGGACAGAGCAGCTCTCAGAGATGGAATGTGGAACTGCAGGTTGGACAGATGCACTCAAGGATGTCTCCAGTAGTTTTAGGCCCAGATGAATATTTTGAAGGTGGGGGAGGAAATAATGAAAGTGATCTTAGGAAGCTTCAACAGGGAGCAGAATGGATTAGAAGGGAAAAGATTGTGGAGGCGGAAGACCAAAGAGGCGCTGTTGGAATCTAAGCATTGAAAGCTTGAAACATGTGGCTATGACTGGGTGCAGTGACTCATGCTTGTAATTGCAGCACTTTGGGAGGTCAAGGCAGGTGGATCACTTGAGGCCAAAAGTTCAAGACCACCCTGGCCAACATGGCAAAACCCTGTATCTACTAAAAATACAAAGAAAAATAGCTGGATGTGGTGGCGGGCACCTGTAATCTCAGCTACTTGGGAGACTGAGGCAGGAGAATCGCTTGAAACTGGGAGGCAGAAGCTGCAGTGAGTCGAGAGCACATCATTGTACTCCATCCTGGGCAACAGAGAGAGACTTTGTCTAAGAAAATAAAGAAGAAAGGAAAGAAACAAATATGTGACTAGGCTCAATCTGACCACTATTCTCTAAAAAAATACACTTGGTTCAAAAAAAAACTTCATATTTAGTCATGAAAGGGACATTTCTTATTTCGTAGCTCGGGGCCAACCCTGAGCTATTTGATAATATGTATATGCTACATATATGTTGATGGTGGATTTCTCTTCATTCAGTGGTTACCCAACTTCATGCTTTGAAGTTAGGACCTGGGATGGCCTGTATTAATAAGGGGAAGCCTATAAAATGAGGTGGGTCCCATGCTATCCTACTCTAGCTAATATACAAGGCATTATAAATTCTCATTCCCTGAAGCTGGTCAAAATTTGTTTCTTCATCTGTTGCTAGTTAACTGGATTGGTTAGCTGAGGTCTCTGTCGCTGGGCTAAGCCCATGCCTAGGACGCTCAGCTCCACTGTGGCTCTTGACCACAACCATATCCTCATGAGGCTCCATATCAGGTCCAGCTATGGGTGGATTAGGAGAGGAGAAAGCAAGGCTCTACCCTGGTGTTTAGAAAAAACATTGTAAATGCTACCCCTCCTGGAACACTTTCAGCTTTCTCCTGCTACCCCTTGTGTTTATGATAATGGCATTTGGGATTATCCTGCCTGGTATTCTGACCTTCAGTGTTAGATGTTGTAGCTGTATCTCCTAGCCCCAGAACTTCCTTTCATTTATAGTAGAATAATACGGCTACAATATCTTTTTTGTGTTTTTAACAACTCTGTTAAAATGAAAC
Organism: Chlorocebus sabaeus; assembly: GCF_047675955.1. Taxonomy (NCBI): domain Eukaryota; kingdom Metazoa; phylum Chordata; class Mammalia; order Primates; family Cercopithecidae; genus Chlorocebus; species Chlorocebus sabaeus. Next base: position 60,330,184 of record NC_132907.1, on the reverse strand, counting down.
AGAAAACTCCACTCAAGTGACCTAAAACAAACAAAAAAGTCATAAGACCTCATATACAGTATGAAGAAGTCCCAAGGTAGGGCCACGTATCAATTTTCCAGGGCTGCGATTACAAAATACCATAGACGGGGTGGCTTAAACAATGGAAGTTTATTTTTTTCACAGTTCTGGAGGCTAGAAGTCCGAGATCACGGTGTTGGTAGGTTCATTTTCTCCTAAGGCCTGTCCCCTTGGCTTGTGGAAGGCACCTTCTCTGGCCATGTGCATCCCTTGGGTCTCTCTCCATATGCCCTAAGCTCCTCTTCTTATTAAGAGACAAGTCAGATCGGATTAGGGCTCACCCAGATGACTTCATCTGACCTTAATTACCTCTGTAGAGGCCCTGTCTCCAAATACAGTCATGTTTTAAGGTATGGGGGATTAGGACTTCAACATATGAATGGGGATGGGGGGCACTGTTCCGTGTATGACAGGCAGCTCTGTGGTTGGTTAATTCAGTAATTCAGTTAAATCCTCAGGCCCCAGGTGCTGCCATCTCTGCCCAGCTACCCTTAACATATGGGTTTTATCCTCAGGTTAGCACCTTCATGTTTTAAAAAGACTGTTGCAGTTCCAGGTAGCACATCCAGACATGAGAAGGCCCAGGAGAATAAGAAACCATTGCTTTCTGTGTATCTCTCTTTACAAGCCTTTCAAAAGACTCCAGAATGCACTTCTCCTGTCTCCCTGAGCAGATCTCTTCATGTGCGCATGCCCAGACTAATCACCAGCAAGGGAAAAAGAGAACATGATTGGCTTGGGCTGATCACAGTGTATCCCCTGGGTCTGGGCCAACCTCCCTAAGAGCACAGGGTTGCTTTAAGGAAGAGGGGGTGGGGGCATGATCCTGCACAAAATCAGGATCTTATGATGAAAAAGGAAAGGGAGAACTGGAAAACAATAATGCCTTCTGCAACCGTTCACCATCTTGCTTCCCTGGTAATTGTTATTCTAGGATCTGCTGGTAAAACCAATCTTTGCACCTGCAATCAAGAGCCCTGTTAATAAATATCAGCTTGCCTGGGCTGAGCCACTGAGAGTGGATCACGTCTTCTCTTCCCACCCCATGGTCCCACCCCAAGTTTAGTTGCCTCTTTTGAACACAGCCAGCATCTTTTACTCAACTAGCAACCAGATCTCAGTTGCTATGCAGAAGATGTAACCACCCTTTCCCTCACTAGTCATTTTGCAAATACGTATCATTAAGAATAAGAGGAACTGGATAAAAGAATATGGGTCATTCAGTGCACACTCATCACCAAAATGAAGAGAATAACTTCAAAGCTATATCATACAAATGGTGGGTTACTAACCGGGATATTCTTTACGTGTGTCGGTTCACAAGGACATGTATCAATACTATTCAGAAGCTGTTTCTAAACTGGAGACAACTTATTTAAATTTAGAAAAGCTTTCTAATTTCTTATTGGTTTCATTATTGTACTGCTTGGATCAAAAAAGGAGAATCAGATTCTTGTGCTCTGTTTTCTCCCCTAGGTCATCCAAGAAGAATTTAAAAATGTATTATGTGCAATAAAAACCCACAGTCAATTTTTTTTTGTTGTTTGTTTTTTTTTTTTTGGAAACAGGGTCTCACTCTGTCATTCAGTCTGGAGTGCAGTGGTGCGATCATGGCTCATTGTAGCCTCAACATCCTGGGCTCAAGTGATCCTCCCACCTCATCCTCCCAAGTAGCTGGGAGGTGCCCGCCACCATGCGTGGCTAGTTTTTGTATTTTTTGTAGAGACAGAGTTTCACTGTGTTGCCCAGACTGGTCTCAAACTCCTGGGCTCAAGCAATCTGCCCACGTCAGCCTCCCAAAGTACTGGGATTACAGGCATGAGCCACCTCGCCTAGTCCACAGTCTATTTTTTGATCTTCCATGAGTGTCTTATTCTTTAACAATTTATTTGTTTAAGTTAGAAATGACTTTGCTTCCAAGGTATAGAGTTATTTTGTTTTGCTTTTTGATGAGCAATGTGTGGATTAATAAGACAGAGAGAAAGGTTTTTTCCTCCAACAATTTCTATTTAATATTACTTTATTCTTAAACAACATGTGCTTGGTGTGTCCCTGATCACTTATTTAATATCACGTTTCCTACCCCAGTTCTCTTTCAGTAAATGAATGCTACACTAGATGTGATTCACAACTGTAGCCTCCTGCTTTGGGCATTTGCCTCTGATAAGCGTGGGCAGAGGGATGAAAGGGGCCTTTTTTTGGAATTAATTGGGTCAGGATCACAAGCAGCACTGATCATGCTCTCCTGGCTGGTGAGCCACGTGGCAAGAGAGGAGACGATAAGGGATCTGGGAACCCAGTCACGGTATTAAGCAACCAGGGGGGGTTAACCTTGAGAAAAGAAGAAATGGAAATCCTTACAACTATCTTTAGGTGTTTTTAATGAAGAAAACATAAAGCAATACTGTAACAATAATAGTAGGTAATTTTACTGAGCAGTTACTAACATGAAGGCTCCAAAGAGGTAAAGTATGCCTAATCATGAAAAACAAATATAGCCATCTGAGACCCAAATGGGCTTCCGGGTAAATGACATTGCCCTCTGGCCCTGGAGTATTCAAATGCGAGCCAGCTGCCCATCTGTCAATAATGCCCGAGAAGGAGGTTGTATTGAACTGAGATCGCACCACTGCACTCCAGCCTGGGCAACAGAGCGAGACTTCATCTCAAAAAAAAAAAAAAAAGGCGCCGGGCGCGGTGGCTCAAGCCTGTAATCCCAGCACTTTGGGAGGCCGAGATGGGCGGATCACGAGGTCAGGAGATCGAGACCATCCTGGCTAACACGGTGAAACCCCGTCTCTACTAAAAAATACAAAAACCTAGCCGGGCGAGGTGGCGGGCGCCTGTAGTCCCAGCTACTCGGGAGGCTGAGGCAGGAGAATGCTGTAAACCCGGGAGGCGGAGCTTGCAGTGAGCCGAGATTTGGCCACTGCCCTCCAGCCTGGACGACAGAGCGAGACTCCGCCTCAAAAAAAAAAAAAAAAAAAAAAAAAAGGCCCTAGAAAGGACTGCTCTCTTGAAGTGGGATTTGTGCTAAATGATTTCTAACATTCCTTCTTCATGCTGAATCTATGATCCTTTAAAAGTCAGGAATGCGATTTGATTCATGATGTTTTCTTAGATAACATTTAATTCAATCTCCCTCACAATATAGAAACACACTCTGCGGCATCTCTGGCGCTCTGCCTCCTAGATTCACAGCTCTCCATATCCGTGGGTTCCACATCGGTGGGTTCCATCCATAGATTCAACCAACCGCGGATAGGTAGTATTTGAAAAAATAAAACAAAAATGGATTGTTTCACCTGTATTGAACATGTACAGACTTTTGTCATTATTCCCTAAACAATGCAGTATAACAACTATTTACATGGCATTTGTATTACATTGGGTATTATAAGTCATCTACGGATTATGTAAAGGATATGGAAGAATGTGTGTAAGGTATGAGCAAAGAGTACACCCTTTTACATCAGGGACTTGAGCATCCATGGATTTTGATATCCAAGGGGAGTCTTGGAAGCACTCCTCCATGGGTACGGAGAGACAACTGTACTAAAAATGTGCCTCTTCTCTCATTCATTCGTTCACTCTCCACAAATGCAATAAACTTCTACTATGTGCTAGGTTCTGTGCTAGACATGGCAGACATAAAAATGAATAAAGACACAAGCTTATCCTTAGGTTGCTCAAGGTCCATTACAGGATGTAGACAAATAAATCAAGTAAATATATAAATCACACTGCTTTAAATAAGTAAAGCAATAGAAGCACGCACCTGGCAGGAGCATGAATCTGCTAATCTCTGGGTTCAGTGAAAACTTTCCGAAGAAGATGAGAGCTAAATTGAGTTTCAAAAGACAAGTCCAAATATTCCAGGTAGAGAGGGGAATAAGGTATTCCAGGTACAGGGAACAGAATGATCAAGGAATCAGGGATGAAACAAACACTGAGGCGGAGTAGAATTTTTTTTTTTTTTTTTTTTTTTTTTTTTTTTTTTTTGTAGACAGAGTGTCTCTGTCTCCCACACAGAAATGCAGGGATGCAGTTTTGGCTCACTGCAGCCTCTGCCTTTTGGACTCACTGGATCCTCCCACCTCAGCCTCCAGAGTAGCTAGGACTACATGTGCCACCAAGTTTGACTAATTTTTTAATTTTTTGTAGAGATAGCGAGGTCTCATTATATTGCCCAGGCTGGTCTAGAACTTCTGGGCTCAAGCCGTCCACCTGCCTCAGCCTCCCAAAGTGCTGAGATTACAGATTTGAGTCACCATGGCTGTAAGCAGAATCTTAATAGTCCACTTTGCCATAGTGAGAGATTTGGAGATCATCTTGCAGAGAATGAGGAGCCATGGCCAAACCTGCATTTTTGGAACTAATGCCCACTGAGTCCACTTCACTTTGCCCAAACCTCCCAGTCTGGCTCCCTTCCCTGCTCCCTGCTAGTCTTCCCATGCCCAGCATTGACAGTCAGAAGGGACCAGATGGCTCAATTCTTTCCCCTAGACGTACAGACCTTTCACCACTAGTCCAGGCATCACACCTTCACAAATTTTCTTTCATGATAAACCTTGTTACTTCACTAGACTCTGACAAGGTTAAACTTCATGCACCATCTCCATAATTTTCCTATAGGTTTTCCTGAGTTTTATGGACTGGTCTCCGATCTGTTATTTCGTTGAAGAAATAACTGCTACTTTATCTCAGGAGATGTGCTCTGCTGCTAAGTGATATGTTCTATAGTTTTTCAGCTAGTTAGAAAAGAAATTTGCCAAGTTCATGATCAGTGTGGTTTGCGTGACTGATAATTATAAAACCAAATTGAAGGGGTAATAGAAAAATGTTCCAGAAGAGACTCTTACCCTGGCCCCAAACAGCTGGATCAGGATGACTTCATGGGGCTATTTCACTTCTAATTTTTATATTACAGGATAATTTCAATAAAGGCTATGCTGGCCAATTACTGAGTCAGCCACACACTTGAGTTACTGCCTTTTCAACTTTTACAACGGAGTGAAGAGGTGAGTCACATTTTATTAGAGAGCAACTGTGTCTGATAGAGCTTCAATGTACCCCACCATAAAAAAGTCAAGCACAAAGAAAAAATATCCCAAGGAAGCCGCAGTAGAGGGAAATAATAGCGAAAATATCCCCTTTATCTCCAAGCAGTGTTACATCCGCCCCCCACCAAAATTCTTAGCCTATATATGAATGTTTTAGAAGGCAAAGATTATTTCAAAATGTGAAACATATTCATAGCCTAATTTACTGGAATATGTAGTAAGGCATTTTCTTTCTCTTCTTCAAATTGGCAGATTCTGTTACTTAAACCTTGTGTTAGATCTCTCAGTTGTGAACGTACGCATAAAAATAGCATTCCAGTCTATAGTTGGGTCTAAGCCAATTAATGGAAATAAGGAAATGACTCACTGGAGAGTCTGAGATATTCTGTCTTTTAGGATTTATATTATCCTTTCCCCAACACTCTCATTTAAGAATAGACTTGAGCAAGATCTCAAAAAGCAAAGATCATCCCCCTCACATGGGTATATATGTTCTAGAGAGTCTCCCAGAGTGAAACAAGTTCCGTGATTAAAGACTCACAAGTATCTGGGTGTGGTGGCTCATGCCTGTAATCCAGTGAGCCCAGAAGGCGGAGGCTGTAGTGAGCCAAAACTGCGCCCAGCACTTTGGGAGGCTGAGGCAGGAGGATCACTTGAATCTGGGAGTTTGAAACCAGCCTGGGCAACATGACAAAACCCTGTCTTTACAAAAGAATATATATATATAAATTAGCTGGGCATAATGGCATATTCCAGCTACTTAGGAGGCTGAGGTAGGGGGATCACTTGAGCCCAGGAGGCAGAGGTTGCAGTAAGCTGAAATGCCACCACTGCACTCCAGCCTGGTCAACAGAACAAAGCCCCGTCTCAAAAAAAAATAAAAATAAAAAAGCAGAGTGAGTTCTTCACCATGCACACCATATCTCACAACCATTCACTGCGGCAGAATTCTTTTTCAATGCCCCTTAACATTCTTCTTATTCCACAAGCGAGAGAGACATTAGGGGTGATCGTTTGAGGTTAACACCTCCCTTTAAACATCTTCTGGCTTCTGGTTAGCAAATTAAATGGTTTGAATCTGTGTCCCACCCAAATCTCATGTCGAATTATATTCCCTAATGTTGGAGGTGGGGCCTGGTGGGAGGTGATTGGATTGTGAGGGCAGATATCTCCCTTTGGTGCTGTTCTCATGATGGTGAGTGAGTGCATATTGTGAGGTCTGGCTGTTGAAAAGTGTGTGACACCTCTCCCTCTCTCCCTCATCCTCTTGCTCCTGCCATGTAAGACACCTGCTCCCGCTGTGCCTTCCACCATGAGTCAAAGCTCCCTGAGGCCTCCGCAGAAGAGATGCTGCCATGCTTCCTGTACAGGCTGCAGAGCTATGAGCCAATTAAACTTCTTTTCCTTATAAATTACCCAGTCTCGGGTATTTCTTTATAGCAGTGCAAAAAATACAGACTAACACAGTGAGTTTAGGGCTACCAATTTCCTTTTTGACAAGCAGGGTGAATGCCAGCTGAAAACATCTGTGAATGGCAGAAGCAGAGAGAGAAAGAGGTGGCGCTTGTGATAATAGGCTTCCTAATGTTCAACAAAGCAACATGGAAAATTCAGAACAACATCGCTTGAAGCTACACATCCCTGGTGTGTTCTATACAGAGCACAAGGCTGTTCTTTGAGCTGGGTTTTGCAAGAAAGAGCTAGGAATCCTATTCAAGGGAGGCAGTCATTTAGGATAAGCTGAAAATATATTGTGGGCAATTCCCTTTTTAAGCATGAGAAGAAAAGACTTCCTTCATTTTAATCACGCAGCAAACCTCAGTGAAATGTGACAGGCGTGGAGAGAAATTAGACCATTGAGAGAAAAATGAAAATAAACATGGTTTGGTTGGGGGGTGAAAAAAACAAGGGAGAAAAAACTAAGCAAAAAATCACAAACGTAAAAGGAAATGTGTTGGAGTTGTTACAAAGGAAACCAAAAAGAGATGTGTGCATAAGCTCTTCAGGCAAAGAAAAGTATGTAAACAAGGGGTTGGAAAAAGAAAACGGGGGTGTGTAGACGAGAAAAGGAAAGAAGACACAAGATGAAAGCAATAAAACAATATGTACTATGGTTAATGGTAAATGGTTCATTTATATTTAATGCATTTTTAAAAGGATAAGCCATTGTACCATGGGAATTCTAACACTGCCCTCTGTAAAGGTTATATAATCCGTTGCATTTTTGTGTAGGAAAATAAACCACAGACCCAAGCCACTAGTCCCTGAAAATGACTGCCGGCGTGTCAGTGGGTAATGGTTCTTCCGGACATTAGAATGTATTCCTGGAGTATCATCTATAACCCACAGGGGAGATCTGTCTTCAAAGATGTTGTACATCACACATTCATTTAATAGGGAGCCTCTGTGTGATGGAAAATAATTTCTCCAAATTTTGATTCTACTCTATATGTATAACCTCTATGCTGCATAATAAAATCTTTGCTGATTTTTTTAAAAAATGTGAAGGCTCCTATGACTGACTGAGCCTCTAAATTCCAGCTGTGCTTCTAGTAGGTTTACTTGTGTTTCCCTCTTACTGAGTTTTTCCAGAAGCCCAGGTGCAGGCCTGCTTTATGGAGGAGGATTATTTATGGATTCCCTAAAGAGACGTCTGATACACAAATAGATGTGGGGATTATGAGGCTCAGTGTTTGTAAACATCCAAAAGATTTGAGCCGAAATTTTAATTTACAGAAGAAGCTGGAGTGTGAGGAATTTACTTTTGACTGAGCAGACATGACGTATGCTTCTCTATGTGACAAAAAAGAAAAATCTTAAGGATAAGCTGGAAGAGGAGAGGCATAGGGAATCCAAACAAGTCAATAATTCCTACTGATTGGGTAAGGAACAACAACAAAAAAACCCACAAAGTCTTGCTTTTTATTTTCAAATTACAGGACATGGTGTTAGTGCCATTTTTATAAACCCTGATTCAGCACTGTGCGATCATGCTGTTACATATAACCATAAGGTGCAATTAGAGGCAAATAGAACCTCTGGGCAACCTCTTTCTTGGTGGTAATCCCTTTAGGATAATGTTCGCCCCACAGCGGTTGCCTAGACTACAAATCATAAAAAACTACCACCATTTGCACCCCATTTTATTGACCACTTGGGGTTCTAGAAACTCCCATGACAGTCAGGAAATTGCCTCTTCTGGGTTTCAATTGCAACCTCTCATTCACCCACAAAACCAAGTCCCATAAGATTCTAAGAACGCTGCCCAAACTCATAAGCACTGCTGACAGGAATGGAGACTGGCTCGAGAGTTCTGTGAGGCCACTGGACAAGTATCTCCCACTAAATTCCTGTCTGTTACTCAGAAAATTCACTTCTAGAAAATTATTCTAAAGCAATGGGTAAGGATAATTTTAAAGGTAGCTCCACATCTGTTCATCACAGCACCATTTAAAATAGCAAGAAATGATAATCAGTCTATAACTTGTATGTTATCAAACCATACAAGTTAGTTCAGTAAGCTATAAACTTTATTAAAATTAGCCGACAGACTGTACATGATGTAGTAGAATATGTAATGACATGGGACCACGTTCTCAAAGTCCTAAATGAAAGAAGCAGCAGCCTCGTGATACCATATAGAGTGATACAGAGTGTAATCTTGCTTTGTTTTTCTCTAAGGTATAGTCATATGCTGCATAATGATGTTTCTGCCAACTATGGTCTCATATATGACGATAGTCCCATAAGATTAAATCCTATCACCTAGTGGCGTTGCAGTCATGATAATGTCCTAGCACAAAGCATTACTCATGTGTTTGTGGCAATGCTGGTGCGAACAAACGCACTGTGCTGCCAGTCATATAAAAGTCTGACACATACAATTGTGTACAGCACATAATACTTGATGATAAATTACTATGTTACAGTTTATGTATTTACTATTCTACACTTTTAATCTTTACTTATTTATTTATTTTTGAGATGAAGTTTCACTCTGTTACCCAGGTTGGAATGCATTGATGGGATCTCAGCTCATGGCAAACTCAGCCTCCCAGGTTTCAAGCGATTCTTCTGTCTCAGCCTTCTTAGTAGTTCAGATTACAGGTGCCCCCCACCATGCCCAGCTAATTTTGTATTTTTAATAGAGACAGGGTTTCACCATGTTGGCCAGGCTGGTCTTGAACTCCTGATCTCAAGTGATCCTCCTACCTCGTCCTCCCAAAGTGCTGGGATTACGGGCATGAGCCACCACACCTGGCCTAATCATTATTTTAGAGAGTACTGCTTCTATTTTTTTTTTTTTTTATTTAAGCTAACTGTGAAACAGCGTCAAGCAGGTCCTTCAGGAGTATTCCAGAAGAAGGCATTGTTATCAGAGGAGATGACAGCTCCATGTGTGTTATTGCCTCTGAAGACCTTCCAGTGGGGCAAGATGTGGAGGTGGAAGACGGTGATATTGATGATCCTGACCCTGTGTAGGTGTAGGCTAATGTGTTTGTGTCTTCATTTTTAATGGAAAAAAAGTTTGAAAAGTAAAAAATAAAAATAAAATTTTTAAATAGAAGAAAAGCTTATAGAATATGGATATAACAAAAAATTTTCTGTACAGTTGTGCAATGTGTGTTTTGGTTTTGGTTTTGAGACAGAGTCTTGCTCTGTCACCCAAGCTGGAGTGCAGTGATGTGATCTCAGCTCACTGCAACCTCTGCCTCCCGGGTTCAAGCAACTCTCCTGCCTCAGTCTCCCAAGTAGCTGGGATTACAGGCGCCCACCACCACGCCTGGCTAATTTTTGTATTTTTCGTAGAGATGAGGTTTCACAATGTTAGCCACACTGGTCTCAAACTCCTGACCTCAGGTGATCCACCCGCCTCAGCCTCCCAAAGTGCTGGGATTACAGGCGTGAGCCACTGCGCCTGGCCAGGAAAGAAACTATTTTTAATAAACTTTAGTATAGCCTAAGAGTACAGTGTTTATAAAGTCTACAGTAGTGTTTGGTAATGTCCTAGGCCTTCCCATTCACTCACTACTCACTCACACACTCACTCACTCACCCAGAGCAGCTTCCAGTCCTGCAAGCTCCATTCATGGTAAGTGTCATATAGAGGTGTACCATTTTTAATCATTGGATTTTGTGTTGTTTGTTTGTTTTTGTTTTGTTTTTGAGACAAGGTCTCTACTCTGTCGCCCAGAATGGAGTGCAGTGGTACAATCACAGCTCACTGCAGCCTCAACCTCCTGGGCTCAAGAGATCCTCCCACCTCAGCCTCCCAAGTAGGCAGAGACACAGGCATGTACCACCACACCTGGGGAATTTTTTTTTTTTTTTTTAGAGAAAAGGTCTCCCTGTGTTGCCCAGACTAGTCTCAAACTCCTGGGCTCAAGCAATTCTCCCACCTCAGCCTCCAAAAGGGCTGAAATTACAGGTGTGAAATACTGCACCCGGCTTCATTTTTTATCTTTTATACTGTATTTTTACTGTACCTTTTCTATGTTTAGATATACAAGTACTTACCACTGTGTTACCATTGCCTATAGTATTCAGTACAGCAGCAGCTGTACAGGTCTGTAGCCTGCAAGCAATAGGCTGTACCATACAGCCTGGGTGTGTAGTCGGCTGTACCATCTAGGCATGGGTAAGTACACTCTGTGATGTTCGCACAAAGATGAAATCACCTAATGGCATGTTTCTCAGAATGTATCCCCATCATTAGGTGATGCATGACTGTTCATATATGTGTATATAAATATATATGTGCTTTAAAACGTTAACCATGATCATCTCTAGGGAGTAGGACTATGAGTGATTTCTAAAGTTTTTTCTGCTTACCAATAATGAAATGTGTTTCTCAATGAACGTTAATTTATAATGAGTAAAAAAGTTAAATTTTTTAAAATGAAAATGCTTTCTAAAATAAAAGGGCAAAAAAAAAATCCCAAAGTTTGGATATCAATTGTTGGATATTGACCATTTCCTGTCTGCCTGTGCAGCACTCTCAATCAAGAAACTACAGTTTGCATTCCTGAGGGCATACCTTCCTGGTATTTAGAGTGGGGCATCAGGCTTCGCTGGCTTCAACTAAGAGAGAAGCCCTCTGCCAGGTGGTGGACAGCATCCTCTGTTGCCCACACACAATGAGGCTTCAAGTCCACTAGGCCCTGCCCCCATGCTCTTTTGGATCTGTTAGCCTCGTGTTCACCTATCCCCGGGCTTTTTGGGGAAACCTAGAATCTGGTAGCACTCTGACGTGGCTGGATCACCATCTCTGAAGCTAATACTTTAAGCCACCACATGGGACCAGCCACATAATTTTCAGGGATCAGGTGTCAGATGGAAACGTGGGCCCCTTTTTCAAAACTTACTGAGAATTTCAAGATGATGAGAGCAGAGCATTAATCAGGTGCAGGCCTTTCTGAGCATGGGGGTCTTTTCTGCTACGCAGGTAGCACGCCCATGAAGCCAACCTGGCATCAGCCTCCTTCTTATTTCCTATCAAGTACGTTCAACTATAAAATGCAAGCAAGTTAGTTTATTCATGACCCTGAACAAGACAGGCAGCTTAAATGGGGCCAAGACAAAAGTCAGGTGGACAGGACTTATCTTCTACCATCCCAGGATAATGATGCCATTATGACCACATTGTTCCACAGTGTGTCTGTGTCCATTTATCCTCCTGGTACCCAGAGGGAGAAGAGGAGAAAGGGAGGAAGGGAGAGAGGGAGGGAGACCGCTGGGTGACCAGGACAGGGGAAAGGACAACTTTGCAACTATCAAATCGTGCTCTTTTCTGTCCTCTACCCAACTAGCATGGCCAACTGTGGGTCTCACACATCTTCGAAATAAAAGAAATAAACTTCCCATTATTTAGTAACCTGCTATCCAATGGGAGTATTATCTTGGCCAATTTGTTAACAAGTCAAATTAGAAATTTGTTACTAAGATGTTTTATTTTATTTTTTGAGGTTCTTGCTTTGTCACCCAGACTGGAGTGCAGTGGCATGATTTAAGCTCACAGCAAGCTCTACCTCCTGGGCTCAGGTGATTCAAGTCTGGCTCATTTTTGTACTTTTTGTAGAGACAGGGTTTCATCATGTCACCCAGGCTGGTCTCGAACTCCTGAGCTCAAGGGATCCACCCACCTTGGCCTCCCAAAGTGTGCGGACTACAGGCATGAGCCACTGTGCCTGGTGGTTACCAAGACTTTAGTGGCAATTAAAGCTCAAACATTTATTATGCATCTTATGCAGCTAACAAAATATCACATGTACTGC